>NW_026137709.1:631124-1262248 GCF_019393585.1 Leptopilina boulardi
AGACCTAAATCGACGGAAAGACGGAGAAATCACAAAATGCTCTTATGGACTCTTTCCTCAACAAGGGGACTTCCACTCCTACGTCTTCAATGGTTACTCGTAACCGTAAAATTACCCAGGAATAGCAATCATGTACCCCCCTCCCGAATCCTGACCAAACAGAGGTGGATCCCGTAGTTCCCCATCGGTCGTACCACTATGCCCCTAGTCCCAGCATCAGAGTTCTGTTTTGGAACATGCACGGCTTCTCGAATCTTGATGACATCAGATGCCAGCTGCGCAACCAGGATATTTTGTGTCTGAGTGAAACCTGGCTGGAGAACGACAGAGCAATTACTTCGGGCTTCCCGACGAACATGGACATCTACCATTCATCGGCGGTAAGGGATGCAGAAAAAGGAAGGGCGAGCGGAGGTTTGATTGTTACTCTTAATAAAAAGATCTTTTCTTCCCAATTGATTTCGCAAGATAGGAATTTTATTGTAATCAAAGTACGCACTGAGAGTTTTACTTTTTTGCTTGTATCGGTATATGTTCCCCCCACCTCGGATATTAGTGTCTTCCTTAATAATTTTAACCTATTGTTAATCGATTTGCGTGGCTCGTGCGATGATACAATTGATCTTGTGTGGGGATCCTTGTCGGCTGCGCCCTTCTTAAATGATTTTAGGGTAATGGCATGCGTCACACGGTCAGACCATCTCCCAGTTGTGCTCGAATTGGATCTCCCTTCCCGGTGTCAAGAGCCCCCGCCCTCTTCGGTACAGGCAGTTAGATATAAATTTGATTCCTTGAAAGCTAATGAATATGCCGAGTATATGAGGTTGAAAGATGAGGTGACTACCTCAATCACTGAGGTGGCACAGGAGTTGGTTATGGTAACGAAAACAAGGAATTTTGACATTTTAACTCCAGTTAGTAAACCTTGGTACGATAATGACTGCCGGGAGGCGAGATCCAAATTAAGATCCACTTTTAGGAACTACAAAGATTCAGTTTTTAACGAAAATTACGGTACTATTTATATTGACTTGAAATCGGCTTACCGAAAATTGTTACCTTGTAAGAAAAAAGCATATGTTAAATCGTTAATTAACGACCTCGCTGCGACGAGAAATTCAAAGGAGTTTTGGTGTATCGTAAATAAAAGGAGATTTTGTATAAGGGCGCACAATAGTATAAAGGCCGATGTCTAGTTTCAATATTTGCGCGAATTGTACCCTCAAAGGGCAACGAATATCATTTTGGCACCTCAGATTGAAAATTTGACTCTCGATAAAGTCATTACCTTTGACGAAAATTTATGTAGTCTGAAAAGATGTAGGGACTCAACTTCACCCGGTTGTGACAATATCAATTACAGTTTTTACAAAAATCTGCCAGAAAACTGGCTGGTATTTCTAGAGGATTTTTTAAATAAAATTTTAGATTCTGGTCAGGTGCCAACTCTTTGGGGTCAGCTGACTACTTGTATGATTCACAAAAAGGGTGATTTTGACAATCCCGACAACTTCAGACCAGTAACCCTGGTAAATAACGGTGCCAAGACCTTCACACAGGTGATGTCCGACAGACTTATCAAATGGGAGGGGGAAGGGCGGGTCTTACCAGAGTTTCAGTCGGGATTCAGGAGGGGTAGAGGTTGCATAGACAACCTTTTCACGTTAAATGCTTTAATTCAAATTCATCTTAGAATCCCAAGAAGGGTTGTCTATGCGGCCTTCATTGATTTCAAGGGCGGCTTTCCCTCAGTTTCGCACTACATATTGTGGCTTAAATTACACGCTCTGGGGGTAAGCTCGAAATTTATCAACTTGATTAAAAATTTTTACGAGAGTGCGTCTGCCACAATAAGGTGCGAGGAAGGCCTAACCGATCCGATAAGAGTCTCTCGAGGGGTTTTGCAGGGGGAGGTACTCAGCCCGCATTTATTCTCGTTATTTATAAGCGACTTGGAGGACTTTCTGCGAAGTAAAGGTTGTAGTGGCCTGTCAATTAAGTGCACTATCGAGGTTTTTATACTACCCTACGCCGATGATATAGTAATGCTTTCTGACTCACCCATGGACTAGAGCAAAAACTTTCAGCCTTACTCGAATATTGCGAGATTAATGCGCTAGAAATAAATATAAATAAAACAAAAATTATTGTATTCAGGGGAGGAAATAACAATTCAGTAAAGCACTACAAGGCATTTAAGGTTAAGGACGAAAAGATAGAGGTCGTGGACAGTTATACCTACCTAGGAATTGCGTTTCAGAGCTCAAATTCTTTTAATTACGCCGCAAGTAAATTTATAAGTTCGGGAAACATGGCATCGGGGTCTACCCTGAGTTTGATAAATGGTTTACAGGCGGACACATGGACTACCTATAAAAGACTTTTCAAAAGTTTAAGCTACAGTACGTTTTTTTACGCGGTAGAAATCTGGGAAATGAACAGGGCTTACGATATTGAAATCGGGTAAAAAACGTAATTGGTTTAGCCAGTTAAGGCCGTATTTCATTGAGGGAGGTGAGGCGGAGCTATGGAAAATGGGGTCACTGGAGGATATAGCGAGCCATGCGGCTCAGATTAAGCTAGAGTTCGAAAGGTTCTGCATAAAAAGGGACTTAGAGTCGCGAGAAAAATCGAGAAGCCTACAGGTTTGGCCGTTTGCCCGCTTGTTTCCGGGAACGCAACCGTATTTATTGAAAAGAGTGAGTCTGTACCATAAAAGATTGTATGCGCAACTGTGTTTAGTGAATAACCACAGCAACTTTATCAGAAATAATAAAGAAGTATTGGCACTGCCAAAAAACGATCATTGTTTAAGATGTGAGGAGGAATGCGAGAGTTTTCACCACTTCTGGATTGAGTGCCCGTACTATAATCATATAAGAAAGCGTTTTTTTCCGGAATGTGAAAGAGAGGAATTCCTAACCCCCTTCTGGTTAGGAATTTTAGCCTCTGAGGACGTAAAAGCAATTGTAAAGTTAGTTCAAATGATAAAATTAATGTTTAAGAAGGGTCATGTTTAAATGTAAGGATGGTGTATCGAATGGTGTGCTTTGTGTTGTAAAATATTCTTGTACATGTATATGTAGGGGTCGCTGATTACGAATCTGCAGTTAGTTTTTCAAAATTCAAAATGGCGGATTCGATATGGCAGACAAATTTTTCAAATTGGTCTGATTCTTTTGAAACTTGTTATTCGGGGGTTTTCGGGGTCGCTGATTATGAATCTGAAATCAAATTTTCAAAGTTCAGAATGTCATGTACAAAATGCAGAACAAATTATTGTACTTTATTTGCTATATATATCCGTTAGAAATTTTTAGTTCCGATTTTCTCGATTTTAGACAAGCATTTCACCTTGATCTCGTTTATGCGTTAGGCATTTGTTTTCCCGATTTTCTCGATTTGCGATAAACAACTCACCTTGATCTCGTTTATGCGTTAGGCGATTGTTTTTCTGATTTTCATCAGAGAATTTACTTTCAATTCGCTTATGCGTTAGGCGTTTGTTTTTCCGATTTTCTCGTTTCTGCTTTAGAAATTTGTTTTTTCGATTATCAGGAATAGTGACAATCATTATTGTCACTAGTTTCGTTGTAAAACATTTTTTTCCCCTCTTGTATGTCATAATTTTCAACATAATTATGAATCAAAAAGGATTTTGCTATTCACTTCGGTCGAAAAAAGATTCTGAAAAATTTTTTTCACTCCCTGATAATCCGGAAGATTCTGAACATGATGGTGATGGTGAAACATCAGATGAGGACGATGTTAAGAATATAGATGTTAGTGAATCACATTCTGATTCAAAACTAATATTTATATTGTGAGCGACCAGTGGTCCCAAAATAAAACCTCTTTTATAAAAGAAAATGACTATTTCGAAAGGGACGTAGAAGTCCATTTGCAGTTTGCTCCGGGTTCTCCAGAAAGTAAATATTTTTTAAATTTATTTACTAAAAACATCATGGACTCGATAGTTCTCGAGACTAATATGTATGCTAAGGCCAAGGCATCATCAAGTGAGGACATAAGGTGGAAAGATATAAGTGCTGATGAATTGAAAGCATGGATTGGACTGCATATCGTCCTGGGCATTCATCGCCTACCGTCTGTGAGGGATTATTGGAGCACGGATCCATTTCTAAGAGTACCAGCAGTAGCAGAGGTTATGACTCGCAATCGCTTTTTGGAAATTACGTCAAACATTCACCTGAATTCCAATAATACCGCGGTACCTAATGGACATCCAAACTTCGACAAGTTGCATAAAGTTAGACCTCTCATTAATAAGATTAATAAAAACATAAAAAAATGTTATCAACATTCCAATACTTTGTCAGTCGACGAATCTATGATACCATTCAAAGGGCGTTCATCCCTAAAGCAATACATGCCAATGAAGCCTATAAAACGAGGCTATAAAGTTTGGTGTCTATGTGATTCGAAGACTGGTTACGTCTTAACAATTGATATCTACACGGGTAAGTCAAGTTCAACTGATTTTTCATGTGACACATTGGGAGAACGTGTTGTCCTTCATTTGACCGAGCAATTGCGAAACTTTGGGGTCTTAGTTGCTTTCGACAATTTTTTTACGTCTGTTAAATTAATAAAAGAGTTGAAAGCCAAGAAAATTTTTGCTGTTGGTACTGTTAGGACAAATCGAGTAGGCTTACCGGACATCATGAAAGAAAAGAAAAAGATGGTTAGAGGGGAATTTAAATATCGAAAGCAGGGATGTGTTGCAGCCATAAAGTGGATGGACTCTAAGCCTGTTACAGTTTTGAGCACAGCACATGATCCTGCTTCTGTCACTGAAGTAAAAAGGAAAAATAGAGACGGCTCTAGAAGTAACATTTCATGTCCAGCAGCGATTGCAGATTATAATAAATATATGGGAGGTGTAGATCGCTTTGATCAGCTAAAAGAACGTTACGCTGTAGGTAAAAGGTCGAAAAAATGGTGACACAGAATATGGTATTTTGTTATTGATTTGGCAGTAGTAAATGCACATATTCTGTGTAAAACTCATAGAAAAAATAACTCGTTGAATTAACTTCAGTTTCACCTAAATTTGGCAAAACAGTTGATTGGTAACTTTTCTTCTTGCGCAAAAATCGGTCGCCCTATTACAATCCATAACAAAAGATTAAAGGTTTCAGAAGAGGTTAGGACAACTGAAAATAAGCATTTGCCAAAAAAGGATTCTAGCAGCCGACGATGCAAATTTTGCAGCATGAAAGGCAAAGTTGCTAGGACTAAAGTAACTTGTACTAAATGCAATGTTCCGCTCTGCTTTAGTCCTTGCTTTGCCTTATTGCATTCCAAATAGTAAACAAAAGTTTCCATTAATCCTTGCTTTTCCACGTTTCATTCAGAATAATAAACAAAAGTAAGTAAACAAAAAAATTTAAAAACCCAAAAAAAATGAGATTAAAGTTCTGTAACCTCCTCGTGGTTGATCTCGGTAACTACAAATAAGTAGGCAAATTACAGACCCCCAGAAACATATTTTTATAAAAATCCAACAAGTTTTAAAAATTTGTCCGCCATATTGGATCCGCCATTTTGAATGTTGAAAAACTAACTGCAGATTCGTAATCAGCGACCCCAAAAACCTCCGAGTAACAAGTTTCAAATGAATCCGACCAATTTGAAAAAATTTGTCCGCCATATTGGTTCCGCCATTTTGAATTTTGAAAAACTAACTGCAGATTCGTAATCAACGACCCCAAAAACCCCCGAGTAGTCATTTTCATTAGCTTAACTTTATTCAATTTTTGATTTTCTGGTTGTTTTGTAAATCTTGCCACAAAATTTCTTTTTTTATTAGTGTAATAATTAAAAAAAATGTTAATTTTTTATTGCAATATAAATTTTTTTCACAAAGTAGGATAAATTTGTAGGTTTTGGGTATTTAGAAACCGAAAATATTCCAATTTTTGTGAAAGTTATGAAGGTTTGAAGTCAAAAGTGGTTTCGATCGTAACCGCTGGGCGTTAAAGGGTTAAAAACATAAAATATTATTGAAAAAAAGTTCTTTGAAATAATGTACTAAAAATACTTTAGATTATAAAAATTAAATATTACTTATTTGCAATCTAATAATATTATTTAAGTCAATTTAAAATAGAATTTTAAAAATTGTTACATTTAATCAATTGTACAATAAGAATTATTATTAGTAAAGTTAATTCATTAAATAGAATTTATTTTATAATAAAAATAATTAAATATATTATATGGGTGATTTTCCTAGAACATTACTTTTGAATTTCCTGATGTTTCTCTCAATATTTATAATAATTAATGAAGTTGTGAAAGCATATTTCATTAGTTTATTACTTTTTCTAAAAATCATAGAAGAAACAATTGTATATTTTAATAATACCGGGTAGCCACGAAAGACTGATTTTAAAATTCCGTTTTTTAAGGGTTTCCACTACATTTTTAACAAAATTCCAGACCCAAATAATAGATTTATTATAAAAATAGCCACTTACGCCAAAAAATACAAAATATTTTAATTAAATTAATAATAAAATATTCTGTAAATTGGTTTCTTGCAAGAAACCGCAAAATGAAATCATTCAAATTTAAAATAATGATTTTTTTACATATTTCCATGTCAACAAGATAGGATTTTTATTTAACCAGATTTTATAAAGTAAAATTCATAATGAATGGAGTTTTCTCAACGAAGAGTTTTTCATTTAATTAAATTTCTATTTATCTGATTTTTCATATATCTACTTTAGAGAATTTTCTATTAACAAAATTTATATGTAACGGAATTTCCACTTATCTTATTTCTTATTTAGCCAAATTTTTATTTCAACTAATTTTTAATTAATAGATAGAATTCGCTTACATAAAAATACTCTTTACGAAATGAAAATTTAATTGGATCAGGCTTCGAATCGACTTTAAGGTACAAAAAAGTCATAATTTAACTGAGAAAAATTTTCAACATCTTTAGATTTTAAAAAATTCAAGATTTTTTTTCTTAACCATTTTCAAGTTTTATTTATTTGTTTATTAATTTAAAATAAATTTTTGGATTTTTTTAGATTTTCTATAAATTTTTTGAGTTGAAATTGTCACAAAATTTGAAAATTAGTTTTAAAAAACTTATATTTAAGGTCAATTCCTAGGAAATTGTTGTGTCAAATAATGAAAATAATTTTTAACTTAGTAGAATTTTCAATATTTTAACTCATAAAAATTTTAAACAGGAATCTAACGCAAAAATAAATTTTTTTAAATTATTTAAAACTAATTTTTTTGTTTGTCTTTTTTAGCATATAAAAATTCAAAAAAATCGATCAGTTATTTTTTACACTCCAAAACCGAAATAAATTACATTTTATCCGAAAAAATCGCATTTATTTAAAAATGGCAAAAAAGTAGTACAATTCATAAAATTAGTATCAATTTATTAATTCTACGCTTCATAAAATTTTGCTAAATAAAAATGAATTCAATTATAAGATTTGTTTTACTGGAAATTGGAACTAGGTACATAACACAGGCACACAAAAAAAAAAAGTTGTCTGTTTCTTGAACTACACATATATTTCCTATAGTATTTTGGCCCGCTGAAACCGAATCTGAGCTCCGAATTGCTCCATCACCCTCATTTTTTTTAAATCGACCAAAACCACCCTTAAACGGACAAATTCACACTTCGGAGATAAAAAATAAATCAACTTATTTTTTAAAAAAAACAAATTTTACATCTACGAAACTTTGCTCCACTAACTCAAAAACAAAGCCAGCATTGATCCAGCACCCCCTGCATTTTTTTAATCGAAAAAACTACCCCTAATCTGAAGAATCAAATTCAGGAGGTAAAACAATAAAATAACTGATTAAAAAATTTTATAACCAGATATTTTTACTCCAGCAATGCAGAAACAAAGCCAGAAATGTTCCCTCACCCTCTAAAATTTTTTTAAATCGAAAGAAATACCCTTAAATAGAAAAATTCAAATTTAATAAGTAAAAAATATTAAATTACCGGTTTCTTTAAAAACAGAACCTTACATGCATGTAGTTTTGCTCTACTAACTCAAAAAAACAAAGCCAGCATTGATCCAGCACCCCCTGAATTTTTTTAATCGAAAAAACTACCCCTAATCTGAAGAATCAAATTCAGGAGGTAAAACAATAAAGTAACTGATTAAAAAATTTTATAACCAGGTATTTTTACTCCAGCAAGGCAGAAACAAAGCCAGAAATATTCCCTCACCCTCTAAATTTTTTTAAATCGAAAAAAACACCCTTAAATAGAAAAATTCAAATTTAATAAGTAAAAAATATTAAATTACCGGTTTCTTTAAAAACAGAACCTTACATGTATGTAGTTTTGCTCTACTAACTCAAAAAAAGCCAGCATTGATCCATCACACTCTGAATTTTTTTAATAAAAAAAACTACCCTTAATCTGAAGAATCAAACTTAGGAGGTAAAACAATAAAATAACTGATTAAAAAAGTTTATAACCAGGTAGTTTTGCTCTACTAACTCAAAAAAAGCCAGCATTGATCCATCACACTCTGAATTTGTTTAATAAAAAAAACTACCCTTACTCTGAAGAATCAAACTTAGGAGGTAATACAATATAATTATATTGTTTTACCTCCTAAGTTTGATTCTTCAGAGTAAGGGTAGTTTTTTTTATTAAACAAATTCAGAGTGTGATGGATCAATGCTGGCTTTTTTTGAGTTAGTAGAGCAAAACTACATACATGTAAGGTTCTGTTTATAAAGAAACCGGTAATTTAATATTTTTTACTTATTAAATTTGATTTTTTCTATTTAAGGGTGGTTTTTTCGATTTAAAAAAATTTAGAGGGTGAGGGAACATTTCTGGCTTTGTTTCTGCCTTGCTGCAGTAAAAATACCTGGTTATAAAATTTTTTAATCAGTTATTTTATTGTTTTACCTCCTGAATTTGATTCTTCAGATTAGGGGTAGTTTTTTCGATTAAAAAAATTCAGGGGGTGCTGGATCAATGCTGGCTTTGTTTTTTTGAGTTAGTAGAGCAAAACTACAAACATGTAATGTTCTGTTTTTAAAAAAAGCCGGTAATTTAATATTTTTTTACATCTTAAATTTGAATTTTTCTATTTAAGGGTGGTTTTTTCGATTTAAAAAAATTTTAGAGGGTGAGGGAGCATTTCTTGCTTTGTTTCTGCATTGCTGGAGTAAAAATATCTGGTTATAAAATTTTTTAATCAGTTATTTTATTGTTTTACCTCCTGCATTTGATTCTTCAGATTAGGGGAAGTTTTTTCGATTAAAAAAATTCAGGGGGTGCTGGATCAATGCTGGCTTTGTTTTTGAGTTAGTGGAGCAAAGTTTCGTAGATGTAAAATTTGGTTTTTTTTTAAAAATAAGTTGATTTATTTTTTATCGCCGAAGTGTGAATTTGTCCGTTTAAGGGTGGTTTTGGTCGATTTAAAAAAAAACTGAGGGTGATGGAGCAATTCTGAGCTCAGATTCGGTTTCAGCGGGCCAAAATACTTATAGGAAATATATGTGTAGTTCAAGAAACAGACAACTTTTTTTTTTGTGTGCCTGTGTAATGAAACTACTGAAATAGCATGTAAGAGAACTTTTTTGACTAATAGAGACTAAGATTTAACCCTTTAAGGAACAAATTATGGTGGTACCACCACCATTATGCTACTCGGTAACATTAAAGATGTTATAAAAAATATGGTTATGTTACCCACTATAATCAAGATGTTACTCCGTACAATCTGGATAGTAACTGATAGAATCTATATAGCTGTCCGTATATGTAAGATCAAATATAGTACCTGGTACTATCTATATAGTACACCGTACCATCTATTTCTCTCCGTGTAAGATAACAAAAAAATGTTCATGTTGCCTAAAACCAACACTTGTTCTCAAAGGGTGAAAAACTTCATGTTGATTTCAACTTTAAGCACTAAATTTAAAACCGAAAAGTTGTAACGCCAACTTAAAAAGTTGAAATTTTTTGATTCACATACTCAGGCCTCGAATCGACATTAAGGCACAAAAAAAGTCGTTTATTCTATTTATATTAAAAGAAGTCGATAAAGTCGATTTTTTTTTATTTTAACAAAATTTAATTAATTAATAAATATTTTACTTTAAATAACTAATGTTATTAGATATTAAATTCATTTTATTAATTCTGTAATGAGAATAATTCTATATAAATATTACCTTTTATTTAAATAAAACAAACTTCTAAAAAAATACTTAAAGTTCCATTTTTATAATTTTTTAAAATCTGATTTAAGCAATTTATTCGAATTTAAAATTTTGTCATATTACTTTGGTTTTGATGGTCAATAAAATTTCAGAAAATACTTGATCAAATTTTACAGACTTTTAAATAATAATAATTCTGAAAGCGTTAAAGTTGAAAGTTTTAGAAATAATTGAATTTAAAAAGATTTTGTTATTTTTCAGGCAATTATTAAATTTTACAGAACCAAAAATATTTTATTAAATAATTTTAGATAACATTTTTTTCTGCATTTTCAGTAAATGACTTGGCCATTTAAATAGCACCTTTTTTAATGAAAAATGTCTGAAAAACTAGGCTTATTTTTTGCGATTTCAAGAGAGACACTAAGAGGCATGTCATTTTTGTTTTTAATTTTTTATAACTAAATTATCTTCAGTCAAGGTGTTTCGATGATGCGATAAAAGAAATTGTTTTTTTAACTGCACGATTTTTTCTATCACCTATTTTATATCATACTTTTCGAATTCTGATTTATGATAAGTCATGTAGTGTCTGTTAAAATTAAAGTTTCTAGCAGAATATAACGTTTTTTTACAAACTAAGCATACAAACCCTTGATCCTGTTTTGTAAGCAAAAAATCCAGTCCTAAAAAATTTAAATCATTTTCTTCTTTTTGTGTCATTTTTAGTAAGTTTTAATAGAACAAATACTTTTTTAAGCTTCTAAACTCTTAAAAATTATAAGGGCTGAACATTTAAAGTTTCTCCGTTTGGAATAAATAGGTAAAAATAGGATAGTGGCAGAAGCGTTAATAGAAATAGGCCTGTGCGGCGGGCCGAGAGGAAAAGAAAAAGGAGGCGCGCCCGCATGGTGGGAGTAGCCACCCACTTCTATCCCCTTTCTCGCCAGCTACTCGCATGAGCAGGTATGTTTTAAGATTTCTTCTATTAAATTCTATTTAATTAATTAATTTTACTAATAATAATTCTTATTGTACAATTGTTTAAATGTAACAGATATTAAAATTCTATTTTAAATTTATTTAAATAATATTATTAGAATGCAAATAAGTAATATTTAATTTTTATAATCTAAAGTATTTTTAGTACATTATTTCAACGAACTTTTTTTCAATAATATTTTTTGTTTTTAAAGTATATTTTTACTTTTACTTATAAATTTTCGTTATAAATTGATAAATTTATATTACTTTTTCTTTGTACCTAATTGAAAGCAACAAATATTATTTGTAAATTTTTTTAATGAATTACATTAATTGCTTTGAAATTGACAAAATAGGTACTTTTATATTAGAAATTTTTTATATATATATATAATTATATATAATATATTTTAAATGAAACTTGATTAATGTTATTAATATTTGCTTTCTTGAATGATAAAATAACTGAAACCTTAGGGGAGGATGGGGCAAGGATAGTTAGGTAAGACCTTTTCAAATCTAGCGGCCAAACCTAAATATATATCAGCAATCAAATAGTATCTTCAGAAAACCTGATTATTTGGCTATAATTTTGCTATACATTATTTTGCTGTAGAGTGCAATCCCTACGAGATACGAATGAAAAATTAAAAAAAAATTTCAACTATCCTTGCCCCAGTACCGGGGCAAGGATAGTTAAAAGAATCCAAATGCTCAAAATGGTCATAGAAAATCAGTAAATTTTCGGTTTCTTTATTTTATTGGATTTAGACTATTCAATATTGATATATCAAGTATTAACAACAGGTTTTGAACATTTTCTAAATATCAATTATTGCATTAAAATTCGTCTGAACTAAAATCTGAGGTTTAACCAATTTTCTTCAGATGATCACCAATTTCTTGGTCAATAAGCTTCTTTTTTCGTATATAATTACGTACCATTATGCATATCAACATAAAAAGAACAATTAAACATTTTTTTATAATTTGCAGTCGCATTAGCAGGATTTTATCGAGCCGTAATAGCCCTAACTATCCTTGCCCCATGAGCCCATATTTCAGTTTTTTCTAAATTTTAAGGAACGACGTTAATTAATTTGAAAATAAATACGATATTCGTGTTCAGCAGGAAATTTCACTCCGGAAAACACTTACGAAAATAAATATTCGGAAGCACTAATATAGAAAACAGTATGATAAACACTACGTTGACATTTTAGCAAAACAGACTTTTTACAAAAATAAACTACTGACTTCGCAAATGGTGGCAGATTGACTTCCAATTTTTACTATCATCTATTGGTGTTAAGACGCAAATATACCATGAATGACGAGAATTTTGAGCAAGCCGTCTAAACATAACAGCAACTAACTATCCTTACCCCTTAACTATCCTTGCCCCATCCTCCCCTATATATTAATTTATTAATAATAAAATTTTTTACAAAATTGAATTTTAGTGGTGCCGTAATTTTCCCCAAATCTCAAATGTCATAATATTCATTTGACATAAAACCAGTTGACATAACCAATATTTGTCATAATTTTTTTGGTCATAATTTTACTTTAGCATAAATTTTAATTGACATACTAATTATTCAGCATAATTCGCATTTGACAGAATGTTTATTTAGTATAAGTTATATTCGGTATAACTTTCAATTGTCAAAATTTTTATTTGGCATAATATACATTTGTCATAATCTTTATTTGACATAATTTTCATTGATCATAATTTTAATTTGGCATAATTATCATTCATCATAAAATGTATTTGATATAATGTTCATTCGTCATAACTACTTTTTGACATAATATTTATTGGTAATAATTCTTAACTGGTATAACGCTAATTTAACATAATGACTATTGGACATAATGCTCATTTTTCATAATTCTTAATAATCATAACTGTCATTTGTAATAATCACTGTTTAATGTCATCATTATTAATATGAATTGTCATATTATTTTTAAAAAAATGTAATTGAATTGTACAATATTAAAATTGTAACTTGGAAAAAAAAGTAATTTTTCATATTTAAAAGCAAGATAGAATTAATTTCAGAAATATTAGACAGCGCCACCTAATCTACTTTACCAACATATACAAACTACTAATTAAAAAACCAAGGATGGGAAGATACAGCAAAAAATCGTTGACACATAAAGTTATGACAAATGGGAATTATGTCAAATGAAAATTATGACAAATGAACAGTATGTCAAATACACATTATACTAATTTAGTGTTATACCAATTAAAAATTATTACAAATAAACATTATGTCATAAAATAGTTATGACAAATGAACATTATATCAAGTACATTTTATACTGCATGATAATTATGACAAATAAAAATTATGAACAATGAACATTATGTCAAATTAAAATTATGTCTAATGAACATTATGTCAAACTTAAATTATGCGAAATAAACATTATGTCAAGTGCTTATTATAAAAAGTTAACATTATGTCAATCAGTAATTATGACAAATGAGCATTATGAGAATTGTAAATTATGACAAATTAACATTATATCAAATAACAATTATGTTAAATTGAATTTATGCCAATTAAGAATTATTATAAATGAAAATTATATTAAACAATCGATGTGACGAATAAACATTATATCAAATATATTTTATACTAAATGATAATTATGCCAAATAAAAATTATGACAAATGAAAGTTATGACTAATAAGAATTATGACAAATGAGCATTTTGTGAAATGCAAATTATGACAAATGAACATTATGTCAAATACACATTATACTAAATAAGCGTTATGTCAATTGCTGATTATTAATAATAAACATTATATCAAACAGTGATTATTACAAATGACAGTTATGATTATTAAGAATTATGAAAAATGAGCATTATGTCCAATAGTCATTATGTTAAATTAGCGTTATACCAGTTAAGAATTATTACCAATAAATATTATGTCAAAAAGTAGTTATGACGAATGAACATTACATCAAATACATTTTATGATGAATGATAATTATGCCAAATTAAAATTATGATCAATGAAAATTATGTCAAATAAAGATTATGACAAATGTATATTATGCCAAATAAAAATTTTGACAATTGAAAGTTATACCGAATATAACTTATACTAAATAAACATTCTGTCAAATGCGAATTATGCTGAATAATTAGTATGTCAATTAAAATTTATGCTAAAGTAAAATTATGACCAAAAAAATTATGACAAATATTGGTTATGTCAACTGGTTTTATGTCAAATGAATATTATGACATTTGAGATTTGGGGAAAATTACGGCACCACGAATTTTAATATTTCAAATAAAGCGCGCGCTTTTCTGTCAACTAATAAAAATACTTGTAGCTTAAAGTCAAGATTTTTGTTTCGAACCATAGTTGCTCGTTTGGCTTGATCGGATAGGTATTGCGTTTTTCGGACCCGCGTTCGATCCCCAGTTCCCCCTTTATTTTCAAACTTGACTTCGGTAGGGTAGGCCTCTAAAAATTACTGTTATCAAATGTTCAAGTCTCCAAATTTAAAATTTGAATTGAATTGATTTTTTTCATTTTTTAAAAATATAATTTTTTTAATAAATTTGTTTATTAAATCAATACTTATTTCAAACATAATAATAATAATAATAATTTTTCTGTTTTCATTATTACTATTATTATTATTATTATTAAGATTGTAATTAATTATAATATTAATATTATAGTATAATAATCTTTGTATTCATTCCGTCATTCATTCACATTTTCTTAGTAATTGAATTTTCTAATTATTATTAGATTATATATACATATATATCTTTACTTTGATAATTAGGGTTCTCGACGGTTTCTACCTGAAATTTTTGTTGTCAAAACAGCTTTTGGTTGAGGGTTCATAAGATGGTCGATGACCTTTTAAATACTGTAATGAAAGGGGTCGCTGAAACCGTATATGACCATGAAAATTTTTTTTGACGACCCATTTTCCCGCAACCACCCCCTTGCACCTACTCACGGGGGTTGGAGTTTCAAAAAAAAAATCGAGTAGTGTGTCAATTCCAATGTTTTTTGGGTCGCTTAATCCGAAAAATACCACTAAAAACAAATCCTTAACCCCCTACAACCCCTGGGAGGGGGTTGGAATTTCATTGTTCACGAAAAGTCGAGTACGGTGTTTAATCCTATGTTTTTTGGGCCGCTTAATCCGAAAAATACCACTAAAAACAAAAAAATCGAGTAGTGTGTCAATTCCAATGTTTTTTGGGTCGCTTAATCCGAAAAATACCACTAAAAACAAATCCTTAACCCCCTACAACCCCCTGAGAAGGGGTTGGAATTTCAACTTTTACAAAAAGTCGAGTACGGTATCTATTCCTATGTTTTTTTGGTCGCTGAAATCAAAAAACACCAACAAAAACACATTCTTTACCCTTTTAACCCCCTACAACCCCTGGAGGGGGTTGGAATTTCATTGTTCACGAAAAGTCGAGTACGGTGTTTAATCCTATGTTTTTTGGGTCGCTTAATCCGAAAAATACCACTAAAAACAAAAAAATCGAGTAGTGTGTCAATTCCAATGTTTTTTGGGTCGCTTAATCTGAAAAATACCACTAAAAACAAATCCTTAATCCCCTATAACCCCCTGAGAAGGGGTTGGAATTTCAATTTTTACAAAAAGTCGAGTACGGTATCTATTCCTATGTTTTTTTGGTCGCTGAAATCAAAAAACACCAACAAAAACACATTCTTTACCCTTTTAACCCCCTACAACCCCTGGAGGGGGTTGGAATTTCATTTTTCACGAAAAGTCGAGTACGGTGTCTAATCTTATGTTTTTTGGGTCGCTGAAACCAAAAAACATCACCAACAATAAAGTTTTCTAGAAAGTTACCTATGATTACACAAATACGCACCTACAAAGTCTTAAGGAAATTTATTTTTCTACACTTAGCGCCGTGAAAAATGATATTCCAACCCCCTCCCAGGGGTTCTAGCGGGTTAAGGGGGTAAATAATTTGTTTTTGGTGGTGTTTTTTGATTTCAGCGCCCCAAGAAACGTAGGATTAGACACCGAACTTGACTTTTTGTGAAATTTAAAATTTTAACCCCCTCCCAGAGGGTTGTACGGGGTTAAGGAAAGAAAGGATTTGTTTTCAATGGTGTTTTTGGGATGAAGCGACCCAAAAAAACATTGGAATAGACACCATACTCAATTTTTTTTTAATTTGAAACTCCAACCCCCGTGAGTAGGTGCAAGGGGTGGTTGCGGGAAAATGGGTCGTCAAAAAAATTGTTAATGGTCATATTCGGTTTCAGCGACCCCAAAAACATAGGAATATGGGGTTGTGTTTTTTGGGAACTGAATTTTTTTTTGTGCCTGTGTTATTATTGGAGCAATATATGATCGTAATCGTGAACTTCTGAGGAAAACGAATATGTCAAAATAAATTAAACAGTGTTTATATTTAAAAATTTTATAATTTTTTTGAAAAACTCATTAAGCGTCATAAAATAATATTGTCATTAAGCCCGAGAACGTCATACAGGCCCCCGCTGTAATTGACTTACTCGAGGTCTGAGCCCGGGACAGGCCGATAGAGTGAGGATATACCACTTCCCTTTTCAGGACCCAATCCGTGATCGCTCGATTCGTCCTAACAGTCTTGGGTTGAGGGAAATTTTTTTATTATTGTATATGCGATATAGATGATAACCGTTTAATCCCAGTGAGTGGAAGTGGTGTATTCATACTTAACTTACCAACACCTATCCCCGAGGATGCCACTCAGGCCTACCGTAATATCTGCCACTCGCGAGAACTTAATATAGGCCCAGATTGGTAGAGTGGGGGTATAACACTTCTCCTCAATGGAGTGAAACGGCTACTGCTGATGTAAGATAAACATAGAGCAACCGACTACCGTTTCAACAACATTGTAGTAGTGTTGCTAAAAAAAGATTCTAATAGTCTCAGGTAACTTAACTTGATTATTATAAAGTTTATAATATTTTTCTGCAATTTGTCGATCAATAACTTACTGCAGGTGTTGAATCTTCTTATATTATATTTGTCTTTTTCATTTTTGTATTGGGCCCAAAAAATATATTCCTATTTTTGTATAGTATTAATAATTATATATGTATTTTAAAGATAAATATGGATATGGCATGATATTGGTATTGAAGATATTTGTTTCTTTTGGTTGTCTTAAATGTTTCATATAAAAAATACTTCAATCCATTTAGTTTTTTTGGTATTAAATAACATTGGCATTAAAGATATTACGATTTTGAGGATAAAGAAAGATATTGGATAACATTAGTATTGAATATATTTTAATAATGCAACAAAAATATTGATTGTTTTATAATAGTGGAAGCTGTCTTTTGGAAAAATTTTTTGGTATTGGGTAATTTTGGCATTAAAGATATTTGGATTTTGAGGATAATAAAATATGATATTGGATAACATTGGCATTGAATATATTTCGATATTGAAAAAAAAATATTGACTGTTTGAGAATAGAGGATGCTGGCTTTTGGAAAAGTATTTAAATAGATAGAAAGAGGTTTGAATATTGTTTTAAGGGTTAAATAATAGTTTGTGAGTTGAATATTGATTTGAATATTAATAAAAAGTGCAGAGGAAAATAAGTTCAATAATAATCATTATCGAAAATGATGTAATGTGGAAAAAGATTAAACAACGCTAATTCACGTTCATAAAAGACTATCATTGTTGCATTAGTTAGCTGAATTATAGTTAATGCAATATTTTATAGGTGAAACACATGTAAGTAAATTTTTTAAAGCAATAAACTAAAATAAACGATTTGTTTTGAAAATTGGCTTTATCAACAGTTTGAAAGTTGAAGAAGGATACCATGTCGAACATAGAAGAGTATTTTATTTTAAGTAATGAAGATTTTAAAATTATTGAAAATGTAAATGAAATGTTAAATGATATGCACATGTATAAATTTCAAGAATTATCAAAAAATGATTCAAATTCTTTTTTCATTATGCAAAGTACTTTGTATTTACAAATGCTTGATTTAATTGTTCCAATTAGAGAAAGAGTTTAACATATTCAAATAGTTTTTAGCGGTAATAACAATTCTGGTCATTGGATTTGTGTTTATTACGATGGAGTAAGACTTTATATTTTTGATAGCCTTAATGCAGGGTGTTTGAATATTCACCAAATAGAATATTTAATTAGATTGCTCCCTTTTAAACCAACAGAATTTTTTGTAGATGTTGATCAACAACCGATTGGTACAGTTAAGTGTAAAGTATAATGCAATAGCATTTGCAACATCTGTATTGGTTAACAGTGTAAATTAAAAGATTAATTTATGAAACTGATAATAATATAATGAGCAAGCATTTGATATCATTTTTTGAAAACAATTAATTAAATAATTTTCCGGCAGTTAGAATGTCTAATATTAGGATTTCGATTTGCAGAGAATGATTGGAATTGTCTTTTCATAAATCGAGCTAAAGAAGTTCAAAATGGTGAACTAAACCTTTCATATTTTTTAAAGACTTTTCCCAGTAAAAATGACAACAGAGTTCTGTCTACTGAAACTGAGAATGAAAAGAAAATACTCAAAGAAAAAAGTTTGTCCTGTAAGATGAAGAAATTATCTACAGAAATTGAAGAGGGATTTACATGTTGATGTAAATTCAGTATGCACAACAGAAAATAATAAGAAAATAATTTCTAGTCTTATTGTTAGGGAAAATTTTGATCCTATGACATATCCTACAATGTTTCCTTATGGTGATCCTGGATGGACTTTTAACCTTAAGCATACTCAAGGTACTTGTAATTTTATTCATTTACAATTTTATATGTATCGTCTTTCATAGAGAAGAAAAAAGCGTGGATTGACACATGTGCGTTTAACTATTTGTTTACGTACACAAATTTGCGATTCAGAAACTTTAAATAAAATGATATGTGCTGAAATCACAGACGAAATAAAGAATCCAGAACTTTTTAACATTGTAAAGCGATTTTAAGTTCATGGGCCTTGTGGTAAACAAAATAGGAATTCACCCTGCATGGATCCTGAGATGGGTCATTTAAATGTATTGCTGACAATTCGACGATCGTAGCATTGTATAATCTTTATTTGAGTACAAAATTTAAAGGTCATATTGACTGGGCAATAATAGGTATTATATTATTATAACACCATAATGTTGAAATAGTAATACAGTAACGATTACAAAAATAATATTATTATTTTTGTGAGATCAAAATTCCAAAAAGTGTCCGTCAAATAAAAATAAATTTTTAATTTTTCATAAAAAATTGCAGATATCTCGCGCGTTTACGCGCGTTTCTTTTAGCTAGTTAAAATAATAAATATTATTATTATGCATATAAACTTTATTTATGGTTTAAAGTAATCTCGCTCGGTTAGTCAGTAAGTATGGTAGCGAGTACTCCAGTTATATAGAGCTCATTGCTGTACACTCGGGGAATTATAATTATGTCTTTACTTTATATATCCTTGTACAACATACACGTTGTCAAGACAACGTCTGACAAGTAAATCTACGGAAATGATAATCTCCAATTTTAATGAAACTTAGTAGGAATGTAGTACTCGGAAAAATAAGAGACCCTCATATTATTATATCTTCCATGATCCACTTTAAAGGGTAGAAATCACCCCTTGAAGTTAAAGGGGTGTAATGTCATAATTAGAGGCTGTGGTCAAACTATTACAAACAGCTAAACAGTGAATACCGCAATGAAAACATTAGAAATAAAGATAATTTTTTATAGAAAAATATTTAAAAAATTCAATTGTTTAAACAATTATTGGTTAAGCCATTACTTGTGTTACGTCGTAACAATTGGTGTAACATTTTAATAAAATTTTAAACAATAATTGCTAAAAATTTAATTTAAAAAGAGTTTAAATAAATTCAGGTATTATTTTTATATTCAGCATATTATATTTAGTATACTACAGAAAATATGTTTTAAAATATGGTCAAATACATATCTTTGTTAGGAAGTTCAGGTAATAAAAGCAAAATCTTGGAAAAAATAATATTTCTCAAAGTAACAAAATGTCTATAGATAAAAATTTATTACTAAAAGAACAAAATAAGGCTATAGAACTCGGTACGGTACGTACGCCTTCCAGAGGATTAGGACTCAATGTTTATTGCTCGGACCCAACCTTAGGTCTTGTCGGATTAACTAAGCAATTAAGGCAAAATGTGTCGATGAGTTTTTCATGTAATTTTAGCCTTTTCCCAACGTTGCCAAATTTTTAAATTTTTACCAGCGTTGCTATATTTTGTAAAACTTCGTTTTAAAAAGAAAAACTTGTAGCAGAATCAATCTAGCGCTCGTACTGACTAGACGTGACGCTACCAATAAATTTGTACTCCTCCCAAACTAATATTGTTTAAATAAATACATACTTATTGATTGTTCTCCTTATATTAATAATAATGTGTTTTATTTTAATGCACCCAATAACATTCTAAACGAAATTGGCTTTGATATTTTAAAAATAAATTTAAATGATTTTAAAAAACTTTTGTAAAATAACATTTTAAGTGTTGGTTTTTTTAAAACGAACAAGTTGAGATCAACAAAAATCTTGGAATCTAATACCACTATTCGATTCTATGGAAAAAATTACTAGGAAACTGTGTCTTGCAATTGTATATTATGCACCAAGTGAGGTAAATCGGACTATATGCGCCAAGCGCAATTTTTGAAGACGAGTTCGAGAAAATTGTGCGAGACCTATAAAGGACTTACCGAGGTGCATACGCTTCGCGTCTGCGCAATCACTTTATTACTTTGTCTGTCGACTTTATTCCCCTCTGACGTCACCTAATATGTAAACTTCGAGTCACAACCCGCTTCACACTATCAATAAAACG
The DNA here is from genome assembly GCF_019393585.1 of Leptopilina boulardi. Taxonomy (NCBI): domain Eukaryota; kingdom Metazoa; phylum Arthropoda; class Insecta; order Hymenoptera; family Figitidae; genus Leptopilina; species Leptopilina boulardi. The sequence goes on from NW_026137709.1 coordinate 652,253, forward strand.
AGGTTTTCGAGCATCTGTGATATAAACATATTTTATTGTTTAGACAATTATTGTTTAAACAAATACTTAAGTACAACAAAAATCTTAAAATCTAATAACACAATTCGATTCTACGGAAAAAATACAACGAAACTGTGTCTTGTAAAATTTTTTGTTATTTCAATTTACATAAAAAAATAAATAAACAAATTTACAGCTAATATGACCATTGCTTCGACAGTACGAAAACTGTCTGCGGCGTCATGAAATGAAAACTCCGAGATGAAAACCTTTGATAATAAGGTTAATATCCACACAAAAATAAAAACATATTCAATTGTTTAATAAATTATGGTTTAAACAAATACTTGAGTATATCAAAAATCTTAAAATCTAATAACGCCATTCAATTCAACGGAAAAAATACAACAAAAGTGTATTCAATTGCTTATAACTAATTAACAATTAATCTATTAATCCATTTATGCTTATGTACAGAGTGAATCAAATATTAAAAAAACAACTGTTGGAATCCTAGCGTGAGACCTAGCAATGAATTTTCACGTAAAAATAAAAAAATCTGTTTATAACAATTTGTTATAAACAAATAAAAAAATTTTTAATTTTTTAAAAAAATGACATTCATTCGTTTTCACGTGAAAAATTAATACGAGAACATGTATGACCTATGATATAATTTTTTTTCAACATATATTGTAAAAATTTTATAAACAAATATAATGCACTTATACTTGTCCTGCCCATGGGCAGAGAGAAGTAGATATCAACAAAACAACGAATGGGATCCTAGCATGAGACCTAGCAATAAATTGTCACGTTTTAAATTTTTTGGTAAAAAATTATTTATAACAATTTGTTATAAACAATTTAAGCCTTCGTCTGTAAACGTTTTTTATCACCTTCCGTTTGCAATCGTGTTTCATTAACGTCCAACTGTGTTTTTAATTTGTTAATGTACTCAAAAAAATATTAATCATAAAAATAATAAAAAAAATTATTGTTGCATTTATTTTTTATAAACAAATGAAGAAAATCAGTAAAAAACAGCGATTAATGTAAAAAATCATAAACGTGGGTCAAATCTGTCCCAGCGAAAACATTTAAGTATATTGTAGCTGCCAATAAAGGACTAGGATCGTCACCTTTATGCGTTAGTACTCTTTCCTACGTTACTTCTTTTAGGTGAAGACAGAGGTAGGTACTACTGGCTTCTTAAAAATATATTTAACTAAACAGTTCTAACTGGGACACAAATGACCCACGTTTACAAACGAAGGGTTAACAAATTTTTCAAAAAAGACGGTTTAGTCGTAATTTTTTCTATAGAATCGAATAGCGTTATTAGTTTTTAAGATTTTTGTTGTTCTCAAGTAATTGTTTAAACAACTGAATTTTTTAAATATTTCTTTATGGAAAATTATCTTTATTTTTAATGTTTTCATTGCTGTATTCACTGTTTAGATATTTGTAAAAGTTTGACCACAGCCTCTAATTATGACATTACACCCCTATAACTTCAAGGCGTGATTTCTAACCTGTAAAGTGGATTATAGCAGATATAAAATTATACGGGTCTCTTATTTTTCCGAGTACTACATTCAGACCAAGTTTCATTAAAATCGGAGATTATCACTTCCATAGGTTTACTTGTGAGATAGACAAGGACGAAAGTGAAGGCATATAAGAGAGCGGTCACAACTCGTCATACAGGCACACATGCATGCAGGTTGCCATGGCAACGTAAAGGCGACTTTAAGAAGGTTTTTGGCAGCCCAAAAACGGGCTGATCAAAAGTGATCCGATTCACTCAAATATCCAATCACCATAAGTATTCTTTTGGATCCAGCTAATCACAGCGTGTTCTTAATGACCTAAGAAGTTGTCCGAAAATCCCCTATACGTGAAAATCATCGGTGTTGAATTTAAAGGAGCGACCTCGGGGTGAAATCACATGGAGAGGTAAAAGTATAATATCAAGCAGAATTTCATGAGAGTAGAAAGGATAGCCTATCCGTCAATCTTACTTGCACTATGAAATTTTGCTTGACGTTTTACTTTTTACTTCTCCACGTGATTTCACCTTCCGCTCTGCAGGCAGACAGGCTGCAGAGCTGAGGTCACTCCTTAAGAATTATTTTAAACTAAAAAGGAAAGCGATACATGGTTCACAAAACAATCCGTAAATTAAAGTTATTAAAGGTATTTTATATATAATTTATAAAATTAAACAGCACTTTATATTTAAATAGAAAGTTAATTTTAAAAAAATTGAACTTCGAGCTAAAAGAATATGGCTGCATATTTTGCGCATGTGCACTATGTTACAGTATAGTTTTTGTGAAAAAATATTTTTGTTTATAACTTGAATAATTTCATCGTTCAAACATTTAAATAGTGCTTCAAAAAACATGCAAACGATTGGCATTAATATTAGTTGAAAATATTAATTTTTGTTGTGCAAGTGTGAAGTTGGCACGTACATTTTAAAAATTGAATATCTTTTTTATGTTTTATATCAAAACGTTAAAAGTTGATTTCCAAACATGACAAAGCGATTCCAATAAAAAAGAAATGATAATTTTATGGTTGCTGTGCTAACTTTACGGAGGTGAAATTTAGTGGTCATTTTCTTTCTGAGACCAATTTAACAAAAAAAAGAAAAGATTTGTATTGTTCTGTCGAATAAGAAAGGAGTTCCATCAATGGTCCAAATGCACGAAAGTATGAGTTTTCCGTAAATTTTCGTGATATTGTTCCGGGTCGGAAAATCGTAAAATTGTGAGTGGTGTTAAAATGTTTGTTCCGCTTGACTAAAGTACTCTCAAGTAGTTCATGTACAAGATCTGAAACAAAAATTTTCGACAAAGAGTAAGTGGTACATGAGCATCAAGAAAATGTACATGAATATGTAGAAGTACCTAAACATGTTTCAATTTCGGGTGCAAAAAATATGTACAAAAATATTACATGAACTTATACAATTCTTAAGCATTTAAGGTTTTTAAGCCGGGAATCCTTGTACCCATCCATAACGAGAAATACAATTATTAATATAAAGCTGTTTAATTATGTTTCACGTATGCTTACTAACTTTCATTATTTATATTTTTCATTACTTATGGTATCCAAATAACATCTTCTTATATATTACGAGTGTCAACACAGTAATAAGTTGAGTACAAGAAGTTGAGCTATCTCAGTAAAATTCAGAGTATTTTGTTAAGGCGTTGTCCGCAGTGGCGAGACAGCCGGTGTGGCGAGACATTAGGATATTTCAGACAGCTGAACTGACTGTGCTGGCACTTCTGGTCTGAAAGTCAAGTTTTATTGTGCTTTAACTTTTCAATATGATACATACGTTTTTGATGTACGAAATATCGCTATACTGATAATAACAGTTTCAAGATATTTTAGAAGTTTTATTTCCCATCGGTATAAGTGATAATATATAAAAATTTCCGGAATTTTCTGAAGGGTTAAATGTTTTGAGTCTTTAGTATTTAAGTTTCCTTCAAAATTTCCAGAGCACTATGAATTATTGTTCGATGCATAGGATTGTACATCGTCATTACCGAAAAATGCTGTTTCCGCATTGGCGAGACACTTGTTGTCGGCAGTGGCTTTTTAATATCTAATAATATTGTACATGTCCTAATGAATTTGATATAATTTTTGTACGTTTTGTCGACAATATTTTTCATAACTATAGTTTAAATTGAAAAAGATGAACAGGAAGAAAAGCTTATTTGTTTTTAATAACTGTGACATGGATTAGCGGCTCACAATCAGAAAAATATTTGCCTGTATTTTTATGATTGAATGAAACAATATTATGATTTAAAGGCATCAATTATTATACTCTTTCTCTTTGATTCCTTTGTTTTTGTTACGTTTGAACGATAAAGACTCTGATTTTAAGATAGTGTCTCGCCACTACGGACGATTTTTTATGTCGGTAGTCGCGAGACATTATCGTAAATCGGCAATAACTTTTTTTTCCAATATCTGTTCTGTAACTGTATAAGTTAAATTTGCAGTATAGAGTCACACCTGTCCATGGATATATATACAGACTTGATGTTCTTGAAAATGTGAGTGCTATAACAAAAAAACAAAACGTGTCTCGCCACTACCGACTCTCCCTTACAACTTTATTTGAAAAAATAGTACTACAATAAGTTTAATATATTTATTATTTATATTTATAGATGCACCAAGATGTAAAAAAGGATATGAGATATTAAATATTACTTCAACACACCTGCAGGCTTCAAAACTTCGTTGTGAAGTAGAAGCTGATCCTGCAGATGACATAAAATTTGCTTGGACTCACAACAACACAAGAGGGGATATTTTGCCAGTAAAAATTTCTCGCATTGTAGATAGAACCAAGACTATAAGTACCTTAGAATATAAGCTGGACACTGACAAAGATTTTGAAACTCTCGCTTGTTGGGCAAGTAACAGTGTAGGACGACAAAAATCGCCCTGCATTTTCAATATTGCACGTCCAAGTAAGTAAATTATAGAAATTCATTAATTTTTTTTCTACTATAAATTAGTTGAGTGGTAGAGTACTATTACTTCCCGAAGGAAGAACGTACTTTTTTTAAATAAAATTTTATTCATTTAATTATGAAAGCATTTTTATGCTGTCTATTCAGGTTAGTAAGCACAGAATCTTATTTGTTGTGTAATCGTTTTCACCAATCCAAACAGAGATTTTGCGCACAAAGTCACAAATAAACTGACTTGTGTCAGAAAAAACGAGTTTTTCTAACACATTGACAAGTAGTAGCTTGTTGATTAATAGCTTCTTTATTAATAGCTCCCACAGTTAACAATTATCTGCCCATATGATTGCCTCCTCGTAACACATTCTTGGTATACCTGACTTTATCAGTTACAGCAAATCCTAGTTGGAAATCCAAAAAAAACCTTCCTTTAATATTACACGTACTTAACGACAAGACATAGTAAAAAATTAAGGAGGAGCACGACTCCCCACAAGGCACAACTCTCCCCTAAATTTAATCATTTTTAAATATATAACTATGTTACAATCGTTAACAGTCATATTCAGATGCACACATCTTTTAACTTAAATTTACGGACTTTAATGTTCAGTTAGTGTTTTATAAAAAATCCTTCATGTTACGGACGGAATTCCGTAAATTTTTAATTTTTTTGTTAAATATTATTTATTAAAAATAATATTTGTTAATTAATATTACAAATATGTTGTCAATTATACACCAACAACATACACAACACACACATTTAAATTTTCTTATGTTAAATATTCAATTATTATTTCAAATTAAATTAATAATTATTTATAACTTTACTTTATAAATTTAACAACGTAATTTTGAAGGTCTTAGCTATAATTTGCACTTTAAAAACTTAAAAAGTGATTTGTGGATCTTAAAATATGTTAAAAAAGGTCCGAACATGTTTTTCTAGAACTCAGCCGTCGATCAAAACTTTTGGCCGCCACGCTGCGGGGTTGTAGAAAAACATGTTTGAACATTTTTTAACATGTTTTAAGAACAACAAAATTTTTTTTAAAATTTTCAAAGAAGCAATTTACAGCTAAGAACTTAAACATGGTGTTAAAAATTTAAAAACTTAAAAAATATTTTGTTGTTCTTGAAATACGTTAAAAAATGTTCAAGCATGTTTTTCTACAACCTCGAAGCGTCAATTTTTTCCATACATTATTTTAGATTATGCCGGGAGTGATAAACATTAGTACTAAAGTAGAAAAATTGAATAATTTTTTCATGAAATCTTTTCTGTTTTATAAATACTAAAAAAAATATTTTTTTTATATACATTCAAACACAGAATTTTATAAGCTTTCCAAGCATCTAAGTTACAAGTCTCTATCTTATTTCTAACTTAAAATATCTTGCTTTAAAGTCAGCATCAAATTTCCACTCCTCTCACGTCAGGCGTACCGACAGTTTCCGACGGTACTGTACATATTCCTTGCATTTCTATGATAATTATTTGCAATAAAATATTTTAAAGCTATAAATTACGCGATTTTAAAGAAAAAATTAAATTTCTCAAAAAGGGCTCGATGAATGTTTTTGATTTTTGCTCGGAATATCTTCTTTTTTGTCCTAGCATACAATCCTGAAAGAAAATCTTGGTTGTTTTAATCTTTTATAATTATTTATTTAAGCTCACCGTGAAATATTGGTAAAAAAACCCGGCAGCCCCCTACGGGGGCAGCCACATTCTCGTCACGCGCTTCGCGCGTAAGGGCTCGCTTCGCGTGCTTATATGAGCGTGCCCCGGGGCGCGCGAATGTTGATCGTCCCGCTTCGCGGTCCGATATTGGTGCGCGCTTTGCACGCATTGTCCAAGCGTCGCGTTACCCGCTCCGTTTGTTTATTATAATTCAAAACCAAGTGGCATTAATTGCTTTTAAACTACACTGTATTATTCAAAAATTTCTCAATTAAATTTAAAAATTGTATTAATTATACTACCAGAAAGTAGTTGAGTGACCCAAGAAGCCATTTAGTAGAATGAGATTTTGTCGTTGTTTCAGACTTTGTAGTTGATTTAACTAAATTTTGAAGAAAAATGTGGCGGCACTGCAGCTTTTCAAACTTAGTTCCTTAATTTTGCGCCGTGGATTACCCAGGTCTTTATAATTAAAGGAAATCGACAAACCACTTTATTTTAATAAAGTAAGTTATTCCGCTTCGAACTGATTTCAATTGAGTAAAAGAAAAAAATAATTGAAAATTTAAAAAAATTAAAAAAAGAACTTTAAAGTAAATGCATTTCTAAAGCAACAAATTTATTATATGAGGTTTCGCCCTCATGTTTTTATTCCTAAAAATTTTTTTGTGCAATTGATATAAGTAAAATTTTTAGTTTTTATAAAATTCTCATCACGGCACGAAAAATAGAAACATACAATAGAAAAAGTAGGCGTACATTAACCCATTAACGAAATTTTTACAGGTACTTTGAGGCTCTATCAAATTGCGTACTAAAAGAACCGAAAAATTTTAAATAAACAATTTATAAGCGTTAAAAAAAAGATTTTATTAGAATTTTTAGGTTAAAACTGTGCTGCCAAAAATTAATGAGTAAAATAACACATCGAAAATAATTTTAAATTTTTATTACCTTAAATGTTATAGAACCCAAATGATACATACAAAAGAATATAACTAACACTAATCATAAAAATTTAATAAAAAATTAAAAATTTTTTTTACGCTAAGAAGTGGAAATAAATGGCTGGACTTAAAAAAAAAATTTGAAATGATTTTGATTTTATGTTACTCAGTTGTTATTCTATTAAGTATCTAAGTCGGAAAAATATGTATTCGATTTGTATTTTTAGGGAAAAATAGTAGAAAATTAAAAAAAAAGAAAACTTAAAAAATTTGAATTTTTTTCAAAATTTAAATAACTTTTTTGTTTTAATCTCTATCGAAAAGAGTTTTAAAAAATTCTACTTTTAAGAGTATTTTAAGGGATAAATAAAATTTTTCTTCAAATTTGAGAAAAATTGAATTTTTTTAAATTCAACATTTGAATAATTTTTGAATTTTTGGGCGGATTAGTCTGTCCAATGAACTCATGCTTCATTTTTACATGTTGAAAGAGTGTACCAAATTTCAAAGCGATTCGTTAAAATTTGTTCAAGTTATCGTGTGGACAAAAAAGTGTCTACAGACAGACGGAAAAGTTTTCAAAACCTATTTTTTTGGCATCGGGAGGTCTCAAACAAGGAGATTCACTGGAATTAGAAAAAAGTCAAAATCGACCAAAACGAATACTTTCTCATTTATGATGAGAATGTATAAATATAATTTTAAATGTATATACAGTCATTTTTTAAGGAATTTAGCTTTTTTTAGTTTTATCATATTTTTTGAGTGCTTTGGGATGAGAATAGGTCCATTTTGTAAACTAAATTTTTTTTCTTTCAATATAATTTGGTTTCTAACAATAATTTCGAATTTTTTGCTGCTTTTTGATATTTGAAGCCCTTTAACTTTTTCAATTTAATTTTAATTGAAAAATATAAAAGAGAAAAAATGTTTGTATTTTACTAAGGTATAAAAATATGAGGTTGAAAAAATTTTTTTTTAAAAAAATTGAAATTCAAAATTTTTGAAAATGCTGTGATTTTTTCATTTTTGATCGGAAGTGGCTGTCTATCGAACTTGCACGGAAAAAAAGTACAACTCCATTTGAGAATTTTTTCGGCATAACAGTTAAACATTTCGTCGAAAATGAACGAGCGATATTGTATTGCCAAAATGGCTAACCAGAAAGATTGAACTCTAAATTCACTATAGCCGAATTGGCTTAACTATCAGCTACTGCGGTAAAACTTATTCACAGCGTTGGATGTTTCGATCCTTCTTATTAATTACACTAGTTAAAAGAAACACATATAGTTAAATGCACATGTGGCAATTCATGCTTTTTTCTTCTCTATGAAAAGCTATACATATCTAGGCATACCCTTCTCAAAATCTTCTGTATTTGCTCTTGCCACAGACAGTATTATTTGTAAATCTAAGTTAACCGTAACTGCAACAATAGCTTTAATTAATAGAATGGATTTGAGCTCTTGGAAATCCATGTCTGACGAACGATATCAAAAAAAATGTTATAATAAAATGATAATTATAAAAAGACAAAATTCAGGGAAACAAAATTGTATTAAATTTAGCTGGCTAAACCAAGTGGAGAAGTTTTTCGAGATAATAGGAGTGGAGGCTGACTGGGAATCACTCCTCACGAAAACAAAGAAAATATCTTTGATTAAATTATATAAAGAGAAAATATTCCAAACAGATATAGGAAAGGCGCAGTCATCTTCTTCTCTAATAATTTTCCCACACTTGGAAGTGCTACAATAGAATTTACCAAAGTATTTAACAATAACAAATATGTCACTCAAAATCATTAAACTGATAGCTCAACTACGATTAATAAATAAATTCAATTCTAGGATAATTGTTAATTCTTCTGTATGTGTCTTGAAATTTGAAAAATACTGTAAGTTTTGTTATCTTGATATTGAAAACTCCGATTATGTCTTCCATTTGCTTATAAAATGCCAATACTTTGATAATGTAAGGAAAAAATATCTTTGTAATAGTAGTAACACAGAAGAAATCGAGAATACTTGTCTATTGGTTTTGATGAATCCGAATTTATCTTCAATTAAAAAACTAACTATTTTATTATATAAAATTTCAGTTTAAGAAATATATATTATGTAATAAACCCGAACTCCTTTGTATGAATCAGTTGATTCTTAAAAAATAAATATACTAGAAGAAAATAATTAACAAAAATCGGACAAGTGCGAGTTACACTCGCACTGAAATCGAGGGTTCCGTACTCGAAGCGAACTTATTTGGTATAAAAACAAATGTTTAAAAAATATGTGTTGTGTATTAAATAATATATGTGATACAAAAAAGAACAATTTTTAAAAAAAAATTTAAGAAAATTGTACCTCCTTTGGTATAAAAACAAAAAAAATTTTAAATTTGTTTTGTATTTCAAATAATATAAGTGATACAAAAAGGAACAATTTTGTAAAATTGAAAAAAATTGTTCCTCTTCGTATCACTTATATTATTTGAAATACAAAACAAATTTAAAATTTTTTTTTTGTTTTTATACCAAAGGAGGAACAATTTTCTTAATTTTTTTTTTTAAAATTGTTCATTTTTGTATCACATATATTATTTAATACACAACACATATTTTTTAAACATTTGTTTTTATACCAAATAAGTTCGCTTCGAGTACGGAACCCTCGATTTCAGTGCGAGTGTAACTCGCACTTGTCCGATTTTTTTCGTTTTTTGCGGAAAAATACATTTTTTTATTAAATTTATCATTTTTCTTCAAAAATTGGATAAAAATTGATCATCAACTCCAATCGCGCTTACATTTTTTCCCTGTATTTTTCACGCAAAAATACAGTTTTACAGCAAATGTGAACAATTTGGGTTGAATATTGTGTGCGCTAGGGAGAATAAATCATTTTTTTCGAAATTTTTGATTTTCCCTTGACAACGCTATGTAAATTGATCGGAATCAAGTTCGCTATATTTTTCCTGTAATTTTCACATAAAAATACGTAAGTGTACCAAATTTGAGCTCTTTATGTCAAAAGATGTGGCCGCTAGGGGGGGGGGGTACATAGTCATTTTTAGGCATTTTTCGTAAAAATTCATGGTTTTTCCTTGACAACGCTATGTTAATCAATTCCAATCAAGTTCGCTATATTTTTCCTGTAATCTACACGCGAAAATACATATGTGTACTAATTTTCAGCCCTCCAGATAAATTTGTGTGGCCGCTAGGGGGGGGGGGGTACACGATTTCAAAAAAACCGATATTAATAGGGTTCCGAACCGAGTACGGAACCCTAAAAACATAAAAAATTGTTTTTTAGTAAATTTCTTAAAATAAAATAATTTTAAATGTATATATCCAAAAGTTCGTAAAAAATTGCATAAAATTGCAAGATAACCCTTTTTTGGAGTTAAATTTGGAAAAAATTAATTTGAAGTAATTTTTTAAAAATTGAGTAATTTTATAGGTATATATTCAAAAATTCGTAAAAAATTGCTTAAAATTGCAAAATAACCTTTTTTGGGTTAAAATCGCAGAAAAATGTTACAAAAAAAGTGTGTAAGATTTTCTAAAAGCATATGACAAAGGATTTTGATTTATTTGAAAATAAGTGAAAATAGATTTTCCAAAGTGGGTGTCGAGGTCATGGTGTCGGTGTCGCTTTTGGAAATTTGTTAACTTAATATTATCGAAGATGTCTAGGTTTGAAGTAACAAATCTTACAATTTTTATGTTAAAAACAATTTATTTCAATGACACTTAAAATTAAGCACAATGGTGCTTTGGTTTGTAACCAAAAATTTGAAAATAACAATAAATAATAAAAAAAAACCATAAATAATGGGCAAAAACTTGAAAAAATTTGTTTTTAAGTAACTTTTTAAAAACAGAGTAATTTTACAGGTACATATCCAAAAATTCGTTAAAAATTGCTTAAAATAGCAAAAGAACCCTTTTTTCGAGTTAAAAAGCAAAATAACACTTTTTTCCCTTTAAAATTGCAAAAACACGTTACAAAAAAAAGTTTGTAAGATTTTCTAAAAGCATATGACAAAGTGTTGAAGACGGAAGTTAATTAACAAAAGAAAATAAAATAGATAATTTGAAGAGAAAATAATAAAGTTAGAAATAATACTAATTTTTATTATTAACAATTCCGCTTATTTGGAAAGGGTAAATTGCTCTTCGCTAACAAAGTGTTTGTTTTATGAAATTCTTTAATTTTCAGATAGTGTATATAAATCCAGAAAAACTCACCTAAATAATAATAATTAAAATGATACAGAAAAGTATCAAATTACTTTTCTAACTCTTAAGAGTTTAAAAACTCTTGTGTCATATGATGTGTGGAAGTCGTTCTTTTTACCTTCCTTTAATTTATATCTTTTCTGATGACAAACTTGTATTATTTATTGTCTTTGAACAATTATTTCAATGTTTCAAATTCTATTTATTAAAAATTCAGAATGTTGAGTTCACCAAACCTAAATTTTTAAACAGTTAAGTTAAGATATAAAAAATTGTGTTGATAATAAATACTTTTAAAAATAAGAAAAATTTCTGCACTTTTTACATTTATAACACTTTGTACTTGATAAAATAATCTTCCTTTTTCAATGAACTTTTTATATGATAGTTGACTTCACAAATTGTGGAATATACACTTTATAATTTTAGATAACTTGACAATTTCAACCCTTACTGTGGGGAATAAACAGTAAACTCAACCACTCTCAGTGGGAGTAAAACTTAATAATCATCCGCCTTTTTGCGAGAAACACATCCGCTCTGCGGGAAAAACAAATTAAGACTCCTCGAAAAATAATTCGGTGGCAACGATCACACCCTGTTTGTATGTTATTTTAAGTAGTGGGAGGGCGATTTTGCAATCAACACCTCGTTGTTTCCATGCGAGTTTTAGCAAAACTTGGATTTTAATTGTGGCGTGATCGGTTTTACCACCTGAATTACCTTTATGATTTATGTGTTTTCTAATTTTTCAAATTAATGTGGCAACTTCTATACATTGTAGGTCTCACAATTAGCGAAATTGTTTCGCAATTTAGATCGTGTTATTTCGCAAAATGAAGTTCAATAATCTCAAATCATTTGCGAAATAACCATTGATTTCAAAATTAAAATAAATGAAAAATAAAATTATGAATATTTATTAAATTAATTTGAAATATTATTTGAATATTTTAGTATCAGAAAATTTATATGTTTGTGTGTTGTGTATGTTGTTGATGTATAATTGACAACGTTTTTGTAGTATTAATTAACAAATATTATTTTTAATAAATAATATTTAACAAAAAAAAATTAAAAATTTACGGAATTCCGTCCGTAACACAAAGGATTTTCATTTATTTGAAAATAAGTGAAAATAGATTTTCCAAGGTCGGTGTCGAAGTTATGGTGTCGGTGTCGCTTTTGGAAATTAGTTAACTTAATATAATTGAAGAAAAAGAAATTAACAATACATTAAACTTTCTAGACACAGCAGTTACAAAAGATAATAACAAATTAACAACAAATTGGTACCAAAAACCAATTTCTTCAGTGCAAGTCTTAAATTTCTTATCGCATCATCCCTTTAAATACAAAATAAATGTCATCAATAACCTTGTTGATCGTAGCATACTATTATCACATAAAAAATTTCATTATGAAAATATTAATAAGATAAAGAATATCCTCATCAATAATAATTATCCAATAGACTTACTGCAAAAAACAATAAAAAAACGATTAGCTACTCTCAAACGTAAAAGATCTATCATCACATTACCACAACCAGGTACCCAACAACATAATATTAATGAAATCGATGACAAGAACTATAAATATATCTCTCTTCCATATATACATGGTTTATCTAAAAAAATATCGGCAATTCTCAAACCGTACAATATCCTGCATATTTCAGTCCAAAAAAGATCGAATTCCAAAAGAACAACAAATAAATTTTGCATATGAAATTCCATGCGCAGACTGCAACTCCGTCTACATAGGAACAACCATGCGAAATTTAAAAACAAGAATCAAAGAACACAAAAATGACATTTACAAAAAACCAGACAAGTGGACTACTTTAACCAAACATAAATGAACTGAAGACCATCTATTTAATTATAATAATACAAGAATCCTTGCTCAATCTAACAACTATAAAAAAAGAATGATTTTGAAAATGACGCATATTGTTAATAATTCAAATACTGTCAACCAACGGACAGACGTAAAAAATCTATCTACATTTTACAAAACATTACTACAACAGTCATAAATTAAAATCAATACATTTTCCCTCATTCACTCAAAAATAATTGGAATGTTTCCCTTCTCTTTGTATAACGTATTTCTTTCTTTTTACGAGCTCTCCAGAGGACACTTGCCGATTTGTTTATACTATCTTCGAATTTCTTACTCTCCTTTCAATAGGACTCTTCTTTCGAAGCGTAACTACACATGTTACAAATATGACACAACCCCATAAAAACCGAAGTTCTCACCCTACAATTTATAACACACCCACTTACAAACCCCTTTCTCCTTAGTCTCTCTTCATTTCTCCTTTTTTCTGCTAAAAGGTCCTTTAGTTTACTTTAAACCCCGAAATGATTAGAATGTCAAGATTTCTGTGCAATAACCATCATTATGGGTTTTCATTGATTTACACAAGTTTAAATTTAATAAATAAATTGTGTACAATGTGCTTTGTGCTTCAGACACTTTTAAGTTCTGAATTTATAATGGATATTACAATTTATTATCATTAACGTTAGTGTCAATATATATATTTATACATATACATCACATTACTTTTGACTTAAACTTTAATTTTAACTAAGAATCACTATTTTAATTACTATGAAAAAATATCAGAAAACCGAATCAAATATTAGTAAAATTAAATAAATATCTCAATGTTAATATGAATTTCGTTCATTTTATAATTTATAGTCTATAACAAAGAATTGTTTAATTATATTAAATTTAAAATATTGTTAATAATATTTATGTATATATATATATAAATATATATATATAAAATTTTTTTGCATATTACTCTATTTAGATTAAAAAAATTTTCTTGTATATTATTCTGCTTAGATAATAAAAATTTCACTGTTGAAGATCCACATATGGATTGAAACGTTTGAACAATAATTATTTGATTTAATTATTTGGATCCTAAAGCCCATGAAAATCACCAACACAATATTATTTATAACTTTACTTTACATTTAATGAATTTTGAAATCAATGGTTGTTTCGCAAATGAATTAAGATTATTGAAATTCATATTCCGAAACAACACGAACTAGAGTAAAATCAACTTTACTAATTGCGGGACTTACAATGTATAGAAATTGCCACAATAGTTTGGCAAATTAGGAAATATATAAAAATCACAAAGGTAATTCAGGTGGTTGAACCGATCACACCACTAATAAAATGCAAGTTCGCTAATACTTGCATGGAAACAATGAAGTGTTGATTGAAAAATCAACCCTGCCACTACTTAAAATTATATACAAACAGGGTGTGATCGTTGTCACCGAATTATTCTTCGAGGAGTGTTAAATTATCTTTCCCGCAGAGCGAATGTGTTTCCTGCAAAAAGGCGGATGAATTTAAAGTATTACTCCCACTAAGAGTGGTTGAGATTATTGTTTATTCCCTGCAGTAAGAGTTGAAATCATTGAGTTTGTCTATAAAAATACAAGTGAATATTCCTCAATTCGTGAAGTTGATTAATATATAAATGTTCGTTGAAAAAGGAAAATTAATTATAAAGTATAAAGAGTTATAAATGCTAATGTGCAGGATCTAGTTAAAATCTAAAAGTGTTTTATTAATATCACAATTGTTTATATCTCAAATTAACTGGTGGGAAAATTCAAGTTTGGTGAACCCAATACTCTGAATTTTTAAAAGCAGATTTTGAAATATTGAAATAATTGTTTAAAGAAAATAATTAATACAATGTTATTGAAAAGGAAAATATAAAAAATAAAGGAAGGTAAAAATGACTTCCGCATAATTGGGAATCGTATGACAAGTACGAGTGTTAAACTCTTAAGAGTTCGAATAGTAATTTGATACTTTTCTGTATCATTTTAATTATTATTATTCTGGTGAGTTGCTCTGAATATTTATACCTTATTTGAAAAAAAAGAATCTCAAAAAGAAAAACAAACATATTACTCACATTTCTAACACACACTTTATTATTTGCTGTCTCATTTTATGATGGACAAATTATTTTCTTACTATTGAAAATATTTTTTTATTTGATCTCTTTGTTTTGATTACAATAAACCATTCTTGTGAGACTTGATTTCGGTCAAGTAGCTTAACGTAAATGTTATTTTAATTGTCGACATTTTTATCAATGATTAATTTGGGGAACTAAATGTACTCTTTTGGGGGTTGAATGAAAAAATGTATTCTTGGTTTGTGCTGATTCAGCTCTGATTTATTTAATCATCTTTTCATGTCTTTATCTTATCTCTCTTTTTGATACTTTTTCTAAAATACCGACTATCCGGGTTTATTGAATTGATAATATACTGAGGGACAGTCCACTGCCTTAATCTAACTTTGTTAGCGAAGAGCAATATACGCTTTACCTATGAGCGGAATTGTTAATAGTAAAAATTAGTATTCTTTCTAAACATTATTATTTTCTCTTTAAATTATTTATTTTTGTTAATTAACTTCCGTTTTTAATACTTCATATATTTACAATGTCATAAAAGATAGAAAATTTAAACTACATCTGTTGAAATTTTTATTTAGTATTTAAAAATTAATTGTTTATTACGATTTTCATTAATTATTATTTTTTATATTTTGTCGTTGGGTATAAAAAAGGTTATCTGAAATATACTTATGTAGGTATATAACAGGAAATGTATACAATGGAGTTTAAGAGAGGGGCTGTGTTTTCTTGTGTAGAAAAATTAAAAAAATAAGTTAGTTCTTCGCAAGATATTGTACAAAGTGGAAATAAAAAGAATAATATCTGTACAAGTGCTTATATTATTAATTAAATCTTTTTAATTTTTGAATAGGTTATGGGTCTAGGATGGTGAATTATGTATTAAAGTAAAATAATTGTTTTAATATGGAAACCTCTAATTTAAGTGTAAAACGGAACATTAAAATATTTGACGGGGAAAAATACAGTATATGGAAGTTTAGAATACGTGCGGTATTAACTGAACTTGAAATGATTAAAGTTATAGACGAAGAAACTCCAGAAGGAGATGAACTAACTGATGGATGGAAAAAGGCTGAAAGAATCGCCAAAAGTATAATCGTAGATTCTTTGGCTGATTCGTTTCTTAACTTTGTGACTCCTAGAAGTACAGCAAAATAAATATTAAAGAATTTAGATGATAATACAGAAATGACTTATGAAAATCAAAAAAATATCAGGAATTACTTTCAAGGACAAGGAAGAAGAGGTAAAAAAACTAACAAAAATCGCACTTCTTTAAAAGCAGTAATAAGTTTAAAGCTAACAAAACATCTTTTAAGGGAAAATGTCACCATTGTGACAGAAAAGAACATACGAAAATGAAAGGCTATTATAACAAAGAAGGCAACAGGTACAAAAATAATCCCTGCCAATGGTTTTCCACTACCAAGAGTCTTGCAGGGGAGGGATACCTCAGTGCCGGCGCTGCTGGAGGTGAGCAAGTTGACTTCCCAGCATCGAAATACAGTGACAACAGTGCTACAGTGTCTTAAGGTTCCCCAGGTCCGTTTGGAAAGACTTGGAAGTAGAAGAGAAAGTGCTTCAAGCGTTTCAAGTGTCAGCGGCTGAAGAAGTTTGATTCTGTCTGACCTAGACAACGAGGCCATAAACGAGGAACGCGAAATATGCGTCAGTTTGAGGATGTAAGTATCTAAGTTCCTTCTGAGAATCAAAGAGGAGGTCGACAAGATGGTAAAATCTTGCGACATCCATAATAACGCTAATCAAACGAACAAGGATGGATTAAAGGTTCTTCTGGACCTTGTAAAATTGGCGAAACAGAAGCACGCAGAAGCTGATAAGGTTATGCAACATGCAACCGGGAGGATCGGACCAACAAGGGAGAGCGTATCCATGAGAAACGTATTGTACCGACAGTCTGGAAGAGACAAAAGCCGAAGGACAAAAGAGGAAGCACCTCCATTGAGTAAGAATGACAAGGTGACAAAGGCACCGAAGCCGAAGCACTCCAACAAGACGAAGAATTCGAGAGGATCAACAGTGGTCGTCGGAGTCGCTTCAGGTAAGACGTATGCTGATGTGTTGGGAAAGCTCCACAAGGACGTTAATCCTGACACCAGCCACACGAGAGTCTTTGGGGCAAGGACCACTAAAAAGGGAGACCTCTTGATGAGGGTCGGATGTTACTCGGACAAGGTAGCTTTTACCGTCGAGGTGATCAAGGCTATTGGCAGCATGGGTAATGTGCAGACGGTGGATCGGAAGGTTACACTTGAGATCCGCGATCTGGATATCTTTACCCATGAAGCAGAAGTTCAGGAAACGCTAAAACAAGATCTCGGAAAGTCGGAAGGTGACGGTCTTAAGTTTGCATAAGTTTGCAGATTGGAAGAGCAGCCCCAGTTGATTCTTGTGCAAAGCGAAGTCCGGCGACAAGGTTCTTCTTAACTACGTCGCTGGAAGTGGAGCATGCAGAGTGTTTAGGTCAGTCCTCGAGGAAGCCAAAAAGACTCTCGCAAGAACAAAAGCGAAGTAGGCCAGAAAGATCGGCAACGGCAAGGTTCGCGATAGCAAGATCCCAGGGACCTTTACCTACGAAGTTTAAAGCTTAACGGCAGTTCCGTAGTGTGAGGATTAGTCTAGCCAAAGGGTGTGGTTTTTAGTGGGTCGACCAGAACAAGAACTCTCATCCCCACATAACTTCGAAGCACCGGACTCCAAGTATTTGCCTTGGATACTAAGAGATATGCAGATTTTCCACTTCCCTCGTAAAAAAAATTATAAAAATAATCGAGAAAGAAGTTTTGTTTTTATAGCTGGAAATAATCAAATTGTCAAAGAAAATGAAAATAATATCACTTTTCTCTTGGACTCAGGTGAAAGCGATCATATTATTAATAGGGAAGATCTAACAGGCAATTTCAAAGAATTAATTCCACCAATCAAGATTTCTGTGGTCAAGTCTGTGGTCTTTTTGATAGCAACGAAAAAAGGATCGACTATCTTGTCAATAAGAAAAATGCAGAAGGTTCGATTGCAGGTCTAACGTCTAACTTTACATGGTTTAATTTAATTGTATTATATATAAAGCTATTCATATGTGTTTAATTTATGTTGCAAATTAATATTATACTTAATTCATTATATTGCTTAAATTTTAGATTTTTAATAATATTTTTGATACTATATACAAATATTAAAAATGGTATCGTAATATACTATTTTTCATTATCCCCAGCCGAATGTACGTTTAATAATGAATAATAAATAATAAAATAGCGTTCGCTCATATAAATTTCTACTACTTATACTTTTGCGGCCTGCGACAGTGCGCTACCGTTGCCCGCCCGACTTTTGCAAAACCGTGGCTTCTGCTGGTCGGGACGGGTATAGGAAGCATATTATGGATGTTTTCGTCAATCACTGGCAGTAACTAAAACCAGTGAACAGTGGTGCTCAACTGAATTTTTTGTTAAAATGCAAAATTGCACACGTGTGAATGCACCTTTACTGTCAGTAGTCAGGAAGGGTTAGTTTTGCTCATGATTTGCTTTTGAAAGAAAGTGTTTTGCTGAACTGCGTAGAAAATGCGTAGAAGTGTGCAATACTGCAATTACCTTGTGCAATTAGTTGTTTTTTATTTTGATGACCAGTTTGTTTAACAAACTATAGAAGAAAATGAGTGATAAGCACTATAAAATGGTTGAAGCTATTTTTGACCCGACAACGGGTAAAATGCTTCATCATCCCGACAACAGCAATTTGATTATGTGTTTTGCCCTGGACTCAAACGGTAAGTAACGTACTTTCAATTAAATTCACAAAATGTGAATTTTCCAAATATAATTTATGTATATAATTTGGCAAAAGAATTTAAATATGAACGAGTTTTAAAATTAATTGATGTTAATAAGTTCACACTCAACATTATTATTTCATTTTTTGTTTTTCGATTAGGTAATTTAACATTTTTTGAACGTATTTTACTATTTTAAAAAAGAGAAGTAATTGAACGAATTTCTTTTATGAACTGATACAATTAAAGAAATGTATTACACAAGCATTTTTTAATGGGTAGTTATTTTTACAGTGCACATTAGAAATTTTTTTGCGATAAGCAATATTAAAATTGTATTAATATTTCAAATAAAGTTTGTTCTTGTTTAATAAACATAAATTGGGTGTTGTAAAGTTTTGAACTTTCTAGAGGTGTGCAAAATCCCGAAAACTCGAATTGGGTATAGGGCTAAATTTTTGTCAGGTCGGGCTCGGGTTACTTTCAATGACCTTTGACTCGAAATGATTGATTTTGTGAAGAATTTCGTCAGAAGATTAAAATTTGCTTTTTCATCGACTTTTAAATAAAGTGAACCAAAAAAAATAATTTTGGAATTTTTATTTAAAACATCATTTCTTATAAACAAATTCATTTTTTTCAATTTGAATATTTTTCTCTCTCCAAAATTGCTTGCAAACTGTTTCTTCCATTCCTAGACAAGAAATAAAGCTAAAAAGTTTTTAAAAGCCCCATATTCAAAGAAATAAATTTGTTTATAAACAATTATTATTTTTAATATACATTTTTAAAACTGTTTTCTTAATTCTTATTTTCATTTATTAGAATAAAAAGTTTTTTTTCACTTAAACCCTACATTTTACAAATAAAAATGCAAATTAAAAACGAAAAAAATAATTGCTTTTTTCAAACAAATTATTAACAAAAATTTTTATCAGGCCCACTCTAAAACTACTACACTACAATTCTTATCATTTTCAGATAAAAATTAAGAAAAAAATTAAGAAAAAAAAATTGGAAAAAATGAATTTGTTTATAAACAATTTTAATTTTTAAAATAAAAATGCAAAATATTATTTTTTCTAAACTGCATCCCAATCGTCAAGGAGAAAATAAACTTTTTTTATTTGGCGAAATATTTTTAAAATCAAGCATTTTTAAGTTATAGGTAATTGAAAATAGATCTATACTTCAAAAAATTTAAGGTTTATTTATTACTATTATTATTATTATTATTTATATGATATTCGGGGTCTTATTCAGTAAATATTCATTTAATTTTTTTATCTAAAACCCGTATATTTTACTCATTTTAAATTTTCTTTTTTTTCAATTTTGAAGATACTTTTTTTTCAAAATGCTAATTTTTATAATAAAATATAAAATTAAAATAGAATATTATTTAAATTTGTTCATTTAAACATTTAAAACTTTATAAGGGCATTAATAAGCGTTAACAATTGCATAGTTCATCAGTAAGAAAAAATTTATGAGTTTGTGATTTTACAAATAATTTAGATTTACAATTTTACGAATAACATAATGGTGATCCTCGAAAATATTTATTTGCTATACCTTAAAAGCCTTGGAAACATCTTTAATTTTTTTTTAAATTAGTTGAATATTTATGTTCATTTTAGGACGAGAAACCGTTATATATTTGCCACCTGAAAAGGTGCCAAATATGGACATATCGCCACCGCCATATCTTGTCGCAACTACGTCAAATGCTGATCAAGATCAACTTGATTACGGACAGGATGAGGACGAGCTCGAAGAAGCAGAACAGGAGCAAAAGCTGGATTAGTATCAGTATCAAGATCAATATCAGGATCAGTATCAGCATGAAGATCAGGATCAGGATCAGGATCATGATCAGGTTCAGGATCAGGAGCAGAGTCAGGAGAATTGTGAGAAAATGGATTTAGGTTGGTTTATAAATTTACTTAGGAGAATATCAATTATATTAAAAACGGTATATTTAAAATACCAATATATTTGTAAAAAAACGGTTCTAAACAGTTGCTTAATCACAAAAAATAATAATAATAAAACCGGCATTTACTGAAAAACCGGTTTAAAAAAACCGAAAACCGGGATTTCATAACCGACCACCGGTTTCCACAAAAACTTTGAAAGTAAACTGGTATACCGATTTACCGCACATGCCTAGATGTAATAGGATAAAATTGTTTTTGCAGACAAAAAACTTTGAAAAACCAAAAATTGTAACCAATTGCTCTTAAATTTGAGTCAGAGGTACTTAGGGGTTTTTGATGAAAATGTTTACGTCAGAATAATGAAAGTATAAAAAATTGGTTCGGGGTCGTCAGTAACACACACAGTTCTTTCCTTTTTTTAACCCCACTACTCCCCTTGGCACATCTTGTCAAATTTTTGACAAACTGTCTTACAAAAATTCAAAATTGATTGACCTCCCCCTTCATTTTTAAACATGTTAGTAAAATATCATTATTTTTTCATAAGATATTTTTAAAGTATTAAAAATTTATGTTATGTCCTTATTATTAAAAATTGGGTTTTGTAAATTCCTACAAACTATTTCATTAGAAGAAAATATCTCCTTCCCGCCCAAAAAAAAAGAAAAAAATAATAATTTACTCAACATGATTTATTAAACATATTTAAAAATTATATGCTCAAACAAATAATATAAAATACATAAATGTATGTTTACTTTTTTACTTTGTAATGTCACACTACAAACGATGACACAACCCCCTCTTTGTCACAATTGTCACAAAAAAATATGCAACCCTTCTTTCCCCTTCTCACCTTAACTTGTTGTGTATTTTATAGATGGACTCGTGTAATAGATATATTTAGTAAATTCGATTAATTCTTTACTCTGGCACACTTTCTAAAAATCACGTAAACGGCACACAGGGTGTTTGACACCAGAATTTCCAGATTGGCTTAACCTTTAGAAATAAACTCAAAAATTTGTGTCTTTAGACAGTTTTTAATATTTATTTTAAAAATTTGAGCTAAATATAGCAATTTTAATTTCACATTCAGATTCGTGGGAAAAAAATACATCGGAATACATTAGTATAGTGTCTTGGCAAAAATTTTTCTTGTTTTTGTGTTATTTAGCAGTTTTTTGAGTTTATTTCGAAATTTAAAACCCATATGACTATTATGATTGAAAATTAAGATTCGTTGAGAAAAAATACATGCTAATACACTGTGTATTGTAGCCCACACAACAGCGAAACTTTCCTGAAAATTTCCTAAAGATTTACTATAAATTTTCGAAATATTTTATTGCAATGTTTATAGAAATTTGTTTAAAGATTTAAATTTCCCACTTAATAAATATTTAGCGCAAAACTTTCCTGAACATGTCCAATACATTTTCGCTATAATGACTTAGGCGAAAATGTAATTTAAATGTTCAGGAAAGGTTCAGGAAAGTTTTACGTTAAACATTTATTTAAGTGGGACATTTAAATCTTTACACAAGTTTAATAAACATTGCAATTAAATATTTCGAAAATGTCAAGTAAATCTTTAGGAAATTTTCAGTTAAGTTTCGGTGCTATGGAAGATTGTCAAAGAAGAAATAATTTTTTTATTTTAATTACTGTATTTAGACATTTTTTTAGTATTTAAGTTTAATTTCGGATGTCTGTAATGTCCAGTATGTCATTTAAATCATGCTCAAAACTGAATTACGATTTATTCAATTAATTTTCGTTTTTTTTGTTTCTTTTTTCTTTGCAGAAACGGAATTAAAAAAATTCGTTGGCAAGGGAAAAATGACAAAACCACGTTGTGGCGATGAGGGAAACGAAAAGATACTGCCAAGTAAGCTTTTTAATTGAAAAGTAAATTTTTTGTAATTTAAATTAATATATTTTCAAATAATTTATTATTAATTGCTGTGGATTGTACTGTTTCAATATTCTACTTTTTTTGTTTTAGAGAAAACGCGTACACAGTGGACACCTGACATGACCAAGGCATTGATAAATTGTTATTCGTCACTAAAAGAGACATGCAAGTTAAAAGGGGAGAAGTTTTGGTCGCTTCTTTCAAAAGTAATGGTAGAAAAGGGACATGATGTGAGTGCGCATCTATGTGAATCAAAATGGGATTCGTTATGTAGAACCTACAAAAACACCATTGATCGGAGTAAACAAACCGGAACAAGTCCGTCAAAGGAGTCAAAGTCGACTTCCTTCAAGGAAATGCATAAATTTATGTACAAAAGGCCCGAAATAAATCCGCCGGCAGTGGCTTCGAGTCTGGCAGGATACAAACGAAAAGTTTCTTCCATAATTGATGTTAATGGTAATGAAATCGAAATTTCTCCAAAAAGATTAAAGCGCGCAAAGGCAAAGAAGCCGGATGCAGAATGTTCGATGAAAGAAATGAACGATGATGCCAATTTTCGTCACAAAGAAAATTTGGAGCGAAAAGACGCACTATTGGACATAATGAAAGATGTCCGCGACTCGTTAATTAAGAGACGATAAGTCGATTTATTTTTGTTCTCCTTTTACAGCGTAAAAAATGAAACTTAACAGCTGATATTTCATAGACGTTTTGATATTTTTTTAAAAATGAATTTATTGTGCTTGAATTTAACCGATTTCAAGTTATTTTTCAAAGAATTGATATTTTCACGTCTTTCTAGTTTAAAATTGATCAGTTTCGGAACAATTAAAGTAAATAACTTAAATTTGAAGTGAAAAATGAAAAACGATGATTGTTTTGTTACATTTTGAAACCGTTCTCTTCTTGTTGTTTTAAGTTTTAGTTGCGCACAAAAATTTATGTACGCATAATGAGTATTTTTTTTCTCCGTACTCGATTATTCCTGTGACGAAAAAGTTACTGTTAACTTTATGGAAATTTTTCTTAATGAGTATTATTAAATTTATTAAAAACACTTAATTGTATCTTTCAAAGGTAATTAGAGTAATTACTATCTTAACTATAGAAGAGCTACCATAAAATTCACTCTTCTGATTGTGATATAAAAAAATGTGTTCCAATCAATACCAGACTGAACGTCGAATAAGATTTTGCAATATGTATGTGTTAATAAATACAAACTCAAATGTGATGTCCAAAATGTGTTCGTTATGAGACTTATGTTATTTAATTTGTAATTAAAGATTGTATGTATGTACCAAAAGAAAATTTTATTTTAAAAAAATAAAGATACATATATGACAGTTATTACCTTTGTATTATATTTTTTACTGTTATGGCAACACTTCCTATGATTTCAATAACTTTCAGCGACGAGCAGCTTTTCCACAAAAAGGTTTTTTTTACATTTTATGAAATATCTTTTACAGGGTGTCTAACGACCCGGGAAATCCGGGAATTTGCCGGGAATTTTAAAATCATGTTTCGCTAGACACCCTGCTTTTACAATTAATTTTTAATTAAAAGTAAGATTTCTCGGTAATTATTGTCTTCTAACATGATTTTGAAAGAATACTTCAGCAATAATATTGCGCTTTTGCAGTGGAGGAAATTGTATGTTTTGATCTTCCATTTGTTCACCATCACCACCACCAAGACCATCAACACCGCCCCCACCTGCTGCTGCATGATCATCAACATTTGCCTCCAATAATTTCTCATCATCAAGCACATCATCCAAGGAAATGCAAATGTTGTGAAGGCAGCAGCAGGCAAGGATGATGAGAGGTGCGTTTGCAACGTCTTGCACATACAAATATTTTAGACGCCGGAAACGACCCAATAACATGGCAAAGACTCTTTCAATAATTTGCCTCGTTAGGGCATGAATTAGATTGAATAGTCTTTCAATTTCTCCCAAATTGCCGTAATCTTTATACGGTGGTATCAAATTAAACTGAACTGGATAAATCTTGTCGCCGAGAATGTGGCTTTGGTCTGGAAAATACTCATCGTAATGGTGTTGACATTCCTCGTAAATAGTACTCAATGACCATACTCTCGCATCGTTGACGCTTCCAGGACATGCAGCGTATACGTCGATGAAGCGCATCCTCGCGTCGCAAATTCCCTGTATGTTTATTGAATAATAACCTTTTCGGTTGTAGTAACTCTCTGCATGTTCATGCGGAGCGCTTATTGGGATGTTGCAGCCATCAACGACACCAATGACTCCCGGGATCCCGGCCATTTCGAAAAATTCCTGTTGATTGATTGCAATGGCCTCACCCCTGGGCCATACAATAAATTGAGGTGCACGTCTATTGAGCACACGTGACACTTGTCTCACGCACACCCACGCCGTTGACTGAGCAACCCCAAATCTGCAGGCTACAGATCTATAAAAAAATTCTATTTTCAGCAACATATACAATATAATTACTAAAAATTATTTTATTTTCAGGTTAATACACAAAAATAAGTATGTATAGGGTATAAGGTTGTAAAATAAGATTATGTAGCGAAAATGACTTTAATTACTTATAAAGTACATGAGAGATTTCACGTCAGATTTCAGTTCACATTTAAAATTCGGACTAAAATATTTTTTTTTGTTCCTTAGAGAAAAAAATTCCACACTCATATGTATATAAAATTGTTTTCATGAAATTTTAAGTATAATATATACGACAAAAAATAGAATATTATTTAAAAATTTCTAATTTCTTATGAAAATCTTCTGAGTTTTACTTCTTCGAGCGTCTCCGTGTTACCAATTCGCGAATGAAATCATGTTTTTTAAAAAAATGTATACTTGTTTTAAAATACATACCGAAACACTTCCTGGTTTGCAAATGTCCATAAAGTTAACAGTAACTTTTTCGTCACAGGAATAATCGAGTACGGAGCAAAATTAATAATATCCTGACTCAGCATCAGACTCAAATTTTCAAAAGTAGTCCTATTCATTCTAAAATGTTTGCAAAAAGCTGCAAATAATTACCAATTGTCATTAAATCGTAATTAAAACTAATAATTCTTCAAAATTGTAATTATTTGAAAATTTATCAATCACATGCCTTTGAAAAGAACACTGTCCACTTTGGGATCCTCGTGTATGTACATTTTGATGAAACCCATCTAGAAATGTTGCGGGTCAATATTGTTGATGGGTCCCATTTCTGTACACGATGGACCCAGAATTCCATACCTATACAGTGTTCTCATCAATTGTACATTCAAAAATTTGAAGTAAAATTTCTCAAACACTCGATTTTTTTAGGCTTTTGAATAAAAATGTTAAAATCGTCGATTGATTAACAACTTATTGTTGCAAATTTTTAATTCTTAATCATTAATTCAGTTTTAATTATAATGACAAAAATTTCAATTGTAACTCTTTAAAAATGGAATTAATCTAAAAAATTTTAATGAAAACTCTTTAAAAATTTAATCATTCACAGAAGATGTTTAATTAATTATTAAGTAATTCATACTATTAAATATATTCTAAAATTTTTATATAAGTTCTCCTAATATCAATATTTTCTAAAACTATTTCAACTGAAATGCTGTGTAAAGTCGTGATGCCTTTTAAACATAATGTTTTTTCATTTTAAGAGATTTTGTTTCTAGATTATAAAAAATGTATTTTATAATATTGTTTCAGAGCTTTAATGTTAAAAATTATAATTACATCTCTTTTAAATATAAAATATTAATTTACAAAACTGAAATATTCAATTGTTCTGTAAAATTTGAATATCCACTTTTTCAGACGTAAAGTATGAACATTTCAATTTTTTTACTTGAAAATATTCTCAAACAGCAGTTTAGTTGTTAATCTTTCAAAAATTCAATTATTTTTTTCTAAAGTTGTTCATAAAATTAATTAGTTTCAATAATTTTAGGGTCATTCCATTATATTTCACCTAAAGTCGTTGCGGCCTAATTTTTAAAAAACTTGGTACTTTCAGAAATGATTTTTTATGATATTTAGGAAACGAAATAAAAAGAATTAAGTTAAAATTTTTATTATTTATCTCAAAATATGTATTTAAAGTGGACAAGGTGCGGAAAAATGTCACCTTTTTAGCATTTAGAAACTTTTTTTAAAAACATAGAAAAATTGTTAAAAGTGTAAAAAAAATTATTTTTTCTTGTTTAGAATCGATTAATTATCTATTTTTTTAATGATTAAAGTAGTAAATAAATTAAAATAATATATAAAATAAGTTTTCAAAGTTGGTCTGTCAAATAACCTAATTTTGGGATTTTTATTAATTAATTACTAAAAAGTGGAGTTATTAAATAAAATAAAAACTTACCGAATGTAAAGTATTTGTGGTGAACTTTCAAATTTTCTTAGCACTTTTTACTTTTTCCATTTATAAATGTAAAAAATCTTGAGTCGAAAATTGGCACTTTGTTGATTTTTCTGATTTTTAATCGCTTGTAACTCTTTTGGTGCAAAATAAAAACTTTTGAAACCTGGCGGAATATTTAAGTTAAATCTAAATAAAAACTCACTTAAATTTTTGTGATGGATTTTGATCGAGATAAGGAGAAAATTTAATTCCAAAATTGTACGTATATTTCCAGGTTAATGTATGTAATTTTTTTAAACTTGAAGTTGGGCCACTACTTCAAAGACGAAAAATTACATACATTAACCTGGAAATATACGTACAATTTTGGAATTAAATTTTCTTCTAATCTCGATCAAAATCCATCACGAAAATTGCAGTGAGTTTTTATTTAGATTTAACTTAAATATTCCGCCAGGTTTCAAAAGTTTTTATTTTGCACCAAAAGAGTTACAAGCGATTAAAAATCGGAAAAATCAACAAAGTGCCAATTTTCGACTCAAGATTTTTTACATTTATAAATGGAAAAAGTAAAAAGTGCTAAGAAAATTTGAAAGTTCACCACAAATACTTTACATTCGGTAAGTTTTTATTTTATTTAATAACTCCACTTTTTAGTAATTAATTAATAAAAATCCCAAAATTAGGTTATTTGACAGACCAACTTTGAAAACTTATTTTATATATTATTTTAATTTATTTACTACTTTAATCATTAAAAAATAGATAATTAATCGATTCTAAACAAGAAAAAATAATTTTTTTTACACTTTTAACAATTTTTCTATGTTTTTAAAAAAAGTTTCTAAATGCTAAAAAGGTGACATTTTTCCGCACCTTGTCCACTTTAAATACATATTTTGAGATAAATAATAAAAATTTAAACTTAATTCTTTTTATTTCGTTTCCTAAATATTATAAAGAATCATTTCTGAAAGTACCAAGTTTTTTAAAAATTAGGCCGCAACGACTTTAGGTGAAATATAATGGAATGACCCTTTAAACAAATCTTTTTACAAATGGAGTCATTAACTACAGTTTTCAATTATTATCAATTACTTATCTGAAATTTTTTTATTTCATTAGATTTTTGCAAACATTCCACTTTTATATCGTCTGAATTTGAATTCCTTTAAATATCTATTTTAACTGTATATTTTCAATAAATTCAATAATTCTTTTCTAAAACTTTCAACTTAAATTTCCCCTACCTAATTTAATAATTATCAAAAATTAGTAAAAAAAAAAAATTCGTCTCCTAAAATTATGCAATTTTTTTTTATCTACTAAAATTCTTCGCAAAAATAGTCTTTTCAAAAATTTTAAATACTAATTTCTTAATAAAATAATTTATAATTATTATTTAGTATACTTTACTTGAGTTTGAGAATCTTGGAATTATACTTTCGAAATAGTTTTCCGTTTTAGGAATTTCGACTTTTTCCTTTGAAGCCGCTGCGATTAAAATTCGTGCCTCGTCTTCTTCTTCCTCTTCGTCATCGAAAATCATGACAACAGCTGCCATAATCGACAACACTATTTGTTCGTCAGCAATAGCTTTATTTTTGAAACAAAAAACTTTATTATTGCAACTTGAATTTTAATTAAAGAACTACAAATAATTTACACATGAGTCAAAATCAAATGCACTGAAAAAAGTAAACAGCAAAATCGCGCTGTTTTTCACTTTTTCATCAATAGTTGCCGATAATTTTGCAGTTTATTTTTTTTCCATTTGTCGTTTTTTTAACAAATTAAGAAATATAGAATAAATAAGAATAAAAATCATTAAAATAAATAAATGACAATATTTATACGATTTGATAAGCATTTCTTAAATATTTTAAATATGAAATTAATATATGTATATATGTACAATTTTTAAAATAATTTAATTAAATAATTAGACAATTTATAAAAATTTTAATTTAATATTCAGAAATAATTGAATAGTATTTTTTCAGATTAAAATCTTTTAAAATATAATTAAAATAAATAAGTTAACGTCGCAATTCTACGGATTTGCTTTACTTTTTACGCATAATTCTATTCTTTTAAAATATATACATAAAATAATGGATCTTTGAAGAAAATGTAAATTATTTAAAAATTTTAAAGACTACAAACCTTCTGCCATTTTTCCTTCTTTGAAATGACAACTTATTCCTTTAAGATAATTCGATTATTTTGTTTATTTCATTTGTCGTCCAAAATATTTGTGTTTATCGTTATTGTTGTTGTCACTTGTATTTACAATTAGGAACCAACAATTCATGAACCACGCGTGTTTAATAATGCGACATCACGACAAAAAATAAATTTGAGACACACACAAAATCTGCACAAATTGCATAAAACTCGTGGTTATTTGGTTAAAATTGAAATCTTCGATTCTTGATTATTTTTATGGAGACAATCGAAGATTTGCCAACTATTTTCTGTGATGTCTAATTTCTTAATTGAATGTTAATCAATTAGACACACGTTAGACAAGTGTAAAAAAAGTGATAATTTTTTTTATTTTTTATTACTGGGATTACTGCTTTTCTTAACTGCTTAGAAAAATTTTCCAGTAACTGGCAGCAAATTTAGAGCAACAGAGTTGAGTGGTGGGAGTAGAATTTCGAAGAAAACACCGAAAAATAGGTTACGTTTCGAAAAAACCTATGGCACGTTTCATATTTTGTCGCAAGCTCTCTGAAGGCTGCAATTTCTGCGCCAAACAGAAAACGACTTTAAGGTGCTATTACGGAAAGTGACCAATTACTGAAAAGCCAACATCTTTTCACATTGAGTACCACTGTTCACTGGTTTTAGTTACTGCCAGTGATTGACGAAAACATCCTATATCGAAAATTTATATGGAATAAAATATAAACACGGACGATAAATATGGCGCCTGGAATAAAAAAATACAAACAAAAAATATAATTGTTGTTGTCAAAGCTTCAAAAAATAGTTGAATTATTCAGACATGGTACATTAAGGTCTTCTGGGGGTCACTGATTACGAATATGATGAATATGAAGTTAATTTTCAAAAATTAAAAGAGGCGGATTCAAAATGGCGGACGATTTTATAAAACTTTATCAGATTTGCCTGAAACTTTTTACTCGGGGGTTTTTGGGGATTTTGATTAAGAATTTGAAGTTGGTTTTTAAAAATTCAAAATTGCGGATCCAAAATAACCCCAAAAAAAATAGAATACCGCTCCCTAGCGGATTGTGTTGGCTGAAGGGAGTTCGAATTTGACCTTGTTAACCCTTTAAGGACGGGAAGGACACATTTCCAGAGCAATTTTCAATGACATATTTCTCTGCGACTAAGAGTTTTAAAAATTTGAGAGGAAGTGTGTCTGATGTATTCGATATCGCTCTTTCAGAATCCATATTCAAAATTTTGAAAAAATCAAAATTCAAAAAGTTACGGCCATGTGTTTGAAAAAAAACACGGTTTTTTGAAAATATTTTACTGTAAATTATTATTTTTCGAAGCTATTTGCTTTAGGAGATGCATAAAACCCTAAAATATCGTGTCCTAAATGTTCAGACATGAAAATGGTGCAAAAGGTTTTTTTTTAAATTCAAGATGGCGTACCAAAAATGGCGTCCAAATTCAAATTTTTTCATAAAATCATAACCTAGTGGACGAAATTTTAAAAAATGCTCAAATGTGCTTGAAATTTGTTACTCGGCGGGTTTTTGGGGTCGCTGAATACGAATCCGATGTTAGTTTTCAAAATTCAAAATGGCGGATCCAATATGTCGGACGACTTTTTAAAAAATTGATCCAATTTGCCTGAAATTTGTTACTAGGAGGTTTTTGGGGTCGCTGATTACGAATCTGAAGTCCGTTTTTGAAAATACAAAATGGCGGATCCAATAAGGCGAACGACTTTTTAAAAAATGCTTAAATTTGCTTGAAATTATTTACTCGGGGGTTTTTGGGGTCGCTGATTACGAATCCGGTGTTAGTTTTCAAACATTCAAAATGGCGGATCTAATACGGCGGACAAATTTTTGAAATTGTTAAATTCGCCTGAAATTTGTTACTCGGAGGTTTTCGGAGTCGCTGATTACGAGTCTGAAGGCAGATTTTTAAATTTTTCTTAATTCAACATGGCGGATAAAATTTAAAAAATTGACCAAATTCGTTTCAAACTCGCTTCTTGAGGGTTTTTGGGGTTACTAATTATGAATCTGAAGTCAGATTTTTAAAATTTCTAAAAATTCAAAGATGGATCCAATATGGTGGACGAATTTTTTAAAATCGTTCTGATATGTCTGAAATTTGTTACGGTCTTCCACACCACCACCACCATAAATTATTCATCAAAAAGTTAATAATAATAATAAATCACAACTATCTTTTTAAGCCAAAATTAATGATTTTTAAAAAATCTTATCCGCCATTTTGAATTTTTGAAAGCTAACATCGGATTCGTAATCAGCGACTCCAAAAAAACCACAGTAAAAAATTTCAGACGAATCAAAACGATTTTTAAAAATTCGTCCGCCATATTGGATCCACCATTTTGAATTTTTAGAAATTTTAAAAATCTGACTTCAGATTCGTAATCAGCGACTCCAAAAACCCCTGAGTAACAAGTTTCAAGCGAATTGCAATAGATTTTCAGAACGTCGTCCGCCATATTGAATCCACCATTTTGAATTTTTGAAAACTAACACCGGATTCGTAATCAGCGACCCCAAAAACCCCCGAGTAACGAGTTTCAAGCGAATTGCATTAGATTTTCCAAAAGTCGTCTGTCATATTGGATCCGCCATTTTGAATTTTAAAAAACTAACATCGGATTCGTAATCACCGACCCCAAAAACACCCGAGTAAATAATTTCAAGCAAATTTGAGCTTTTTAAAAATCTGTCCGCCATATTGGATCCGCCATTTTGTATTTTCAAAAACGGACTTCAGATTCGTAATCAGCGACCCCAAAAACCCACCGAATAACAAATTTCAACCACATTTGAGCATTTTTTTAAATTTCGTCCACTAGGTTATGATTTTGTAAAAAAATTTTGAATTTAGACGCCATTTTTGGTACGCCATCGTGAATTTAAAAAAAAACCTTTTGCACCATTTTCATGTCTGAACATTTAGGACACGATATTTTAGGGTTTTATGCATCTCCTAAAGCAAATAGCTTCGAAAAATAATAATTTACAATAAAAAATTTTCAAAAAACTGTGTTTTTTTTCAAACACATGGCCGTAACTTTTTGAATTTTTATTTTTTCAAAATTTTGAATATGGATTCTGAAAGAGCGATATCGAATACATAAGACACACTTCCTCTCAAATTTTTTAAACTCTTAGTCGCAGAGAAGTATGTCATTGAAAATTGCTCTAAAAATGTGTAAATAATGTTCAATTAATTATAATTAATGTGAAAAGTTAAATAATAATAAAAAAATAAGGTTTTTTACCGATCGTCAGTTACTTGCACAGTATTGGTAGTACGACTAATAGTCGACTTACCATAAGCATTTAGTTGACATACATAGCACTATGTGACGAAGTGGTCAATTCTCTTGAGAAAAATTTTTATATTATTCAGTCCAATAGACCTTTTCATGATGATTATTCTGTCTTTATCTAGTATATACAATGACGCATGAGTTGGAAGACAACAGAATGATCAGCATAAAAAGTGTATTTTTTAAAAAATGTTAAATATTACATAAAAGGGTTAAAAAGACAATTTAACCTATACGTTTTTAAAAGGTATTGAAGAATCTTTTTCAAATGGTGCATTTTTTAAATTCCAAATGTACACTTTTTTTTAAAAAAGATACTTTTTTACCTCTTAAAAAAATTTAAGATGTGTATTTTTAATAATTAAATTAAAAAATGTCACTTTTTATTGTTTTCGATATATTTATTAATTAATGTTAATAAAAAAATAAAATATATTATAAAAAGTGTTTTATTATGGGAATTCTCTAATTAATGTCAATATGAATTTTATTAATTTCAAGCGGTTCTATAAAAAATAAAGGAATTAAATAACATAAAATTCCTAAGATATTAAATTTTTTTAAATTATTATATATTGAGAAAAGTTACATTCTTTGAAAAAAATTATATATTAAGATGTAAATTTAAAACATGAAATTTGTTGTACATTCAGAAAGGTTAAAAAAATTTAAACAGAGATTTTTATTGGTAATATATAAAATATATATTATATATATATTTATATATATATATGTCTTGTAGAAAATAAATAGCTCATATTTTTTTCTTTGACTTTGTCATGAAAAATAAACACTTTAAATAATAAATAGAAAACCAAAAAAAATTGTTTCATAAATTTCATTAAGTTTTAAAACATAAATTGTGGTATCACTTACAATTATTAAAGGATTTAATTAAAACTTAGTGTACATACGCATTTCGTACTGTTCAGTAATTTTTTAATATAAAATATTATTATATAGTCTCTATTTTTAAATAGAGACCAGTCGGAAATCACGTTTTCTTACATTCTGCGACAAAAGTGTCTGTAGAGAAGTTTACATTTCAGACAACTTCCAGTGAGCCATTTTTTTCTTATTGTATGAGGAAGTTTTTGGGAAAAAGTAATATATAATTAGTTATACATTAAATATATTTTTTTCGTGTACATTTGTGGAAATAAATGTACAGAGCCAGGCAAATTTTCAATTATTTAGCTTCAAATTATTTTAAAAAATCTTCCTTGTATTGTAATAAACAAATGTCACACTGGAAGTTTACTTAAATGTAAACTTTCCTACAGACATTTTTCTTGCTGAATTCAATTTTTCATTAAATTATTGCCTTCAGTAGATCCAATTGCGTGCCTATACGAAGTTTCAATTAAATTCCTTGACAATTGTAAAAAATATGATTACTTAAATGTTTAAAAACTGAATAAAATTTGTGAATCAAAATATTCGTTTTTTTCAAAACTGAAATCAATTTTAGGATTGATAATTTTTAAGGTTAATGGACAATTTTTAATTTCTTCTGTTGTAATGTAAAAAATAATAAAATATAATATTTTTGTTGGAAACTTAGGAATGTATCTTTCCAGCAAATGAAAATTTACTTTATTCCACTTAATATCGTCGGGAAAAATTCTTTCAAATGTGCTTTTTTAAGGGAACTCACATTTTAGGATCCTCCCTTAAAGATTAAGTAAAATAAGTAAGAGTTGTCAATCGTGAAATCATTTTAAGAGAAAGATTATTTATTTTTCATAAAAAATAAAACAAATAAGATTTTATTTAAGTTTTATTAACAATATCGACGCCTCCCGTTGATAAGATGCCCGTTCATTTGTCAGAATAATAAAATGCCAACTCGAGCTCAGTTCAATATGAAGCTAGTTCAATTCTTAAAATAATAAAAGGCGATCTTAGTTTCCGTATAATATAATCCTATCTCGCATTAAATTCGAATTCAAGTTTTCGTAAATTAAAAAAAGGAGTGTAAGTCGATCAGAATATTAATTCATACTTTTTAATGATTAATCAGTTATTAATAATTATAAATAAAATAAGAAATCGGCCACTGTGCGATGTCAATGTAAGCCTACAGTACATTTCATTATGTACTCAGAGTTAATCTTCATTAACAAAGGTTCTATTGGCCAAGGGTTGGTACATCTTTATTTTTCTATATAATAAATGTGAAAAAAGAAATTATTACCTGGGTCCTCAGAGTTAATCCTCATTAACAAAGGTTCTATTGTCCAATGGCTGGTTTTTTTGTGGTATTTTTTCCGGGGTTTTAATACAGGTATGAATACGTATATATGTTATTTATAATGAACTACTGATTACTCATATAAGAGTGTCCTTTTTGCACTTATTGGCTGATCAGTAGTTACTGATTCATAGTTACACATAGTTCTCTCATTCATTTGGATATATGGTAGTTTTATTGGATAAAAGGCAAAATTGGTTATATTGGATTAAAGTGAAAATTGGTTATATAGAATTAAAGGAAAAATTGGTTATATTTAGTAAAAGGTAAAATTAGTTGTATTGAATTAAAAGAAAAATTGGTTATATTTAATAAAAGGTAAAATTGGTTGTATTGAATTAAAGACAAAATTGGTTATATGTAATAAAAGGCAAAATTGGTTATATTACAGGGAGTGAGCAAAAGGGTTAAAGATATTTAGATTTTCATGAATCAAAAATAAAATTAAACGAAGTATACTATGACCAACATAAAAGAGTATATTATTTTAAGTGATAAAGATTTAAAAATTATTGAAAATAGAAATAAATTGTTAAATTACATGCTTATGTACAAATTTGAAAATTTATAAGGAAAAGATTCCTTTGTATGTACAAATGCTTGATTTTATTGTCCCATTTAGAGACGGTGATAAACATATTCAAATACTTTATAGTTTTTGAAGCTGTTGATCAACAACCTTTTGGTAGTGCTGAGTGTGGAGTATATGCAATAGCATTTGCAACATCTATATTATTTAACGTAATGCCAAACCGTGTAAATTATGAAACTGATAATAACAAAATGAGAAACAATTTTAAGTCAATGTTTGAAAATAATCGCTTAAATCATTTTCCGACAGTAAGAACGTCTCACAATAGGAATTCGATAATAAAGAATGATTAGAACCATCTTTTCATAAATTGAACACAGGAACATAAAAATTATATTTTTAGTAATTATATTCCCAGTAATAATATTAACAGAGTTCTATTAACACAAGATTTAAAAATTAAAAATTCTCTAAATGACACTAGTGAAAAGAAAATAATTCGTACAACTAATAATAAGGTGAACAAAATTTCACCACATGAATATTTAAAAATGAAAAATTTTCTGAGTAAAGAAAATGATAAAAAGATAAATCGAGCAATTAAAGAGAAGGGAACAAAAAGGAAGGCAAGGCGCGAAGTTACATATGAGCAGAAAATAATAAGACAGGAGAATGAGAGATTGAGAAAACGTAATCGTAATAAATCAGAAATAAAATAGAAAGAGCGCGAAAAAAATTTGACATGCAAAAAAGGAAATTATCTATAAAAATTGAAGATTGAAAGAAAATACACAAGGATAAAAATTTGGCATGTAGGAAAAGAAAAATATCAATGGAAACTCAAGATGAAAAGAAAGTGCATCAAGAAAATAATTTGTCATGTAAGAAGAAAAAATTTTCTACGGCAACGGAAGATGAAAGGAATGTGTGAAGAAAAGAATTTGACATGTAAAAACAATAATTGGAATAAAAAATGTGCAGGAGTTGCAATAATGTCTTTTGAAGATTTAGATGAAAGTAAAGTTCCACAGAATTATTTAGGTTTAATAAATGTAGAATGTAAGTTTTGTAACGCGTTACATTTTTTGTGTGAAAGACCGTCCCATAGATACATCACGGAGGAATGTCCCCGTGAAGAGGACATTATGATATCGCCTAAATGTCACAAAAATATTCCCGGTTGATATCAGCTTGACATTCAAGCAATATACCGTGCTACTTGGGTGGTAGATCCAATATAATGAAATTTTTTTTTTCATTTCTAATATTAAATTTAAAAAAAAATGAATAAAAAATATGGTTAATGCACACTAGCAACGTAGTCGTCCGCTTGCGGACGACAAAGTTGCTAGTTTTAAAAAATAATCCAAAGTATTAAAGTAAGGTTATGAATACAAATGAGAAAATTAAATTTAGAAATTGTTATTTATGCCATTTTTTATTTTAATTTTTTCATAACACATACCAGATGAAGTATATCTTGTACAAATTGGTTTGGCAAAACTCTCACAAAATATAAAACATTCAAAGTTAATTAGTTTAACAATTTTCTTTAAAGAGAATTACAAGCGACAAAATAAATAACGGTTCTTATTTGTTTATGTTACTATGTTTAATAGGTATTTAATTTCATAAACTAATATAATTTACATGAGGAATTATTTGTGATTAATTTTTTAAATAATAATAATTAATTCTTATTAAATATATTTTCTGTCTTTGCAATTCATTTTAATTTTTTTAGTTAAAAAAATATGTCTGTGTAATTGTAATATAAAAAAACAATTTTTTCAATTACGTTTTGAAAATATTTCAAGAATTATTTAATGAATTTAATTAATTAATTTAAATTAACATCACAAAATTGTAAAAATTATTTGTCACTAATAAGATGTATAAAATTAAAGAATACTCATTGATTTCAGGGCATATTTGTCGAATGAAATGCGTTCATTTGAGGACTAGAGTAATAATTTATCATAGATTCTAAACAATCTACTTCGACTAGGATGCGTATTTATAAACAAGAAAATTTAATTCCTAAAATTTAATGTATTCAAAATAAAAAGTAACGAATTAATATTCTGATCGACTTTAAAGGCACTCTCACACCTTTTTGGCTGCCTGCAGGTTAGCATGGCAAAGCATGAGAGTGAGTGCGACAGAAAATTTAAAAATTTGAATATTCAAATTTTCTGTCTCACTTACACTCGTGCGTTGCCATGGTAACCTGCAGGCAGGCAGCCAAAAAGGTGTGAGTGCGCCATAACTCCTTTTTTTAATTTACGAAAACTTGAATTCGAATTTAATGCGAGATAGGATTATATTATACGGAAACTGAGTTAGCCTTTTAGTATTTTGACAATTGAACTAGCTTCATATTGAACTGAGCTCGAGTTGGCATTTTATTATTCTGACAAATGAACGGGCATCTTATCAACGGGAGGCGTCGGTATTAACAAACCATATTTTATTAATACATTAGGTTTATAATATTACAGACTATTGTTATATTGAACAAGATTTTTTAAGAAAAAACGAAGATAAAAAGACTAAAAAAAAGTTATTGTTTTTTGTTAATGCAGGGTTGTTTAAACAACGTTATGTTTGAATATTTATTTAATTAAGTATTAGTTGTTTATTTTCAGTATTCATATTGTACATTATTAAAATAATTTTATTAATTTCGTTATTAAGAACTGAAACTATAAAAATCATTTATTTAGGTTACTTATAAATTAAAAATGATTACTTTACAATAGTTACATGCATTCATAACCACTTCAAGGTTTTGAATACTAAAAATCAGATGGATATTATTTCAGAAATGTAAAAAAGGACAAATCATCTTTTAAAGTAAAAATTTCTCACTGAAAATTATATACGAGTAACCTCTACAAATTAATATTTAGATCAAGACTAATGAAAATATTTATTTATTTTATTTAGTTACACATAGTCACTTTGTTCAGAAAAACTATAAATGGACGATGTAAATACAAACAAATTAATTTTTTTATAACTCTGCACAAATAAATTTTACACACCAACAAATACTAAGTATATTACTATTTGTTGTAATTCTACAAATAAAAATTGTCATTTTTTGCTTTCTCGTGGAGGAAGCTTTGTAGTCCTTTCGTTTATAAAACTTTTTAAAGTGGCGGAAACAAATTTTTTTCTATATAGGAACATGTTATATGAGATCCTGATCAATTGTCCGGATGTATGTATGTGTGTGTATGTGTATGTGTAGATCCCTTTTTTGTTTAGAAGATAACTTTAACAGGTTTTAATGGATTTAGATAAAATTTGGTAGGCTCATTTATCATATTAATATCTCAAATCTGAGATAAGGATTTTGAAAAATACCCCAAAAAAAAAATTTTATCGTCTTTTTTCCAAAATTTTTTTTTTAATCGAAAAAATTTTTAAATAGAAATATTTAAGGTTACATATAATAAAATCGTATTCCTTACGTCAAGACGAATCGATCGATATATATAAAGTATACATTTGAGGTAAATTTTAAGAATTAATGAAAGTTAAAAAATCAAAAATTCACATTTTGTCAATAAAATTTTGCTTTCTCCACGAGGAAGCAAATGTTTTTGCTGATCGTATAGAGGAAGCAAAATGTTAATGGGATGAACATCTAAATTTACAACTTGTTTCCTTTTGGATTATTTTGAAAATTACACAGAATTATCTCAACACGAGAAAATTCATCATTATTGTATTTTACTGTTGTAACAATAAACAACAATTGAGTAGAAATTTCGCGTGTTGAGTTAAAAAGTGCAGAATTTTCAAAATAATCGGAAATGAAAAGATAATAATTTTTGAGTAGAATTTAATTGTGTTGAATTTTACAAAAATTTGATTACTTACTATTATTTGTAGCTGTGTAGGAGTTTCGGATACTTAACTTTGTAGAATATATGTTTTCATTTTGTTAAAAATTTCTTTGCGTACAATTAACAGTGTTAAATTTTCTTGTGCAGAAATTTTTTGTATAGGATTAATACCGCCACAATTAAATTTTAACTTTTATTTTTATTATATTCAATATTTATGGAGAGGGAAACATAAATGAAAAGTCACGGTTTATCTTAAAATTACATATTAATAGAAATTAAATTTGATTATATAGTACACTGAAAAAAAATTATTTTAATCAAATAAACTTTTTTTAGTTAACAAACGTAAATTTTACAATTAAAAATTTACTTAAATCAAATAAACTTTTTTTAGTCCAGCAACGTAAATTATACAATTGAAAACAATTTTTCAAAATTACTTTAATATCGAAGAACAAAATTTTTAAAAAATTTGACAATATTTTAGTATTATTTATAAAGGTATAAAAGCCATAAAATCTAATGAAATTGAGTACTTTAACCCTTTGAGGACGAAATGTTTTCTTATAAAAACACGACATTTGATTTTTAAATAAGTTTTTCAGCGAAATTAATTAAAGTTTTTTTTTAAAACTGGAGTTTGGAATTGAAAATATATTAGACTAAATAAAAAACGTTGGTTCAATATTCAGTTTTAAAAATCAAGGAACTCAAGCACGAGATAACAAGAAAAGTTCATATTGCCTGATTGCAACACGGGTCCTCAAAAGGTTAAAAGTAAATATAAATAAATTGTCAATTTTGGCACCCAAAAATTGAAAAAATGTCTGGTTCTATATTGGTTAAATTGCCTGATTTTTATTTTTGTAAAAGGAATTATTATTGATACTGATGGAAAAATTACTTATATATCTTATAAGAAAATATTGGTTAAATGTTAAGAAATATTTTTTTACTTTAAACAGTAATATAATTAATATTTGTTGTTTTCTTCTCAGTGTAGCGTTCCAAAAGAAGTGAAATAGGGATGATTGTGAAATTTGAAGGCGAAGAATCCTAGAAGTTAAGAGTATTCCGTCCTTGTTTTGTAACCTAGATTCATAAACAGTAATTGGATTAAAATTCAATTTTATTAGAAAGTATGCTTCGTTATTTTATTGATGTTAAATTTATTAAAATTGATAGTTAAACAAACAAAATACATGATACATTAAATAATTCATTATCATTTAGATATTTCAAAATGTTTATATATTTTGGGTAGGTAATCCCAAGCGGATGGGTCCAACGCGTTTTGAACGGAATAGCGTTGAAACACCGATGGGAACACAACGGTCACTAAAAATGTTATTTAAACAATAAAATATGATAAAGTATTTATTAAGATTTGTAGAAAAAGTGTTGATGAGTAATTTAAGACCTTATTTATATCAATTTAATACGAAATAAGTGAAATAAGAGATAAAATATAGAGCACTGTTATATAAGGGTATTCTAACAAATTTTTATATAATTCAATGAAAAATGATTTAGATATGATTTTTTAATAATATAAAACAGTAAAAAAGTATTAATTTATTATTTTAAAGCATTTGAAAGGGTAATAAATAGTGAAAATTAATGTGTTTATAGTGTACTTTTTGTGTTTTTTTTGTTTTTTTGAATTTTGAAAATCTAATATCAGATTCGTAAACGTTGATCGCAAAAACAACCCGAGTAACGA
Source organism: Leptopilina boulardi (assembly GCF_019393585.1). Lineage (NCBI taxonomy): Eukaryota > Metazoa > Arthropoda > Insecta > Hymenoptera > Figitidae > Leptopilina > Leptopilina boulardi. The sequence goes on from NW_026137709.1 coordinate 693,561, forward strand.
GCTTTCAGAGAATTTGATTAGTGTTTATTTTTTGTTATCTGCCATTTTCAATTTTGATTGATAAATCTTGATCTAATTTATTGGATTTTTTTGGAGTTCAAGTAAACTCATTGTTAAAAATTTTTGAAAATATTTAGAATTGGAATGATATGGGATTTCATGTGCATTCTTACATATGATTTCACATGGATTTGAACATAGGAAATCACATGGATTTATATATAGGAAACAATATAGGATTTTATGAGATAAATTTCAGTTGACTGTTTTATACAGAAGGCAGTTAACAAAAATTAAAAATTATTATTTTGTTACGTCTCAAAATAAAAAATAACTAAAGAAATAATATTTTTTTATATACGCTTTCGTGATTCAGTGATTTTCCTGTTTCATTTACAGAACAGAAAGCTTTGAGCTAAGGGTACAGGTAAAAAAGAGAAATATTTTATATATTAAGGTTACACTATATTTTATGCCAAAAATTTAAAGTTATAAAAATTGTTCCTTTGAGAGAGAGAATCTTGAAGCAACCAATCCAAGGAAAAAGAGTTCAGCATTCCACTGTAACAAGGAATGCAAAGGTTACTACAGATTTACGAGAAATGTAGGAAAAGTTGGGGGTGAAAATATCAAATATTTACCTTTTAAATTAGTGGTAAGATGTATGAATAAGTACCACTACGGTGTCTTCTGTTATGGCAGGAAAAGGCTGGTACCAGTTGATTTATAATCCTCAGGAAGGTTGACGGGCCCAGATAATGACAACAAGTCCGGAGTTCGAATTGCTGTGGCAAAGACCCAACAATGAGATTCTTCCACAAAAAGGAAGGATAGATGTTTTCCAAATATATGGAAAGAACAGGTCCTTGAATAGATGAGTACTACTTAAAGTTGAGGTTTAAACACGTGACTACAAATCACTCGTAAAATGAACTTGTATAGAAATCGTCCAAGTAACTAGATTTCTTATATAAAGACAATGGACTGGCACCATATATCCAAATATGAAGTAGAAGTAACGTGTATGAGGTAAAGTTTTGAACTGAACTCTCCGTAAAAATGTAGCCCTTTTATATCAAGTTTTCGTAAGAGAGACTATAAAATTTTATTGTCTTGTGTTGCTTTTTCCGCCCTAATATTAGAAGCTAGTCCTATCTCTCTCTCTATCTGCCTCAGTTAAGCGCAAAAGAAGGTTTGTCTGATTATAATACAGAATTAGAAAGAGAGCACCACTGTCTCTGAATCGCAGGTGTAGGCGAGAAACACTACAGGGGTAGTACATGAGTATATTAGAAAGAGAGCGCCTTCGTGTCAAGTCACAGCTGTAAGAAAGGGACACTCGTTTATGCCCTTTTAAGGAAATACTGACTTTCTCGCTTCTAATTGTATATTTTTAGAAATACAATATATGAACGTAGAAGGATATAAAAAGCAGGGGTCTTTTATATATAAAAGAAAAGATGTTTAGCCGCGCGACAAAGGGGCGGGAGTTTTATATTTAAGTGAAAGGTATTTAGATGCGTAACAAAAACACGGGTGTTTGTCGCAGAGAAACACAACTCGGTATTGACTAAAAAAAAAGGATTCATATGTTTTGTCTGTCACTGATTACGAATATAATAACAGATTTTGAAAATTCAAAATAGCTCATCAAAAGAATTAAACACTTATTGAATCCTCTGGAATCACGTTACTCGAGGTTTTTTGTGCCGCTGTTTACGAATCTGATATTAGATTCTCAAAATTGAAAATGGCAGATCAAAAAAATTAAACACTAATCGAATTCTCTAAAAGCTCGGGGTGTTTTTTCGGTCGCTGATTACGAATCTGATATTAGATTGTTAAAATTCAAAATGATGGATCAAAAAAATTAAACATGAATCGAATTCTCTGGAAGCTCGTTATTATGGGGTTTTTAACAATTTTACAACATAAACTCTAGGCTTTTGGCTTTAATTTGCATTTTTGAAACTTAAAAAATGTTTTGTGGTTCCTGAAATATCTTAAAAAAGGTCCGAGCATGTTTTCCTACAACTCAGCAGTGAATCATCACTTTTCACCGCCTCGCTGCTGTATTATAGAAAAACATTTTTAACATATTTCAGGAACTACAAAACATTTTTTACTTTTTCAAATTTTAACACAATCTTTAAGTTTTTAGCTTTAAATTGCTTTTTTGAAACTTCAAAAATGTTTTGTAGTTCCTAAAATATGTTAAAAAATGTTCGAGAATGTTTTTTTACAACTCAGCAGCAAAAAGTGATGATTGACGGCTGAGTTGTAGGAAAACATGCTCGGACCTTTTTTAACATATTTCAGGAACCACAAAACATTTTTTAAGTTTCAAAAATGCAAATTAAAGCTAAGAGCCGGGATTATGCCGGGAGTCAAAAAACATTAGTAGGAAAGTAGAAAATCTTTTCTGTGTAATAAATACTAAAAAAAGAAAAATTTTTTTTTATATATATTGAGAAGCAGAATTTTATCAGCTTTCCAACCATCTAAGTTAGAAGTCTCTATCTTTTTTCTAACTTAACCCCTTCACTGTTATTGACCTCTATAGAGGCATAAAAATATCGTGCCACCAGTGTGTATGACCGCTATAGTAGCATCTACAAAAAAATAAGTAGACACAATACGATAAACTTGTCAATGGGTATTCTTAGGTATGGTAACATCAAGTTTTTTTTAAAAAAATTTTTTTTACCACATACGGGGCACGGAAGCTTTATTTCTGCTACACTGCGAAGGGGTTAAAATATCTTGCGAGTAACAAGATTCCAGAGAATTCGATTAGTGTTTCATTTTTCTGATCCACCATTTTGAATTTTGTAAATCTAATATCAGATTCGTAATCAGGGACCTAAAAACCCCCGAGTAACGAACTTTTAGAGAATTCGATTAATGTTTAATTTTTTAATCGGCCATTTGGAATTTTGAAAATCTAATATCGTATTTGTAATCTGTGACCGCGAAATAACACCCGTCATATTGGATTCGCCATTTGGAATTTTGAAAATCTAATATCGTATTTGTAATCTGTGACCGCGAAATAACACCCGTCATATTGGATTCGTCATTTTGAATTTTGAAAATCTGTTATTATATTCGTAATCAGCGAATCCAAAAACCCCCGAGTATCGAGCTTTCAGAAAAATTCGATTAGGGTTTAATTTTTTTGATTCGCCTTTTTGAATTTTGAAAATGTTCAATAAGTTTTTAGCATTTTTGCTTCCTCGTGGAGGAAGCTTTGTAGTCCTTTCGTTTATAAAAATTTTCAAAGTGTCGGAAATAAATTTTTTTCTATATAGGAACATGTTATATGAGATCCTGATCAATTGTCCGGATGTATGTATGTGTGTGTATGTGTGTGGGTAGATCCTTTTTTGTTTAGACGATAACTTTAACAGGTTTTAATGGATTTAGATAAAATTTGGTAGGCTCATTTTTCATATTAATATCTAACATCTGACCAAAGGATTTTAAAAAATACCCAAAAAAAAATTTATCGTCTTTTTTCCAAAATTTTTTTTATCGAAAAAATTTTTAAATAGAAAAATTTAAGGTTATATATAATAAAATTGTATTCCTTACGTCAAGACAAATCGATTGGTATATATAAAGTATAGTTTCAATTTCAATTAAAAGAATTAATGAAAGTTAAAAAATCAAAAATTCACATTTTGGCAATAAAATTTTGTGATTTTATAAATTAAAGTTTATATATGAAATAATTGTATTCCTTGCATGAAAACGAATCGATTGGTATCTATAAAGTATACATTTGAGGTAACTTTAATAAATTAATGAAAGTTAAAAAAAAAATCGCATTTTAGCTGAAAAATTTTGTATTTATTTAAATTCAAGTTTAATTATAAAATAATTGTGTTCCTTGCATTGAAAGAAACTGATATAATTGTAAATAATTATAAATTATATATTATTTTTCATTAATTTTTAGAAATTTGAGCTAGAATGTAAATTTTTGATTTTTTAACTTCCATTAATTTTTTAAATTTAACTCAAATGTATACTCAAATGTTTATATTATTATATTATTAATGTATGTTTATTTTAATGTTAATGCTTTCTCCACGAGGAAGCAAATTTTTTTGCTGATCGTAAAGAGGAAGCAAAATGTTCATGTAATGAACATCTGAATTTACATCTTGTTTCTATTTGTGTCCAGATGCATTATCGACTTTCAGTGGGTTAAATATTTTTCTTGTCAAAGTCTTAATTATTGTTTACTGTGCTGCCCTATAGTGTTTACCGGTGTAACCTGTAACTTGCTATCGATATACGTTGTCCAATACACACAAAAAGTACACTATAAACACATTAATTTTCACTATTTATTACCCTTTCAAATGCTTTAAAATAATAAATTAATACTTTTTTACTGTTTTCTATATATTATTAAAAAATCATATCTAAATCATTTTTCATTGAATTATATAAAAATTTGACAGAATACCCTAATATAATAGTGCTCCATATTTTATCTTTTATTTCACTTATTTCGTATTAAATTGATACAAATAAGGTCTTAAATTACTCATGAACACTTTTCCTACAAATCCCAATAAATACTTTATTATATTTTATTGTTTAAATAACATTTTTAGTTACCGTTGTGTTCCCAACGGTGTTTCAATGCTTTTCCGTTCAAAACGCGTTGCGCCCATCCGCTAGGGATTCTCCGCGTAGAGTACAATTTCGTTATTATTATTATTACATTTTCTTACAAATTAAAAAAATTAAATTATAATCTTCAGGGTTAGTGCTCAAGAATAAAATATCCGTCGTCGTCTGGACAAAATATTCATAATTTTATTCTTATTAAATAACACACGCGTTTTAATGAAAAGGGCTTCATCATGACGTAAAACTAATATTGATTTTGTAAACAATATATCAATAGTTTTCAAATTGTTTCATATTCAAGACATTTACATACATGATAAAATAATACAGCTACATTTTATTTAACAGATAATACAATTAATTATTATTTAACATATTTTAAATTATGTGAAGGCTTTATCATGATGATTCTATAAATAAAATTGGCGTTTTAAAAGTAGAAAAACAAGAAAATCAATTATGAAATTAGTTTCTGCCCCAAAGGATCGAATTGGGCGATTTTTTTATTGCTTCTGTTAATTGTATAACTAAGTTTTGTTTTGATTTTTATGCAATGCAATCAGTTTTATTGAAAGACTTCCTCATGACGCACAAAACATAAAAAAAATGTTGTAACAACTAATTTTTTTGTGAATTCTACAAACTCAGACAATAAAAAAATATTATCAATAATCATTTTTATTATTGTATATTGCTAAAAATGTTTATTTTTGTTTCTCAACTCACACTGAGGACAAGCTTCCCGTCATGATTTTGCTTTTCAATTTTCATTTAAAAAATAATATTTAATTTTATAACTAAAAGTGCCTATAGGCTTTCTTTGGAAACCATTAAAGTTACTTCTTTACGTTGGATTCATTACAATACGCAGACAGCACGTAAGCTTGCAGAAACCTTGCGGCAAGCTTGAAGCAAGCTCCAAATGTCCCATCTAACCCAAGCTTGAATGGTAAGCTTACCGACAAATTGCAGTCTAAGGTTACTGCAAGATTGCATAAGAAGATTATCGCAGCCTTGCATAGTAAGCTTGAACGGTAAGCTTGTCGCAAGGTTTCCAATAACCTTCCCCAATCAGTAGAGAATTTTACATTAAAATGAGCACTATGCGCACTTGCAATCATAAGCACTTACGGCTGCGCAGTCAAATTTTTTGACCTCTCAGGAACTGGTGCTCAATGTATGTACAAAAATAAATTTCCTCCCCCCAAAATTTTTTTTGTTATATTCTGCAAGCTTTCTGCAAGTTTGTTGCAAGCTTCTGTGCTGATTGGCAAGGTTATTTGGCAACCTTGCACCAACTTTGCGACAAGCTTACCGTACAAGCTTACTGAGCTATCTTGCGATAATCTTACTGTGTAATCTTGCAGTAACCTTACACTGCAATATTTCGGCAAGCTTACCATGCAAGCTTGGGTTAGGTGGAACATTTGAAGCTTGCCGCAAGGTTGCTGCAATCTTACGTGCTATCTGGGTATGTACAATTTATTTCTTAAAAAACGCAAGGGGTGTAAAATTGCACGCTTTGTGAAGAATTACCCATTTATATAATAAAACATGGGAATTTTATCGTATCAGGAAGACGCATGAATAAGCTCTGAAGCAAATTTTTTAGAATTATGATTTCATAGAATCTTATTTAGAATAATAAATAATATAGATTAATATCAAAGTGCTTAAAATATGAATCATTCCCTGAAAAAAGCCACAACTAAAAAAGAGGTGCATGATTTTTTTCTAAATTCTAAAAAGTTGACACTCCAAATGATAATTTATTCAGTCGAAATACTAAATGGTCGATGTACTAAATGATCGATATTTAAACTGTCGGAAATTTTAGTTGCTATAAACTTCAAATGGTCGACATTTTGAAAGGTAGACACTTAGTAGATATACAGTGCCGGTTCTAGATACAGATTCCTGCACCGACATTTACCGACATTTGAAATAAAAAATGGTTCTAATCCATTCTAATCGAGAAACTTCTAAAGAGATACAAAGAAAAAAAATTTTTCCTGAAAATTCCCCAAAAACTTGTCTCCCAAAATTTGTAAATTTTTTTCAAAATTGAGAAACGAATAAGTATATTTATGAAGTACAAGTTGACATACAGAGTTTCACTATATCTCCTAATCATACGGTAAGTAGAAAATATTTTTCAAATAAATTTGGTTTTCTTAATATTTAAATAAATTGTTTAATTATTTAATAGAATAATAATTATACAGATATTATCAGAATAAGGAAACATCACCTGTTAATGTTATGAGTGGTTTTTTGCATGGATGATAAAAATAGTTACATACATTTCAGAGAGGAATCATCTGGAGTGTAATATGAGATATGTCAGCACAATAAAATTAGAAGACATAAAATACTTATTATTATTATCAATTATTATTTATTAATAATTATTATTAATTATTACAATTATTATTATTAATTATTACAATGATTATTATTATTAATTATTACAATTATTATTATTATTATTAGTATTATTATCTCTCAAGATGTAATTTTTGCATGAATTTTAATTTATTTTCACATCAGCTGACAATAATGATTCAATCTAAATCTCTTAGAAAATGATGAAGTATATTTAGTAAAAAGAGATAGAGAAAAATGTATGACTATAAAAGAGTGAGGAAGAATTTCTTATTACTACATTGTATTGTTACGTCCGATGTGAAATATCAAGGAACAGTTAAATTTTTATTGATTCACAATGAATTTTGACTATTGTAAAGAATTTTTGAAGGTTATGAATACTGCTTTAGCAACTTTAAGTAAAAAAACAACACCTGAAGAACTAAAATTTTGGATTAAAAATAGTGTAAAAAATGTGAATCAACTTACTAAACTTTTAAAAAATAAATCATTACCATGTGGGGAAAAGAGAAAAATTTTATCAACAATTGGACTTTTGAAGGCAAACAGTCGGAAATTTAAGAAGCTAAGAAGGCGAAGATTAGGCCTCAAGGAAGACGAGAAATGGATCATGTTGGATGATATCGAGAATGCTTTTAATAATCGAATTAGAACAGGTTTAATAATAAATTTAAAACATAAAAATTTAGATTGTTTTTTTAGTGATACGAAAAACATAATTATCTCTAAAATTAAAAAAATTTTTAAAAGAATGGGAAATTTGAAAGTTAATGTTGTTTTTGCAGCAAATTATAGTGCTTTAGAAAACGGTAGAGAAATTGATGATGTCAAATTTTTTAACACAAAAAATTCAAAAATTCTTGAATCAACAAATTTTGATAACTGGTTTGAGAGTGAAATTAGAGAAAAACTTTTTGTTAAAATTGAAGATTTTCAACAGAATGAGTCAGGGTGGTCTTTGAAAGAAATTTTAAATTTAAATGTGAATATTAATAAATACGTTCCTCTTTCAACTGGATTATCAACTTTTATAAAAATGCCACAATTTATAATCAATAAAAGAGCTGTTATTAATATTGAAAATAATGATCAATTCTGTTTTTTATGGTCAATTATTGCCCAACGTTATCCAGCAAAGAGTAATGTGTCTTGCACTAGTTCATACCCACACTTCAAAGATACTGATTTAAAGATTGGTGATATAAATTTCCCTATTTCTCTAAATGACATTTCAAAATTTGAAAAACTAAACAATTTAACCATTAACGTTTATGGAATTGATAAAATTAATAAAAAAAATGATATTGTTCCACTTTATTTAAGTGAATATAAATCAGATGAACCAACATATCACTTATTAATGATTGAAAATAATGAAATTGACTTTGATGATGATGATGATGATGATGATGATAATGATGATATTTTTCAATTCAAGAGAATTTATCATTTTGCACTAATCAACGATTTATCTCGATTAGTTAGTTCACAAATTACAAAAAATTGTCATAGAATATGGTTTTGTGATAGATGTTTATGTCATTTTACACATGAGCACTCATTTAATAAACATACTCCTGATTGTGAAAAATTAAATAAGTGTAGAGTTTTTATGCCAAACGAAGATGATAATATTTTAAAATTTAAAAATTACAAAAATAAAGAACATGTTCCATTTGTTATATATGCTGACACTGAAAGTCTTTTAGAACCTGTAACAAATACATACGTGAATACAGCTCCATATCTAAAGCATATTCCGACAAGTGTGGCTTTCTATTTACATTGTAACTTTGATGAATCACTCTCTGAATTTAAAATATTTCGAGGATCGGATTGCATTAAATGGTTCATGAATGAATTGAAGCAATTGTCTGTAAAAGCAAATTTTTATTTTACAAATATAATTCCAATGGAAAATTTAACTTTTTCACAACAAATGCAATTTAATACAGCAACAAATTGTCATATATGTGAAAAAACTTTTAAAGAAGATGACATCAAGCACCGAGATCATTATCATTTACAGGAAAATATCGTGGTCCTGCACATCAAAGTTGTAATGTAAACTATAAAGATTCACAAGTTATTCCAGTAATTTTTCATAACTTGTCTGGATATGATGCACATTTTATTATAAGAGAACTTGCAACATCTTTTGATGGTGGTATTAAATTATTACCAATAAACAAAGAAAAATACATTTCCTTTACAAAAGATGTAGAAAATACAAAAATAAAATTCCGATTTTTAGACTCTCATATTTCAGACGAGGACTATAATCATGCTTGTAAAGTATGGGAAACATTTAATTTGAAAACATTAGGTGAATACTCTGATTTATATTTAAAGACTGATGTTTTACTTCTAGCTGACATTTTCGAAAATTTTAGAAAAACATGCTTCTTAACATACAAGTTAGATCCACTTTATTATTATACTGCACCAGGTTTGGCATTCGATGCAATGCTTAAGTATACAAACGTAGAACTTGATTTGCTAACAGATATAGAAATGTTACTTTTCATTGAAAGAGGTATTAGAGGTGGAGTATCCCAATGCTCAAATAGATATGCGAAAGCGAATAATAGATTTATGGAAAAAGATTTTAATCCCTCTGAATTAGAGTCTTATATAATGTATTTTGATGTCAACAATCAGTATGGTGCTTCTATGAGTGAATATTTGCCATATAAAGACTTTGTATGGTTTCAAGAATATAAGAATGACTTTTACTTGGATATTTCAGATGAATCTCCAGAAGGATATATTCTTGAGGTTGATCTTGAATATCCTGTTGAACTTCATAATTTACATAAAGACTTCCCTTTATGTCCCCAGCAATATATACCTCCACTTCCAAAATGCACACTTCCAAAATTAATTCCAAACTTATTATCAAAGAAAAGATATATAATTCATTATAGAAATTTAAAACAATATTTATCATTGGGAATGAAATTAATTCAAATACATAGAGTTTTGAAATTTAAACAAAAATCATGGTTAAAGCCATATATTGAATTAAACACAGAATGTAGAAAAAAGTCAAGTAATGAATTTGAAAAAAATTTTTATAAATTAATGAATAACTCTGTATTTGGAAAAACTATGGAAAATATTAGAAAACATAGAGATGTAAAACTAGTGACAAAATGGGAAGGAAGATATTGTGCTAAAAATTTAATCGCTCAACCAAATTTTCATAGCTGTATTGTATTCGATAAAGATATGGTTATTATTGAAATAAATAAAACAAAAGTGACGTTTAATAAACCAATTTACACAGGATTCACAATTTAAGATATATCAAAAATAATAATATACGACTTCCATTATAATTACATAAAGAAAACTTTCGGTGAAAATGCAAAATTACTGTATACTGATACTGACAGTCTTATTTATTTTTTCACAGTACTAAATATTTATGATTATATCAGACGGGATTTACATAAATTTGACACATCTGATTATCCAGAAAATAATATTTATAATATACCTCTTGTAAATAAAAAAGTTTTAGGGCTTATGAAAGATGAGAATAATGGTAAAATTGTAGCCGAATTTATAGGTTTGAGATCAAAATTGTATGCTTTCAAATTATGGGGTGATAATGAAGAGTTAAAAAAGAAAGCAAAAGGTGTGAAATTTTCAACATTAAAAAGAATAGAGTTTAATAATTACAAGCACACTCTCGAAAAATCTGAAAACCTGATCCAAAATCAGCACTTTATTAAATGTAAAAAACATGAAGTTTATACATTCAAACAAAGTAAAGTTGTTCTCAACTGGCAAGATGATAAACGAGTCTTGTTACCAGGAACAACGGACACGCTTCCTTGGGGTTACAATTCACCATGATGAAAAAAATTACCAATAAATAAATAGGGTGAGTATTTCTTCTTTTAATTTAAATTTAAATATTCACACAGCAGAAGTCGAGGGGGAATTTACTCAGGTAGTCAAGTGTACACTCTTCCTGTAATACTTGTGTAATAATGTGTAATACCGTGTAATAATTCATTATTAAAGTGCTGTAATAACGCAAAAACCTCTGTAATATCTCTGTAATAATGTGTAATACTCTGTAATAACGTGTAATACTTAGTAATAAGAGTAATATGAGGTGTAATACCGGTAATCAAGTGTACACGTTTTTAACTAGTAAATTCCCCATCAGCAGAAGTGAAGTATGAAAAGAGTGTTGAGTTCAAAATATGATACCCTGCTTACACATTAGAATCACGACATTTATAGTCAAATTTTAAATCTTGCTAAGCAATAAAATTTTGTGAAAAAATAGTTGCATTAAATAATTTAATTTTTTTCAGTTTGAAAAATGGCAAGTCTGGTTTACAGCCAGGTGCAGCCATCAGTTGTCGTGCCAAAAGAGTGGTGTAGTGCTTTACAACATAAAATTTTAATCGAAACAATAAACTTAACAATTGACACTTTTGTGGAGCAATATTTAGAAACAGATGTAGAGCCTGATATATCCCTTAAAATTGGGGATATATCAGCTAGACTAAATTTAGTGAATGGTGAATATATTTTTATGCCACCGGGATATCCAGAATATTGTAAGGTACAGAGTGCGATTTCTGTACCTGTAGAATGGTTCCATGCTTACGATTTTGATTTTCTTCTACCCGTGCTCAATTTCTCAATAGAGCAATATATTGAAAAATATATGTAAATTTATAACCAAAAATTATTTTAAAAATTGAAAATACTTTTTGTGCTTTAAGAGCTGTGAATAATAATTACATTTTTACAAAAATTGGACAATAGAGTTTAAAACCAGTAATATAAATAATCTTTTAATATATTAAAGTATAAAACGTTATGTATAAATAAATAAGTGAATAATCGTCAAATATATTTTTTGTAAAATGTTATGTTTCAATAAATTTATATGAAAAGTGTAAATTTTTTTATTATATAAATAATTATAATCTAAAATAGATAACTCATTTATACAAAAATAATTGTTACAGATATGTGACTTAATTGTTACATATATATGTGACCTAATTGTTACAGATATGTGACCTAATTGTTACAGTTATGTGACCTAATTGTTACAGTATTGTGACCTAATTGTTATAGTTTTGTGATCTAATTGTTACAGTTTTGTGACCTAATTGTTACAATTTTGTGACCTAATTGTTACAGTTTTGTGACCTAATTGTTACAGTTTTTAACAACCTTTTATATAATATAATTAAATTAGGTTAATAAACTGTAACAATTAGATCACAAGATTGTAACAATTAGGTCACAAAGCTGTAACAATTAGGTCACAAAATTGTAATAACTAGGTCACAAAACTGTAAAAATTCCTACTTTGGTCACGCCCTTTGCTGCACTGACGTCTCAAGATTATGTGTCTCTCCATACCTTCGTCCCCCGCTTCATCAACATGTGCTTAGACCCCGGCCGCTCATCACCTCTTCTACACAACTACAAACTATGTGATACATCGAATGCAGCTTGGAGTTGAAAACATTACTCATTTCTTATTATTTGATTTTTAAAATATTAAAATAAATAGTTATCTACGATTAATAAAGTAACTTCTTTTACTCAATTCTTTTCTTTTTGAAAATAATAATATATTAACATTTTGATTAAAATAAAAGGGGTTTTTTATAAATAAATGACAGGAGACTCTTTTGATTTTTATATATGTTTATTTTTTTTAAATGTTGCACATCAAAATTTTTTTACAACAACTTATTACTAGTATTTTTAGATAACCACTCTGATAATAGTTTTACATTTCGCTCAGCACATTGAATTAAATCTTTTTCAATTATTTTGCGATGATTATAACATGGCTTGATATTATACGAAGAATGCTTCAGTGATTGAAGCGATGTACAGTTTATATCTAACATATCTATAACCACAGTAGATGGCTTAAGAAAACTTTTTAACCACTTCTTTTTTTCTAAGCCTTTTACATAAATTAGAGTTGCATTTTTAAAAATAGTTTCTAATATAATGGGAAGTAGTATATATGGAACATCACCAGACGACCAATATATACAATGTAGATTATTTTCCAACCACATATTCATTCTTTTATAATGTGGAGAAATACAGTTCCAATCACATGGAGGTTGAAAAATAAATTTGTATGGTTGTTGACAAGTTTTTTCAAGCGGTAAAATAGCTAATTCCTTTATAATAAATTCGTTAACAGGCAATTTGAAACATTGAACATCTACTATGTATGCCATTGTTCTGAAGACTAAATATGTTATACAAATATTTAATAATTTATATAATTTATTCAAACGATTTTTTTAACCCCACCGCTAATTGGTCTGTACTCAACAATTCTGTCATGTAATATAAGACAGTAAGCTGCTGTTTGGTCAGGTAAATTTTCCTTAGATTCAAATTCAAGACGAATATCAACAGGACCATATTTTAATGATTCATTTTGCCTTGAACAATCAATTACTATAAGTGGAGCATATTCAAAAAACTCATTTTTCGATAAGTATGGTTGGGGCTCCTTATTGTAATACGTCGCTTGAAAATTGGCATACATGTCATATAGGACAGCATAGTGTCGTTTATCAAAATCTAAATTTAAATTTCCATATGGATAACTTTGATTATTTAAGAATAATTTAACATTTGTAATTTGACAATGATCAAAATGACTGGCATTTCTAGTATTAACATTTTTTCGATTTGTCTGAAAACCTAAAATTATGAAACGAGGTTTTTCCAATTGCGTTGATGTCTTAACTGTCCACACGTGATTGGCTGTCTGTGGTAGTAAAGGATACTCATAGAGTTCCCATGTTCGAAAACTTATTGAAATAAGTGGGTCTTTCTCAATGTATTTTAATAATTTGAATTTACGTGAATCAGACAAGCGAACATTGGGTAATAACCATTCAATATTATTAATGGATACTCTAATTTGTTCTTCACCTGTCTGTAGAATCGCATTCATATCATTTCTTGCTCTGGTTAAAATTAATTCATGTCTTGCATTAACAATAATTTTTTGGTAGTCCTCAGCAAAACCAAATAGAATATTAAATGGTATTGAAATATCAAAATTTCCAAGGTTGTCAACAAGAACAGTGTTTGCGTTACAGGTCAAAAACCAACCAGCGTTTTCTAAAAATTTACTTTGAACTCCATAAACAGAAACGTAATTTTTCAAAAGACTTGTAAGACCAACATTTATATTTTTATCAATTTCAATAGCGTTAAGTTCATAACGAGCTTCTTCAAACAGATGACAGATAGCATTGTTAATAAACTTAGTATGTGTAACAGGTGTCCCGTTTTCCTTTAGTAATTTTCCTTGAATATGTAAAAAACTTTTGCTTGGCAAAACACAATAATCCTGATTTTGTACAGCTATTCTTATTTCATCACTGTTATTAAATGTTGCTGAGGCATATGGTAGATGAGCATGAACCTCATAGTGAGCAATAGATTCATTGTAGACAATTGGTTTTGCAATATTTAACACATCCTCATCCTCCATTTTTTTTGGTAAATATTAAACTTTTTAAAGAGAAAAACAGCAAAACATATGCAAACAGCTCTTGTTATCTTCTTTGTTTCTTCTTCTCGATCACTTTCAGACCCAGATTCTTCAATAGTTGAATGTTTTGAGGTGTTAACCTATTGGTTGTGGTGTCGTAACTGCCCTATTAAAAAAAAACACGTACAATTGTACGTATAATAATACGTATTATTATACGTATAATTATACGTATTATTATACGTATAATTATACGTATAATTATACGCATAATTATACGTATTATTATACGTATAATTATACGTATTATTATACGTATAATTATACGTATAATAAGACATACGAATTTGAAACAAGAATTATACGTATAATTATACGTATAATAATACGTATAATTAATTATACGTATAATAATACGTATAATTATACGTATTATTATACGTATAATTATAATTCTATTAAAAATAGAATAATAATAGAATAATTAGTAGCAAAATTGCGCTGAAAATTTTTAGAAATTTTAAAATGCAAATTAAATTTCACGAAAAAAAATATCGTCTAATGTCAATTCAAGCAGTCACCCATCCAAGTACTAACCGCGTCCAACGTTGCTTAACTTCCGTGATCTGATGAGAACTTGTTCCTTCGCCTTGGTGTTTCCGCTGTCTTGTCTTGATTAATAACTTTGTCGTATAAGTATCACTAAAAGTGAGGTGCGATACAATACTTATACGACAAAGTTATTAATCAAGACAAGACAGCGGAAACACCAAGGCGAAAGAACAAGTTCTCATCAGATCACGGAAGTTAAGCAACGTTGGACGCGGTTAGTACTTGGATGGGTGACTGCTTGAATTGACATTCGACGATATTTTTTTTCGTGAAATTTAATTTGCATTTTAAAATTTCTAAAAATTTCCAGCGCAATTTTGCTACTAATTATTTTATTCTATTATTCTATTTTTAATAGAATTATAATTATACGTATAATAATACGTATAATTATACGTATTATTATACGTATAATTAATTATACGTATTATTATACGTATAATTATACGTATAATTCTTGTTTCAAATTCGTATGTCTTATTATACGTATAATTGTACATATAATAATACGTATAATTATACGTATAATAATACGTATAATTGTACGTATAATAATACGTATAATTATACGTATAATAATACGTATAATTATACGTATTATTATACGTACAATTATACGTGTTTTTTTTCAATAGGGTGACTCTTTTTACACATTCTGGCTTCTTATATCCGTAACCAATTCTTTGATTAAAGGCAATACCCATTTATACTGCTTTCACATGCAATCTAATGGTAATTGTTTCACTTTGAAAATTTACAAGATTTCCGTCCTGATCAACAATTCGTAACTGAATTTGATCAATGGTCTTGACGGCGATAGGCAAGTAAATGACATGAGATGGTACTTCCACTATTTTATATCCTGGTGTAACTGTTGGAAAAAATTCATGAATCGTGTGGACCTTTAGATTATTTATATATGCACCGGTTGTAATATTACATTCAACTCGTAGTGCATTAACTTTTATAATAGACACTGGTAAGTTAGATTGGAAATATTTATCAGCTTTAAGAATTTGAGGTTCAAATCCTAATAATTGGGCTATGGAATCATCTTTTTGAAAATTAATGTCACGATTGCACAAAATCTCACTGCGTAAAGTATTGTTATTTGGTTTAATATAAATTTCAATCCCTTTGGGTTTCAAAACACTTTGTAAATAGCGCTGTATATCACCAATTTCATAGCTACCAGTTGGTATAGTTATTTCTTCTTGATCAACATAAAACTTATTGTGTCTAATATCTACATTTGGGATAGAGTTAAATGTAACAAATTCAACCAGACCAAGTACATAATTCTTATGAGGTAACAATTCAATTGGTAGAAAATATTGTTTCTCCAATGATGATGATGATTTAGGTAGGCACCGCCTACTTTAATATTCTGTTTCTCACAAAATTATTGTTGTCCCATTTTCATATTTACATAGCTCATGGGAAAAAACCTCAGCTTTCCAATGAAAATAAAAAAAATAAAAAAAAAAATTCCCGAAAAGGTGAAAATCGAAAAATAAGGGTTGATTTTGAAAAAAAAGGGTGAAAATTTTTTTTTTTAAATTTTGTATTCATTTTTGAAAAGTACATGAAAAATGCATTAAAATTCATTATAGATAAATTAAAATTCATTAACTTTTGTTATAGTTATACGGATTTGAAAATGACAATGTTACCCTTAACTGCACCCTTATCGGCACCGCCACATTAATATTCTGTTTCTCACAAAATTATTGTTGTCCCATTTTCATATTTACATAGCTCATGGGAAAAAACCTCAGCTTTCCAATGAAAATAAAAAAAAAAAAAAAAAAAATACCCGAAGGGGTGAAAATCGAAAAATAAGGGCTGATTTTGAAAAAAAGGGGTCAAAATTTTTTTTTTTAAATTTTGTATACATTTTTGAAAAGTACGTGAAAAATGCATTAAAATTCATTATAGATAAATTAAAATCCATTAACTTTTGTCATAGTTATACGGATTTGAAAATGACAATGTTACCCTTAACGTCAAAACTTCAACCCCCTCTACTTTCTACAAATATTTTTTTAATGAGTTTATATTTTAGGGATTTATTACTATCATATAGGAGAACAATTTACCAAAGTATGAAGCCAATCCCAGAACATTGACTTTTTGGGCTGGGGCGATTGAAAAAGAATCTCTCATATATATCAGAAGGAAATTTCAATGTTGAAAATAAAAAGTTGTGTAATGTTGCAGAAGCTTTAAGTGAAGGTGATGCAACTAACTTGAGTCTTGTGAAAAAAATTGTGAGCACTGAAGTCAGAATAAGTAAACTAAAACATATGTTTGAGAAAGGTTACACACCCAACTGGACAACAGAAATTTTCACAATTGATCGGGTAAACAATACTAAACCAGTAACATACTTGCTCAGAGATTATCAAAATAGATCTATAGCTGGTAATTTTTATGAAGAAGAAATTGCTATAGTTAAAAATCCACATATTTATTTAATTGAAAAAGTATTAAAAAAACATCGTCATAGAATGTATGTTAAATGGTTAGGATTTGATAATTCTCATAATAGTTGGATAAATGAGGATATGTAAAGCTTTCTTATTGAAATAAATTGAAGAATTTCTAAAATATATTTATTGTTCAAAAATTATTCTCCTCTAATATAAATATTAAGATATTACATCATCTTTTTTTCTATTTATATCTAATTAATATCATCATTTTAACATATGGTATATTTCTGTAGTGTACATTATTTTCTTATAATTTAAACATTAATATAAATACAACAGTAATATATAATTATAAAAATACATTTTAACCCATTAACGCCCAAAAACTGAAAATTCTTTGTACACATTCAGGCTACGTTATTTTAAATAAATCGGTCAACATTTTCTACGAGAGGTACATTTCCTATAGGTCTTGAGTGTGCTCTTTCCGATTTTGGTATCAAAAATTAATTTCGTCTAAGCCGAAATTAAATATGGCGGTTTAAATGTCAAAAAACACAAAAAAAATTCATTTTTTTCAGTTTGACATTTTTTTCAATCGGAAAAAATGTAAGAATAAAATTAAATTGTCTACCATAGGTGCATAAAAGTTGTGTATGTAAAGTGAAATAAAAAATTTCAAGATGGCGGACCAAATATGGCGTCAAATTCATTGTAAAATGTGAAAATTTTGTACAATTTTGGTCAAATTGACAAAATGTAACTGGATTTGCCTGAATTTTGTTACTCGGGGGTTTTTGGGGTCGCTGATTAAGAATCTGAAGTCGGTTTTTAAAAATACAATATGGCGGATCCAATATGACAAATGAAAAATGTAAAAATCCGTTCAAATAGCCTGAAGGGGTTTTAAGTTTTTGTTTCTTAGCCGCCCATTTAGGCGTTTACCAATTCTTACCACGTGGAGGTAAACAAAATTAAGAATCTTATTTTTTTTTATTTTTTTAAATATAATTTGTTTATTTAAACATTTAATTTAATATTTAATTATTAATACTGAATTAAAAATTTATTTATTCAAATGTCTGAATATTTCTAGTGACATACACACAGAAAGAAATAGTTAGTAAAACTTTCATGAACTAGATATTATCTTCTGGATGGGCACGAAATTAGTAAATTTTTAAACTTTTTCGACGAATTCATCAACTTTTTTCTGTGCGCATGCGCAAACATTGGATATTATGGAGATAGTGGTTATGTATCCGCCATTTTGTATTTTTCAAACCCGACTTTAGATTCTTAATCAGCAACCCCAAAAACCCCCGAGAAACTGATTTCATGTAAATACGATGGATTTTTTCAAAATCCGTCATATTGGATCCGCCATTTTGAATTTTTAAAAATGAAGTTCGAATTCGTAATCTACAACCCCGAAAACCCCCGAGTATGAAAATTCAGACAAATTGAATGCATTTTTAAAATTTCATCCGCCATATTGGATCCGCCATTTTGCATTTTTGAAAACCAACTTCAGATTCTTAATCAGCGATCCCAAAAACCCCCGAGTAACAAAATTCAGGCAAATCCAGTTACATTTTGTCAATTTGACCAAAATTGTACAAAATTTTCACATTTTACAATGAATTTGACGCCATATTTGGTCCGCCATCTTGAAATTTTTTATTTCACTTTACATACACAACTTTTATGCACCTATGGTAGACAATTTAATTTTATTCTTACATTTTTTCCGATTGAAAAAAATGTCAAACTGAAAAAAATGAATTTTTTTTGTGTTTTTTGACATTTAAACCGCCATATTTAATGTAGGCTTAGACGAAATTAATTTTTGACACCGGAATCGGAAAGAGCACACTCAAGACCTATAGGAAATGTACCTCTCGTAGAAAATGTTGACCGATTTACTTAAAATAACGTAGCCTGAATGTGTACAAAGAATTTTCAGTTTTTGGGCGTTAATGGGTTAAATATATATTTTACCATAACTAACATGAATATATTAAATGTTTATAATTAATTAATTCCTTTCTTCATTGGATCAATCATCATCATCATCTACTTCTTTTTTAAATATATATTTTACCATAACTAACATGAATACATTAAATGTTTATAATTAATTAATTCCTTTCTTCATTGGATCAATCATCATCATCATCTACTTCTTCTTGAAATAATCATTTAATTTTAAGGATTCACTAGAATTGTTTTTTTCAATTTTAAATTCACTCTGTAAAAGGTTCTGGACAGAATTTTCTGAAACATATATAACAAATATATATATTAAGTAAATTATTTTTAAAAATTTAGGAACATAATGAGAAAACTACAGAAATACTTGCTTTCTAATTTTCATGTGATATTTTGCTTGTGAATTTTTGAATGTAAGTTAAAACTTCATTACAAATTGCCTTGGAATGAAAAGTAATAATTTCACAAAAAAGCTTTTCTATATTTACAGGATTTTCACATTCATTATTTAATAATACATTTCCCAATATTTTAAAATTATTTTTCCGAACAAATTTTTCCAAAGCCGTCAGGTGGTGTAATTCAAATCGTTGATATACAATTTCTTCAATTGTTTTAATAATATTCAATTTAATTTGTTGTAAAGGCAAAAATTTTATTTCCCTTGCACTATCTTTTACACAGCGATTGAGTTGCTTCAAAGTATTATAAGTTTCAAATTTCAGAGAAAATGCTAATTCTCCTTTAACTGAATTTTTAATTAATACAAAGCGATTATTTAAATAACTGACAAAATTCAGATGAAATGTATCACAGTTGATTTCATGAGGTTCAGATTTATTAGAAAAAAATTCTTCCATTTCTAAGTAAAACGTGTTGAAAAATTTCCATTCTAGTATTGAGAATGAGACTGATGTTTGAGGATGGCTGCTTAATAACTTTATTTTTATAGATAAATTGCTCTTTAATTCGGCACCAATAATTACTTGTTTTGTATACGATGAATTTAAGTTATATGTGGTTGAAAGAAGTAATTGATTAAGAGGAAGATATGCCATTTTTTATTCTGCTTTAGATACAAATTCAAAGTAATTGTATTTTCCACACAAAAATTTTAATTGTAATTCTCCTTTCTCCGCAGCTTGTTGTAAATGAGTAAATGATTCCGTATCACTTTCAAGAACCTTTACCATCCTTTGTGGTAGAAAGACAACATATTCACTATCAATTTCAGCCACAATTTTTAAACCAAATTTTGTTGTTGTTTGTTTAATATCTGTAATATTATAATATTCATTAAGGATTAATTCACTCAATTTTTTGATTGGTAAAAAACTAGCAGCTCTATTTAACTTCTTCAATTTTCCTTCCATTTTCCTTAAAATTTTCAACCACAATATAAATTATTTAAAATGGTATTTTTTTACACTGACAACTATTATGTTTAACGCAAACACTCAGTCACAACTTCTCAATACAAATCAACTACCAGAGACTTTATGGAAACTCGAGAGTTAATTCTCACATTTTATACTTCTTTAATTCATTCTCTATCTTTTTTTAGATAATACATTTTTTCCTTTTCTAATTATTATATACATATATTTATTCCAAGGGAATGATTCAGACATTAAAAACATATGTTCATTCATCTCTACGTTTATACATAATATAATATAATATGCTGACATGTCTCATATTACACTCCAGATGATTCCTCTTTGAATTGTATGAAACTATTTTTATCATCCATGCAAAAAACCACTCATAACATTAACAGGTGATGTTTCCTTATTCTGATAATATCTGTATAATTATTATTCTATTAAATAATTAAACAATTTATTTAAATATTAAGAAAACCAAATTTATTTGAAAAATATTTTCTACTTACCGTATGATTAGGAGATATAGTGAAACTCTGTATGTCAACTTGTACTTCATAAATATACTTATTCGTTTCTCAATTTTGAAAAAAATTTACAAATTTTGGGAGACAAGTTTTTGGGGAATTTTCAGGAAAAATTTTTTTTCTTTGTATCTCTTTAGAAGTTTCTCGATTAGAATGGATTAGAACCATTTTTTATTTCAAATGTCGGTGCAGGAATCTATATCTAGAACCGGCACTGTATATCTACTACACTTTTTTTGTGTAAGAGATTTCTTTCCTTTTCATTTCTATAGAAATAATAGTAAAAGAAAACTCATATCAAAAAAGTGTCTACTAGTGTGACTATTTAGAATTTCGACTATATAAAATTTCAACCATTTGAATTTTATATCATTTAAAATGTTTCCATCGGTAAAAATTTAAAACATTTCTTAGTGTTTCGACCATTTAGTACATCGACTTAATAATTTTCGATCGTTTATAGTGTTGATTGACTTTTTACAATTTGGAGAAAAATCATGCACCTCCCAAAGAAAGTTTTCGTATTAATTTGTTATTTTGCTAAATTGTTGACCTATATGAAAGTAAAAAAGCTCAAAAGAAAAACTTCTGTTTTAAAAAATTATAAAATGTAAAGGGGTTTGATGTTTTGAGTTTTCAGGTAACTGTTATTTTCAATTTCGTATAACTTCTACAAAACTTTATGGATTTTCATTTCTCAATAGAGTTTTTTGTTGGGTTTTTCTTTACTTATTAATGCCAAAATTAAACAAAAATTTATCCCTGGTTTTTTACACACCAGAATTGGTGTTAAAATAATAGGCAACAAATTTTACCCTAATTGTGGGTTAAATCTTATGGGTTTTAGCATTGGAGAAAATTACCCGCAACAAAAATAACACCAACTTTTTTCTGTGTATAATTAACCATTATTTATCACTTTTTAAACCCCTACCCCTCATTAAATCACATTTTTGTAATTTTTTTTAAAGCTGAAATTTTATACAACAAAATTATGCAAATATAAAAATGGGCCAACATTGGGTTTAAAGAGAAAATGTAAAAATACTTATTTTTTGACCTTTTTAATATTTTGTCGTAAACCCAATGTTGTCCTATTTTTATATTCATACAGTTTTGTTGGAAAAAATCTCAGCTTTCAATTAAAAACAACATAAATTTTTAAGAGAGAATAAAGGATTAAAAATTAAAAGTAATTGTTAATTTAAAAAAACCCTATTGTCAAATTAAAAGCTAGAATGTTTTGCAGAAGTTGTACGGATTTGAAAATAAGTTTTATTCAAAAACCGAAAATTTTTATAATAATTTTATACATAAAACTTTATATAAAACTTTTCTACATTTTTATATTTCATATTTTTACCTCTACTTTATATCATTTTTTAAAAAATAAGTTTAAATTTTGAGCTTTTGTTATGCTTTCATATAACAGAACAAATAGCAATGAGAAAAAAAATTTAGTGTTTGCAACAAAATTGTTTGGTTAGGCAATTTTGGTTCTTGTAGCCAAATTTTGGTTGGCTGAAACAAAGTCGTGGAGTTATCTCGCAACCAAACATTTGGTTAGGCCAACCAAATTATTAGGTTGTACATATTTAAATTCCAACCAAAATTTGGTTACGACAACAAAATAATTTTGTTAACACAACAAAATAGTTTGGTCTAAAAAACCAAATGATCGTTTGTTGTCCTAACCAAAATTTGGTTGCGACAATTAAATAATTTGATTCGCTCTCAGCTTATAGCTTAAGAGAACAATTAGTTTAAATCTCACACAAGGATGGGTAGTTCAGTGGTCAGAACTCTCTACCTTCAGTTTTAAAACAGGTTCGATCCCAAGCTGAGATTTTTCAAAGTCCACAAATATTTCAATTGGATAAATATAAATTCAATGTCAAATTGATAATAAATAAAAAATGAAATAAATAAAAAAGATAAAAGGAAAAGAAATAAGGTAGAATAAAATTTTTAATTTTACAAAAAGAACTGTTTGATCAACCAAACGTTTTTGTTGACCTAACAAAAAAAATTGGTTGAGCTAACCAAACATTTTTGTTATGACAACAAAAAACACTCAACCAAATTTTTTAGTTGACTCAAACAAAGTGTTTGGTTGCTTAAATAACAACAAAATTTTTTTGTTGGCCCAACCAAATTTTGGTTGCTCTGACTAAACATTTTTCTCAGTGAGCTGATTTCTCTACACCGAGATCCAATTAGGAGGGTTAAATTTAATCCTCAAGCGTACTAAATAAGTGGGCTAAATTTTGCGTCTGTGCAGATTGTTTGTGTACATCTGCGACTATGGTTGCAATAGGACAAGTTTGAAAAGTTTGCTGGCTTTGGCGACCATGTGGTCGCCTTTTCTAACTTAATTTTTCTAACCTGTCACTATCGCAACCATGGTTGCAGATGTACACAAACATTCTGCATGCATGCAGAAACATTTGGCCGGTCACACTTCAACGAAATCTAGTGAATGTTTAGTAACTTTCTAGTTACAACCGAAATTTTTGGAAAATTACTAGAAAGTTACTAAACATTCACTAAATTTCGTTGAAGTGTGACCGGCCAAATATTTCTGCATGCATGCACAGTGCATGCATGAGATAGTGTGACCGTACCCTAAATTTAACCCTCGTGATTGGCTCACGGTGTAGCCAGCCTCATAGTATGTCACACTTATGGTACGGTCATAGCTCAGTTGCCTGCCTGCGGGCAGACGTGACAAGGGGGCGACATGAGTGTGAGGGAGAAGAAAAACTTGCCTTTTCTCGCTTACACTCATGTCGCCTCCTCGCCCCGTCTGCCCGCAGGCAGGCAGCCGAGCTGTGACCGCTTCATTACATTTCTTGCGCATGCGTTATGCTTCTGTATTGACGCAAATGAAATTGTGCTATTCCCAATTTATGTGTTGGAAACTCTGTTTTCTTATAGTCACTTATAGTCTACATGACAATTTATAGGGGAGAGTGGGGAGTTGTGCTCCAGGTTTTGTTTTTCGATCAAAACTATTATATAAATTTTTTTTAATATTCTATTATATAAAACTCTTAGTACACGTAAAAACACAACTTTTGGCATGATGGATTAATTAAAATTCAAAACGGAAATAGAAATTTTGCTTGTTTTTCGAAAATACTAGTTTTATGACTTTTTAAAAATAGTGGGGAGTTGTGCTCCATCATTGAAAATTAAAGAAAACCCTACTGGGGAAACGCAGGTACGAACTATGATTAATTTGTACATAAAAAATCACGTGAGAAAACTGGCAAGATCTCAAGAAGACACATGCGCCACATACTACGTGACATATCAAGATATTGAAACAGCGAACGCATGTACGTTCGTACGAGATCTTATGTCTTATTTCTGCTCCGTAGGAGTAGCTGAAAAAAACTCACGTGCGAACACACATAAGAACTCATACAGAAAAAAATAAATGACCACCTAGGAAACACGTTATATTTTCTCAATATTTATTAATTATTTTTACATTTTAATTTAATTATTAATAGAGAGATTTTTGAAGAAATAAATAAATGAATTCAATTATAACATACAAAAAATGTTTTATGGTTTTGAAAACATTCATTAAAGAAAAAATAGTGACACACAACGTCTTCAATAAATATATTAATTGATGAATGCATAATAATTAATTATTTTTTCAACAGTTTTTAATTTTAACTTCTACCTAACACTTATTACATATTTTGGAAACCGAACATTGCAAGAAATTCAATTATTTAATGTATTAACTTGAAATTAAAAAAACACAAAATTTTTTAGCTAAAATAAGAATTTTTGATTTTTTAATTTTTATTAATTCTTAAAATTTAAATCAAATCTATACTTTATATATATATATCAATCGATACGTTTTATGTAGGGAATAAAATTATTCCATTTATATATATACGTATATATATATATATATACAACATTTTTTAGCAAAAATGTGAATTATTTTTGATTTTTGAACTTTCATTAATTCTTTAAATTTCAATCAAATCTATACTCTTGAAATTTATAAGTTAAATTTATTTGCATTTCTGTTTCGCGGTAAAGATGGAGCCACTATGCAGGCTCATTGATCACGTGATGGTTCTAGCCTATCCTATCACTTTTTTACTTTACTTTGAATTTATATCCTATCAGTCACACATAATTCAGTTATTTTGTAATTCAATTCAAGTTTAATAAATCGTTCTCATTTGTTTAATTGCAACCAGATTGTTTTCCCGTTTTATTTCAACAGATTATGAGACTTAATCGCGTTCGCGTCGCAAGTGTAATTTTTGAGGTTATGAAGCGAAATTGTAACTGGTGAATGTTTAACGAATTGAGGAGTGGGACGCTGTTATTATTAAGCGAAAATCTGTTCGCTAATAATTGATGATTTGAACGGCGTTTTGGTGAAACCTGAACCTGTGAATGGTGAAGATGGTGCTTTTCTCTCTACTACTCAAGTTCATATCCACGTTTTATCGAAATCACCTTTTTACTGTACTTTGAATTTATATCGTATCAGTCACACATAATTCAGTTATTTTGTAATTCAATTCAAGTTTAATAAATCGTTCTCATTTGTTTAATTCCCATTAGATTGTTTTCCCGTTTTATTTCAACATGTACTTTATATGTAACAATCGATTCGTCTTGACGTAAGGAAGACGATTATATTATATATTATCTTAAATTTTTCATTTTGAAAATTTTTTTAATTAAAAAAAATTTTTTGGAAAAAAGACGATACAATTTTTTTGGGGGGTATTTTTAAAAATCCTCTCGTCATTTTTGAAAGATTAATGTGCTAAATAAGCCTACCAAATTTTATCCAAATCCATTAAAACCTTTTAAAGATATCGTGTTCACAAAAACGATCCACACACACACGGAGAAAAAAAAGAGTAATAATTGTAACATTTTCTATCAAAAATTACTACTTTCAAATAGTAATTTGAGAACTTCTCAAGAAATAATAACTTTTATTAAAAGGTGAGTAATATTTAAAATGTCCCGAGCAATTAATACTAGTAGCGAAGCAATTTTTATTATGAAGCGGAGCAATTATTACTATTTTGTAAGGATTTTTACTATTAAAAGTAGTAACCCGTACCCCTACAACGACGCGCCTCACACCGACGGATGGTGGGAATGCCGACGAATGTGCAGCTGCGCGCCTACGCGTTTGTCACTAAAAACGTTTATAAAAAGAACTATATGTATTTTCTTGTTTTATTTTAATAAATTAAAAAAAAATAATCAATGGGTTCAAAAAATTTTTCTCCAATTTATAAACATTCTATATGTGTATTATATTCATTAATTCACAAGTTTAACTCTTTTAACATGTTCATACTTATAATTTAACAACGAAACATATCGAAAAATCTTACATTTATATAGATTCGAACCCTGCCTAACTTATATCTAAACGCAACCTAACATCGCACGCTTTTACATTAAGCCTCTCGGCACGCAATCGCTGTAAGAAAAATTTTTGTTTACCCGCACATATATCCATCTTTAATAATGTCAATCATAAATTGTATTTATTTATTAGATAAGTTATTGAATTAAAATATAAACATTTTGTTACTTATTCTGATTTTATATAAAATAAATAAGAATTATGTAAATTAATTTTATAATAATTTTATATAAAGTTGGAATTGCACATTGTTATATATAAAACTTTGAAGTACTAGCAAATAATAATTATAATTACTATATAATCTTAATAAGTTTATTTCTTTATATTTTTTAATTTATTTTATTATTATAGGCATAATAATTATTATAATATTTATTTTTATTAATTGATAAATAATTAATTAGAAATAAACTATTTATTCGTTACTAACTGCCTACGCGCGCTAAAGCTGCGTTTTAATAACAATACATGCTTTACAATAATTGTTAAAGTAAAAATGTGTGAATAAAGAAATTAATATATAAATAGTAATATAGTAAATAATTGCATTGAAATATTCATATTTTCAAAGTTTGAATTCATTTCATGTCACATATTTGTAATTTCTACAAAAACTGTAAAGAATTTTTGTCGTTTTTATTTGAAAAAATTTAGAATAAATTTATAATTTAAAAAACAATTGTTAAACAACACTGAATTTTAAAAAAGTATGTAAACATTACTTAAAATTGTTAGGTATCCAATAAAAAGAGAACAAAATTTCAAAGACATTTTCAACTTTCGTATTCTGAATTAATTATATAAAACGAATTTTGCAGAATAATGCTCTAAATTTTTCTATAACGATTGTAGAATATCATTTTAGATATGTTACTTAACAGAGTAATAACACAGATGTAGAACTAACCGAGAACAAAGTTCTATAATATTTGCGATAAAAATGTTCTAAAATAATTACAGAACATTTGTTACAGAAAAATTCCAGAACAAAATTTCAGAACTTTTCTGTAACATAATTATAACGTTCTTGAACTCTGTTACTCCTTTGTTTTAGAATAGTTGCATAACTTTATTAGTACAAATATTCTAGAACTATGTTCTTTTCATATTATAGAATAATTGTGGAATGTGTTCAGTGGGCAGCTATCTTTTTCTTTAAAAATACAAAAATACATAATTATACTGAATAATTATAATTCGAATACTTTGGGAATTTTTTGTATGTATATATATATCACGTTTCATGGGAGGTTCACCATCTTCGCTAACAAATACAACAGCTACTTTATTACAATGCGGAATATTTAAAGTTTTATTATTTAATAATTTATCACGTTTAATCCACATTTCAATATCTCTTACAGGCTTCTCTATTAAAGCCGCTCGCTTTTCGTTCTTCAATCTCAAAAAATCGCGTCATTCTAAATGCTTCAGCATGTGGATTAATTTTTCGAAGTAAAATATCTAAATCCGAAAATCATTTTGGCACACATTTATTATTATATTTATTATTTGACCTTTCCTGAACAGCTTCACTTGTATCAATTATATACAACTGACCAAATCTACGTCTATCATCTTGATTTGGATGAAGAGAATATGTATTATGATAGATCTGAACGTGTATACGAAAAACATAAGGCCCCTTTCCCTTTTGGAACTTCTAATTGAGCTCCCATACTCGCAAAAGCTAACGCGTTATTATACGAACGTATATTCTCTTTAAAGTTTTTGCTTTCACACGTGGAGTCATATAACAATTTAATTAATTCATCGGGATAAGCAGTTTAATCATCTAACTTTATTTTACCCTTATGACAACAACTACTAAATTCTTTATCTGACGGCTGTTCACACAAGAAGTTTAACGAATTACAATTCTTACATTTAACATTCATCAAACCTAAATAATTTTAAACGATTACTTCTAAACATAAAAACTAAATGATTTCTTATTTGACTGTGTACGAATTCAAGATTATTTGGATCTAAATTGAAGAATATACATGTTGCAATTGCTATTGCAAATAAACCACAATCAATACCATTCGATTGTTGATGCACTGTTGCAAAAACAACTGGAGGTTGATAAGGATATAATCTATTTAAATATTTCATTTGATCTTCATTTAAACAACCTAAATTAAGACTATCATAAATATAAAGTCTTGCTCCATTGTAATAAGTACATATCCAATGACCAGCAACACACGAACCACTAAAAAGTATTTGAATATGCTTCTGATTTTTTTTAATAGAAAAAATTTGATCAAGCATATTTAAATACAAGGTACTTTGCATGTTGAAAACAGAATTAGATTCTCTTCTCAACAATTTTTCAAATTCGTAAATATGATTATCATTTAGTATTTCCCCTTCTTCATCAATAAATTTTAAAATCTGCGTCACTTAAATTAACATACCTTTCTTTTTGTAACATGATTTTTTTAATGCAATTTACAGATGTAACTTTGACAACTTACCCCAAAAAAATCCTCTTCTGTATAATTCACCCTAAAATAGTATTACAAATTTTTTGACATAATTCTTATGTGGTTTGAAAGACACTTAATGTAAGAATTTTTTATTACCCCCTAACAGCAACGGACTTTTAATAATATCCTATGGACGTCCTACCCGCATCTAGAAATTTGTATATCTCTAGGATGTTCTCAAGATATCTACGGATATACCTGAGACATGCTAGGGATGTTAAACTTTCCGGTCATCCCTAGGACATTCCTAAGATATCTTGAATATCCAAATGGTAATGGGGGATCACACGTTAAGTGATCAATGTTCAAAAAATTTTTTCTTCAAACATGCTTACAGTCGATGCAGTTGTAGTTCTCATAAATGTTAATTTTTGGTAAAAATATTTTTTTATTTAGATTATAGATCCGTATTTTCCGAGGGGGAGGAGGTCAAAGTTTTGGGATTTTACATTACACCGCAAGTTTGAAAAATTATTAGGGTTTCGTAGCACAGGGCCGTAAGCCTTATAGTTTCGTTTTGGCGTCCGTCCGTCGTACATGGTAACCGCTTCCATGGCAACAGTTACTTACTTAGGGAAAAGTTACTGACTATGACAATAGTTAGCATAGCAACAGTTACTATGGCAATAGTTGCTATGGAAATAGTTGCTATAGCAATAGTTGCTATGGGAATAGTTGCCATAGTTGCCATGACAGTAGTCAATATAACCATAGTCTTATTATGCTTCTTTTTCCTTAATTAGTTTAATAAAAAAAAAATTACTTACTTTTACAGATGAAAATAAGTTTTTTCTTCTTACAACCAGTTGAACACTACCGAACATTAAATAAATGCACACTTTTTTTTATTAATAATTATTAAACTGAATAAATTTATTTATAACTAATTATCAAGTAAAAATATTAAAAATGAATTAGACATGCGCTATCTATGTAAACCAATAAGAAAATCATTTTCCTTTTTGTTTGTATATTGAAGTAGAGAGAAGGGAGAATTAAAATTTTTTATTGATTTATACTTCTCTCTCTCTCTCTCTCTCTCTCTCTTACTTTTGGCTCTTTTGTTGACACCATAAAGGAGGGCTAAATTTCCCACTCTTCAAATGTGGGCTGACAAAATGGTTTCCGCTTCTCTCTCTCTCTCTCTCTCTAGTTGACACCATAAGGAAGGGATACATATCCCACTCTTCAAATGTGGGATGAGCTCAGACAAAATATATATAGAACATGCGGGACAAACAGCTACTTGAAATTATTATATGTAATACATGAATTGCATACTTTGGCGCAGGGCTACGAACGCTGCGCATGACCGTAGTGACGTCGCCACACACACAGGTGTATAGTATATTGCAGCAGCAATTTTTATATTTCGCAGTATTACTTATTTGAATTTCAACAAGTAATATTTGAAAAGTGTCGAATGTAAAAAGTAATACAAAATTTAATAAAATTTACTATGGCGTTATAAAATTTAGAAATTCTAAAGCAATTTTTATTACATCTGTAGCAATTTTTAAAAACACTACTGTATAATAATTACTATTAGTAATTATTACTTCCAGAAATAGTAATATTTACTCATGCTTAGTAAATTTTACAATTAATAGTAATTTTTACTAAAAAAGTATAAGTATTACTATTTCATAGGAATTTTTACTATAATCTCAGCACCATTTTTCTCCGTGCATACACACATACATACATCCGGACAATTGATCAGGATCTGATATAACATGTTTCTATATAGAGGAAAATTTGTTTTCACTATTTTTAAAAATTTTATAAACGAAAGCACTACAAAGCTTCCTCCATGAGGAAGCAAAATTAGTGGAAATGACCTAAACTAAAGAGAAAAATCTTTTAGAAACAAATTTTAACTCACTATCTGGAAAGACACGAAAAATGCTTCCAAAAATGACGAGTACCACTTAAAAAGTTAGTTTTTAACGAGAAAAGATTAAGACAATAATTGAAATTTGTCATGTTAATTCCCATATTAAAAATATTAAGGTGGTGAACGTTTCCCCACTCTTCCCTACAATTTTTTTTTATTACTTTTGCAAAATTTTCCTTAAACTGATTGTGAATAATGCAGAAATTTTATTCAAATGAAAATTAATTTGCCAAAAATTCAATTTGATCGTAACGTTGTCTCGGAGAATATTAATTTTGAAGAATATTCATCTGCTCATATTTTAATATTCTAGAAAATAAAATAATCATAAATCAATTTGGCAGAAATAATTCGGCTCGAAGTTTAAATGTGATCAATTACAATTTTTTTTATAATTTCTGATTGGTCAAATTTAAACATCACGCTAAATTTTTTATGTCAAATTTATTTTCGACATTCTGCTAAATTAATATTCTACATAATAAAATATTAACAAATTGTAATATTATAGGTAATATAATAATTATAAAATAGTATTTCTAAATTTGTTCAGGATCTGAGGATATGAGAATAATTTAAGAAATCTTATTAATATTTCTTTGAAAGATTCTGAACTGTACTTCTATAAGAATTGTAGAGAATTTCAAGACAAATGCATAAACTTATTACAGAAATCCTTGAACTCGTTTTAGAATTATTTTTTTACGTTTGCGAGAGAAAATATTTACTCCATGAGTACTCGAACCCACGTCCTCGAGACTCCAAAATCTCCGGCTTAAGTTCAAGTATCTTTAAGAGTTCACAGATAGATATTCCGATTGCGGCATTAACAAGAAGTCTTGTAATTTTCTGTAAGTATAGCAGAATATTTTTCATATTAGTTAGCCAAAACAATGTTATTAACGCTTACCTCTCCTCTTACGTACCATCCGAATAAGCTCAAGATTGTAATTTGTGAGATATAAGTAACGAGACTGTAATTAAAAAAATGTAGTTTTAGTTTAAGAACATGTAATAATTTTTAAACAATCGCAAATATTATAATGAATGCTACTTTTCTTTTTTCGAAGTTTGATATGATTCAGTAGCTAGATTATAAAACTTTGCATCAATGTATGCTATAATTTTTGAAATTACTTTTTACAAATACAAAACTGATAATTTTAAATTAATATTTGAAACCCAAGTTCATTTATACGAAATTTTATTATCTAGCTACTAAAGTCTTCCTGGTCTGTTGACAAAAACTCTCTAACCTGAAACACAAAACCTACCCCTATGCAGAGTTGCCAGGTTACCATTGGCTACCATGCATAAGGGTAGTAAAATCTGGCAATCCTGCTCCCTTCTGCTAATTATAGAGCACCTTACTTTAAGGATGAAAACTTCACAGTTTTACATCTCATTACATTCACAGCATTCTAATGTCAATAATTACATTTAAAATCTAAAATGATAGTTTTGTTACATGTAGTGTTGGTCAAATTTCAGTTTTGTAACATGCCCTGCAGGTAAAATGTCATTCTTTGGTAACGTGGTGTTTAGGTCAAATGTCAGTTTTGTCACTAGTTTTGTAGGTCAATAAAAATTTTGTTACCATGTACTGTAAGTCAAATGACAGTTTTGTTCCATGTAGTGTAAATCAAATGTTACTTTTGTAACGTGTCATGTAGGTCAAATGTCAGTTTTGCAATATGGAAACAAAACTAAAGGCACTCTTGAACGTCAAACATAAAAATACAAACATCCCGCCCGCCTCGTTTTGTGAACGAAATGAGAAGAAGAAAAAATACAATCGATAAAGAAGTAAACGCAACTGTAACTTAGAACACTTAAATTAACAAAATCGAAGAAAAGTGGTGAAAGCTGCTCCGCCCGCCATGACATGGCTTACAAGGTTTTATGTGGGTGAACAGACGGGCAGAAAACAAAATTTGCGAACTGGTCGATCGTATGTACCGGTCGAGGTGCGAAATTTAGCGGTGCGAACAAGTCCATCAGGGCCGGGATAAACCTCAACGATTTTTCCTAAAGGCCATCGATTCATTTTGATGATTGATGGATCAACAACGATCACAATATAACCAGGTTTTAAATTGACGTGAGTTTGCGTCCACTTTTGTCGCTGTTGAAGCGTGTGTACATATTCTTGAGCCCAGCGGACCCAAAAGTCGTCGCGCATCTTCTTTACTAGTTGCCAATGGGTATCGCGAGGGGTTATCAAGTCTAGGTCCAATGATTCAGGCAAGGTTGTCAAGGGAACACCAACAAGGGCGAGTCCTGGAGTAAGGATGTTTAGATCCTCTGGATCTCCGAGGATAGGAACCAAAGGACGTGAGTTCATACAGGACTCAATCTGGACAGTTAAAGTTGACATTTCTTCATAAGTGAGGATTCGGGAACCAAGCACCCTTTTCATATGTGATTTCGCGGACTTAATTCCGGCCTCCCACAAGCCACCAAAGTGTGGTGCGGAGGGGGGAATAAAACGCCATCTCACACCCTCGTTAGCGAGAGTATCCTGAAGTAAAGTCCAATTTAAACGTGCATCTCGAAACATGTCTCTCAGTTCGGCATCGGCACCATGAAAGGTGGTGGAGTTGTCACTCCAGATTTCATGCGGAATGCCCCTGCGGCCTATGAAACGACGTAGGGCTGCCAGGAATGTTGCTGTTGTCAGATCTCCTACAACTTCCAGATGCACAGCCTTAGTACTAAGGCAGACAAAAAGGGCAATGTACCCTTTAACTGTACGATGCCCACGGCCTTTAGTTGTCTTCAGAAAAAAAGGACCCGCGTAGTCCACGCCGCTTTGGGCAAAAGGACTAGTGAATGTCACTCTTGCAGCTGGAAGTTGACCCATCAGTTGCTCAGCCGTTTGAGCTCGAGTCCGGGTGCACGTGATACAGTTTCGTAGATACCTTTTTACTGCCACCCGACCACGAATCAGCCAAGCCCGTCTAACAGCATAGGAATAGGTTAACTGAAACCCACCATGGAGAGCAGACTTGTGTGCCGAATCAATTATAAGAAAGGCAAGAGTACTTCGACCGGGCAATATGACCGGGTGCTTTTGGTCATAAGGCAACTTGGAATTGTCAAGGCGTCCACTTACCCTTAGTATTCCTGGTGTATCGAGAAACGGGTGTAACCTTGATCGGCATGTGCCAGAATATTAGCCATTAAAATTCCTCTTGACTGGGGATCTGGTCTGTCGTGAATCGTGGGAAGTGATGCTGAGAGCAATGTGACTGGCCACTTGTCGTTACACAGGACTAGCCAATCAGGGCCAATCTGAGATACTCGGTTACTGACGAAAGTTGGCCAACGGGAAGGGTTAGAGCTGCTGACCCAATGAAGAACAATTTGCGAGTCTGACCAGAGATAAACGGGACAATCCGACAACTTAAGCTCATCAACAACCCGTTTCAGAAGACGAGTTGCTAGGACTGCTCCACACAGCTCTAATCGTGGAACGGACAATGTCTTAACAGGATCAACCCTCGTCTTAGCAGTTATTAAGAGAGACGAAACAACTCCTTCAATTCCTTGTATGCGCACGAATATCACCGCAGCGTATGCGGTGTTGCTGGCATCACCAAAGCCATGTATCTCAAGAGAGTCCTCCGGTTTGGTTCCAAGAAATCTAGGGCACCGAACTTAAGATACTTCTAACAGATTAGTCTGGAAGGTCAACCATCGCTGGTATAGAGATGCAGGCAATGGATCTCTCGCCACAAGTCTTGCATGATCACCTTAGCGACGATGGTGATTGGAGACAACCAACCAATTGGATCGAATAAACGAGCAATTATTGATAGGACACTTCTTTTCGTGGTTTGACTTGTAGAGTTGATCTTGGGAGGCTGAAATCAAAATTCGTCCAACACAGGATCCCACGTAACTCCTAACGCATTGACCGGTCCATTTGTTTCGAAATGTCGCCAATGTGGTCAAAGTCGGTCGCACTGCGGAATTGTGTCCAAAAAGCATGAATAATTAGAAGCCTATTTTTTTAAGTGAAGTCCTGCTGAAGCTAACAGTAAAATGAGCTGATTCCATAGCTGTACGGCCTTTTCTTCAGTGTCAGCACCACTGAAAAAGTCGTCAACGTAGGTGTTTTCTCGGAGAATATGGGCAGCCTCAGGGTAGTGAGCTTTCCCATCGGACGCAAGCTTTTGGAGGGTACGAAGGGCCATGTGTGGCGAACAAGACATCCCATAAGTCAGGGTCAATAATTGAAAGTGAGTAGTTTTGTTCTCTCCGGGTCTCCTCCACACAATCCTCTGAAGGTCAACGTCTCGCTCATCTACTCTAATCTGCCGATACATCATTTCTATATCGGCAGTGAACGCAACGCGAAAGGATCGCCAACTTATGAAAATAGGTGACAAATTAGGTTGCAACTTGGGACCCGTGTGCACCAACTGATTAACGGCCAAACCATTCGATGTTTGCTGGGAAGCGTTAAATACAACCCAAAGTTTTGGCTTGCCATCACTCTTTTGCCAAATAGCATGATGAGAAATGTAATAGGGCGTGGGGTGGCCCAGCATAAGTGGTGATTAAATAGGACGCATGTGTCCGAGACGTTCATATTCTTCCATGAATCGAGTGTACTCTTTGCGTAAATCTGGGTCCTTTTCCATGCGCAGATTCATAGACCAAAGGACACGTAGAGCATCGTCAATAAATCTCCTAATTGAACGTTACAAGGAGATTTAAGAGACAGTCGAACGACGTATTTCCCGTTATCGTCACGTCGACAACCTTCGATGAATTGACGCTCACATGCTTGCTCTTCGGGGGACAGCGTGGGCTTAACAAATACTTCTTCCTGGTTCCAAAACCTTTCTAAGGTTTTAGACAAGTCGTTACAAGGGTCTGACGCCACGGCGGTTGTGGTCTTGGATACCCAGGAATGAAGGGTTTGTTCAACAGGGCCAAGAACGGTCCATCCAAAAATCGTCTGTAAGGCTATAGGAGCATCTCGGTGCCTTGATCGAATGCCTTCGAGTAACTACAAGCCGTATTCGTAGTTCAACAGGGCCAAGAACGGTCCATCCAAAAATCGTCTGTAAGGCTGTAGGAGCATCTCGGTGCCATGATCGAATGCCTTCGAGTAACTACAAGCCGTATTCGTCAGCGCCCAAGAGTAAGTCGATGTCTCGTGGCTTAAAAAACTCTGGATCGGCTAGAAAGAGTCCCTTCAAATGAGGCCAATCATGAATCACTAGATGGCGTTGTCAGCGCAAGGCTTCGGAGAACGAGAGCAAGAAGCTCTAGAGGAGCGTGCGTTTGCCGTGAGTAAAGACGAAGGTGAACAGAGCCGTGGACAGTTTCGATTTGATTTCCCCCAACAGTGTTGATGGGCAAATGTATGAAACTCGCTTCAGACCCTGGATCGATAAGAGCTCGAGCTTGAATTAACGAGCCATTATCGGCCTCCGCAAAGACCACGGCCGTTGCTAGTATTGTCAGTCA
Organism: Leptopilina boulardi; assembly: GCF_019393585.1. NCBI lineage: Eukaryota > Metazoa > Arthropoda > Insecta > Hymenoptera > Figitidae > Leptopilina > Leptopilina boulardi. Next base: position 730,388 of record NW_026137709.1, read on the forward strand.
TGCTGAAGACTGTGGAATTTCTTCATCAGCTGGGTCACGTTCAAGTTCAACTCGTCGTTTCTTCTCGATCCGCGTTTGGTCAGCTTTTGCATTAGATCGCTTTAAATCATTTGATCGATGCAAAAGAGTGTGATGCTGTGCCTTACAATGTTGACATCTAGATGTTGAGGAACATTCTCGCACGAGATGACCAGGTCGTAAACAATTAAAGCACAGTTGGAGTTGAGTGATGCCTTTTCGTCGTTTGCTGGGGTCTTTGTTGCGAAAATCGGGACAGTGACCGATATAGTGTGTGTCATTACAAAAGTAGATGTCGAATTTCGATGACTGCGTCCGGACTTGGTTGGTTTTGTTTCGCGATTTATTTCCGTTGCTTTCAAAGTCCAGATCTTCCGTTGTAGGAATTTGTCCAATTCGTCGAAGGTTGGGATGTCCTCACTTCCTTGAAGCTCGTGCTCCCAGTCTCGTCTAGTTTGGGAATCCATCCCACGGGCAGCAAGAAAGGCAAACCAGTCGTCCCACTGTTCAACTGGCCGACCGAGTGTGGGTAGAGAGTCTTTTTTTTGTATGAGCGTGTCCAATAATGTTTGAAGACCAACAGCACTCTCTTCCTGCAATCCTCGAATTGAGATCAAAGACAGTAAATTCTCGTGAACAAGGAGGCGCTTGTTATCGTAACGCTTTAATAAGAGGCTCCAAGCGGTGTTATAGTTGGCCTCTGTAATGGAAACACCATCTAGGGCTCTTTTAGCCTCCCCCTTGATGGCCGTCTTTAAGTAAAAAAATTTCTGAACGCTCGTCAACGATTGATTTGTGTGAACGAGAGCCACGTATATATCCCTAAAGGATTTAGTTTGTCTCGTTCATCGTAGAGATGTCCCAAAGCTGTCATTACGACAGTTCCGGTACTTTCAAAAAGGGGTTCCCGAAAATATACTTCATCTGCGAGGCGCTCCTTGGTCACCAACTCTAGATGATTAGACTTCAAATCGTCCCAATAACCTCGGAGTACGTCAATCCGACCTTTCAGCAAGCCAGAAGTTAGGCTCCCAGGTTGAAGTTCCGGAGTGCTCTCACACAAGTTAGTGACAAGCTCAACCAGGGACAGTTGAGAGGTAAGAAGAGTCGTCATGATTTATTTTCTCCATAGAAATAAAACATAATTTGATGGAAGTTAGTTTTGTTAGAAAACATATACACATATATACACACATATACATACATATGTAAATACATTCATTGCAATCACATGAAATTATGCATAGACAGAGGGCAACAACAGACAATAAAGCAGAAAGATCGTCGAACCTAAGAATGATCTCAAAGGTGACTTAGAAGATTGTGAAATCGTGTCGTCTCTATGTCGAGCCTGAGAACTTTTCACGTCCACACGCTCGCTTCTCCGAGAACAGACTGCCCCTCCAGCCAGCTATTAATAGAAAGGGATGTGGTCGACCAAGGTCCGACGAAAAACGTTGGTGTTCTACACCGTTGCAATGGAAACAAAACTAAAGGCACTCTTGAACGTCAAACATAAAAATACAAACAATATGAATATACATTCATACAGAAGACGACATATTTGCATGAACAGAAATATATTTATTAATACTTTTTAAATCTGAATTAGTAAAAAACTATAGATTACAATAAAAAAATGAGTTGATTCTTGCTGTGAGAAATTGGTAAAAATTAGCTGATTAAAAATTTAAAAAATTAGTTAAACTCAACAAATTTTTAGTAGAAAATAACTGGTATCGGATCGAATTTAAGGTCCAAAAAAAGTTGCATTAATCGATGTACATTTCAAAACAAGTCGAAAATGTCAATTATTTTAGTTCAATTAAATTTAGTAAGTTAATAAGTAATTTACTTTAAATAATTAAAGTTCAAAAGAATCATAATTAGAATGATTAAATTTAAAAAAGTTTTAGATGAAAAAATTTAAAAATAATAAATTTTAAAAGGTTTTAAATCGAAATTATTGGTAATTTTACTTGATTGTTTTTTAAATTGTAAACAATTGTCTTAATTTAAAAAATTTTTAATTGAAAAATAAATTAAGACAATTAAATTTGTACAAAATATCATTAAAATTATTAAATATAATTGATTTAGAGAAAAATTTTAATTAAAATTTTGACAAATAAATGAAATAAAGAAGATCTGAACAAGATCTGCATTGCATTTAAAAAAAGGCCTGTATTAATATTAAAATAAATTCTCATGTTTAGGTTAAATATTAGAAATTATCTTAAAACTATGTAACTGACATTCAGTACTTTTTAAATGATGTGAAAGAAATTTTTTTAATATATTCTATTAGTAATACAACTGACAAAATGAAATTAGTAATTTCATTACTAATTCAAATTTAGAAAACAGAGTAGACACATGGCATACGTGCATTACATAATATAGAGGAGCGTGGGGTGAAATCAATCTTATAATTGTTTTTTGTTTACAAAAAAAGGATATTAATTTTAAACAATTGTTAAGATAAGATTTAACATAAGTGTACAAAAAATTTATAGAAAAAATTTCCAGAAATGCTGACTGTGCCGCTTCGCTCACGCTCCCCTACTTAAGTATCGTAATGTACACTTATTCCAGTTTTACGATTATTCATTATTAAAATACTTAAAATAATTTTCTTTTACTGACCAATTTTTATTTCTTTAATTTTGTAAATATAATATAGTTAATCAAGAACCTTATTGTACTTAAAACAAAGTATTATTTCACACCATAAATTGTGGTGTACTTTAAGTGGCAAAGATATAAAGTTAATAAGCTTAGAAAAAGAAATAGTTACATTTAAAATATAAAAAATACTAGCTAAAAGAAACGCGCGTAAACGCGCGTGGTATCTGTAATTTTTTATGATAAATTAAAAATTTATTTTTATTTGACGAAAAGTTATTGGAATTTTGATCTCACAAAATTAATAATGTTATTTTTGAAATCGTTACTGTATTACTATTTCAACATTATGGTGTTATAATAATATAATACCTATTATTGAACAGTCAATATGACCTTTAAATTTTGTACTCAAATAAAGATTATATGCTACGATCGTCGAATTGTTAGCAATATATTTAATTGACCCATCTCAGGATCCATGCAGGGTGAATTCCTATTTTGTTTACCACAAGGTCCATGAATTTAAAATCGCTTTACAATGTTAAAAAGTTCTGGATTCTTTATTTCGTATGTGATTTCAGCACATATCATTTTATTTAAAGTTTCCGAATCGCAGATTTGTACACGTAAAAATATAATTAAACGCACAAGTGGCAATCCCCGCTTTTTTCTTCTCTATGAAAGACGATACATATAAAATTGTAAATGAATAAAATTACAAGTACCTTGAGTGTGCTTAAGGTTAACAGTCCATCCAGGATCACCATAAGGAAACATTGTATGATATGTCATGGAATCAAAATTTTCACTAACAATAAGACTCGAAATTATTTTCTCAGTATTTTCTGTTGTGCATACTGAATTTATATCAACATGTAAATACCTCCTCAATTTCTGTAGATAATTTCTTTATCTTACATGACAAATTTTTTTCTTTGGGTATTTACTTTTCATTCTCAGTTTCAGTAGACAGAACTCTGTTGTCATTTTTACTGGCAAAATTCTTACAAAAATATGAAAGGTTTCAACCACCATTTTGAAGTTCTTTAGTTCGATTTATGAAAAGACAATTCAAATCATTCTCTACAAATCGAAATCCTAATATTAGACATTCCAACTGTTGGAAAATGATTTAATTAATTGTTTTCAAAAAATATTATAATATGTATCAAAAATACAGATGTTGCAAATGCTATTTCATGTACTTCACACTTAACTGTACTAATCGGTTGTTGATTAAGAGCTTTAAAAACTACTGTTTGTTGAAAAGGGAACAATCTAATTAAATATTTTGCTTGGAAGATAATTCAAACACCCTGCATTAAGACTTTCAAAAATATAAAGTTTTAATTCCATCTATTTTATTCCATTTATTTGAATATGTTTAACTTCTTCTTTAATTGAAAAAATTAAATGAAGCATTTGTAAATACAAAGTACTTTGCATAATGAAAAAATAATTTGTATCTTTTCCCAATCAATTTTAAAATTCATACATATGCATATAATTTAAATTTTCATTTACATATTCAATAATTTTAAAATCTTCATTACATAAAATAAAATACTCTTTTATGTTCGACATGGTAACCTTCTTCAAATTTCAAGCTCCTGGTAAAGTCATTTTTTAAAACAAAACTTCCATTTCAGTTTCTTGCTTTAGAAAATTTATTTGGGTAATTCTCTCAAAAAGGACTAATGTCTAAAGAAAAATTCCAAAAAAAATTTGTCAAGTGCGAGTTACACTCGCTTACCTAGGGTTCCGTTCTCGATTATTTAAATATTTATATATGTTTAAATAAAATAATTTTCCTGCAATTTTCTTTCAATTTTTTTATTTATTTTGACATATTTCTCAGAATTTCACGATTACGAGCATATGTTGTTCCAAATATAAATGTTAGATAAATGTTTGAAAATTATGAAGCTAAATTTTTGATACCTTCAGGTTTTTGTAAAAAAAATTATGGGTCCCGGGACCCGACAGTGAAAAAAGAAGTGTTACGAAAATGCGTACTTTTCGAGATATTTGCAAGTTTCCTTACTTTTGGAATACCGTGTATAATGATTAAATATCTGTTAAAAAAGTGGCATTAGGTTCTTGTGAGATTTGCAATCAATAAATTTTTAACAATATTTCACGTTTTATACGTTAAAAAGAACATCTGTCAGAACGTCTGGCAACGTCGCACACGTCATTCTACATTGATAATGAAATATAAATTTTAAATGTTGCGCTATATTTTAAAATGTTGATTTTAATAGCACGTATGAAATACGCCACATTTAGTAAAAAAATAAAGTTAATAAATAAAATTGATTATACATATTTTAAAATTAAATTGAGGTAAATTAAATACAGCGAAAATTATTTTATTAAAGTAAACAAGTCATAGCAACCATTTGAAACTCAACTGACATAATGGGGTGTTGCCAGACATTTGAAAGTACCGAGCAAGTCAAATCATAAAATAATGTTTTTTTTTAATAGTTCACTCAATCCCTATAAGCTCCTTAAACATTATACATGACGTGCATTATCAAGCACTGAATCTCTAAAAGCACGTTCAATAATCAAGTGTCTATTTGGAAAACTAAAATTCTTTACAATTAATAAAAACTAAGAACTATAGATATATATTCGCGGAATTGAGTTGATGTACGTAAAACTAAAATCATCTGCTCTTATAAAAAATGAAAACTATAGTTAAATATTCGCAAAATTGATTTCATGTACTTATTATACATGTGTCCTGACATGTGTACAGGACAGGTGGCCAAAAAAAGGCAAGAAAATAGGCGTAGCCAAAATCGCCTGTTTGAATTTTTATAGAAAAAAGAGTATTGAGAGGAGACAATTTTGGATTTTCGGAAATAAAACATTAACTTATAAACTATCTACTTCTATATGAAAATTAAAATTGACTGAAGTTAACGGGTGCTTTCGGCAGTTTCTAAGAAAGTGATTCTGGTCAGTCAGTGGTGCTCAAAGTGTTTGAAATATGTGTATACGTCTCAAGAACGCAAGTCTGTGATTCCTTTCTCTTGATTGGTGGACAGTTTAGAAGTTGCGCCAAATTATGAAACGTGCCTTACATTTTATAAAACTTTGTGGAAAAATACTAAATTTTTTATAAAATTCCCTGGAATTTCCCAAAAAGTAGTCTGCAGTGGAATTAAAAGTGATTTTGATTTTTAAGTAGACGTCACAATTTTGTGTTTAAGGCTTAACCTCAAAATAAGAGAGAAAATTTTTTAAAAATGGCAAGAGGTACGTATTTATGCATAATTTTAAATTTTAATTCTAAATTATGTAAAAAATTTTAGTAAATTAAATTTTAATTCTTAATTAATTAAAAAAAAATAATTAAATATTGTCAAAATAAAGCGTGACGTTTATTTTCAACTCATAAAATATAGATGAAAATTGTTAAAAGATTGATTTTTTAAAGTTGTTTATCAGCCACTATTTGGCTATTTAATTAATAAACATTTTTAAACAAGTTTATTTCCACTTTTAAAAGTATCGAATGCATTAGCCGAATAGAAGACGAAGAACTCCTTCGAAGAATAAATTTTTTTACATTTCTCTAAAAAATAGTTCAAATATTTTTTTTTCGTCTTTTTTCCACTTTAATTAAGAGAAAATAACAACATTAAATTAATAAACTTTTGTACAAAAATTTATTTCCACTTTTTAAACAATCGAATGCATTAGCTGAATAGAATCGAAGAACTCCTTCGAAGAATAAATTTTTTTACATTTCTCTAAAAAATAGTTCGAATATTTTTTTTTCGTCTTTTTTCCACTTTAATTAAGAGAAAATAACAACATTTAATTAATAAACTTTTGTACAAAAATTTATTTCCACTTTTTAAACAATCAAATGCATAAGCCAAATAGAACTGAAGATCTCCTTCGAAGAATAAATTTTTTTACATTTCTCTAAAAAACAGTTCGAATATTTTTTTTTCGTCTTTTTTCCACTTTAATTAAGAGAAAATAACAACATTAAATTAATAAACTTTTGTACAAAAATTTATTAGCACTTTTTAAACAATCGAATGCATTAGCCGAAGAATCGAAGAACTCCTTCGAAGAATAAATTTTTTTACATTTCTCTAAAAAATAGTTCGAATATTTTTTTTTCGTCTTTTTTCCACTTTAATTAAGAGAAAATAACAACATTAAATTAATAAACTTTTGTACAAAAATTTATTTCCACTTTTTAAACAATCGAATGCATTAGCCAAATAGAATCGAAGAACTCCTTCGAAGAAAAAATTTTTTTAAATTTCTCTAAAAAATAGTTCGAATATTTTTTTTTACCCTTTTTTCACTTTAATTAAGAGAAAATAACAACATTAAATTAATAAACTTTTGTACAAAAATTTATTTCCACTTTTTAAACAATCGAATGCATTAGCCGAATAGAATCGAAGAACTCCTTCGAAGAATAAATTTTTTTAAATTTCTCTAAAAAATAGTTCGAATATTTTTTTTTACCCTTTTTTCACTTTAATTAAGAGAAAATAACAACATTAAATTAATAAACTTTTGTACAAAAATTTATTTTCACTTTTTAAACAATCGAATGCATTAGCCGAATAGAATCGAAGAACTCCTTCGAAGAATAAATTTTTTTACATTTCTCTAAAAAATAGTTCGAATATTTTTTTTTCGTCTTTTTTCCACTTTAATTAAGAGAAAATAACAACATTAAATTAATAAACTTTTGTACAAAAATTTATTTCCACTTTTTAAACAATCGAATGCATTAGCCGAATAGAATCGAAGAACTCCTTCGAAGAAAAAATTTTTTTAAATTTCTCTAAAAAATAGTTCGAATATTTTTTTTTACCCTTTTTTCACTTTAATTAAGAGAAAATAACAACATTAAATTAATAAACTTTTGTACAAAAATTTATTTCCACTTTTTAAACAATCGAATGCATTAGCCGAATAGAATCGAAGAACTCCTTCGAAGAATAAATTTTTTTAAATTTCTCTAAAAAATAGTTCGAATATTTTTTTTTACTCTTTTTTCACTTTAATTAAGAGAAAATAACAACATTAAATTAATAAACTTTTGTACAAAAATTTATTTCCACTTTTTAAACAATCGAATGCATTAGCCGAATAGAATCGAAGAACTCCTTCGAAGAATAAATTTTTTTACATTTCTCTAAAAAATAGTTCGAATATTTTTTTTTCGTCTTTTTTCCACTTTAATTAAGAGAAAATAACAACATTAAATTAATAAACTTTTGTACAAAAATTTATTTCCACTTTTTAAACAATCGAATGCATTAGCCGAATAGAATCGAAGAACTCCTTCGAATAATAAATTTTTTTAAATTTCTCTAAAAAATAGTTCGAATATTTTTTTTTACCCTTTTTCACTTTAATTAAGAGAAAATAACAACATTAAATTAATAAACTTTTGTACAAAAATTTATTTCCACTTTTTAAACAATCGAATGCATTAGCCGAATAGAATCGAAGAACTCCTTCGAAGAATAAATTTTTTTAAATTTCTCTAAGAAATAGTTTAAATTATTCTTTGTTTTAGTATAGAGTTTAATATATAGTGAGTATTTTTTAAACTTAATTATTTAATTTCTTTTATAAACTCTTCTTCTTATTACCTTGATACTATTAAAATTGGAATTAAATTTCTTTTTGAATAGACCGTCATATATTTATTTGTTTTAATAATTTATATTTGAATTTCCTTTTATTTATTTTGGTATATGCATTTTAATCAATTTTAATTTTTAAACAGTTGACAATGAGCTTAATTTGTTACTAGTAAATTTGGTGGATGTTTTTTTTAATGATGAACAAGAAGAAGAAGAAGATAATGTCATAATATTAGGAGTAATTCGAGAAGAGCATCCTAGGAATGAAGATTTTTTCGAAAATACCGTTCCAATGTACCCGTTATCTGGTAATAATTGATCTATTTATTATTTTATTTATTAAACTGAAAATTTTTTTGTGAATTCTATTTGGTTTTATTTAATTATAGGTTTACAAATTTTATCGTACTTCAATTATCTAACGTTATTGCATGAAAGTAGGTTTAAATAATTACAAAATGAATTATTTTTTTATTAAAAGCAAATTGTGAATATAAACTTACATCAAAATATTTATTGGTATTGATTATATTCTACAGCACTTTGTTAATTTACAATTTTTTAAGAATATTCTTTTTATGTTTTTTATAGGCTTATATAAATTTGTATGTCTTTTACGTGCTTTTTAATGTCATTATGTATTTATTTTAACAGATTTTCGGGAACATTTCAGGATGACTAAGACAAGTTTTCAGAGACTCGCTGAACTACTATCTCCTGATTTATATTCACCGTATTCAACAATTTCACCGATGAAAAAATTGGCCATAGCTCTGTGGACTTTTGGAAATCAAGAAGTCTATAGGTATATTTTATGCATATCTTTTTCGAAATTCTAATATTTTATAAATTATTTATATTAATAAAAGCAGACTTAAATTCGCCCAAAAATTGTAAAAATAAATTTTCTAATCATTGATATTATTAAATAAATTGGTTAAATTGTATTTTTATTAAAAATTATTTTAATTTAATACAATTACTTACACATTTTTATTTTAACTTTGAGGTAAAGTAAAATTTGTTTTTAAATATTTATCTATTTCCAATTATTTATTGTGTTAATTTTTATCATAATCGGGACATTAAATTAATCTGAATATAAAATATAGAAATGAAACTGTTTTTAAGATACAAAATATTAATATATTTTGCTTGGTACGTACTGGAGAATTCTTTGGGATGTTGGATTAAAATTTTGTCATCAAAATTATAAAACTACAAATTGAAAACTTTCAATAATAGAACAGTATAAAGTAATTTTTTCTTTATCTAATTTCATAATGAACAAATGAATTAATTTAATTTAAAGTATAAACAGTTTTAAGCAATATAAAGACAAAATATTTAATTAATATGTATGCCTCCAAAAACACTTTAAAAAAAGGTATCTCAGCTAGTCTATTAATGATATTTCACTATTTTACCACAATACCCTTCATATTAATTTTTTTAACTTGTTAAAGTCGTTTTTTCGAAATGTACAATTTTTTTGTATGCTTATTATTTTTACAAAAATGAATCAATTTTAATGTTTTTTGTATAAAAAAGAAAAAAAATTTAATTTTGAGAAGCGTTCTATAATATTTATATATTTTATAGATCCATAGCAGATCGATTTAACGTTGCCAAATCGACGTCATGGGAATGCACAATCGATGTTGCGCTTGCCCTCTGTTCTAGAGTACACAATTTCATTTGCTGGCCGACAAGGGAGGAAATAGTTAACTTGCAAAGGGAATTTCAAGAAATAGCTGGGTATCCTGGCGTAATTGGAGCGGTCGATGGATGTCACATTCAGATCAGCAAACCGGCGGAATATGCAAACAGCTATATAAATAGACATGGATACTATTCCATCAACTTGCAAGGCATATGTGACACCGAACGACGATTTACTGACGTTTTTGCTGGCTGTTGTGGCAGTGTTCACGATTCGACAGTATGGGCCCAAAGTGATATCCAACATGAAAGTAGTCGTCATTATGATGACTATTTTCCCGATGAAAGTCACCTACTGGGAGATAAAGCATACCGGACGCAGTTCAATCTTATGCCAGCTTACAAAGAAATCGGTTTCTTGACAGAAGTGCAAAGGCATCACAACTTGATACACAGCAAAACTAGATCAATTATAGAGAGGACATTCGGACTCCTTTTGTCCAGATTTAGAAGATTGAAATATTTATACGTTCAAAATGTCCAATATGCATCTTTAATTGTTCTGGCATGCTGCTGTTTACATAATATATGTATCTCATGGGATGACCTAGTTGGAGACGAGGAAGGTGGTTTCATGAATGTTGATGATGATGTTAATGGAGATGTCGACGCTGAACCTTTTGAAAACCCTAATGAGGGAATTGGAGATATTCGTTTTGATCCAAATGTAAAACGTAATATAATCGCTGAAGCATTATTTGCCAATCGCCGAGGATAAGGAAAATCGCCTTTCACTACCATCGCTTATTTGAGAAACGATTTTTAAAAAAATTTTATATAATTTTAAAATTGCCAAAACCAAATTAAAGAATATTTTAAAACCAATCGATTAACCTATTTTCAAACCTTATTTACTCCAAAATATAACGGGGTTATTAACGTTTCAAAAATCGACAATTTTGAAAAACGTGACTTGATATTGATTTAATAACTATTAAATTTTAATGAAAATCTCAACATATTAATTACCTTTAATAATATCATTAATAAACAAAATTATTGACATAAAAAAAATATGTTTTATTTATTTTATAAACTTAGCGTCTTTTTTAAAAAATCTAAGTAATAGATAAAATTTTATGTTTTGTTATGGCGATGGATAATGATGATTGATCTCCTTTATTTGGTATGTTTATGGTTAAACGATATGTACTTATGAATGGAATTAACAAAAAAAAAAGAAAAATATAATTCATTTTTTACATAAAAATTATTGTCATTTATTTATTTCACGAACTTTTTGTTAAATTATGATAAACAAAACCAATACTTATGCTATATAACGAAAGTACATATAACATTTATAAGTTTCTCCAAACACAAATAAACATTAAATGTTATTTTTGGCACTTGACTTTGAACAGCAGATAATTATAAATCTTTTATAACAATAAAAAACGTACATATTCTAAACAATAGTTATAAAAATAAATAATACTGCATTTTCGTTAACATATTACTACATCCTGATATTCTTTATACATATATTTAAAGAACCATTGGATATACATTAAGATATCCTGAATATTAAGACGCTGAATAACGAAATTTCACTTACAATTCTAAAATTTTCTCAAGAACAAAAATATATATATCATTTTCATTTTTGTTAGTGGATATTGACAAATACATAATTAGAAATTTGCAATATCAATAAAGAACGTAAAAATTCTAAAAGTTAGTTATGAAAATAAACAATACTGCTTTTTCTAATCTCATTACTCCATCCGGATGTTCATAGGATATCCAGCGGATGTCTCGTGAATTTTGTTGGCTAGTGAAAGGAATTTACAACCTTAATGAATATTTCGAATAACTGTAAGAGTTAAGAAGTAGAAAAAGAAAATCTTTCTAAAAATCTTGAAAATTCCAAAAAAAAAATAAACATGAATGATTTCTTTGACTTAAAAACGTAAAGGCTATCTTTGCTTATCTTTTGCGTCTCTTATTTCTCTCATTAAATGTATTAATTCCGCTCTTTGTTGGAAGTTTTCTTTGTGATGAGCCTCAGATTGTTGCATGGCACGTTCGAATGATGATTGTTTGCCTGATTTTGTCCTTTTTTTTTTAATAATAGGATTGCTTTCATTTCGTGGAGTTCGTCGTGGCGGCGGCCGATTTTGTGATGGTGCACCATCATCGTCATCATCACCTTCTTCATCTGAATCATCTTTTTCTTCTGATTGTCTTACTTTTTCTACTTCTTCTTCGTATTTTTCTTCACTGTTATTCTTTTTCTGCTTCAATGATAGAACTTTTTTTCCAATTTTTACTTGATAACCATGAATGCTCGAACCTATTGCTGGAGGAGCTACTTGTGGTTTTTTGAACATAACTTCGTCCATTTTTTTGAAATATATCCATTTTATGGGTTTTGCGCCGGTTTGGTTCTTCTTTTCTTTATTCTCTCTATACAATTTCATTAATGAATTCCACTTATTTTCGCATTGAGAAGGCGTTTTTATGCAACCATACTTGGCTAGTTCCCCTTTTACTCTCTTCCAAAACGGTTTCCCAAAAATTGTTGAGCCTGAGATTTTTGTCAATTCATCATGCACCGTGATCAATAGGAAAGCCTCTTCAGGTATCCATTTCGCCCTATCAACTTCTGGAACTGAAAATGAATAATAATTAGAATAATTTATTAGAATCTTTAAGTTACGTACCAAAATTTTATTTAAACAAATGTCTGATTTAAGCAATTTATAAAGAGAATTTTTAATATTTCATCAAAAATTTTTTTAAATGGAAATTTTGGTATTATTAGGCATATTTTTTTTATTTTTCATTTACTTTGATTTGTGTTTGTCATCTTCTGAGATAAAATTGGACTCTCTTTACAGTTGGACGGAGACGATACACATTGTGAATGAATATTTTGATGCTGATGAGGAACATTCGAGAAATCTTCCACTGCTAAAAAAATTTTTCAATTATTTTAAGAAGAAAAATTAATTATATATTATTATAATCACATCATGGTTAGATCCTCAAAAAACATATATTATATATAACCCAACATATCAAAATTGACATTTCTAAAATGGCTCCAATTTTTTTAACTTTTTGTACTCCACAAAAAAAAGCTCCATGATTTTTTCTCAAACTTTTTTATCCAGCCGTTTAAGTGATACAAATTTTTCAAAACTTACGATTTTTTAAAAAAATATTTTTTTGATTGTTAATAATTTCAATAAAAATGGATCAATTTTAATTTTACTTATATAAAAATTTTTAGTTTTTAGATAAACTTTTCAAAAATTTGATGCAAGAAATTGTCAAAAATTTATTTACAATAATAATATTTTGTAATTTATAATTTAAAATTTTTTTAAAAAATTTTTTCTTGTTTTTCTATTTTTTTAAAATAAATTTAAACAAAACTCCTTTTTTTAACGCAAATTTTAAGCCTAGTCCCTTCGTGGGTAAATAATTTTTACTATTTTTGCAGAATTTTTTAAAATTGTTAAATTTTAATTTTTTCCTCTGGATACTTTCTGTTTATCTCATAAATGCAAAATTTTTAAAAATTCTTTTAACAAAAATTGAAGATATTATAAAAATACATTTTTTTTGTCAAAAAATAATGTAAAAAATTTTTTTAATGGTCGTTCAAACATTTTTTGCATTTTTAGAAATAGTTGTATCAAGTTTTATGAAAAATATATTAATAAGTAAAAAAATGTAGTTTTATAAGATTTACAACTTTTGTATGAAGTAGTTTTAAAAATTTTGCATATTTTATAAGTCAAAAGCAAAAAACCATGAAATTATGATAATTTTATGGTTTTCACAATAAAAATGAAGTTTTCGGTCATTGGAACTTTCATTTTTGTAATCAGGATCCAAAGAACTTTAATCAAATAATATTTTACCTAAAAATTACAAAAAAAAATTGGTAAATAAATTTGTAGTAATTTTTTGTATAAAATTTTTGAAAAGTTCAACAAAAGACTGAAAAATTTCTTATAAGTAACATTAAAATTTACAAGTTATGAGCAATCAAAAAACAGTTTTCCTTAAAAATTGTAAATTTTGAAAAATTCATATCTCTTAAAAGGCTGGATAAAAAAATTTGAAAAAAATCATTAACCTCTTTTTCGTGGAGTACAAAAAGGTGAAAAAATTTGAGCCAATTTATAAATGACAATTGTGATCCAATGTTGGTTTGGCGTGGAATGTCTCATATGGCTCTATCCCAGATCAGAACACTCTTTTTATTTTGTGTGACTGTGATAATTAATAAAAAAGATTTTTGCTTTATAAAATTTTAAGTTAAACAGTAATTGAATAATCTGCCAAAAGTCGATTAGTCGTATTTATTTAAGGAAAATACGTAAAAAATAATAATAAAAAATATCCACACAATTAATGTACATTATACTCACTTGGCATTGAGTAAAATTTGTTTCTGTTGGCCGGATTCATGAAATCTAATCCTATCGATTGCTGTGTTTTTTCTTTGGCGGCATTTAAAAGATTCACATTGTGGTCATATCCTGAAAAATAAATTAAATTTCACTTTTATTTCGGAGATTCTAAGATAATTAATAATAATCAAAAAATGTAAAAATTATTGACTTAATAATATGTATAAAGCATTATATTATTATACTAATTTATATTATATAATAGATATAATATATTATTTAATAATAATAAAGTGTATAATTTGTTTTTCTTCATTAATAAAATGTAGAATTTTAACCAATTGTAAAAAACAACAATTATTTCAGAAAATAAAACAGAAAAATTTTACTGTTTTTCATTTAGAAATTCACAATTAAAAAATAAATTTAAATTACTTGGATTATTGTTTTCTTTGTTTTTTTCATCGACCTCCTGTTCCTCCTCATCGTCGTCGTCCTCTTCTTCTTCAACGGCATATTGTGTTACGAAACGATTGTTGACTTGAAAATTTGGTTTAGCTGTGACATACTGTTTTGACTGCCCGACAGATTGCACATAATCGTAATCATCATTTTCTTTTTCAAAGAAATCTTTTGAACAGTAATCATGTTCTTCCTGATAATTAAAATTTGTTTGATCTGTTCTCGAGGTATATGGTTGAGGTTCAGTGAGATCGTAAATTTCCGTCACCTGAGCAGGTGATATGTATTTCATCGATACCGATCCTTAAATAAAAAATGCCAAATTCAATAATTAATTGCAAATTTCAATTTGAAAAAAATTGAATATCAATCCAAATATCAATCAAAATTCAAATTCAATTTCTAATTATATTTTATTATATATAAAATTTTTTTTTTATTTTCAATAATTTTTATATTTCATTATTTTTTGAATTCATTCAAAAAATTTTTTGACAAAACAATCTTTGTCTTAATATTTTCTTAATTTAAATGATTACTTGTGTCAACTATAAATTAATATTAATTGGAATTTAAATTTAAAAAATTCAGAAATAATCACATGCGAAATTAAATTAAAACTTTAATTATTTGATTAATTGAAATTCAAATTAAGTGCATTTTAAGATAATTACAATAAAATTAAATTAAAACAATTTTCCTTTAAAATTTTAATGAATTAATTTTAGATTTAAATAAAATTCTACAGGGTTGCCACGCTTTTTCATTAAAAAATTATATTTTTCAAGGTGTTTTGGGAATTATTTAACATGTTCTATTATCGTGACAAAGAAAAATTAGGCATTTGAGGCATTAAAAATCCAAAAACCGGGTTTGCATTTTAAAAAACCATTTTTGTAATTGTTTTTTGGTTTTAAAACTAAAACCAGTATATTTAAAAAAAAGTTACATATTTTTTAAACACCTTTTTACTTAAAAATATAGATTTTTTAAAAATACCAATTTTTAAAAAAATACATAATTTTTTTTTAAATACCGGTTTAAAAAACAAGGTAAAAAATTTAAAAAAAAACGGATTAAAAAAAAGGTATTTAACGAAAAACTAGTTTTAAAAAATGCCTGTGCGGTAAACCGGTATACCGGCCGGCGTATACCGGCTTACGCACAGGCCTAAGCAAAATTGAATACCTTAAACTTGATTAGAATTTTAAATAATTATATTTGGATTGTAATTGGAATTCTTATTAACTATAATTCGAATCAGTGGAAGTCTTAACTAATAAAATTTCAAATAATTCAACTTCTAACTCATTAAAATAAATAAATTTTTCATCAATTTAACTTATAATTAATTAAATTTTATGTTAATTAAAATTTTGATAAAGATAAATTTTACATTTAAAAAATAAAATTAGGTGAAACATTAACAAAATACATGAATTAAGGATTAATTTCACAATAATTACGACGAACAATAGAAAAGAATATACATGAAATTAAGAGATAATTTACTTACCGTCGATTCTAAGAACCTGACAAAGCAAAAACTTATCTTCTTTCCTCACAACCATCCTACCTGTTTCAGCATCAATTATTGGTGTGATGCACAAATCCTTATTAAAATTACTCATTTTTAATTTTATTTATCACAAGATTATATCACAATCACTCATTTAATGTTCTACATGCATTTAATGCGTCATATTTCTCGTTGTTGCATAGTTACGTACAAGCACATGGTAAAAGCAGGAAACGGAAAATGTATACAAGTCCTGCACAAGTCGCATTGCGCATGAACAAAAAATTGTTCACCAATTAATTGCAGACATATGAACTAGCCTTTAATTTCAAACACGAATTCATGAGTAAAATTTAACTATGCCCATTGAGCACCACTGAGTGACTTTAAAGTGACTGGAATCACTTTTTTAGAAACTGCCGAAAGCACCCAACATTATAGGACTAGCATTTAAACATGACACAGCAAATGCAATATGCAAAACATGTCTACGTTTGAATGTTCATAATAAAAAATTTATAAAAGAAAATAATTTCTAGTTTTTGGAAATGAAAGAGGAACTTAAATACTATCGGTTGTTATAAAAATGAAAATAAATTTTTTGACTTAAGGTCCCGTTCACCCTGTCAAGGCACATATATAACTGTTTTTGATACATACATTTCAGTCTCATGTATTCTGTATCCCCCAAGGTCCTGAAATTCTTCTCCTACGAAACCGGCATTGGTTTCTTCTGCATACTGATAGCACATTATCTTTTTTATAACTATAAATTTTTTGCCGCGACAGTATGCGATATAATCACAGTATTTACGCCGTACGTTTGTTTTTACTGCACCTTTAACTCCATTAAAAACTGCCTTCTGAAAGAAATTGATCAGAGTATTCTCCTCTATTTCCAATGTAGCGTTTATTAAAAGTTCAATTTCTTCTGGATTTGCAGGGCGCATTCGTTGTTTTCCTTCACCAACAAAATAATGCCTTTCTGGCATGCCAGGTGGTTCATGTGTAGTATTGTTTCATTCTTTAAATGGTTGGTCGAGCAACTCAGTCGGCAGTAAGAACAACAACCGCGAATTTGCTGATTATCTCTCATTCTGGAGTTGGCTTCTATATGCTTCTATATATGTCTTCTATTGCGTCGGAGTCTATCTTCATCCTTGTCTCCTTATATCGTAATGCTTCTGCTGCTCTCGGCGAATTCAAGAATTCTTTTATTTGTGGAGCTAAACGAACTTGTATGAAAGTTCCGACAAATTCTGCATCTTTTTTCGGTCCACAAGCTCCACAATCACAGTCTCTTTCGACTTTTTTCCATTTCCGATTAGTTGATTGCACGATACACAGTATAAACGATATACTAAGTTGGCGTCATCCCTTCCGAGTACTCTCCACAACGCTTTCTTTGTTGTAGGTAAATTTATATTAATATATGTCTTTTATTATCTTATTATTATTTATTTATGCTATCATAAGTACTATCTCTATCCGATCCTTCTACACTTTTAGATCTTTGTTCGCTGTTAGATATATCTACTCTATCAGAACTAATCATACGCTATTCAATCTACCTGCGCTATCTGATCTGTTTACTCTAACAGAATAACTATCAAATGTAGCATATTTTCTTAAATGAGCTGTTAATAACAGTAGCGACAATTAGTATCTCGCCGGTTTCCAGCATTATACTATACATGTAGTAAATTTGTGTAATACTAATACTGGAAATATAACAGGGTGTCTAACAAATTACGAAAAAACAATTCCCAGACTTTTTTATGACTTTTCAATGATATCGTTAAAAGATTTCTAAGACATATTAATTAATATATGATTTAATGATTTATATTTCTGCTCTAGTTTTATGGAAAAATAGAGCAAAAATCAGCGCCAATTCAATTTCTCTTCTGGTTGTACTAAAAACCACAGCAAAAATGGAGCCATTTTAAATTCTGTCCTATTTCTACAAAAAAAAACTGGAGCAGAAATTAAAATGGCACCGTTGTAATTTGGAATTATTTTAATTTCTGCTCTTTTTTGAATAAATAGGACAGAAATTAAAATTGAGGCCGTTTTTGCTTTATTTCTTCAAAAAAGTGTGGCAGAAATTAAAATAGTGCCGTTATTATTCTAATTTTATTATCATAATTTGTTTTAAAATCCAAGAATTTTATTCCAGAACTTTTCCATACAAAAAATCAATTCGATGACTTTTCCCTTACCTGAAGAGTTTCCCTGATTGTTAGACACCCTGTATAAGTCATTATATGTAAAATATGTTAATTGATGTACTATAACTATTATCAACCGGGACTATTCTAATACAAAAATAGAAATTATTTGATTTAATTTGTATACCTTTGCTTATACTTCATTTGCATGACATATGCAAAGAAGAATTCACTGAAAAATTTTTAGCTGAGATCTTCAACTATCGATGGACAGTTGACTGGAAAATAGTAAATAATTACACTTTGTAGTTAGTTTAATTCTCTGTGAGTAATTAATTTAACTATTTTTTATGGAGTTAATAATTGTCAGTTCAGTTTACTATAAAATGTAGTTAAATCTACTACAAAAACTGAAACATCCAAAAAATCTTATTGTGACAACTACATTCTTAGTTATTTTAACTACTTTTTTATAGTTAATACAACTTTTTAAATTTAGTTATAAGGACCTACTGGAATAGGCAAGAGGCATTCAAATATTACATACACTTATGCTTAAAAATAAATCTGATGAAGAAAACACCTCTGTATTAACGTCAAAATTAGCACTGGGTAGTATGTTTTGCTTACCATAAGCGAAAACTAAAAATTTCTAAAATTCAAAATGGCGGATCCAATATAAAATTCATCAGATTCGGTTAAAACTTGTTACTCAGGGGTTTTTGGGGTCGCTAATAACAAATAACAAATATCATTCTGGTGTTTTCATGGTCTTTAAAAATGAACTGATTAAAGCTTTTAGCAGCAGAGTATCGCATAACTTGTAGTTTATTTTCAGGAAGAACTATAAAATAACATAAATATAATAAATTATCAAAATTAAAAAATATAAGGTAAACTCTGTGTGAAATTTTCAATTTTTTTAAATCATTTTTTTGTCTCTTAATTTTTAAAGACCATGAAAACACCAGAATGATGATTTTCGTGGGATTTTCTCAATTTAAAAAATTTTTGACTGACATATTGGATCCGCCATTTTTAATTTTGAAAAATTGACATCATTTTTGTTATTAGCAACCCCAAAAACCCCTGAGTAACAAGTTTTAACCGAATCTGATGAATTTTAAAAATTTTCGTCAGCCATATTGGATCCGCCATTTTGAATTTTAGAAATTTTTAGTTTTCGCTTATGGTAAGCAAAATACACTACCCAGTGCTGATTTTGATGTTAATACAGAGGTGTTTTCTTCATCAGATTTATTTTTAAGCATAAGTTTATGTCCTATCTCACGTTTTTAGGTGCGTTTATAGGATATATTGGAGTTGCCATATTGGAGTTTCAAAAGGCCAGACAGTTTTCGAAAGAACTTATGTATACCAATAATTTCCGGGTATGAGCGATAACTTTGAAAGCGCTCAATTTTGCAGGGAAGGGTGGCCCGGTTGGCGCAAAACGTCCAATATATATATTTTTGTTATTGTTAGTTCAATAAATAAATAAATAAAATAAATTAATGAAAGTTAAAAAATCAAAAATTCACATTTTAGATAAAAAATGTTGTGTTTATTAAAATTCAAGTTTATAGATGAAATAATTTTATTCTCTGCATTACAACGAATCGATTGGTATATGTATATAAAGTATAGATTTGATTTAAATTTTAAGAATTAATAAAAATTGAAAAATCAAAAATTCGTATTTTAGCTAAAAAAATTTGTGTTTTTTTTAAATTCAAGTTAATACGTAAAATAATTGAATTCTTTGCATTAAGACGAATCGATTTGTATATATATATTTATATATATACTGTAAAAAATCCCAATGTTAATTTACAACGTATCACGTTGGAAATTTTTCGATTCATGTACAACGTTGGATTTTTACAGCCAAAATTTTGATTTACAGACTGTATCATAACCTTCCGTTTGTAATTTTTCAGAATTTTAGTTTCAGAAATATATTTTTTTAAATAAAATAAAAGTTAAAAAATAAGATAATGAAATATTATTCTTAATTTTCTTTTAATAATCTAGACAATAATAAATAAATTAATAATAAACGGATAAGATTAAACATAAATAAAACAAAAAAACATTATTTGAGATGCTTTTTAGGTTAGTTTTGAATTGTCCGCCTGTGGATATTACAAACGGACAGTACAAGAACAACCTGAATGTAGAATTACAAAAGAATTGGTATTTACATTCAAATGTTAATTTACAACGTTATACGTGAAGCAAAAAGTTTCCAACGTTTCAAGTTGTAATTTAACATCGGGTTGTACAATTACTAACAAGCGACATTTTTACAATTATAAACATAGTAAATTTACATTTTAATTATAAAATTACTGTCAGCATGTTAAATTATTAGGTGTATCATAATGAAATTACAAACCGGAAAAATTTTAATTACAACCCGATTGTAATTCAACATTGGCCTTTTATTCAGTGTATATATTCATATATATGTAATGGGGGGCTGCGCCCGCCTGCGCGCAGGTTTTGAAATACGAAGTTTTAAAATTCTAATATATACTAATATATAAGTATCGTTGATTTCCATGTAACATTCAATCCTCTAAAATTCTCGAGACAAATTCTGAACGATACGCGAGTTTGAATGCTTCGCGATTTGAATAGTAGGCGAGAACAGCGACACTAATATAGGTACTCCAACGCTCTTTCAAAACTTAAATATAACCGCAAGTCCCAGGATTGCCGCTGGGTTCAAGGGTATTTTGGCAGACATAACCTCAAATGTTGGCAGAAAATCTCCCCTAACCGTCGATCGAACATAATCCAATTTTATCGAAAAATACACTGGAACCTCCAACCACTGCAGCGCACGAGTCTTATGTTCAGTGGATGGAGGTTACTCTTGACGTCAAGGTTATGTCAAAAAAATGTAAACACTTAAGGTTGTACACATTATATACTTATGTATGGGATATATTTTCGGATAAAAAATTGAGATAAATTTGATTCTTTCTAAATTAGAAAAATATAAATATATTTACGTACGTTTAAATTATAATAATGCAGTTAATGATATCAATAACTCATATAGATTTGTTTAAATTAGAAACATGCAAAAAGAAACTGGATCTAAAGAACATGTAAATGTGAGGTTACTGCTATTTCTTGACGGACGCCATGTTTTCCCCTCTGACCCTTCCTGCCGCTGATCATCAAGTTTTAAAAAACAACTGCAATGGTTGGAGGTTCCAGTGTACCTCTCGCCCACAAACAAACGAACATAACCTCAAAAATTATATGAATTTTAACCGTGAATATAGCCTCAACTCCCCAGGATTACCACTAGGTAATCCAATCTATGTTCGACAGACATAACCTTAAATACCTCTAACTAAGAAACTAACATAACCTCAAAAATTATATTACCTTACCTAATCAACCCAAACTAAACTGGGTATGGCGCTGGGTCCGAGGCTATTTCGCCAGACATAACCTCAAATACTCCTAACCAAGACACGAACATAACCTTAAAAATTACATTACCTTACCCACGAAGTAGTAGAAAGAGACTTGTCTGCTTCTAATGCACCGCGAAATTTTTAAAATGTATCTATAAAAACTTAATATCATACTGTACAACAGTAAAAATCAATTGATTAAAAATTATTTTTCTTATGTTATTCGTCAATTTTAAGAATTTAATATTTTCAAACATAAAAAAATTATATATCCAATTGACACCTGTCCCTTTGAAGGTGGGACAGTTCAAAACGAGTTCGATTTAAAATCAGTAGAAGTTTACCAATTATTTACAACGCTGAATGTTAATTTCTTAGAGAACAAACCAAAATGGGATTTGGCTAGGATAATTACAGAATGGGACAGGATGGGAAATTCAGGAAGGTACAAAATAAAATGTTCCAGTTAATTTTAAATAAAGAATAAATATATATATATATATATATTCTGAAACCCCCTTATTTCCCGTTTACATTTTTGTTGGTCATATTAACGGCGTTTATTATGTTGGGACACATACCCATTGAGTCGCTTAACTTGATGGTGGTGGAGACGTCTGGTATGATTTGCGAGTACCGGCCGGGGTACTGGACTGATGTACGGAAAATCTAGTAGGGAGGGAATCGTACGTTCCCAGTTTGCCAGGTCCCCAACTGGGACAGCTTCCTTGGTCGAAATGGGACACTGGGACAGCAGGGCCGGCTCCGGTGAGGGTGACCGGGGAATAGGAGATCGGGGAAAGATCTCGAGAACGTCGTCGTCACTGTCGTCGTCGATGATGATAGGTGTCCCTACTCGGGGAGGAGGGACATGTGGACCAGCGGCTGGTGAGTTTGGCAGTACCAGTGGGACGGCCAAAGTCTCGACCCTGATGATCCTTGGGACGCCTGTAGTGGGAGGTGTCCCGGTACTGGTCGGGTTTTGGGACACTTCGATAACCTCAGGGGTTGATAGGGAGCTTGTCCCAACTGCGGCCCTCTGTAGGAGCTGGTCGAAACGATGGTGGAACTCCTCCTCGGTGAGCGTGGGGGCGATCAGCAGACCTCACGGGGTGGGGTGATAAATCACCTGAGGACCGGGAGGTGTTGTCCCTTGCGGCAGATACTGGGGTCCAAGGATAGGTCCAGGCAAAATGTCAGCCTGTGCCCTTTTCTTGGCCAGAAAAACTCGTCGGCGTTCCTCGCTGCGCCTTTTCCTCTGCTGGATGTCGTAAGCGGACCTGGGTCTAGTCATCTGTTGAAAAATTCCATGGTTAAATTTCTTCCGTTAATAAATTAAGGAGGGACAAGGTTGAAAGTTACCATGGGACACCGGGGATCTCGGTTAAGGCGATAAAGAACGCCGTGCTCACGGTTGGAATATAGATACCGCGTGAGCGCAGTAAAACCGAAGTGGGACACTATGTGTCCCGGTAAAATAATGTGGGACACCGTGGATCACGGTTAGGGCGATAAGGGACACCGTGGTTCACGGTTGAAATCTAAATCACCGCGTGAGCGCAGTGAAAACAAAAGTGGGACACTATGTGTCACGGTAAAGTAATGTGGGACACCGTGGATCACGGTTAGAGCGATAAGGGACACCGTGGTTCACGGTTGAAATTTAAATCACCGCGTGAGCGCAGTGAAAACAAAAGTGGGACACTATGTGTCACGGAAAAATAATGTGGGACACCGTGGATCACGGTTAGAGCGATAGGGGACACCGTGGTTCACGGTTGAAACCTAAATCACTGCGTGAGCGCAGTGAAAACAAAAGTGGGACACTATGTGTCCCGGTAAAATAATGTGGGACACCGTGGATCACGGTTAGGGCGATAAGGGACACCGTGGTTCACGGTTGAAATCTAAATCACCTCGTGAGCGCAGTGAAAACAAAAGTGGGACACTATGTGTCACGGTAAAAATAATGTGGGACACCGTGGATCACGGTTGAAATCTAAATCACCGCGTGAGCGCAGTGAAAACAAAAGTGGGACACTATGTGTCACGGACAAGTAATGTGGGACACCGTGGATCACGGTTAGAGCGATAAGGGACACCGTGGTTCACGGTTGAAATCTAGATAACCGCGTGAGAGCAGTAAAAAGAAACAGGACACCATGGGTCATGGTTGAAATAATAGGGAACACCGTGGGTCACGGTAAATAATAATGAAAGAAGGGAAAAAACAAATTAATAAAAATAGAAATTAAAAAAAAAGAAAATACGAAGGAAGTGTTACAGCGGTGATTATTTAGAATAAATCAACGCGTTATTAAGGAACGTTATATGAGAACGTACAGGGTGGTTAGCACTTGGTATAAACAGGGTAAAGGTACTTACTGCGAAAGAAAATGTAGAAAGCACTGTTTACAGAAACTGTCACTTTATTTCACAATATGAGATTTTCCTTAAAAGTGGAGGCGAAAGAATGACTCCCGACCGGCCCGTTTCGTCCCTTCTTATACCCGTCGAAGGGTTATAAAAAATCTGGCCCTGGGAAGGGGCAGTTTTTTTATAACGCATAGCGAAAACAAGCGAGAAACGAAACTTGACAGTCGAAAAATACAGTAAAAAAGGCTTAAAAATTACAAAATTATAATTAGTTGAAGAAAATAAACGAATAGTATATCAATGTAAAGAAGAACAATTATTTATAAACTCTAATTGTCTAATATAAACCGAAATAAAACTCTATATATGTACGTATACATATGCGTATGTACATATACATATCCCACGCACACACACACATATAACATGTAAAATAAAATATGTATATAATCCAATATAATATAATGAAATATAATACTATACCCTATAATACAACCTAATATAATATAGAAATAACATAATTATATATAACAATATATAATTAAATTATTATTACATAATTATATATGACAATATACAATCATTACATAAGTATATATAACAATATACAACTATATAATACACTGCACATACATCATATACATTATACATATACTATAGATTTATATATATATATATATACATATATCATATATTTACATACATGATATATATTTCACATTACACACAATACATATCATACATACACAATAATAATATATAATAATATAATATAAAAATTATTCAAATCATATATTATATAAAGGATATAATATAATTGAGGTAAAAAAAACAAGTTAATATTAATTGGTTTACGTCTAAATTTAATATATCCGAAATATTCAAAACCATATGGTTTTGAATATTTCTCGATATAGCGCGCCCGGTTGTCTACGTGACCTTGGTGGGAGGTAGGGAGAAAGGCGGAAGCAGGAAGCGTAGGAGAGTGCATAGAGGAAGGAAAGGGAAGAGAGCGGAGAAAGGATCTGGCAAGGGCCCGTTAAAAACCGGTTTTTTTCCTAGCGGAGCTCAAATCTTCGCCCAAAGGACTGGCGAAGTATTTTGGCAAGGAAATGACCTTCAAAAGGAAGGTGTTCAACTTGAACAGTGGTTGTCAAACGGAATGACAACCGCGAAAATTGGCCGGTATCACAATTTGATAAATGCAATAAAATCATTTTTTCTTGTCATAATATTAATCGATAATTAAATATTTAGGTTGACACTGGCACACATTTTAAAATTTCGCGGTGCATTAGAAGCAAATACGATTTAATTCTATATTTTCCCACGGAGGTCGTACAAAATCGTCGACTACTGGAAAACTTGAGATAGGTATTGCCGTATTATGAGGTAGGTCTAAGTAGGCCGTTGACTTCGAGGCTATATCCGACAAACATCAAATATGCCTAACGAAGAAACGAACATAACTTCAAAAAATTATCTAACCTAACCTTGCTAAAAACATAGGTGTCGAAGTTATGTCCGACAAACATAACCTGAAATACACCTAACCAAAAAACGAACATTAACTCAAAAATTACCTAACCTAACCTAACCTTGTCAAAAACATACAGTAGGTGCAGTTGATATGGAATGACTCATACTGGAGACAGCGGCGAAATCTTTTTATAATATATATAATAGGTTGGCTACGCCTCCCTACGCGCTTCTCACGAAAACCCCTATTATTTCCTACTTTAGTGCCTATTTTTTTTAAATTTTCTAATATTCAAATTATTTTAAAAAATTCTGCATTTTGAGCTTATGTTCGATTTTTAGTTAGGGCAATTCAAAGTTATGTTTTTCGGACATAGCCTGAAACACAACGGCCCCTTGACAAATGTCCTTACGTTTGAACTTAGTCCTTGAATAGTGGAAAACTACGCTCTAAAATTTTGAGGTTATGTTTAATCAATGACCTTGAATCCTGGAAATCTAAGACCCTGAATTTAAAGGTTTTCACGCCGTATAGAGACGTGACTTTATCCAAATGTCTATTTTTACGCTGTAAAAAGCCGTGACTTTTTAGTTTATGTTCGTATTTATACTAATATAAATATACACATAATATAAGTCACTTCACGTCTATCCGTTATTGAATTTTTGGTTAAAATTAAAATACTCATATAGGTGTATATATATAAGTCATTTCATTTTAAGAGAAACCTACCTAAGACCTACAATGTACTTACCATGTCAAAAACATAGGTCTTCGGTTGGTTACTCTTAACGTGGAATGACCAGAGAAATAGAAACAGCGGAGAAATCTTTTTAGAATATATAGAGATAATAGGTGACTCTCCACGAAGTGTACAATTTCACGTCCCATGTGTTGCCTAAGAAATAAATTGTACATATTATAATGAATCCAATGTGAAAACGTCACTTCAGAGATTACAAACAAAAGTGACATTTTTTATTGCCGAAGTTTGTAAAATACAGAAAAAAATTGATCTTTTAACATCTTTTATTCGACGTTAACTATTGTTTTTTTAAAGGGCTATAAATGATGGTAAAATAATTTTTGTCAGCTAATAGAACTTTTATCAACATTTTTTGGAATTACATTCTATTGTCTTCAATAATTTAAAAATAACATGATCTAACATCTGTAGATTTTTTACTTTTAATTTTTAGAATCAGCAGCATCTTATCTAAATTTTATTTCATTTATAGTTATGAGTGTTTAAAAATTAAAAGTTATAAATAATTTTTTAAATAAGGTATTTCAATATATAAAAAAATATAAGTAAAAAGCACTTTGAATTATAATTAAAATTAAATAAATTTTTGTATTTTATATTACTGCTCTTCGTCTTCTAAAATTATTTTCTCCTCCAAAAGAATTTCCTCTGCTGACTCGAATTCTTCTGAATTCAAGTCTTGTTCCGACTCCACTTCTTGTTTCTCGTTTCCGTTTAATCTGCAATTTTTGAAATAAGTCAATATTTGTAGATGTTTTTCCCAAACAATAAATATTTTTTTAAATTTTGGAAATTGAGAAAATAATAATTTTTTTAAAACGCAAAATATTTCATTGGTATTGCTTCCTCATCACGATACACTTATATATTCAAGATTAAAAGAAGAGTTACAACTAAAATAGCGATCAATTTTACAAATATTGTTAAAATATAAATTTTGTATACATCAATCGATTTGTTTTTATGCCAGGAATACGGTTTTGACAAAATTTATTAACAATTTTCATGAAAAAAAAGTTATTCTAAAAAATACGAAAAAATTTTTTTTTCAAAAATTAAAAACAGATATAATTTATAGATTTTAAGTAAAATATAAACTTTATATAGATTAATTAATTTGTTTTAATGAGAGAAATCAGTTTTTTGGGCACAAAAATTATGTTTACAGTGTAAAAAATTTATAGTTAAAAAACGTATTTTTGAAAAAGTGATATAAAAATAATTATGTGGATATTTTTGGAAACCCTTGTGTCTAATTTTAGGTATTGATGACTGTAATAAGCCTATAAAATTGCAGGACAATCCATCGAAGTGTATTAGAGATAATTTGTGCACAAGATTTTGTGACATACACATACATCTAGACATTTGTTTAAAACTTTATATATAATGCATTCTAGATAAAAATAAGCCCATATAACCCCTTTTTAAAAATCGAAAATCGTCACAAATACAGAGCTTCCTCGTGAGGAGAGGAAGAAAAATAGATCTTAGTAAGATTTCTAGGGGGGAGGGGGGCCTAGAAAAATCTTACTGTGTCCTACAATGGGGAGGGGGAGCCAAAAAAACCTAAAAAATTGCTTACGTAATTTTTTACGGTCCCTAAAAAGGAACATTTTTCCCGAGTTTAAAAAAATTCTAATGAAAATCAATTTGCCGGAGAAATACCTTAAGAAACAAAAGAAAAACTGGAATAAGTGTTATGTATCCTCCCTGTTGTTGATCCCAAAAACTACAAGTAGATAGGTAAATTACAAAAAAATTGTCCCTCGTTTTGTAAACTGACATCAGATTCATAATTAGCTCTCCAAAAAACCCTTCACTGCAGTAGTTGGTGAAATATTCGTTACTTGATGAAATGCCTTGATTTTTTTAAAGCACTTATGTATGATATAAACTTACCCTTCACGTCTGCAATTTAAAGCTCTATGGATCCATGATTTAAATTATTCCTCAAAATCGTCTTTATCCACTCCAACTATACTATATTATGGATCGCTTTGCAGTTTTTCTACGACACCTATAAATTAAATTGAATTCTATTAATACACATTAAAAATATTTTAAAGTTGTAAATTTCGCTAACAGATGGCGTATCAGTGTTTAACCGTTCCCAATCATAAAATGAAAAGTACAATAAAGTTAAATTTTCATAAGTTAAATAAAATTAACCGTTTCAGTCATTTTTCTATCTTTACGTGGCTAACACGTAAACAATAAGAAAAAAATGTAAAAAAGGAATTTTTGAGACTAAATAGGTTAATCCACATTCAGAGTATACAATAATTACGTTTGATGTTATCGTAATCCTTATATTCAATATTAATGAAATTTTTCTTGCTGACTCCATATGGTCGCCTACTACCAACATACGGAAGATCTGAATCTGGCCAATAACCTACAGCAATATTGCGTACTCTTACACTAATTGTTATTGCAGTCTGTGCATTTCTAAGCGTATCTCTACAAATTCTTACTCCAGCATAAGTAACCTACAAATAAAGGCAAGAAATTTGTACTTTTCTATAGAATAATTTTTGCGGGCAAAAATATTATAATTATGCTGTAACTGTGCTTTTATATTGTGGCAATTATGTTAAAATTATAAGAGTTACGTACGTCGGTGAAGTTCACAATGTTTATGATCAACGAATGAGAAGAGAAAATATTTTTCTACGCAAATTATTATTATTTTTGATCTACAAAATTTTTTTCAACATTTCTTGATCAATAATTTTATGGAAAAAAATTTGTAGGCAAAAAATTAGTTATTATTTTTGCAGTAAAAAATACATGATTTTTCTATCATTGATCATAAACGTTGTGAACTTCACCGACATAGTTACGTTAGAGTGTAATGAATGAAAGAAAGCAATAATCAAGTGAGAGTGTAATTTAAGTGAAGCGAGATATTACAAGCGATTAGAGTTTTAATATTGTTTTACGCTGAAAACACTTCTTTACAAATTGGTATTCGACCTGAATTTTATTATTTAATTCATTTGCATACAAAATTAAATAATTAAACGAACTTACCTGTAAGTGAAGTTCTATTATAATTGTATAAGCGCCTCTTCCGAAATGATCAACATGTAGTGCTCCCACTTGCCGCCGATGTCGCCACACATTTTTTATGAATTTGAATAAAATTTCTCTCCTCGCTGTCCCTCTCGCGGAATCTCCGCCATGTTTCATTTTTTAATGCTCCGCCGTAATTGTATTGGACGTTAGAATAATTTTTATAATTATGGGTGGGACTGATCATTTCGGATGAGGCGCTTATACAATTATAATAGAACTTCACTTACAGGTAAGTTCGTTTAATTATTTAATTGTATTACGCGCCTCTTCCTCATAATCAACATGTAGATGTTTAACGTAATTACGGCGGTAGAAAATATCTATATTTAATGTGTAACATTAATTTGATAATATTTTACAATTATTTATTCTAAACGTACAAATACATGAAAAACAGTTTTTTAATGTATGATGAAAAGAACAATTTTTCTTAATATTTTGATTTAATAAACGAGAAAAAAGAACGTACGTAGTAATCTCTAGGATTTCAAAATATATTTAGCAAAGGCATCTTTGACTGAAATTAAATTAAGATCATAGAATTTTGCGAATGTTTTTGAGTTTTTGGTCCATCCTGCAGTTTTCCGAATTCAGTAAGACTTTGCTTAACCCAATGGCTCAAGGTCTGGATTGTGACATTTTTAAACGGTTTTTTACTACTTATTGTTAGTGATGAAAAATGTTCCAATACGATTTTTGGATCCCAAGTAGAATTTTACTTTTTTTTTTAACTGAAAAATCCTGAGCCATGTCTGGTCCCATAAGCAATGAAATCGCGGATCTAGCACAATTAATCGAACTGTGAGCAGCGCCTTTTTCGAATAAGTCGGTTAAGAAAGATAGAATGTCTGGTACTGAATTTTTGAAGGGATCCAAACTTTTTTCGGAACAAAATTTCCACCATTTTTTTAAATACGTTTCGTATTGTTTGAAGGATGATGTAGTAATGGAAGATAACATGATTTCTGTGGATGATTCTGGTATTCCTCTTGACTTCATAGTTTGTCTGACAAGTGACCGACCACAAGGGTATTTTTGTTCCAAAATTGATCTGTCTCCCTATTGATATGCATATGATTCGGGATCATTTTTTCATGAAACGAATTTTTGGCACTTTGTATTAGCTCTTGTGGCAAACAAATCGACTTGAGGTTTGCCGAATTTTTCTACTATTTTACAAAACGCTTTGTCTGATATTTCAATTTCCGCAGTAGACTCTTTTCGACGCGATTAAATCTGCTTCAGTGTTCACTTTAGAAGCTATGTACGACGCGAAAATCCAATTGCTCCTTTTTTTACACCAGGTCCATATTTTTTTTGTTATTTTATTTAAATCCTCGAACTGGACGCCTCCCATTTTGTTTATATAGGCAATTGCCGTAGTATTGTCTATATGAAGTAAAATTTGGAAATTTTTTAAGTCTCCCGCAAAGCTTTTTAGCCCTAAATAGGCGGCTAAAAGCTCCAAATAATTTATATGCTTAGACTTTTCGTCTGCTTTCCAATGACCTTAAACTCTATTTTTGGTATAAACTGCACCCCAACCCGTTAAGGATGCATCTGTAAATATTTCCAAGTCGTACGTAGAATTTCTAATTGGATTTTTTGAATCAATACCTTTGGATAACCACCATTTTTTGTCATCGATAATTTCCTTAGAAATATTCATGTAACCCTCATAGTTATCATTGTTCGCCAGTAAAGCTAAAAACTTTTGACTTTCACTTGCATTTGTGTAAACCCAGCCATAATTTACAGCTGGACAACATGATACTAAAAAACCGATAATTTTTGAGAGTTTTCTAATTTTAATTTTTTGATTTTCTTTTAAATTTTTTAGGTAGTTTTTTATACTTTCTTGTTTATTTTCTGTTTATTCGACAACCATTTTTTCGGAATTATAATTGAAACACAAATAACAACACTGTTTAGCTAGAATTAATTGACTTTTTTGCATTAACTATGAATCCTAGTTGTTCTAATAATTTCTCGATTCCTTAACATTTTTTAAACATTCAATATAAGAATCACCAATGAGTAGCATGTCATCGAGATAAATAACAGAATGAAACCCCATTTTTTGCAAGTAAATAATTATAGGTTTCATAAGGTTTGTAAATACAAAGGAGGCAGTGCTTAAACCAAATGGTAGGCATGTAAACTCATACACAGAACCATTGAACTTAAATCTTAAAAATTTTCGGAAGTCTTTGTGAATAGAAACGAAATAGTAAGCGTCTTTAAGATCTATTTTTGCCATAAAACAATTTTTCTTTAGAAGTTTCCTTACCGTTCTTCCGTCTTCCAATTTAAAATGCTGAATATGTACAAATACATTTAGTTTTTTCAAATTGTGTATTAGTCTACATGACCCATCAGGTTTGAGAATCAAAAATACATCTGACATAAACTGCTCGTCAACATTTTCACATTTTTCAAATGCATCTTTATCTTCTAATTGTAAAAGATGTTGAGAAATTTTGGATGTATCATCCGCTGACCATTTTTTCTCACATGGATCAAGATATTGAACTGGATTAGAGATAAAGGGAATTGTATAACCATCAATCCATGACAAAATAGTTTTGTCAGAGGTAATTTTGGCCCATTCAGATAAAGAATGTTTAAGTCTTCCAGCAGTTTGACTTACCACTTTATTTAACGACGTTTGCGCTGGTAAGAGTCCTTCTTCTAGTTGTCTTTCTGATTCGGATATTGCGATATTCGTTTCGGAGTTTGATAATTCCGATTGTACGAGTTTTTGCTGGGCCCGTCGCAGCATAATTCTTCCGTTACTGAAGCGGGGGTTACAAGTTTTTTGTCGGCTTGGTATATTTATTGGTCTTAGGTCCTTAGTTGCTGTAACTAGAGCCTTAACAGATTTCAAAACTTCGTCAAGTTTTTCGCTAAATAAAAATTCTTCGATGTCAGTATTAGTTAAAGTTTCTTTTAAGGTCGGGTTAATATTTGCAAGAATAAGGCTTCTCTGAATGACTGATTCGTCGTGTTGTAAATCTGCTAAAAGACTACTGGCATCGCCCAAGCGATTTTATTTCCGGATTAAGCTTGGGAGGTTCACTTAACAAGCAATTCTCAGGAACTAGATATTTTTTCACTGTTTCTGTTCTGATATCGTTTGGTAAATCTTTTTTCAATGTATCCTGCCATCGAAGCGCAACTTCAGAGTGGATAGGAGCTGCTCGTGATTTTTCTTCATGAACTCGTTTCCCTATAGCCTATAATAGATCCTCACTCAAACTTTTCCGTTGTTCAGTCTCGTTGGCATCTGATGTTGTTTGTTCAGAGTTATTAGCAACTGGTGATGTTTGTTTACTACTGGCAGGTGCGTCGTTTTTTGTAATTTCGGTTTGTTCAGAAACAGAAGCTTAATTTTAATTACTTTTTGGGTTAGAGCCCTTTAGTTATAATAATTTAAATAATTTTATATTAATTTTTCAAGTTAGAACTTAGTTCTAACTATTTTTAGGGTTAGAGCCCCAAAAAAACAATTAGTTATTGTAAATTAAAATTTATTTCACATAACCTTTAATTGTTTAAGTTAGAGCTTGAAAGTTTTTAGGTTAAGAAAAAAAAAATGTTTCCTATGGGTTAGAGCCCTATAAACATTTCATTTTACTATATTAACATTTTTAGAGTTTATGCATGTTTTTTGAGGTTAGAACCTGCGAATTATGGTTTTCTCTCGGATTCGGGTTAGAGCCCTAATGATTGAGAGTCAAAAACACATAAGTATGTTTATTGATATTCAGTAACAATTCGTGTATTGCATTTAAAAGAAAAAGGTTAGAGCCTTTACAATTATACAATAATATTTTACTTACATGTGTAACTTAAAGTGTCACTGGATGGGCTTCTTCTTTTTCGACTTTTATGGCGTTTTTCTCTCTTCTTCATCTTCTTTTTCAGTTTTTTCATTTGCAGTTTTATTTCTGCCAACTCTGATGAATCTTCTGATGCTGAATGCTTTCTTTTGCGTGGCATTTTTCTTTGAATTTTTTTGTATAAAAGTAATTTTTAATCACGTGGCTTTTCGGCACGACACAAAGCGAAAGAATGAAACATGGCGGAGATTCCGCGAGAGGGACAGCGAAGAGAGAAATTTTATTCAAATTCGTGAAAATATGTGGCGACATCGGCGGCAAGTAGGAGCACTACATGTTGATCATGAGGAAGAGGCGCGTAATACAATTACTTATTACATTCTTCAGTAATAAAAATAATATGTAACTCATCAAATTGTCTAAATCGATACATTTACCGTAAACAATAAATATAAATATTTTTAAAATTTTCTAGCTTCTGTAATATTTTTCATAGGAAAAATTGTTTTAGGAATTATATCAAATAACAATTCGTGTAAATAAAAATTCTGACACATGGAAATTTGATAGTTTAAAAATTCTGACACTAAAAAAATCGAATCACTACAATTCTGTTGAATGATAATTTTAATAAATTAAAACTGGTTTAAATTATAATACTTTAAAATAAAAAGTTGGATAAAAAACATTCGTTAAAATAAAAATTATGCCCAATAAAAATTCAGTACCTAAACATTATTGTAGCGTCGAAACCTTACAATAAATTTAATTATTTTATTTTTATATTTTAATTTCGAATTATTTTCTAAATTATATTTTAATTTCTCTGGACTCGCTTATTCTCTCCACAGCAAGTCCAAGGCCCATGCTATTGGGATCCGAAATCTTGTGTAACTACTCAACCCTGAACCCACTTGTGGCAACCATCTTGCTGTTTTGTCTCTTTCTTTATACATATGTTAGACAGAGACAAAATAAAAAATGGCTACCGCAAGTGGGTCAACACCAGATGGCGTATCACAGTATTTCAGATCCCAATAAATGGGGATGCGTCTGCGTTGCGTTTGGCTCCATTCTGGAATTAGCCTTAAAAGGCCTTTCTCCAAAAGGATCCTAAACTCTTGCGTTGCGTATGCATTGCGTGACTGACGCGTTGATTTTAGCATTGGTTGCCAATAGTAACCGACGCAATGCATACGCAACGCAAGAGTTTAGGATCCTATTGGAGAAAGGCCTAAACAGGGTCTACAATAGGCGCGTCGGACGTGGACGTGCTGACGTCACAATGTTATTCAAATGAATGACGTCAGCGCGTTCACTTCCACGTCCGACGCGCTCAAACGCGTCTATTGTAGACGCTGCTTTAGGTTAGGTTTAGGGTTGTGGGTTCGATCCACATGGATAGTAAATTTTAATTTAATTCTTGAAATTTAATGTTAGACGTGTAAGTGTACTGAGTTAATAAGAATTATGGATAATATTAATTTTTATTGTTTGCGCAATATTTTGAAGTTAAAAAATATAACGTTCTTATAAATTAAATCAATTAAATTTAATATAAAATGCTGGCCACCTGTCCAGCGACAGGTCAGACTGTCTGACTAGCCCGTCTGGTCAGCGTTTGACCGCTTCTAGTGTTACACTTTTGGCTACCTGCTAGTCTGGAAACAAGGCGGTCTGTCAAGATTCAGGCCTGCCCCAGAAGATTTTTCTACATTGGAGTTAATGAATATAAAAATGTCAATCAAGTGACGTAAGCACACACTTTATTAACTTTTCGATGGAAAGGTGCAAAAAATTGTGCATCCCAATAATTTTTCTATTAGGAACAAATATTATCTATTTTAACTGAGATAAGTATTTTCATAACAACACTTTTCTTTCAAATATTCGAGTTGGAATTAATTCAGCAATAGTTGCTCAATTACAGTGACAATGAAAATTAAGTTGATATCGCATTAGGGGCTTACCCTAATCCCATGTAAGGATACAAGATTTTTCCAACCCCCCTCCCCCTTTCTACATACGTTTTAAACAACCTTAATGTAATTAAAGAATCGGACAAGTGCGAGTTACACTCGCATTGAAACCGAGGGTTCTGTACCTTGACTTAAGGAAAAAGTCAACTTTTTTCAAAAAATTTTTTTTTGAAAAAATAGAGGAGCAATGACCGATCAAGTGAAAAAATGCTCAACTAGCCCCGCTCTACCCTACCTTTATTTTTTAAATAGAAATATGGTTTAGTACGAACAATTTCAGAGTTTTAAAACTAAACTTCATACACTGACGTTATAAAAAAAATCAGGTGAATTACTGATGGTAAAGAAAAATTCTGTATTGGGTTTAGTTTTGAATGATTTTTGGATTTTTGTACTTACCCTATTGAAAAAAAACACGTATAATTATACGTATAATAATACGTATAATTATACGTATAATTGTACGTATAATTATACGTATAATTGTACGTATAATTATACGTATTATTATACGTATAATTATAATTCTATTAAAAATAGAATAATAGAATAGAATAGATTAATTAGTAGCAAAATTGCGCTGAAAATTTTTAGAAATTTTAAAATGCAAATTAAATTTCACGAAAAAAAATATCGTCGAATGTCAATTCAAGCAGTCACCCATCCAAGTACTAACCGCGTCCAACGTTGCTTAACTTCCGTGTTCTGATGAGAACTTGTTCCTTCACCTTGGTGTTTCCGCTGTCTTGTCTTGATTAATAACTTTGTCGTATAAGTATTGTATCGCACCTAACCTCACTTTTAGTGATACTTATACGACAAAGTTATTAATCAAGACAAGACAGCGGAAACACCAAGGCGAAGGAACAAGTTCTCATCAGATCACGGAAGTTAAGCAACGTTGGACGCGGTTAGTACTTGGATGGGTGACTGCTTGAATTGACATTCGACATTCGTGAAATTTAATTTGCATTTTAAAATTTCTAAAAATTTTCAGCGCAATTTTGCTACTAATTAATCTATTCTATTCTATTATTCTATTTTTAATAGAATTATAATTATACGTATAATAACACGTATAATTATACGTATTATTATACGTATTATTATACGTATAATTAATTATACGTATTATTATACGTATAATTATACGTATAATTCTTGTTTCAAATTCGTATGTCTTATTATACGTATAATTGTACGTATAATAATACGTATAATTGTACGTATAATAATACGTATAATTATACGTATAATAATACGTATAATTATACGTATAATTATACGTACAATTATACGTATAATTATACGTACAATTATACGTATAATTATACGTATTATTATACGTATAATTATACGTGTTTTTTTTCAATAGGGTACTTGGAGCTCATTTTTGTTTATAAAATTATTCTGCGAATCACTGGCGAGTGGAGCATGTTTTTATTCTTGTATTTTATGCTATAAATAAAATTGAATGAAAGAATAATATTAAATAGTAGTCTTTTTTATCGTAGAGTAATTTTTCATTTAGAAATATCTGTACTTAAAATTTTTTCTGAAATAATAATCATAATTTATTAATAACTTAAATGATTACCTACGCGTTTATACAAATTGAAACAGTTTCCAAAAAAATAAAAATAAGTGTTTCAACAGAAGATTAAGGATATGAAGTATTTTTTAAATTTGTAATTGAAAAATTTCAAAAAATATTTGTACTCTAAAAATATTAATTAGTGAAATTTTGAATTGTATGCAAATTTTATAAGTGTATATTAGTGATTTTCTAGAAGAAAGGCACTCCATTATTGTAAATCCTCATATGAGATCACAAATAAAATCATACAAGGTTTCCCTTACAGAATCTTATATAGAATTTTATTAGCTTATGAGAATCTGATCTATTCAAAAATTAAATTTATTAGATTGATCTGACTTTTTTTAAAAATACTTACATTATTCAAAAAAGCAGCGTAACTAACAGCATCAGCTTTTCTTATTTCATATGCACGAACAATTTTTTGAATATCCTAAAAAATAAATTTTTATTAAATTTATTTATTATTATAAACTATTTATTTGAAATAATTTTTTTTGAAATAATAATTGATTATTGGAATAATAACTACATATTTACTACAGAACAATGCTCATAGCGTTAAACAATAAGAACTAAATTAAAAACTTATAAGTAATATATACACACGCATATATATTATAACGAAATTATTGAATTAATTTAATGTATTAATTAACAACCCCTTTTTAAGTTACAAAAGAAAACCCAACGTGATAATTGTTAGACGCCAGCCAATTTTTGAATGGAATTGGCAAACCAGAAAAATCACGAAATAACCCCAAAACTCAAAATCAATCAAATTAAAACTCAGAGGAGATTCTGTCGAGAACGAAAGTCGCAAAAAGGGACACGACCCTTGAGACACGACACAACAAAATTGGACTTACCCACGTCGACAAATTCGGCTCACAAATTTCCTTTTGGTCTGTCCTCTCAGCTGATGTCGGGAAGACGCCGGCAAGGGAAAAATGGCCAAACACACAAATAAAGAAAAACCCTCCTTTTTACTCTTTATTATTACTCAATAGGTCGAGCACTCACTCGACGACTGTACAACAATTGTTTTGTCACACTTCTCTTCTCAATCGACAATTTACACTCTCAACACAACTCAGAAAACAACACGCAAAAACGTCGACGACTCAACACGCTCCCAGTGTATCTCTCACACGCGTCGGACGAATTCGCGATTGATCCTCTCATTGATTGCCTTCGTCTCCGCCTCGTTCCGTAGTTTGCCGCCGTGATGGCGCCACCTCCCGGACTCCTGCGTTGTCTCGGCTCCAAACTCCAAAACGCGCGAAACTCAACCCGAGTCGAAAATTGCCTTGTGACGAATTACTTCGTCACAATATAAATAAACATTATAAATTATAAATAAATTATAAATTATTATAAAAACTAGCAACTTCGTCGTCCGCAAGCGGCCGACTACGTTGCTAGTTTGCATTAACCATATTTTTTATTCATTTTTTTTTCAAAAAAATTTAATATTAGAAATGTAAAAAAAAATTTCTTAAATATTGGATTTACCACCCAAGTAGCACGGAATATTGCTTGAATGTCAAGCTGATATCAACCGGGAATATTTTTGTGACATTCAGGCGATATCATAATGTTCTCTTCACGGGAACATTCCTCTGTGATGTATCTATGTGACGGTCTTTCACACAAAAAATGTAACG
The DNA here is from genome assembly GCF_019393585.1 of Leptopilina boulardi. Taxonomy (NCBI): domain Eukaryota; kingdom Metazoa; phylum Arthropoda; class Insecta; order Hymenoptera; family Figitidae; genus Leptopilina; species Leptopilina boulardi. Next base: position 769,145 of record NW_026137709.1, read on the forward strand.
CATTACAAAACTTACATTCTACATTTATTAAACCTAAATAATTCTGTGGAACTTTACTTTCATCTAAATCTTCAAACGACATTATTGCAACTCCTGCACTTTTTTTATTCCGATTATCGTTTTTACATGTCAAATTCTTTTCTTCACACATTCTTTTCATCTTCCGTTGCCATAGAAAATTTTTTCTTCTTACATGACAAATTATTTTCTTGACGCACTTTCTTTTCATCTTGAGTTTACATTGATATTTTTCTTTTCCTACATGCCAAATTTTTATCTTTGCGTATTTTCTTTCCATCTTCAGTTTTTATAGATAATTTCTTTTTTTTGCATGTCAAATTTTTTTTGGCGCTCTTTCTTTTTTATTTCTTTTTATTACGATTACGTTTTCACAATCTCTCATTCTCCTGTCTTATTATTTTCTACTCATATTGTGAGACGTTCTTACTGTCGGAAAATGATTTAAGCGATTATTTTCAAACATTGACTTAAAATGGTTTCTCATTTTGTTATTATCAGTTTCATAATTTACACGGTTTGGCATAACGTTAAATAATATAGATGTTGCAAATGCTATTGCATATACTCCACACTCAACACTACCAAAAGTATGTTGATCAACAGCTTCAACAACTACTGTTGGTTTAAAAGGGAACAATCTAATTAAATATTTTATTTGATGCACATTTAAACACCCCTCATTAAGGCTATCAAAAACATGAAGCCTTACTCTATCGTAATAGACACAAATTCAGTGACCATAATTGTTATTACCTCTAAAAAGTATTTGAATATGTTTATCACCTTCTCTAATTGGAAAAATAAAATCAAGCATTTGTACATACAAAGCACTTTGCATATTGAAAAAAGAATTGGAATCTTTTCTTAATAAATCTTCAAATATGTACATATGCATGTAATTTAACAATTTATTTTTATTTTCAATAATTTTTAAATCTTTATCACTTAAAATAACATACTCTTTTATGTAGGTCATAGTATACTTCGTTTAATTTTATTTTTGATTCAAGAAAATCTAAATATCTTTAACCCTTTTGCTCACTTTCTCTAATATAACAAATTTTGCCTTTTATTAAATATAACCAATTTTAGCTTTCATTAAATATAACCAATTTTTCCTTTAATTCAATACAACTAATTTTACCTTTTACTAAATATAACCAATTTTTCCTTGTATTAAATATAACCAATTTTTACTTTAATCCAATATAACCAATTTTGCCTTTTATCCAATAAAACTACCAAATATCCAAAAGAATGAGAGAACTATGAGTAACTATGAATCAGTAACTACTGATCAGCCATTATGTGCAAAAAGGACACTCTTATATGAGTAATTAGTAGTTCATTATAAATAACCAACTATTGAACAATAAAACCTTTGTTAATGAGAATTAACTCTAAGGACCCAGGTAATAATTTCTTTTTACACATTTATTATATAGAAAAATAAAGATGTACCAACCGTTGGCCAATAGAACCTTTGTTAATGAAGATTAACTCTGAGTACATAATGAAATGTACTGTAGGTTTACATCGACATCGGCACGTCTGACGTCTCGAAATTTTTTCTGTGTATTATCACGTCATGGAAATATAAAGATAAAAGTCAAAACTGAAGAGGTAATGTATATCTTTCTTTCTCACATCAAGGAATATAACATACAAACATTTTCATTTAATATTGCATTTCTCTATCTAGAGGATTCAAAATAACAGAAGAATATCTTCGCCTAAAAATCTTACTCTTCTTTTTATTTGTTTTCAAAATAAAAAAAATATGTATATACCAGTATTAGTCCCTCAGAACAATTACCACAAACAATACCAATCCTTGGACAATAGAGTTTAATTGTTACTTCGTTTAATCATGTTTTTAAGTATAATATCCAATAATTTAAAATATTTTAAAATTTTATAAACAATTTTTATTTAAATAATTTCTTGCGATTGCTCAATTTAAACAGTGGGACATTAAACACTGGGACAGGCAAAAATTTAAGTTTATGGAACGTGGATTTTGGCAACACTAATTATACGTTGTGTCAGCTATACGCATGCGCATTTATACTTACACAGCGACTAAAAATGTGATTTTTTATGCTAAAAAACATTAAAAATTTCAAAATTTATAATTATTACAATTATTGTTCGGCCACATTTGAAAAATAACACTTGATAAGAGAACGACTATTCAAATTTTCCTCCAAATTGTTTTTAGGTTATGACCAAATTATGACGTATGATCAGCAGTACTGTAAACGTAAAAAAAATAATAGCAATTTTTCATATGAAACTTGACATCGTATTATAAAAATGTAAAATATTATTAAATTATGAGTATTTTGCAACATTTTTTAACGTTATTTAATGCAAAACATATATATTTACAAAGTATGAAGCAGAATATTATTATTGAAACAATTATTCATTATTTAATAATAGGTGTCCCACTGTTTAACACAAACCTTCAAAACAAGAAAAATGTATCAAGTTTCGAAAACTTGAAATTTTTCTATTTAATCAAAATATAATTTAAATAGAATACATGCATTATGTAGAAAAGAGTTCAAACTGTATGGTAATACCAAAAAGTGTCCAAAAATATATATAATTGACATATTAATATGTCTTAGAAAAAAAGTGTCCCACTGTTTGTCACTCTCCCTTACATTACATATATATGAATATTTTTTTTTATTTTTAAAACAAAAAGGAAGAAGATTAAGATTTTAGACGATGATGTTCTTATGCCATTTTCAATCGTCTAGATAGAGAAACGCAATGTTAAACAAAGAAGTACTTATGTTATATTCCTTGGTGTAAGAAAGAAAGGTATGCGTTACCTATTCAGTTTTAGACTTTCTTTATAGCTTTTTCACGTGATAAAGGGAGAAAGAAATGATTACCTGGGTCCTCAGAGTTATTAATTAATCCTCTTTAACAGATTGCAGGTCAAGCGAACCCTCATTTGCAAAATAAAGATATATCTTTCTCTCTCCATAACTTGTTCTTCTCTCTGTCACCGAAAACCCAGCAAGGGTCCGGACGGAATGAATGAATGAATACCAAGATTATTATAGTTAATAATATTTATAATTAACAATCAATAAAATTACAATTATAATAATAATAACAATTATAATTATTAATTAGTTAATCATAATTTATTACAATATAGTAATTATTTATAATAAATTATAAGTTATAATTCATATATATATACCTATATATAGATTAAAAACATTAAACCTCGAACATAACCTTTTTTATAAACAATTTAACTGAAAACTCCGCTCAGAAAAGTATCCGGCGAGCAGGAGGTTTAAAGAAGTGAGACGTTGACAGCAAAGGGCCTGACACGTGGAGAGTGGGAGAGAAAAGCGGGAAATAGGAGAGTGGCGCGGCGGTGGAGTTTGGTTGGGAAAGCGTAGCAGACCCGTTAACAATGACTCAGCCAAGGACAAGAAATTCATGAAGAATGAGCAATTTTGGCTATCTTCATGAATTCTTATCACCCCTATCAGTGACATGTATCAAATTGCTTCATTATACAATCAAATTATTTTAATTCTATCAGATTTTTTATTAATTTATTTTTATTTATTTTTAAGTCAAATTTTAATTTAAATCTTAGAGTTAAATTAAAGTCTTATAGCCTATTCTTTGTAAAAGTTAGTATTAATTATAGTTGAAATTAATATATAAATTTTTTCTAAATTTTATTTTTGTTTAAAAAAAAATTTTTTTTGTTATTAACACTCACCTAAAACAGAGCGAGCGGTCCGCTTTTCCTTGACGCTTCCCATATTTAACTATATATATATATATATATATATATATAAAATGTAACACAAATGCGGACCGCTCTCGCAGTTTTAGGTGAGTGTAGAATCAGCATGAGATTCCGTTTTGGGAGCAGTGCGCTACCGGTACGGGTAAGCATCTTGAAGCTGGGAAGACCACTTAGGTCCCGTCTCTTTTTTCCACATGGGTATTAAACTGAGTTAGTAATATATTATAATTAAACTTACTTTATGAACTGGCTTCTCTTTTTTATTCTGTTGTAATATAATTTTTTCGAATTTTTGTCTTTTATTACGTATTTAAGAGAACATTTTTTAAAAATATTGAATTTGAGAAAAGTTATAATTGAAATGTTTATAAATAAATTAATATCGGAAATTTTTATATCGAATATTTTATAAGATTTCAAAATAAAACTTTTAGAAATAATTTTTTTTTAAATTTTAATTAACGAAGACTTTAATTTCTGTGAACAGTTAAATTTAACAGAATTTTTAAATAAAAGCTATTTTAAATTATTCGTCGATTGAGGGCAGAAACACGCCAATTCAGGCGAATGTTGAGAAACATGACAATCTAAAAAATATTAGGGAAACCTGCCATTCCAGTGAAGATTTCAAAAACATGCCATCTCAGATGTCAAATTTTTGTTGATTGTTTTAGGTTGGTAACACTGTAAACGAAAAATTGATGAGTCAAAATAATAAATATTTTGTTAAATATTGATGGCTAACAATAAGTCGGTAGAACCTTTAATAATTTTATTATTAATAATTATACTTTCCTTAATTTTTAATATTGATTTCAAGAATAAAATTTTGTTAACTATAATATAACATTCTCAAGAAAGTGTTACCAGCCTAAAACAATCAACAAAAATTTGACAACTGAGATGTCATGTTTTTGAAATCTTCACTGGAATGGCAGGTCTCAAATGTCCTATTTTATTAAAATAATTAGATAAGTCTCATTTTAGAAAAAAAAGTTGTAAAAGTAAGTACAATCCGAAGCCTTTATACGTGTAAAATTAAAAAATTATTTATGTATGTATGTGAGAAAAAAATTATCACCATCTGGCGGCGTAAGTGTGGAACTATGATGATCTACATCTTTATTGGAATTTCCCATATAATTTCCTACATAATTTCTCATATAATTTCCGACTTGGTATGTTTATACATAAAAACCTTTGTAACTTTCTTATTTCTGCACCGATTTCAATTTTTTTTCATTTTGAAGCTGAGAAATAGAGCTTTTTAGCTCATATTCGATATATTTGTTTAAATTAATATTTATAAGAGAAAAATTACAAAAAATGTTCAGAAGTTGTCATTTTTCTCGCAATTTTTAAACTAAAATGATGTTTTCATCATTAATTTTAATTTAAACATTTTTTCTCTTCTAGCACTATTAAAGCGTATTAAATTCTGCATCCAATGAGCCCTATTTGAATAGATTTTGTAAAAAATTAACTGAATTATTGTAGTTTTTCTCTTTACTATAATATAAAGAGTAAATTGTAATTCGAGATTTCTCATATTGTTTTAATAGAAATATTTCTAAATTGTTATTTTATACCCTACTGAAAATCCTTGTACAAAATCTTATACAAGAAAATGTACATTTTCGTGCACCAGAATTTAGATCAAGTTCTGGTATCAGAACTTGTACAAGATCTTCTACAAAAAAATGTATTTAATATTTGTGTACAAGAAAATGTATGTGTTCTTGTACATATGCTTGTGCAGGTTCATGTACTTTTTCTTGCACCAGATTTGATACATCTTCTTGTACATGTTTATTTATGTCTTCGTTTAGTAAAAATAAAAAACTTTAAAGAAAATAATTCTTAACATACATAATTAAAGAGTTTTAATGGTTCTAAATTAATAAAATCTAAAATTTTATTGAAAAAAAGTTTTTTCCATATGAAATTGTACAAGGACATAAACGGTTTCATGTGTAAGTACACGTACATGAACCTGCATAAGAATATGTACAAGAACATGTACTTTTTCTTGTATACAAATATTAAATATATTTTCTTGTACAAGATCGATTTTCTCTTTTTCTTTCAATTCTTTAGTTCTTCTACTTAAGCCCACACTGTATAAAGAATGTGCACTACGCGCGGCGTGTAGCATACTTTTATCAATGATGAATGATTTCAAATTATCCAATGAATCATAAACAATGCGTTCAACTACTAAACTTTTTTCCTCAAGATTTTCAACTAAACACTCATTATTAACTGAGAAATCCCTTTCCAAAGTTGCGTTGCCGTGAGAAAGAATTAAAATAATTTTTATAAAGTAAAACAAATTTGAAAACGGAGTGTGGACTTGTAATATATCAACCCAAAATCTATCCAAACAACATTCAGTTTTTTTAAATGTTTTAAGACTTTCTCGAATTCAAGATGAGGTAGATACAGCTTGGAATTCGATTTTTACATTTTCAGCCATTGTAGTGGAATTCCATTTATTGTCAATTAGAAGGGCCAAACGACTTGTTAATCTGCGAACTGCAGTGTTGGGATGATCATAAACGAAAGTTGGATCTAGACATGAAACGTACTTTGTAAGCGGGTAATTTAGAGGAGATCTCTCTTTTAATTTTTTAAGAATAGTTACTATAATACTTTTGCAATCCTTACGAAAAATTACATTCTCCAAATCATTCAAGTTCGCAGTATTCTTAAGAGCATCCCTTGTCGCGAAACCCAAATCGATATTTATTACATTCATAAAATTATCGTTTTTTGACAAATCCAAACTTGAAAATGTGCACTTTTCTAGTATTTCAGATTTGATAATGCGAGATGCCAAATTTTTAAATAATTTTCTCAGTTCATTGTAGAGAAATGGGATCATAGGAGTGTCGGTCTGAAAAGCTGTAAGAAAAGGTTCCATTTGTGTTGTTAAAAATCTAAAAAATGTTAATTTGGGTCAAAGGAGTTTGTTTTCTACAGAAACTTTATAATAAAGTTTTTGTTCTCTAGAAATTTTAACAGTGACTGCTTCCACATCCTTTCGTCTTTTTCTTCTTCTTCTACTACGAGCCTTTTTTCTCTTTTCTGCTTTTTTTGTCGTTTTTCTACTGTTTTCATTTCTTGCTCTTTTTTTTATCTGTTTTATAAAGGCAACGTACTTTCTTAAAAAGTCTAACATTTTAAGAACTCGTTCACATACGTTCCCATTTTCAATTCGACTTACGTCAAAAAACTTTAAGGGAAATACACAGGACTGTGTGATTTTTGTGTAATCTTGACGCCGAGCAGGAGAATCTTTAAAAAAATAATAAAGTGTACGAAATAATTCCAATAATTTCCAATTCGTAGCGTTCATTCCACCCTTTAATGCTCCATAAGTTGTATGAAGAGCACAGCTTCCCATGTTCAATGGTAAAGGATTATCACACGAAGATTCTTTTAATTCTAGACGTAAATCGTTAACCATTTGAAAATTAACGTTTAGACCATCCATTCCAATCTGGATAATTTTACACAAGTTACTTTCCTGTATCGCTGTTTTCAATCCCTGAAGGAGATCCCTTGCTCGTGTATGACCTAAGAATACGGAATCACAATTCTTTGTAACGACTTCATTTTTTTCATCACTACAGAACCTTATTGACAAATCCATCTGTTGACGCTGAGCAATTTTGTTTAAACATTCGTCGAATCCTACGACTATATGTAAACATTTACCGATAGTTGATTCCAGTTTCTTTTTGAAATAAGGTGCAAGGCCAAATACAATTGTATATTTCACCTTATCCTTTTGTAGCTGCATTTTTTTTATACTTCGCTATCTGGAAAAATATTCGGAAAAAGAGTGACTAAGTCGCCAATGCTTCGTAAAGAAGTATGATAAACGACGGACTAAAGACACATCAATACTTCTGCTATCATAATTTGTTTTTTGACTAGAAACTTTTTCATCACAGTTTCTGATTCTTGATTTTTGGAAGTCTGTGAATACTGTCGTTTGAAGCTTGTTCCGAATTGTTAGAAAGGCCTTCCGTTGATTTAGTAACAATTATGAGAAAACTGATCTACTAGATATTTTTAGAATAAACTCTTGAAAAACTATATTTTTTACTATATAGAAAAACGATTTTAATAAAAAACTAATAATTTTTAAAATATAGCCAGATTTAAGAACAATAGAAAATATAAATATAAAATAGTAAATTAAAGTTTATTTTAAAAGAATCACCATTATTAAGAAAAGCATTTAAGAATTTGTAAAATTAAATTTTCAAGTTTGTTTACAAATAATAAACACTTACCGACGTCTTTTAAATGTGATGATTGAGTCAAAGGTAAACTGTTTGTGTTTTCGCCTGCGATTGTGGGTTCAGATAATAATTTAGATATTGGGAGTGTTTGTTGTCGAGTTTTTTCGGCCTGACGATGCTTTTTTCATTAGCATGACTGACTAATGCAGTACGGCCCATCGTATCTATTTTAAAACTTTTTTGACACAACTTGCATCCCGCCTTTCTTCGACATGATGGATCTGCCTCGATCCACGGAAACTCTCCTTCGTACTTGAAACCAGAGTACCAAATTTGACTGATTGTATTATTTGGACTCATTTCGAAATTCCTGCTAATAAACCTGCACAAAAACGACAGACAACAAATAGAAAAATTATTAATTATTAAATTTCTAATCGCGAAGTCAAACATGGTACTCAAGAGAATTTAAATTTACTTATGTAAAACATTCTTAACATAAAACTTTTTACTACTTTCACAATTAAACTTTTAGAAAAAAATTAATAATTTTTATAAAATTAATAACAAAAATTAAAAAAAAATTAATATTTGTTTATCAAAAAAAAGAAATTAAAAGTATGACAACTGAAAGATTGTAGCAGTTATTTAAATGTATTTTTTTTACTTTAAAATATTCAGTTCGCATTTTAAAAAGATAAACGAATAGTATAAAAATTGCTAAAAAATAGTTTGTTATATGTTGGACACAGTTGGACTTCGTTGACAAATAAAGAGTATTGTTCAAATTTTGTTACATTATAAAAAAATGAGGTTAACACTGTTGGACTTTGTTGACAAATAAAAAGTATAACTCAAATTTTGGCACATTATGAAAATTACGTTAACACAGCAACAGTAGCTCAGGTTTAAGTACGTTTATTCGCTGGTAACATCAACAAAAAAATTTGCGCATGTTCAAAAAGAAGCTGGAACGAATCGTTCCGAGTACGCACGAAGTATGTGAAACGCATTCTGACGGCTAGGTTTAAGTTCGCACCAACTTTTGAAAATTATTGAAGAAGAAAAACATTTAAATTAACATTTTTTGTATATTTTAACGAATTAGCCGAAATCTTTGAAAATTCCCGGAAATTTTTCTAAATTCCCGGCAATTTCCCGGTCGAACTAAAATCCCGGCATCCGTACCATAACCGACTTGCTGAGAGTGACTCCCGGTATCGGTGTAGGTGGGCCGTAAACGCTTTGCAGCTCTTCACGTAACGTAAACGCTCGATAAGAGTGACTCCCCGTACGTTTACGTTAATCAGAGTGGAGGGTTTACCCGTAGCCTAACGACTCGCTAAGAGTGACTCCCCGTATCGTTAGGCGGGTTTATGTGTTCTCTGGGCCCGTACCATAATTCAACTCGTAAAGAGTGACTCCCCGTATCGGATAGGTGGGCCAGAGACCCTGCACGTAACGTAAACGCCCGTAGAGAGAGACTCCACGTACGATTTACGTTAGTGAGAGTGCGAAAGAGGGTTGGGGCCTGAAAATAGAAATTGATTAGTACGCCTACGGTAGTAGGGTGAAAGAAAAGTAGAAATGTTCAATTGAAAGAACCTTTATTTGAAAGTGCGCAAGAGACCTACACGCCATTAGGCGGCAAATCTCTGCTGCTGGTGCTCTAACACACAGACCTTATATACACTTAGCAAGTCCTCTTGACTGCGAGTGAAATAATAACTTCATATTTACTACAGAACAGCGCTCGTAGCGTTAAACAATAAGAACTAAATTGAAAAGTTATAAGTAATACACACACACGTATATATATATATATATATATATATATATATATATATATATATATATCTAACATTAAAAAATAATAAATAAATTATAAATTAATTTTTAAACAAATTAATTGAAAACTCCGCTCGGAAAAGTATCCGGCGAGCAGAAGGTTTAAAGAAGTGACGCGTTTACAGCAAAGGGCCTAACGCGTGGAGAGTGGGAGAGAAAAGCGGGAAATAGGAGAGAGGCGCGGCGGTGGAGTTTGGTTGGAATGCGTAACAGACCCGTTACCAATGACTCGGCCAAGGACAAGAAATTCATAAAGAATGAACAATTTTGGCTATTTTCATGAATTCTAGTCACCCCTATCAGTGACATGTATCAACCTTTAAGTGTTTTTGTAGTCGCTGAGAATGATTCTAAAATTCATTTTTGAAAATACAAAATGTCGGATCAAAAATGGAGGACAAATTATAAAAAATTTATCAGATTTGTTTAAAACTAGTTATTGAGGGGTTTTCGGGGTCGCTGAATACGATTTTAAAATCGGTTTTCAAAATACAAAATGGCGGATCCAAAATAGCAATTAAATTTTCAAAAATTCATCGGATTCGATTAAAACTTGTTACTCGGGGGTTTTCGGGTCGCTGAATACGATTTTAAAATCCGTTTTTAATACAAAATGGCGGACAAATTTTCAAAAATTTATCAGATTCGTTTGAAACTAGTGATTTGGGGGTTTTCAGCGTCGCTGAATACGATTTTAAAATCCGTTTTGAAAACATAAAATAGCGGATGCAAAATGGCGGACAAATTTAAAAATGGTGTATACCTTATGAAAGTACAATAAATAAGGTATCCTTAGACCATAAAGAAAAAATTTTAATTTGCAAACAAACATTATATTAAAGAATTTTTGAAAATTGTTGTAAATTTCTATTTGAAAAAAGTGGTCCCAAGATGGACACCTTCGTCAAATCCATTGAAAAACAGGTAAAATAAAAATAAAATATCGAGTAAGGATTTTTAAACCAATTTTCTGTTTCTTTATTATATTTTTTAAAAGTTCTAACATTTTTTAAATGTTAAAAAAGAAATAATATTGTAAGAAAATTAATTTTCACAAGAATAATTTAATTAAATTAATTTATTTAATTTATTCAATCTAATGTATTTAATTTATAATTTATTTAATAAGAGCTTAGTTATTTTATTATTAATTAAAATAAAATAACAATAAATCCAGCTCTAATCTGAATTGTCTGATTGTGAGTCACAATTCGGACATTCGTACCAGGGTCCGCAGATTTTGGCGCACTTTAAATGCACTTCTCTCTGACAGTTATGGCACGCAATCATATTCTCTATTGATAACAATACATTTTTGAAGTAGAAAATGAAAAAATTTCGATTATGAAGTTTAGAGCATTATTAAAAAACTGTAACATTGAAAATAAATAAAATAAAGGAATTAAAGTGTGATATCTATCTTAGGACCAATGACCCCATTTTTTGGCGCAAATAAAAATTATTTACAAACACAGTTTCAACCGAATCATTTTAGAATATTATTATACGATAAATAAATGAGGTTATTACGATATGCACCTATTGAAAATCAAAAATATAGATAATTTTACCGACTGAAATAAAAACTGTTACAAAACTTTTTATAACGAAAACTTCACGTGATATGTGTTACAGGAAGAAAAATAATTCTTTCCGATCCGTGTTTATATAAAAAGCTTCATCTAAACAAACTAAATCAGTAAAAAAAATTATGAGGCGATATATACTTATCCGAAAATTTTATATCAAATGTCCATCTTGTGGTCCTCTCCCCTAATAATAAGTAGTTAATGAATAATGAACTAATTAGTTAATAATAAATTGATTAATACACTAGGGTCTCTATATATTCAAGAAGTTGGTAACGCCATTTTGTTTTTTCAAAAAATTCCAAGTTGTTCTGGGTTTATGATCAATTGTGCCGCAAAAATTTTTAAAAAAATTTCTGTTAAATATTGAAAAAAAAAATTTGTTAACAAAAATTTAGAATAATCAAAATTTTGAAAAATCAAAAGTTGTGATGACTTGTGCTAACCGAGCACAGTGAAAATGTCTTGATAAACTTTTCCCTAAAATTTATATTTTCTATTAAAAATCAAATTTTTTTGAAAGTCAAAAAATTAAAATTACACATCAATTACGGCGCATTCATAAAAATAACTATATTATTAATATTATATTTAATATAATTGTTGCAAAATTATTTTAATCTTTTTTTAATACTAAATTTTTAATACTAAATTTTTGCGTTACGTGACTGACGCGTTGGTTTGCAGGCGCAGTGACGTCATCAAAGTATTCATGCCAATCGCGAACAGAAAGTTTGGTTTATGATTTTAAAACTTTGAATTTTTTAATTATAAATATTTTGTTCATTAAGTTTTCTTTAATTTAATTAAAATTATTAAAAGTTGTCGAGAAACACGTGCATTAAAAATTGTAAAGTTGGAAAACAGGGATAAGATGAAAAACATAAACGAAACTTTTTGTTCGCGATTGGTATCAATGTTTGATGACGTCACTACGCTTGCGAACCAACGTAACGCAAACATTTAGGAATCTATTGAAGAAAGGCCATAAACTTTATCAAAAATACGCTTAAAACCTCAATCCAGAAACGGCTTCTTTGTTTTTCCGTTATGGGAATTTCCGAATTGGGATTGTTAGCGCATTTTTGATAAAGGCGATTTCAGAATATGTGCAAAAGCCAAGTGTACAAGTACAAGTCCAAATGCAAATCACACAAATGCAAGAGAGATAGATAAACTACCAATCTCTTTCGCACTCATAACATTGTACGTCACTTGTACTTGCCTTTTGCAACTATTATGGATTCGCCTTACAGTGTATTCTCGGGAAGGATGCAATGCATAATTTTCGAGTGTACACTTTATCAAGAACGCGCTAAATCCCATGAGTGCGAAAGAGACAGGTAATCAATCAATTGTAGAACCTCCATCTAGTGTGCACAAAAAATACCAATTCGGAAACGGCCTATCAAAAATGCACTAAAAAAACCTCAATTCGGAAACGGCCTCAACGAAATTATTGCTACGGTCACATAAGTAAGAGCCAATCAGAGAGTCAACAGATGTAAATTTGCATTTTCTTTCTTTCTTACTCTAATACGTTTTCTACGTGGTCGGAGGCTGCCGAAGGTGTGACCGTACCTTAAGCTATACATTTATAAACAGGTTGAGAACCTTTTCGTGATCACAGATTAGAACTCTCATAGCTATTATCTAGAAAAGAAAAGGACTTTTGTTTTATTTTCGTATAATTATTCAAAGCTGCGTTTATAACGGAAAAATTCAACTATTTGCATAGGGTAGATGTTACAAACCGATAAAAATATATTAATCTTTATTAAATAAACTTTCAAGTCTAATTTCAATAATAAAAAAATATGAATATTAATGAGTTTTAATAAAAACCAAATTTTCTGCGTGCTTAAAATAGTGGTTCGGCGGAGGACCAAGCTGCCAGGACCGTAAGGACCTGTTTTTATTTATGGGATCGTTTTCCCCTTTTATAAGTTGACTGCCAAGCAACCCTTTAGTTTTATTTTAAAAATCATTTACAAGAAAGAAAGAGAAAAAGAATTTTATCTTGAGATGGAATGAACAAAAAGATACAGACTAATTGAGAATAGAATTTATTTTTAAAAGAAACATTATATAGTTTACAGATAAAATTGAACGATACTTCTTTTAACTCACCCTTATCCCTTTGTCTTAAACTACCGCTGTCCTTTATAAAGTTCAGCGGGCAAACAATAAAATTTTCTCACAATCCTTCTCTTCTCTAATTTGCGCTCCTTAAACTTCTCTTCAAATAGTCTACGCCCGCGCACACTAATATTTCCTCGTAGAAATATACAAAGGCGCACACAAGAATGCACAAAAAAAAGTTATAAAATAAATTTTGAGGAAAAATAAATTTAAAACGAAATTTAATGCAATTTTGTTGACTTTGGAGATCTCACGTTCAGCGTGAGAACGGAAAATAGTCTGCAAAATTTGAGACTTTTCGGAAATCATTATTTTATAAATAAGAAATATTTATTTAGTCATTATTGAAGACTAAAATTTTATGAGAACAACAATAAAGAAAAATTATTCATTAATACTGTCGCTATCAACAATTTAAATTATTGTTATTATTAACAATGTAAATAAACAATTGATATTTGATGTACTAATTATGGTCCTTCCATATTTCAGGAGCACAACCTCATAAATTTAAGTGTTGCAAAATTTACTCTGAATAATGATTGCCCTTCTTTTTATCTTTGAGCTTTAAAATGTATTACAGCTTCAAGTCATTGCACGTGCGTTTGTTTTCTATGCACATGGGGTCCAGGGGAAAGGAAGTGGTCGAACGAAGGAGAAGAAGCAACGAGCGGAGGCCAAGGTTGTGTTTGTGGCTTTTACCGTATAGTGCATGTGTGCGTCATTGTTCCAACGAGTCATATGCGAATGCGTGCGCGATGAAATAGCCACCTGAGAATGTATAGGTCTAAGAGGCGATACACGTAGATTCGCATTTTCTAATTTAATGTTATAATTCCCTTTAGGTTCCTTTTTCTTTTAATTCCAATTTTATGATGTATAATTTATTGTTATTCTGTACATTTTCTTCTCTTTTTCTTTTTATTATTATAAAACAAATTTTAAAATATGATATAAGCAAGAATTAAGGGAAACGAATTAAGGGTGAGTTGCAAAAACGAAAAGAATAATTTTCTTTTTTTTTCCACGTTCGTACACATACCCATACAGTCAGACAAAACAAGAAAATTACACATTATGAAGTCCGCTACATTACCATTAAGTAATTTTAAATTGGGAATGTTACCGCAATGTTCTTTTCTTTCACGAGTAACAACTCTCCTTCGAGGCTGCATCGGTTTGCGCCTGGGCAGAGTTGGTACTGTCATTAAAACAATAAATATTAATTATTAGAGGTTTTCCTGAAAGTCATAAATTAGTTATTAATTAGCCAACATAGTTTTGTTTTGTTTTTATTTCACACATATTTATCCTGACTCTATTTCCTGTACGGTACTGACGTAGGCTAACACCACGTAATATGACCCAGTATCGTTTTACAGCTGAGTTCCACAAATATAAATTGCAAAAGAAATAGATTTTAGCTTCAATCTTAATATGAGAGAATTCAATAAAATCAGAATAATTTTGAATAATAACATTTTTTAATTTTGAATGTTAGGTTATACCGTAACAACCCACCGTGGATATTCTGTTTTCGTGCCGAAAACTGACCGTGATGGAAATAGAGTCAGGGCACATATAAACTTTATAACTTTCAGGAAAGCACATCGTCCCCCCTTTTGTTTATTGTTCTTCTTTAAGAATCTTTCAAATAATCTTCTAAAATATTTGAAGGTTTCAGTATAAATAAGAGAAAAAAAACATTCTGGTCGAAAATTAATTATACATCAATACATACCCACATATATACATATATGCATACATGTACATATACACATATATATACATATACATATACATATATATATATATTAATTTAATAATTTTGATTAAAATGACAAGGAAAGTATAATATACGATTAAATATTTGCAATTGCATTTTTCTTTGCAAATACCTGCTCCTAAGGTCATGAACACAACACATTTTAATCATTCCTTTTGATTGAAACTATTACTTTGGATTTAACATTTATCTTTTTAAAGTTGGGATTATTCCTAAAGGATTAAACAATTTTTTCATAAAAATGACGTTTCGAATCTTCCTTTTTTTTAATGGGTGTAGCGGTATGGGGCACAATATTATCGTATAGCTTAATAGTTCACACTGGCTGGAGGGTCTGCGCAGGGAGTTGGATCCTGGTCTTCAGTGTAGTCTTCGGCTGGGGAGGATCTTCGGGTGTTGCAGACTTATCTCCTTTCTCGATGGTGTAGTATAACTCCGTTGAGTCTGGAGATGAATTCGAACTTGTTGGTATTATTGCGTCGTAGCCTCGTCTTGTTTCTTAGTGGAACTTCCTTTTGCTGAGATTTTGATACTGCCAGCCTTGGATCTTCCTGGTAGGAAACTAATCGCCTTAGTCATTTTGGTTTTTAAAGGCAAGTAACAGATGCATAACAAGAAAATCATACACAGTAAGGAAATCCCGAAATAAGATCCATAGACGAGGGTTGTTTGGGTTTTTCCTATACGTCGTTTGATGGCAAAGTCTTCGAGTTGTCGCTCCAAGTCGTCCAGGGTCTGAGAGTTGGCTTCGAATGTGGACAACCTTAAATCTGTCATGTCTTCTTTATGCTTATTGTCAGCAGTAAGCGTAAGTAGGTGGCCGTAGTCGGAAACTATTGGTGATAATGCGGTTAGATTTAAATGCAGATCGGGTTCGTAGATTATCTCCGTTTTTCCGACTTGCGAGACAGTTGCTGGTATCATCGTGTCTCGAGTTACTGCCATGCAACCTGGAGCCAGCTTCAAAATTCCAGTTCCGTTTAGGTTTATTTTGATGGGAGTTATTGAATGACAAATAACCACATCTTCCACTTTAGAGAACGAATACAGCCAACTGGATAGGGTGGTTAACGGTTTCCAAAAAGACTCTGGATTTGTGGTAATTTGTATTTTACAATTTTTTAAAACTTCCATGCTGGGGTCGATCAGAAGCAAAGGTTCGCAGGCTTGTCTCTCCTTCAAATCGTAGATGGGAACTCCATTCAAACAGGCGTGATATGATGTCGTTGATTTTCAGGACTTCCAATCCTGCTCTGTTAAAAGAAGGTAAGTGCGTTGCTCTTCATCAATAATAAGGTAGTCATGTTCTGTTTTGATATAAGCTCTTACTACTCCATTGCCCATTGCTTCTTGTACAGTTGGGAGAGGGTACATTTTCAATGCCTGATAGTTATATTTTTCTTATAAGGGAATGTCAATAAGTATCTTCAGTTGGCGTTCGGCACAAAGGATGGTTACCGTGGAAATCAGTATGAGTTCGTCGATGCTTACGGCAGGTCCAGATAGTGGGAATTGCACATTGGTGAGATGATCTTGAATGTCGCGAAGGATAGGTTCTAATTATTTGGACGAGATTAGACCAGGATGTAGTTTCCCTTGCCTGGCCTTGTGAACCGCTTCTAGCATGGTGTGATCCATCGTCATAGTTTAGAACACAAGCAACAGGGCCTGCAATTTTCCCTAAAAATCCAAGAAGGGGCACACTTCTTCGTAACCGCAATTGTGCAGTCAATTTTTTTAGAGGTGGCTTTCTGCTGTCTTCCAAGGCCATTTCCCACCTATCTTCCCAGGGATGATTAAACACAAATTCGTGGCACCACTCTTTTTCTGCCGCGCAGTGGCGCTTCAGTTTTCCCAATCGGGACTTCAAATTCTCAATATATCCATGTTGACGTCCCATATCTAAGAATACGGTTACCCTCCAGTTGGTTACGGACCTCCGGACGGCTCCAAGGTGTTCATAGTATATCCCACTGCTAACAGGCAGCGGGGTAATCAGGAATTTCTCTCCACCTGGGAATTCTGGGGATGTTCCGGATCCACTAGTAGTCGTTGGAACTAGTGCACAGATTAGACAAGTCAGGAGTAAAATGGTTGGTCCTTTCATCTTTGTTTTTCTCCCCTAAAGTGAATCAAGGATTAATATTGATATTTAGAAAGATATTGGTTATAAATAGGTAACCAATATCTTGTCTTTATGTTTGGCGAACCTGTCGCCATTTTCATTTTCTAAAATGACATTATGGTTTTGGGTAATGTCTACCACGGTGTAAGGGCCACTTCCCTTTCTTAGACTTTCAGCCGCCAGGTTTTGAAGCTCGGTCATTCGAGTGACAAGATCTCTCAAGTATGACCCATAAGTTTCAAGCTCTGGTCCTTGCGGGAAGGAACTTGGAATTCTTGCTTCTTGACGCCAAATATGCCTTCAAGTTTCCTCATCAGAGAACTCACAAAGCTTCCGCCCCTATCTGTGAGTGCACATCGTGGTGTCCCATATGTTGCGAAGAGATTTGTAGCCACCGCATGAGCGATAGTGGTGGTTTTAATGTCTGGGATGGGAATGGCAATGCAATACTTACTAAAGTTATCTTGCATTGTGAGAATATGCCGGTTCCCATTGGGGGTGGTTCGGAGTTTCTCTACAAGGCCAGGAACGCCGATTTTTGGCCAAAAGTCGGTATTGGAATTTTCAAATGAGAGGTAGTACATTGTAATCGGTAATAATGAAACTAACTTTTACCAAAGTGATTTGATAATAAATTCATTCTGTTCCATTTGGCAGCTATATAAAGTTGAAAAAACATTGCAGTTTTAGAAAAAATTTATTTCTTTAATTGCTATTATTTTTTTAAAAAAATGTCTCGAATCATAAAAGTTCCTGAGTTCATTTGTTATTTAGAACATAAACAACAGAAATTTGCTCAATATTCTGTATAATTAAATTTTTTGATGGTGAAAAAATCGTAATTATACTGAAAAATTAAGATTTTTTACACAAAGTGCACGCTTGCGAATAAAACTTCCACGAACTTCACGCCCTATTTAATAATATTTAGTATGGAATTCTTCTATAGACTATGCACTTCAAGATAGGTATGCACATTTTTGCACATTTTCACATTTAAATTTTTTAACACACATATAAGCGGCACATGCATCGTGAAACCATTTCTTCCCATAAAATGACATAGAGTTGCAAATTAAAAGTTTTTCTAGTGTATAATGAATGTGACTAGGTATTTCCAAAGGTAATTTATGCGCTGAACCCAAATCTGATGTCAAAAATGCTACATCACATCGGGTTTTTGAAAAAATAGGGTTGAAACTCCTAAAAAAGGCGTTTTTGGCACTTTTTGAAAATTTTTGGACCAAAATTCTGACTCGATGAAAATTTTGCTATTATTGCTATTTAAAGCTGGTATCGTGCCTTTTAAAATGAATCCACACCCGATTCATTTGCTTCAACCCTTAAAAAAGGGGATGGGTTTTTGTCCAGGGATACGCGAGCACTTCAAAATACTAATATTAGGATTTCAGTGGATAACAAAATGATTAGAAAAAAATATTTAATGTAAAAAATATTGCTAAAAAGTTTCTCCCAATTTATAGCCCCTAAAACATAACCTTTAATTTTTTTATCTTAAACATAATATATGTAGTCGCAATCATGATCCTCAATTGATGCAGGATTTTATTATCTAATTGTAAATAACAATTGTAATTTAATTTGTAAACAATTGTAAATAACACTTGTTCCTGAACTACCAAGCCGAGTAGTCTTTCTGCTCTAACAGTTTTATGTATCTTTATTGAGAAAATTTTTTCTCGTTTAACATTTGCGGATCTACATTTATCCTAAAATGAGAAAATTTACAAAAAAAGAAATCCTAGATGAAATGTTTCGAACTGGATGCATAGATTCCACAGTTAATTTCATTTTAAGGGAATTAAATTTAAGTATCCAAAATATTAAAAATGAAGACATAGAATGTTGAAAACAAAATTTGATGGTTCTTAGGAGTAAAAGAAATGATAAATTTGCAAAAGAACGCAGAATAAAACAAAGATTTGAAGAAAAACATTCTTCCTGGTTAGAATCTGATTTTCCAGTTACACTTAATATTACAAGCACTCTGAAAGAAGTCGTAACTCCACATTTCGGTCGTCCACGTCTTGAATTCGATGAATTGTCTGATCGTTCAAAACGTAGAAAAGTACTAGGTATTAGTTCTGAAGCACAACATGATCCTAACAGACTATTAATGTCTTGTTCTTATGCAGCGAAACGAGGTAAGTTGACGGATTTGTGTTCTGCTTTAAAACTTTTTTCTGAAACCATTAAATCAAATGAGTTAAAAAAATTATTAAAATTATCGCAGCAGTCAATTAAGAAGAAGACTGCTGAAGAAGCTTTATCTTTTTTGCTGGACAATTCTCTTACAAAGTCTGTTTATACAAATATTCGATTAGAAAACAAAACTTGTGGAGCAGACATATGGCCAAGCTACAATGAAGTTAGAGAAGCTAAATCATATTGTAGACCACCTAAAGAGGACATTACTATCACTGAATAAACAGCAATAGTTTCTCTGCAGTCACTATTAATTCATACTACAAACAGAATTGCTGAAATGCAAAAAGACGTCATAATTCAGAATATGCAGAATGAAAATTTGACAGAAATAGAAGTTTTGATGATGTGTTCGTGGGGAATGGATGGCAGTACTGGTTTTTCTCCCTATAAACAAGGTTATAAATTAACCCCAAATAATGAAAGCCTTAAAGATCAAAGCTTATTTATTACTTCTGTAATTCCTTTGAGATTACTAACTGGTGAAAATGTTATTTTGTGGAATAACAGAATGTCTCAATCACCAAGATCTTGTCGACCTCTTCAAGTGTTACAAGTTCAAGAATCAGCAGAAGTTATTTTAGAACAGAAACGTAAGGTTGAAGCCGAAATAGAAAAGTTGGAAGTTCTTGAAATTTTTCTAGATAACACTAAAATCGTAAGAGTCCATTTCGCATTGTTTTTAACCTTAATAGATGGTAAAGTACTTCATATTATTACAGGAACAAAATCAATGCAAACTTGCCCAATATGTCATGCGACTCCAAAACTGTTATAACGAATAATAATTCTACAAAATAAAAATTATTAAAACCGTTAAATGAAATAAATGTATTTAAATAATAATTTGAACTCCCGGAACTTGTATTAAGGACGCCAGGTGAAAAGCCAAATTTACTCGAAAGTTACGTTAAACAATTTAATTTTTCACCGTCCCAGGATTTTCGGAACATTATAGTTTACTTAAAATTATGCCGAACTGCTTAACCATTTTTGGAGAGTGGCTGGGAACCAAACGTGAGTCCTTATCTAGATGAATGACGAGGGAACGAGAGAGACAGAGAGAGAAAAGGTCCATATATGTCAAATTAAATCAATTACACCAAATTTTCTCTTTTAATATTGAATAACATAAATTTATTAATGTATGAAAAAGGTGGTTCTATTTACAATGCCGGACTTTGTCCAGAAATCTAGCCCTTCGACTATCTTGACTCGACATAATATAAAAATAAATAAAATTAAATTAATATGTTTAGAAAATTTGAAATAATCGAATAAGAAATTATATCGTTGAGAGACAGTCAATCCAGAAGGGCAAACATGGTGGCGTATGAATTTCGCCTTACGTTGATATAATAATAAAAAGAGTAAATTAAATCAAAGAAAATTACCGGCACACTGAGAAATCTAAACTTTGTGCCGTATAATTCCGCACAAAAGAATTTAATACAATTTTAACAAAGATACCTTTAATTTTGGACCTCTTACCAAACTAAGATAATCCAGGCGTCAGCGTGGCGAATACAGACCGCACCGGACACAATGGCTTCCAAAATTGATCAGTTATAATCTTTCTGCTCCGGCAGAAAATCCAATCCAGCCAAAATGTAGGCTCTAAGTTAACGAGTGGTGAAATACTTAAAAATTTAGTGCTTCTTGCACACAAAACCAAGGATTGAATTTTTAATAACGAAAAATGTCCACTACCAAATTTCTACAAAAACAATACAACTAGACTTTCGCAAGTCTCGACCAAGAAGAACGATTCTTCACAGGTTTCCAATGTCCCCTCGATTACCTTGCCCCCTTAATCGGCGCAAAGGCGACAAAATAGTTCACCACGCTGACCTCGTGACATGTTCCCCTTATTTGGAAAGGTCAGCGGCCTTCTAATTGGCCGAACGAGAGCTGAGCCTAAATGGACGTCTTCTTCGGCAGTCGTGAGTATCCCGGAGTGCGGGATTCTCATCCGCACCCCACCCTCGATGTACGGTCCTTTGCCGCACTCACGGCTGCTATCCCACGGAGGAAGTTGTCCACCACTTTGTAGCTTGATCTCCTGACCCCTCAGGAGTATTCCTTTCTTTGTGCTTCGACCTCTCTCTCTCGGCCTTACTCAGGCCCGTATCACCAATTTTCATGAAAAATGATATAAAAGAAATGACTTAACCATTCAAATATTTTAATTATTTATGACCCTTTAGGATTTGACTGTCTCTCCACTAATGGAATAATAAAATTAAAATAAAATACCTCAGAACGGAAATTACATTCTATTTTTAATCTTAAAATTAGATGTTCTTGGTCTATTGTTGCAAAAATTATCAAGGTTTCTTCAAAAGAGAGAAAAACTGTTAACAAAACGTGCAGTCTAAAGACTGTAACGTTACACTGTTCAATGACTTAACTAATAAACAGAACGGTACGTTTTTACCAAATGTTAATTCGTTAGTTCATGGAATAAGCCCACTACACGCGTGGATTAGAATTCTCGAATGTTGTCTGCATATTTCATATAGACTTCCCCTAAAAGTTTGGCAAGTACGATCTGATAAGCAAAAAGCCTTGTTTGCAAAACGAAAAGAACATATTCAAAAAATTCTTTGGGAAAATATGGGACTAATAGTGGACAAGCCAAAAGCAGGAGGTGCTGGCACCACTAACGACGGAAACACTGCTTGTAGAGCTTTTGAAAGACCAGATTTGTTAGCTGAACTTCTAGGACTCAACGTTGACTTGATTCAAAATTTTAAAACAATTTTAACCGCTATTTCGTTACAACTACCAATTAATGCCTTTAAATTTGAACAACTCTGCGATTCCACTGCAAAAACTTATTTCACTCACTATAATTGGTACCCAATGCCTTCAACGCTGCATAAAATTCTTATGCATGGAGGAGACATCATAAGATCATGTATGTTACCTCTTGTAATGCTTGGCGAGGAAGCTTCCGAGGCTCGCAACAAAGATTATAAGAACTTTAGACAATTTCATAGCAGAAAACAAAGCCGCGAGGACACGTTGCATTATGTATTCTATAGAATAATGGACACTTCGGATCCTCAGCTATCAGCAACATGTATATCTACTCGTATTCAACGCAAAAAATTTCTGAATCTTTCAACAGATGTTAAAAACTTATTGGCTGTTCCTGAAATAAGTCCAATTAATGACACTCTTGATGAAACATCTACTTCAAATGCAGAGCATGTCGAAGAAGATGAAATTGAAAATTCTGGCCTTGCAGAAACCATGTTATTGTTAAACGAAGTCGAACTATCAGACGAAGAAGATTAGATGAGAAGAAGATTAAAGTAAACAAACTTTAAACTAATTAAAAAAATTTTTTGAATTAAAATTAAAAAACACAAAAAAAGATTTTAAAAAAATTAAAAAACAAAAAAAATTTTAAATATAAAAAATAATAAAAAAAGCGCTTCAATAGTCCAACTTTCAATCTTCGCGTTGTGAAGCGCGTAAGTAGGATTAATAAAATTATCTGAAACTAATAAAAATGTTGGCATTTTTTAAAAATATTTTGTCTTTTTTGGTACTAAGCAATTGCAAAAACTAATAAATCAAAAAAATTCCATTTCTTAACAGATTATGCTGTCGTTCTAAATTCATCTTTAATTTTTCACATTATATTCTGTAACGTCCCGTGTATATTTTGAGCATATAAATGTTCAAATAAGATTAGTTTAGGTAAAATTAGAATTTTAAGTGTTTCTCACACTTCGTCGCTGTTTTGAATATTTATTTCTAAACAAACTACAAGTGCAAATAATCTTAAATTAAATAAAAGATATCAGAACGTTCTCTTCAAGAAAACAATTATTTCTAAAACGTCTAAAATTCTCAAAACCTTAAGCTCAAAATCAACAGTTCCGAAAATTAAAATAGAGAAGAATTGTATTTTGAAGATATCATTCTGATATCTCCTGTAAATAAAGTCAGCATAGTTGAATAATCTAGCGTAACTATCTAAATATCCCGAGCACCGATGCACTCTTGCAAACAACAAGACCTAACTATTTTTTATGTAAAGTATGAGAATGAGTGATTTAATTATAAATAATGAATAATAATTGTTTAAATGTTTAAATTTTATTGTTAATTAACTTTAATTAATTTTGATTTCTTTAATTGGATTTAATTATTTAAAATATTTCAAGTTTTTATTATAAATTAATTATTTCACAGACAAATCATTGTGTATAATTGTTTATAAATATTATTTGAACATTTGAATTATTATTACTCATTTTTGATTATTATTAATTTTTAATTCAATTATTTTAAATTACTTTTCAAACGTTTTAGAATAATTTTATTAAATATAAAGAATATTCTATACTTTTATAATAAAAATTAAATTAACAAACAAATTAAACAATTTTAAATAAATTTTAATTATTTTTAATTATTCAAATTAATTTTTAATCATTAATTAACAATTTAAGTATACAAAATTCTTTATATTTTAAAACTTTAATAATTAATTATATTTTATTGTTAAAAATTATTGTTAATAACTTTTTAACTAATAATATTAATATTCATAATGTTTAAATTAATTTTTAATATTAATAATGTGAAAATTATGAAAAACTCAGAAATTGGTTGGAAAACTGAATTTTGGCTCCATCTCTTGAAAACGGTCAAAACTTTAAGCCCCTTCCACTTGAAAACTCCCCTAATTCAAGTACGCCCACGCAACTTCTTATCTCTCAAGGCTGGGCCTGAAGGGCCCAATACCGTCACTGACCTAACCAGTTTTTTTTTCCCCATTTTCTTTCCTTAGATCCAATCCTTGTAATTTCCCAACCTCTTTTTCCTCCACTTTGAGACCCATTATTTTAAAACATAGTTCCATCCTTAAAAATAGGTAGGGACAATGATATAAAAATACGAACCCCGTTGAGAAGTCAGTCACAAAAAAAACAGTCACAAGAATTCTAAAAAAACTACTTCTTCCTCAAATTCTTCTTCAAGTTCAAGTTCAAGTTCAAGTTCAAGTTCAAGTTCAAGTTCAATTAATTTTCATTTTTTCTAACAATTTTCCAAGTGTTAAATTTAAATTGTATTAAAAATTTCTCACGATTCATCAACAGTACGAGCCAAAAATTCAACGCTTTTTCAACCAATTTCCGAGTCTACAAGTGCCAATTTGTTTAAATAAAAGTAAGTCTTATATTAAATTGCTGTCTAACTTTCATCTAAATCTTTTTCTTGTCATTTCTAAATAATTCCGAAGAATATTAATGCGTTAATCGTGTTCTTATTTCTTCAATTTCCTTGTCGTATTTTTGTATTTACCATAATTTTCATTACCTTACCTAAGGATTTTAATGCGTTTATCGCGTAATTATTCCTTTAATTTCCCCGCGAAAATCCCTATTTACATATATTGATCAATTTGAATCGTTCCCGAGTTAGTGGACGCAAGTCTAGACTCGAAACATAAAATAAGAGAATATTTCCGAATATTCTCTGAAATTTATACTTGTGTTATGCATCCGACGTAACATAGGGTAAATTTTTGGAGGCCCCGGAGGGATAGTTCAAATTGATCTTTATAAAAAAAAACTTCTTCTTTCATCTATTTTCTCTCTAATTATCTCAATTTTTTTATATAAAAAGTATCATTTTATTTATTAAAAATTCAGTACAAATGAACGTTACGTTAATAAATATGTTAATTGTGAAATATTCGTATATTCGTATAAAAATTACCGAAATTTAATAAAATTGAAAATTCCCTATAAATTGCTAGAATGTTAAAATGAGAATTTGTCATTATAAATTGAAAAATTAACAATATTTCAAAAATTTCATGTACATTGGTTAATTTGGAAAGTTTCCGTAAATTACTAAAATGCTCAAAATCTAGAAATTACCATTACAAGAATGAAAAATCAACAAAATTTAAAAGAATTTGTGTAAAATTGTCAAACAAATTGTTATTTAAAAAAAAAAAAGAGAGAAAATTTCATTTTCTAAAAATTAAGAATTAAATTTTTTTTAAAAAAACTTTGTTTTAAAATAAAACTTAAATAAATTTTCATTTTCAATAAAAACTGAAATTTATAAATAAATTAATAAAATGTCACATTTATTAATTAAAACTTGTGTTAAAATGTGCGTATGCAACATATTAAACTGTTAACATACATAAAAATCCAGTTGCGATTTCGATTTAAAGCACCCCTTTGACAGGCGAACGAATCGATAGGCGCAATCGATATATATATATCGATTGTCAGAATCGATCCCTTACTCTCGAGAGCATGCCTCTCGCTGTACGTGCCTTTACAGTAGTACCGCACTACGGCTGACTACGCAAGTCGGTCATCGGCCATTACTACTGCGCGCGACGACAGCGGGCCCCGCCAAGCTGCATCGCGCCTCTCGCGGTCTCCCCCCGCGAATTCCCCCTCCACCTCGCGCTTCATCTCGCGATCGCGAAGTTTTTCGCGGTTTTTAATAGAAAATTTGAATTTTAACTTATATATTGTAACTTCTCTTCTATTATCGCGATTTTGAAAATTCTTTTTTTACCCTTATTCTATTTTTGATTATAAAATGATTATCCCTAATAATAACCTTGTTAATGAATTAAAAAAAAAGATATTCTAAATCCAAAAATTCTAAATCCAAATGTTATAAATTAAAAATTCTAAATCCAATTATTCTAAATTAAAAATTCTAAATCCAATTATTCTAAATCTAAAAATTCTAAATCCAATTATTCTAAATCCAAATGTTCTAAATCCAAATGTTCTAAATCCAAATGTTATGAATCAAAAATTATAAACTAAAAATTCTAAATCCAATTATTCTAAATCCAAATGTTCTAAATCCAAATGTTCTAAATCCAAATGTTATGAATCAAAAATTATAAATTAAAAATTCTAAATCCAATTATTCTAAATCCAAATGTTTTAAATCCAAATGTTCTAAATCCAAATGTTATGAATCAAAAATTATAAATTAAAAATTCTAAATCCAATTATTCTAAATCCAAATATTCTAAATCCAAAAATTCTAAATCCAAATGTTCTAAATCTAAAAATTCTAAATCCAAATGTTATAAATCAAAAATTAAAAAAATCCAAATTCTAAATCCAAAAATCAAACAAATTCTAAATCAAAATCAAAAATTTTAAATAAAAAAATTATACAAATACTAAATCCAAAATATTCTAAATAAAAAAAAAATACAATTTCTAAATTCAAAATATTCTAAATTTAAATTATAAATTAAAAATACAAAGAAAATTCTTAATTCAAGTTACTAAATAAAAAAATTGAACAAAAAAATTAAAAATTCTAACTCTAAAATATAAAATAAATTTTTCTAAATCCTAAATCTAAATCAAAAATATAAATCAAAATCTATTTTTAAAAATGAATTCCTAAATGAAATTTTAAATACAAATTTTACAAAATTTAAAGCTAATTTTAATTCAAAGTCGAAATTTTTAATCAAAATCTATGACAAAATTCTGATTTTAATTTTAAGAAATGAACCATTTAATAAAAATTATCAAAATGTGTCAAAAAGTATTAATTTCAAACAAAAACAAAGAAAATTTAACAATTAAAAGTTCAACAAAAATGAAACAAATTATAAAAAAGGGTAATTTAATTAGATAATTAAAATTCAAAACTTCTCTAATGAAAACCTCTAGAATAAAACAACTCAATTCCAAAATTTATATTTAAACAAAAAAAATAATAAATAAAATTAAAAATGTTTTCTTTAAAAAAAAATATATATATTCTTTAAAAATAAATTTAACATTGAGAAAAATTCAATTGACAAATCCTGCAATACATGTTAATTCCAAATCCTAAACCTTTAAATATCCTAAAACAAGATGTAAAAATTTGATTTTAAAAAAAAACATGTATATGCTTATAATAAGAAAATCCAAAAATTTATATAAAAATAATTTTATATTCAAGATTTTTTAATTCCAAATCAAAAATTAAAATCAAACAAACAAAATTCAATTCCATATCAATAATTTTAAATTATAATTATAATTTTTTTTTTATCAGTAAAATCATAATTAAAAAATATCAAATTAAAATGAAAATTTAGAAGTCCAAATCATTAATTCTAAAATTCAAAATTATGTTTTAAAAAAAAAATGATAAAATAATTAGATTTCATTTAATTCAAGTCAAATAAAATAAAAAAAATGTTTAAGAACAAGATCATAGTAAAAAAAAAAAAATATATATATATAAAATGTTAAAATAAACATAAGAAATACAATAATTTTTTTTTGTTTTATTAACTTTAAGATTATTAATTTGTGTTTTATTTGTTACAATCTAATATTTAATAATAAAAACCATTTCATAATTTTTTTTTTATTAATACCAATTTCTAAAGAAAGAGTTTTTTTTTGTATCTGAAATTTATTTACTTTTGATATATATATTAACAATATTTGTTTGATGGATCTATTAGATTAATAGCGGTTTTTGATATTTGCAAATTCACACTCTAATCCTTAAAAAAAAGAAATTATTAATGCCAGAGTAAAGAGTACGCCCTGCTCTAGGTCAAATCCAATTCTATATCCAAAACACAGAGGTGAAATTTTGTAAAACAAATAAACTATAAAATTTGATATATTTATCGATTAATAAAATATTCGTTTAATGTAAAAAAAATTATTTTTTTTTTGAGACAAAAATTAAGAAATTCATTTAGAGATTGTGACGATAATTTGATTTTCTTTCTAAAGTGATAATGCAACATACTTATTGAATATAAATGAAATTTTATTAGATAATGAATATATAATCAAGATAATTGTAGATATTGAAAATGCAAACACCGTGGTAGCTTGGTGCATTTATGGAAGTAAATCCTGTAACATTTTAAAATATTGGTATTCATAAATTGAGGTTCGTTTCCTCCTTATCGCGAAGAAATGTTTGTTAAACAATTCTTGTGGTTATTTTGTTATTTTTTTTGTTATCTTTTTTTTTTTTTTTATTTTCAAATTCAATAAGATATTTGTTTTGTGTATAATAATTAATTGTGTAGTTTGTGCATAGGCTAGGTTGCATTTGTTCACGAGTAAAGTTTCGACTACTTTCAGAGGCAAGGTTGCATTCGTTTACAAATAAAGTTTCGACTACTTTCAGACACAACTTAAATCGCAAATTGATTGTTTTTTATATAATCTTTAATTTAAAATCATTTTTTTTTTTTTTTTTTTTTCTGAATCAAAAATATTGAAATGGAAAAATATTCAAAGCTTATAAAATAGATATATTGGATTGTAATAATATGAGCTTATAATTGATACATCAAAAAAGAGAATTAAAGAAAAAAGACAAACGTTTATTTTTTTTTTTTTTTTTTTTTTTTTTTTATAAAGAAAAGAGTAAATTATTGTATTTTTCAAAAGATCAATTACTTGTAAAATAATAATTTTTTTTTATGTTACAGATCAAACTATTTTCAAAAATTATTTTTTTTTTTTTTACAAAACAAATCAAACTAAAATTACGCATTACTTACAGTTTCATACAGAGGAAAAATTTTAAATTGTATAGAGTCAAAAAAATATATATATAAATGTTTGTAAGGATTAAAAGGACAACCATCATCACTACAAAGGAATACAACATCACCAATCACCAAAATTGTATAAATTCATTAAAATTATGTAAAATTTTTTAATATTTATTACTGTTAACATTTTCTATATTTCTATAAATTGTAAAAAAGAATTTAATATTTTAATATTAATATTCATTTTAAATTTAACTTATTACTGTGGAAATATTAGGTATAATTCAGAAATAAATTGTATCTATTTTGAAATTGTAAAAAAGGGTAAAAACAAACAAGTTACAGTTGAAAGAGAAATTGTTTATATTTTAAATTTGTATTAGTTAATAGTAAGATCCAAATTGTTTCATTTCAAGAAATTAAGAATTTTCCTGTTGTATCAACAAATTAATAGGAAACATACCTAAAAAAATGAGAAGATAAATTTTACGATTATTGAACATCCTATATGTTATCATCACTATAAGAAACAAAATTTATCAACATGATACTTCAACACTACTTCAAGATATGCAAAACTTAATTTATTGTGAAATGCATATAAATTCGGACATCTGAATGAATCCACATTTTAATTCAGCAAATAACTTTATAAACTGTGACAATCATCATTAATCATATCATCTTACAAAGAAAACAATAAAAGGATTATTGTTTAAGAAGTATTCAACCAAGAGTTAATTTACCAGAAGTATCAATAGCTAAAAATTCTATCTATCAATTGTAGAAGAATCATTTTCAACTGTAGATGTCTACTATCTACTAAATTGTTCTGAAAGAAGTGTGAAGAAATTCGTCAACCGAACAATTGCCTACAGTTTCAACAGTAACAAAGGATAATCAAGATTACGAACATCATTTAATAACAATTAATTCTTTCTGAAATAACAAAATGCTATTTATCTTATGAGCAATTCTCAAGCAACTAAAACTTTAAACCTTTTATTTTTTTCGATTAAAATTTTCTATTTCATATTATGTTTATAACAAATCGACATGCATATGATTAAATTTTTGTGTTTCGCTTAGGGCATGATTAATTCACAAGCAACAAAGCCTACCTCAAAACTTTTCATCCGCAAATATAAAATATCTGTACAATTTTTTTTTTGTTTGGTCACTTTTCGTCTTTCATCCTCAAGTAACCATTTTACGGCTGGGGTGTAACGTCCCGTGTATATTTTGAGCATATAAATGTTCAAATAAGATTAGTTTAGGTAAAATTAGAATTTTAAGTGTTTCTCACACTTCGTCGCTGTTTTGAATATTTATTTCTAAACAAACTACAAGTGCAAATAATCTTAAATTAAATAAAAGATATCAGAACGTTCTCTTCAAGAAAACAATTATTTCTAAAACGTCTAAAATTCTCAAAACCTTAAGCTCAAAATCAACAGTTCCGAAAATTAAAATAGAGAAGAATTGTATTTTGAAGATATCATTCTGATATCTCCTGTAAATAAAGTCAGCATAGTTGAATAATCTAGCGTAACTATCTAAATATCCCGAGCACCGATGCACTCTTGCAAACAACAAGACCTAACTATTTTTTATGTAAAGTATGAGAATGAGTGATTTAATTATAAATAATGAATAATAATTGTTTAAATGTTTAAATTTTATTGTTAATTAACTTTAATTAATTTTGATTTCTTTAATTGGATTTAATTATTTAAAATATTTCAAGTTTTTATTATAAATTAATTATTTCACAGACAAATCATTGTGTATAATTGTTTATAAATATTATTTGAACATTTGAATTATTATTACTCATTTTTGATTATTATTAATTTTTAATTCAATTATTTTAAATTACTTTTCAAACGTTTTAGAATAATTTTATTAAATATAAAGAATATTCTATACTTTTATAATAAAAATTAAATTAACAAACAAATTAAACAATTTTAAATAAATTTTAATTATTTTTAATTATTCAAATTAATTTTTAATCATTAATTAACAATTTAAGTATACAAAATTCTTTATATTTTAAAACTTTAATAATTAATTATATTTTATTGTTAAAAATTATTGTTAATAACTTTTTAACTAATAATATTAATATTCATAATGTTTAAATTAATTTTTAATATTAATAATGTGAAAATTATGAAAAACTCAGAAATTGGTTGGAAAACTGAATTTTGGCTCCATCTCTTGAAAACGGTCAAAACTTTAAGCCCCTTCCACTTGAAAACTCCCCTAATTCAAGTACGCCCACGCAACTTCTTATCTCTCAAGGCTGGGCCTGAAGGGCCCAATACCGTCACTGACCTAACCAGTTTTTTTTTCCCCATTTTCCTTCCTTGGATCCAATCCTTGTAATTTCCCAACCTCTTTTTCCTCCACTTTGAGACCCATTATTTTAAAACATAGTTCCATCCTTAAAAATAGGTAGGGACAATGATATAAAAATACGAACCCCGTTGAGAAGTCAGTCACAAAAAAAACAGTCACAAGAATTCTAAAAAAACTACTTCTTCCTCAAATTCTTCTTCAAGTTCAAGTTCAAGTTCAAGTTCAAGTTCAAGTTCAAGTTCAAGTTCAAGTTCAAGTTCAAGTTCAAGTTCAATTAATTTTCATTTTTTCTAACAATTTTCCAAGTGTTAAATTTAAATTGTATTAAAAATTTCTCACGATTCATCAACAGTACGAGCCAAAAATTCAACGCTTTTTCAACCAATTTCCGAGTCTACAAGTGCCAATTTGTTTAAATAAAAGTAAGTCTTATATTAAATTGCTGTCTAACTTTCATCTAAATCTTTTTCTTGTCATTTCTAAATAATTCCGAAGAATATTAATGCGTTAATCGTGTTCTTATTTCTTCAATTTCCTTGTCGTATTTTTGTATTTACCATAATTTTCATTACCTTACCTAAGGATTTTAATGCGTTTATCGCGTAATTATTCCTTTAATTTCCCCGCGAAAATCCCTATTTACATATATTGATCAATTTGAATCGTTCCCGAGTTAGTGGACGCAAGTCTAGACTCGAAACATAAAATAAGAGAATATTTCCGAATATTCTCTGAAATTTATACTTGTGTTATGCATCCGACGTAACAATTCGTAATCATCAATTCCAGAAACAATTAAATATCAAGTTTCAAGCAATTTTAGTAGATTTTGAACTTTTGGTTAGCCATATTGGATCCACCATTTTGAATTTTTAAAATCTGATTGCGGATTAGTAATCAGCGACCCCGAAAACCCCCGAGTGACGGTTTTCAGACGAATCTGATCAATTGTTGAAAATAATGTCCGCCATATTGGATCCGCCATTTTGAATTTTTAAAATCTGATTTCGGATTCGTAATCAGCGACCCCGAAAACCCCCGAGTGACGGTTTTCAGACGAATCTGCATAAAGTGATCTTTACATCGCGACCGCGGAATATTCCTGCTACAAGTTCCGCCATTTTGTTTTGTGGGAGGGAGCCTAATAGATCTCCAGAATTTGCCATACGACAATGATTTTGATGGTTTAATACGAGGGCGTACTTTAAGTTTTTTAAATCCTGAGTAACATCTGTCCAATCTAATTCGTCAAAATATAGTTTTTTTACAACGATCGAATATACCTTATATTTACCACAAAGGGTGAGATGTACATGTCCTTTAAATGGCTTACTGTCGCGGATGTC
The DNA here is from genome assembly GCF_019393585.1 of Leptopilina boulardi. Taxonomy (NCBI): domain Eukaryota; kingdom Metazoa; phylum Arthropoda; class Insecta; order Hymenoptera; family Figitidae; genus Leptopilina; species Leptopilina boulardi. The sequence continues at coordinate 802,191 of NW_026137709.1, forward strand.
CTGCATGTATCTTTAATTTCAGGAATGGACTCACTGGTTCCGCGCACTTCACTGAACTTTCACTCGCGGATTTTTTTAATTGAAGTCGACGTGGCACAATGTTACTCTTCCTTTCTTTGATTAGTTTATCTGGGGTAAGGGTGCATTTTTCTTGGAATGGAGTAAACGGAGTTGATTGCGCGCCTGGGGCGAGAAAAGGTCCTGGGGTCGAAGTCAAATGAATTTCCGAAAAAGACTCATATACATTTGGGTCTTCTAGCACTTCGGGATCCTCTCTGAATTGCACGGCGCTTCTTTTGAAGCTGGGGTTTACTTGAGTGGTTGGTAATACACCCTCTGTTGGTTCAGCGGAGTAAGACGATACCTCTGTTTGGAGAACAGGCGTTTCTTTGCCTTTTTCCTTCGTTTCTAGGTTTTTTTGGTTGTAGAGTTTTAAGAAATTATTTACTCTTTCAGCAAAGGCGTTGTCATCATTTCCTTGGCAGGGGTCTAACACCTTCAGGTATTCCAAGTACTCTTCGTCACTCTCTCCTTCTGAAACATGCGGTTTTCTCGGCGTGTGATTAGTGAGCTCTGTTGGATTAATTCCTCTGTCGACGAGGGTTTGATCGAATTTTCAAATTGATTCATCAAGATTGATGTTGAAATGATGTGAGTGCTGTTGTTCTTCTTCACTGGCTGAATCCGAACTCTCTTCACTGCTAGCAGGGCGTATCAAGCCGCTGATAATTACCTTCTCTAAAATTTGTTCCTCTTCGATTTCTTCTGGAGATGATTCAGAAGACGTGCTTGATTCTGATGACGGCTCAAGAAAGGCACCTTCTCTGGCAAGACGATCAGCATTCTCGTTTCCTTCAATGCCGTCATGTCCTTGTACATGCTCCCAGATAACGTCATCATGTCTGATGGCTTTTATTAGTCGTTTATAAGCTCTTTGGTTTTTAACAGGATTGTTGTCGTTCGTTCTCCAATCATTCCTTTGCCACTTTGGGACTCATTCATTGATGCCTTGTACCAGAACCTTAGAATCGGTTTTAATCCTGAGTTTTTTTAGTCCAGCTTTTCTTGCCTGATGGATCGCCACCGTGGCTTCTTCGATTTCAGAGGCATTATTAGTTTGTCGCCCTTTATACCGTCGAGATACGTTAAGAGGGTTGTTCGGGCCGAACCAGATTCCTATACCTGCTCTCGGTCTCGTTCCACCATTATCTCCACACGCGCCATCTACGTAAACGTCTGTGTAGGGATCACTTAACACGGAAAGCGAAAGGGATGAAGATTCGAGAGGGTTAAATTTACTGTCAGGGGCACGAGTTTCTTTAAGGGTGGGGTTTATCGCAACACTGGGGACAGCACTATGGTCTTTTCGAAAAACTGGAGGATCAGATTCTTTTTCGCCCTCACTACAGGGAAATTGTTCATTTGAGGAAGAACTGGAAGCTAAATCTATCGAGGCCTGGGGAGCAGGGGTCGCCCTTTTTCTCAATGTTTGGTCTATGCAGCTAATGTCCGGATCAATGGAGCCTATGGCTGCCGGAGGTTTATAAGGTTCTTCTCCATCGGGTTCGTTTGATTTGGTGGTTCCTTTTGGTCTACCTGGACGTCGAGGTGGGGGTCCTGTAGAAGAAGATGGACCAGGGAGTTGAAGAATGTCGGCATTCACCCTCATTGGCCTATCACTTGGTATGGGGCTCTTCGTCCTTTTTAATATGGAGGTAGGCTTGAAACCAAGCAGTCCCCATGATGGAGCTTTAGGGAGTTTGAGACTTGGATTTGGCTTTAGAATTGTTTTCCTCTCATGTTGTGTCACTGCTCTGGTTCGGGGTCCTGTAGAAGAACTGGTTTGGGGAGGTTTACGTTTTTAGAGCCTTTTTGTGCATTGTCCTTTTTTTTATCCTTGATTGGTAATGCACGGAGAGGCGGGGGATCAATTTTCGGTATTTCAATTTCTGTGTCTGTTGCATCATTTGGCGATGAATCGGTCCAATCTGATTCTAAACTCGCATCAGAACGCTGTACCTTTGTCGCCATGTTATCATCGGTAGGGTTATTCGATAATGCTTGTACAATACGATTTATTTACCCTGGCTTGTATTCGAATTTATATTGGTAATCCTGGAGCCTCAGTCTCCATCTTGAAAGCCTTGCTCCCGGATTATCAATATCAGACATCCAGTGGATTGGTTCAAAATCACACGCCAAGGTGAATTCTCGTCCGTAGAGATATGGACGAAAATGCTCGACGGCGTATAATATCGCAAAGCATTCTCGTTCTGCCTTTGGGTATTTTATTTCATTTTTGTTCAAGACTTTTGAGAAATAGCTTACCGGTAAGTCCATTCCGTTCACTTCTTGGGTTAGCATTGCCCCGATGGCATGGTCCGAGACGTCCGTTGTTAGTTTAAATTTTTTCTTAAAATCCGGGTATTGCAGAATGGGTTTACGACACAAGTATTTTCTGAGTCTTAAAAAGCTTTTACACTGTGATTCGCCCCAATCCCATTTCACGTCCTTTTTTAGCAATTCCGATAGTGGTTTGGCTAGTTTAGCGTAGTCCTTGATGAAGCGCCGATAATATCCAGACAGACCTAAGAAACTCCTAATGTCTTTTTGCGTCTTAGGTCTCGGAAATCCTTTAATAGCTTCAATTTTACTAGGGTTAGGTTTGACTCCACTACCACTAATGATATGCCCAAGATACGACACTTCTGTTTTTAAAAATTCACTCTTGTCGGGCTGAAGTTTTAGATTTGCCTCTCGAAGCTTAATGAAAAGCCTTCGAGCTCTAACGTCATGCTCTTCAAGTGTGTCCGAATAGATAATAATATCATCTAAGTAAACGAATGCTCCAGTGTCGAGCATGCTACTTAGTACACTATTAAGTAATCGTTGAAAAGTAGGAGGGGCTTTCTTGATCCCCATGGGCATCCGGTGATACTCATAGTGACCGTTTCTCGATGAAAATGCGGTTTTGTGACGGTCGTCGGGGTGTGTTTCGACCTGGTGGAATCCACTCGCTAAATCGATTACGGTGAAGTACCTAGCGCCACCTAACCTTTCTAAAATCCCGCTGATATTTGGAAGGAGAAATGCATCTCCAATTACCTTCTCGTTTAGGGCCCTATAGTCAATTACGACCCTCCACTTCTTTTCTCCAGAGGCGTCAAGTTTCTTTGGGACAATTAGGAGTAAGGAGTTATAGTCAGAGTTTGAATGACCTATTATTATGCTGTTAAACTGCTTTAGCAGTTGCGCGTCTATTTGCTCTAGAGCCTTGTTTGGGGACCTATACTGTTTTTTTCTAATTACTTGATCATCGATGGTTGGGATCCGATGCTGCACTAAATGCGTGCAGGTTATCTTTTCTCCTTTAAGATGAAAAATATCAGAAAAGTCATCCGCCCATTGATTTACCATTTCTTTCCCTTCCGGAGTAAGGTGGGATGTGTATAGGGACTCTTTGACTCTGCGAATCCTGTCAGAGAGTCCAATTCCTGTGGCCTCCTGCAAATTTTCGGTATCTGAGTCAGAAAATTCTTCCCCAGGAAATTTGCAAAAGTCAAACGGAATGAGCTCCAGTGGTTCTCCCTACTGAAAATCCCCACATAGGCTCCTATAAAGGAACTCACATAGGCTCCTATATAGGAAGCCATATGTTTCCTATACAAAATCGTATACGTAATTTGAACAGGAATTTGAATAGGAAATGAAGTAGGAATTATCATATGAAAAAAAATTCATATTATAGGAATTGAAATAGGAATATACATAGGAATGTACATTCCTGTGTGGATGTGGATTCATATGATAATTCCCACTTAATTTCCTATTCAAATTCCTGTTCTAATTACGTATACAATTTTGTATATGAAACCATATGGCTTCCTATATAGGAGCCTATGTGAGTTCCTATATAGGAGCCTATGTGGGAATTTTCTGTGGGGCTATGCGTAGGTCAATTTCATCTTCGGTCGTATTGATAGCCATCGCGTGGCAAACACAATCCTTAATTAAAACTAAAGCTTCTCCTAGGTAAACGCCTCCTGGGGCTTGCATACGCAGGAGATAGCCTTCCTTTAATTCCGGATTAAGAACATCGATCGCTATTGGTTTCCTGGTTCTGGCTTTTATTCTCAAAATTCTTGCGAAGGGTTTGATGTCAGGTCTCAACTTTTCTCTAGCTTCCAGTGATTCTCGGTCTACAAAGGGAATAGGAGTCACTGGATTTGTGATGGTCACAAGAGCATTATGCCGAAAAGAGAGTTGAGCCTGTTCTTGCGGCAAGAATGGCCTTTCTAGAATTCCAGATGTTGAAATTGGGAAATTGTTTTTCACAACTTAGAATTCGATCGGGACATTGAGAATTGCTATTTCTACAGTCCCGAATGTCTGTACCGAGTGGTTAGTAATACCCGTAATCTCAGTGCACTTGTTTCGAGCAAGTGTGAGTTCGGGTTTCAGGACGCTTAATTTGATCAAGTTAGTGTCAGAGCCGGGATCAACTAAAAAGTTCACTTTCGTTTTTCTAAACTCAGGTGCATCTAGTTGAACTACAGGAGAGTCTTCTCCCCTAGACTTTGCTCTACGGACCCAACTCGGTCCGGGGCAAAGTGTACTGACCTGTGACGCTGAGGGGTCGGACTAGCTGCCGCGTCTGAGCGTCGAGTCTGTTGGAAGTTTAAATCCGGTTTCTGGAAACTCGGATTTGTCTGGTTACTTGGGGAAGCTGAACGGGGTGGGGTGTTGCTTACTATGGAACCTTGGTTCAGTAGTCTATATTGTTGATAGGGTTGTTGAGGTTGTGTTGACGCGTAAGGTGTAGCACGTGTTGGAAAGTGTGGATACGGCATGTTTGGGACAGGAGGCGCATAAGGCATTGACTGGGCAAGGGATGGCATCATAGACCGATAAAATGCAGCTAGTTGTTCTGGGGTAAATTGCATCATTTCACGGGATTGATTTCGGCTAGATTTGTTGTCGCTATTTTCCCTATTATTGTCACTCCTTTTTCTGTCCGATGAAGGGTGTCCTTCTACTTGGCGACTGTACGGGCTGGGAGATCGACCCCTATCATCTGATCGAGTGATATGATATGACGATGCCCTAGTTCTTTCCGCGTAATTACGGCGTTCCTCTGCATAGAGTGCGTGTTCAAAAGCTTCTTCAAGATTTCTAGGGTTACGAGTATCGACAAATGTGGACATTTTGTCGGGTAAGCCTCTCACAAAGGCCCGGAACGCGTTCTCTACTACCGGCTGCATAATTATTTCAGTTTCGGAAATTCGCGGTCCACGTTCTTGAGTGCCACGTTTGATTTCAATAGCCTCGCGAAAAATTCTATTATATTTTAACTCTAATGCGTGTCTTACACCACTTACGAGCCCTCTCAATCTGTCGTGGTAATCACTCACCGTCTCCGTTTGTTTTAACCTAATTGTCATGATATTGTCTAAGTACTACTGGTACTTCTTTGCGGACGCGAACCTTTTTCTCAAGTGTTCTACAAGTTCATTTATCCCATCAAACCGCTGTTTTCTATTTCTTGCAGAAAGTCTTTGTGGGGAGATTGGCGACCGTCAAACAATAGGATATTTTGGGAGTTGGTCTGTACCGACATATTTGTTTGAGTACTGTAACGACATTATTAGTGTAATCCAAAGGTGGGGGAAGGGGCTCTACATTTCGCAATTCTCCACCCACGTGGATTGATCCGTTGGGGTTGGGAATTCCGTTACCACCATTATTACTGGTAGACATGTTTACTTTGTATAGATACTTCGAGATTAGGAATATTTACGAATTATATAGTATACAGTAACCTTGATTTATACACAGAAGGAAAGGTCACTTGGCAGTCAACAATATCCGCGTGTTTGTCGACACCGCGGATTATTCTTGCTAATTGTTACTCAGAGATTAGTCTAGAAAGAAAATTTCTGATCCTAATTAATAGGTTCCTTCCTTTTGCGTGCGTTTTGTTAAGTTCAGAGAAATCGATATTAATGCGGTTATTAGTTCTCGTGAAAATCTGAATCGCGTTTGGGTAATGGGTCTCTATATTCTCTGTTTTTTCTGTTAATTCGGACCACTGGTCCTGGAAGAAACCCGGCACCACTAAAGCTAAACGGGGGAACATTTATTTATTTATTTATTTATTAATTCTCCACCGCCCGCAGTCCTAGAAGGACCATAAATGGGCAACTACAAAAAAAATTACATTTGTTCTATAATATGTAAGTAATTATTTAAACATTTTATGAAATCACTTACCGAAGAGCAAAACAAATCATTTAAATGATATCACGCAAAATAAATAGGAGAGGTTTTACCAAATTCACTACGCAAACATGGCAAAGTAAATGGCATTACATTACGAGAGTTGATTCTAGGCACTCTTAATGGTAAACTATATAATATATCTGGAGCGTAGATTCGGGAAGACAAAATTTTTAAAATAAACAAACAAGCATAGAAAATTCTACGTTGCGCTATTGTGATGAAGCGGAATCGCATACACAATTCATTAGGATCCTGGCCACGAGGCGGATATTTTTTATCAACCTTAAATGCCAGATATTTGAGGAACCTCTTCTGAATATATTCTAAAAAAATATTATACTTTTCAAATTGAGGAATCGCAATAAAAGAAGAAAATTCAATTTTAGATCTAATTAATGAGAAAAAAAGTAACTTTAAAGTGTTAATGTTATAAAAATGTTTAGTTGATCTTAAGAGGTAACCCAAAGATCTGGAAGTAATTGTTACTAATTTGATATATGGTCATTCAAATTCAATTGACAGTCAAAAGTAACGCCAAGGTCACATACTGAAAAAACTCTCTCCAATGTTATATTATTTAAAACATAGTTGTTAAAAAAAGGTACCTTTGACCTAGTGAAAGTTAAAATATGACATTTAGAGATATTGAGTGGCAAAAAGTTATTCTGTGACCAAGTAAAAATATAATCCAAATCACTTTGGAGAGCATTTATATCTGAAATAGATTTAATTATGCGAAAAACCTTAACATCATCGGCAAAAAGTAAAATATAGGAATCTATGCCTTCGGTAATGTCATTAATATAAATAGTAAAAAGTGGAGAACCCAGTGAAGATCCCAGTGGAACTCCTTTATCAGGTATAAAAGAATCGGACGAAAATTGACCTATAGTAACTTTATGACTCCTTTGATATAAATAATTAAGTAAAACTGTCTGAAGATTAAATGGCAAATCAATTTTATTAAGTTTTTCTTCCAAAATTGTATGATCAATTAAATCAATAGCTTTTGAAAAATCCAAGAAAGCCACATCAACTTGCCAACCTTTCTGTAAAGCCTCATTAATCGTATGAGTGAAAAATACTAAGTTAGTTGATATGGATCTACCTCTCACACATCCATGTTGTGAGTCGGAGATGTAGTTTTTCGTACACTCAAAAAGAATATTAGAAACAGCCTTCTCAAAAACTTTGGAAAAATTCTGAATTATAGCAATGGGTCTATAAGTTTCCACTGCAGACTTATCATCATTCTTGTAAATAGGGCAAATCCTAGCATACTTCCAAACTCGAGGAAATTTGTCAGTTCTTAATGCCATGTTATATATGGATGTAAGTAGATATTGAAACACAGACGCACAATCTCTAATAAAGAAACTAGGAATCAAATCAGAACCGGCTGTAGTAGTGGCATTCAAGGATCTAGCACATATAAAAATTACATCAGGTGAGAGCATGAACATGTTTATGCAGAAGAGGTCGTTATTATAAAGTGTATAATCCCTCGCGGAATGGTTGTCCGCGGATCGGACGCCATTGCGTCCAATTCGCGTCTGATCGCGGACGCTCTTGTATTTTTGTTATTTTTAACCTTTAAATAATGAAAAAAGGTTAAAAAATTATTAGAAACTTTAAAAAAAGTATTAAAAAATCAAATAATACCATATTTATACATGATTAATGCAAAGTAAGTTAAAAATTAATACTTAAAAAAAAAAAAATCGGACAAGTGCGAGTTACACTCGCACTGAAATCGAGGGTTCCGTACTCGAAGCAAACTTATTTGGTATAAAAACAAATATTTGAAAAATATGTGTTGTATGTTAAATAATATAAGTGATACAAAAAAGGACAATTTTGAAAAAAAATTTAAGAAAAGTGTTCCTCTTTTAGTATAAAAACAAAAAAATTTTTTCACTTATATTATTTAACATACAACACATATTTTTCAAATATTTGTTTTTATACCAAATAAGTTTGCTTCGAGTACGGAACCCTCGATTTCAGTGCGAGTGTAACTCGCACTTGTCCGATTTTATTTTATAAAAAAATTTTACTAAAAAAATATAAGAAACATAATTTTATTTCAACTCGCAATATTTTTATTGTATTTACATTTTGCGTTTTAATTGAATTTAAATCATTTAAATCACTTAACTGAGTTACAGAAATTTATTGCTTTCTCCGCGAGGAATGCAAATTTTTATAAAATGAACATAAAGAACCCCCTATTTTATTTTAGAGTTATAACCACAGAAGAAATAAACTTAAGCAAAAAGTCCACTCTTTCCACTTCTTTTCATGTTTATTAAATTATTTCTATAATCTACACATAAAAATACGTAAAAATAGTAAATTTGAAGCCCTTTAGATAAAATTTTTTTTGTTATTGGGAAAAAATTCATGATTTTTTCTAAAATTATCAGTTTTTTCTTGACAGCCCCAGAAAAATAGACTCCAATCATCCTCGCTATATTTCTTTTGTAATGTACACGTAAAAATACGTCAAAATATATAAATTTGAATCACTTTAGAAAAACTTTTTTCGTTTTTTGCGGAAAAACACATTTTTTTTTTAAATTTATCATTTTTCTTCAAAAATTTGATAAAAATTGATCATCAACTCCAATCGCGCTTACATTTTTTCCCTGTATTTTTCACGCAAAAATGGAGTTTTACAGAAAGTATGAACAGTCTGGATTGAATATTGTGTGCGCTAGGGAGAATAAATCATTTTTTTCGAAATTTTTGATTTTTCCTTGACAACGCTATGTAAATTATTCCGAATCAAGTTTGCTATAATTTTCCTGTAATTTTCACGTAAAAATACGTAAGTGTGTCAAATTTGAGCTCTTTATGTCAAAAGATGTGGCCGCTAGGGGGGGGGGTACATACTCATTTTTAGGTATTTTTCGTAAAAATTCATGGTTTTTCCTTGACAACGCTATGATAATCAACTCCAATCATGCTCGATATATTTTTTTTGTAATCTACACGTAAAAATACGTTAAAATATATAAATTTAATTTCCTTTAAATAAAATTTTGTTCGTTTTTGGTGGAAAAATACATTTTTTTTCTAAAATTGTCATTTTTTCTTGAAAAACTTGATAAAAAGTTAATCATCAACTCTAATCGTGACCGCTTTTTTTCCCCTGTATTTTTCCCGTAAAAATACATTTGTATACTAAATATGAACTGTCTGGGTTGAATATTGTGTGCGCTAGGAAGAATAAATCATTTTTTTCGAAATTTTTTATATTTCCTTGACAACGCTATGTAAATTGATCCGAATCAAGTTCGCTATAATTTTCCTGTAATTTTCACGTAAAAATACGTAAGTGTGTCAAATTTGAGCTCTTTATGTCAAAAGATGTGGCCGCTAAGGGGGGGGTTCATAGTCATTTTTAGGCATTTTTCGTAAAAATTCATGGTTTTTCCTTGACAACGCTATGTTAATCAATTCCAATCAAGTTCGCTATAATTTTCCTGTAATCTACACGCGAAAATACATATGTGTACTAATTTTCAGCCCTCCAGATAAATTTGTGTGGCCGCTAGGGGGGGGGGTACACGATTTCAAAAAAACCGATATTAATAGGGTTCCGAACCGAGTACGGAACCCTAAAAAAAGGTAAATATGTGAAAGTTTATCATGAAATTTGTGTGCAATTTAACGAAATGTGTTGTTTACAGGAAATAATATTAAAAAAGAAAATTAAAAAAGTAAATTTCTACAATTTAGAATTACTATTTTTGACAGAAATTAATTAAAATAAAAGTAATAAAAATAAATGTTCCCACGTGAAAAGATTACCGGTAAACTCCGCGAAGTAGCTCCGCGGAATTTCCGCAGAGCAGCTCCGCGGATTTTCCGCAAATTTTTTTTTTTTGCATAATAATATATTTATGTTATTATTTAAAATAATATAAAATTAAATTGTGTATATTCTACTTAAAATTACTTTTTAATTTTTAGTTAACAATTGAGAGAAGACTTTGACACTAATTTTGTTAACAAAAAATTGAAAACTATAAAAATAGGTTCACGGTTATAGCCGGTAAAGATGTATGTATTTTTCTTTTCTACTTAAAAAAGTAATCCCAATATTGATATCAGATTATTGCATTAAAGAGAGTTAAATATATAATACATTAAATAGTTTTTTACTTGTATTTATCCTTTTTATAAGACAATAATAAAATTCATTTCATATAAAAATTTTATTAATAAAAAAATAAAAATGCATTTGCCATATGATACTGATTTCTATTTATTTAATAAAATTTATTTCACTCATTATATATTTTAATTTTTAGTAGGGTTAAATTAGGTTACAATTAAAACTTTCAGAAAATAACTTTATAATCTAAATACAGGTTATAAGCTCTTAAAAAGGTTTGGAAAAAGAAATGATTTCCCTGTCGTTACCGTTACTTATTGATGGCTTCGTAGTATTAAAATTTTATACGACATGTTTAACTTCCCCAAAAAATTGTATTCTTGCTGCTACCTAGTTCTTGAGTGACATCGATTTGTTATTCTTCTAATGCTTCGTATTTTCATCATGTCTTGAAATGTTAAAATCATTAAAAAATCCTTACCGATTGTAACCACGAAACTATCCTAAAGGTTATCAATATTTTTTTTTCAAAAAATTGACGTGTCTAACAGTAAATCTTGTCTCAGTTGTTAACTAAAGTATAAAACGTAATTTAAATAGAATGTATTGAATTTAATATTATATTACTTTAAATAATAACATAAATATATTATTATGCAAAAAAAAAAAATTGCGTAAATTTCGCGGAAAATCCGCGGAGCTGCTCTGCGGAAATTCCGCGGAGCTACTTCGCGGAGTTTACCGGTAATCTTTTCACGTGGGTTCCAACAATAAGAATTTACCGACAACAAGGCGTAAGTTCATGTGTTCGTGTGGTATAGAGGGCGCTGATGTCACATTTAATAATAAAATTTGTTTAAATTTAAAAATGGTGGCAGAAAGAAAGTTTTTCAGATTATTCTAAAAATAATCATTTTGAGGTATATAGAGGACGCTGAGGTAGAATTTAATAATTTAGAAAAATTCAAAATTGCATCCCAAAAATAATTTTTTCAGATTATTCTAAAAGTAACCATTTGAAGGTATAGAGGGCGCTGATGTCGAATTTAACAATAATTTTTAAAAATTGAGGATAGCAGCCCAGAAATAGATTTGTCAGATTTCTCTAAATATAATCGTTTAAATATGTAGAGAGCGCTGAGGTAGAGTTTCATAATTTAAAAAAATTTAAAATGGCGGCTAAAATATTTTTTCAGATTTTTTTTGAAAATTATGAAATTCTACCTCAGCGCCCTCTTTATACCTTAAAATAATTATTTTTAGAATAATCTGAAAAACATTCTTTTTGCCACCATTTTTAATTTTAAACAAATTTTATTATTAAATTTGACATCAGCGCCATCTATAAGCCCCGAGTGGTGAATTATAAAGAAATTTAAATAAACAATTTTTAGACATTTTGAATTTTTCAAAATTATTATTATTATTATTAACTTCGATATTAGCGCCCTCTAAAATCCCCGATTCGTGAATTTGAGATAAATCTAAAAAAATAATTTTTTGGTTGCTATTATTAATTTTTAAAAATTATTATTATTAAATTTGACATCAGAGCCCTCTATAACATAAGCGTGATGAATTTTTAGTGAAATGTGACAAACAAGTTTTGCATTCGATTATAAGTTTTGAGATTCTCTTTCTACTTGTTCCATTTAAAAAGATTTGATTAGTTTATGTGCTGCCATCTAGCATTTCACCACATGAACTTACGCCTTGTTGTCGGTAAATTCTTATTGTTGGAACATTTATTTTTATTACTTTTATTTTAATTAATTTCTGTCAAAAATAGTAATTCTAAATTGTAGAAATTTACTTTTTTAATTTTCTTTTTTAATATTATTTCCTGTAAACAACACATTTCGTTAAATTGCACACAAATTTCATGATAAACTTTCACACATTTACCTTTTTTTAAATATTAATTTTTAACTTATTTTGCATTAATCATGTATAAATATGTTATTTTTTGATTCTTTAATACTTTTTTTTAAAGTTTCTAATAATTTTTTAACCTTTTCTCATTATTTAAAGGTTAAAAATAACAAAAATACAAGAGCGTCCGCGATCAGACGCGAATTGGACGCAACGGCGTCCGATCCGCGTTTAACCATTCCGCCAGGGATCACAAACGTATTCATAATGAGAAGAGTAATGCTTTGAAAAAAGATCCATGAATGCATTAACAATTAATTGAGGGCTATTCAAAGTGTTCCCCTTATATGACATTACGTCAGGTATAGATTTGTGAGTTTTCTGTTTATTAACGAAACTCCAAAATGATTTAGGATCTGAATATACGCTAGATTCAACAAACTTAATATATTGATAATAGCTATGTTTTATGTCCTGATGAATACATGTAGATATAATTTTAATTTGATTCTCGTAGTACAACGGATTGTGTTTTTTGTTTTTTAACATATATTTTTTTAACTTAATATTATTAATTATCTGTTTATTGAACCAAGGAGGGTAATTCCGTACAGACAAATTCAGAGACTGTTTTGGTATAAACATCTCAAATGCATCATACAAAATTTTATTAAATTTATCACAAGCCATGTCAACATCATTACAAGTATCAATTGCAGTCCAATCAATAGTAGTAAGAAAAACATATAACTCAGATAAGTTTGCTTTTTTAAAATTAAAATTTGCTTTTTGATGATAATTTACATTTTGAGATTGGCGACCACAATTTAATTGAGAAGGAGAGTGTTTGTGATTTGAAACGTAAAAAGCTATAATATTTAATGCTAGATGGTACAAGTCTTCAGGGACAACGGGGTATATCGCTTTAGATACATTCATTGACATATTAGATAAAGAGAAATCAAAAACACGACCGTAACTGTTATTTACTTCATTAAGTTGTGCTAAATTAAAAAAGTTCATAAAAGTATTAATAATGAGAGACTTAGAATCTAATTTATTTAATTTTGAAAGATTTATGAAATTAGGACAGTTGAAATCTCCAATGAAAATAATAGGATAACAATTCAATATACTAAAATCTAGGTGGAGTGTAAAAAATGTTCTAAAATGTAATAATGAAATGTTAGGCCGGATATATATAGAAACTAGAAATTTAAATAATATTAAATAATATTAAACAATATCAATACACAAATTTAATTCAAATATTGTACTAAAATCAATTTGATCAACACTAAAAGAAGAATTAACTGCGATGAGAACACCACCCCCCTTCCTAAGGACACGATCCCTCCTATAAACATTAAATAAAGAGGAATCAAAAAACTCATCAGAAGATACATGAGGTTTTAACCACGATTCAGTAAAGACGAAAAAAATCAAAATCCAATAAAAATGGGTAACACTTGATATCATCCATTTTTGTGTTTATACATCTAATATTTTGATAAAAAATCTTATAGATTGCATTACAATTTTTATTATGAATGTTAACACTTATTTGATTTTGATGATAGCAGGAACTCCCAGCCGGTATTTGATTTTCAAGTTCACTACCCCTTTGGAGGTTCTTTCTAATAACTCGGCTTTCACTTGTTGATATGCAGCTTGTTGATGTTTTGTTCGATCCTGGACTATAAAGATGTCCTGAAACTCTGTTGGCAGATTGTTCTCTTTTAGATACTCCATGAATTTGTTCCGTATCTGTAAGGCACATATGTTGACAGGTAAAATGACTTTGACTGGTCTCGGGTAAGTGCGTGCATTAGAAAAAATACCGATTCTCCAAATTTTTATATTTTCAAAGTTAACACTTGGGCAAAAATGCTCAAAAGAGCAAACGTTTGCAAAGTCTGAATTCTGAGAATTATTTTGATCAATAGAACTCGCTTCTTTAAGGTTAAAAATTATCAAGTTATTTTTCCTTCTTTGTCGATCTTCCCACTCCATAAGGCAAGAGTCTAAGTTAAAAGAATTATTTTTTTTACCTTTTTCTATTTCATCAAACATTGCTTCAAGGACGTCAAATCTCTGACAAGCTTGTTCAACACCAGACTCACAAGATTCTACACGAGTATTTAGCATCCTTAGGTCCATGGACAAATTTGAAATAGATTTGTCTATGTTATGAATATCTTGCTTAACGGATTGAAGTGACGTATTAAAATTCTCCTTTAATAAAAGATCTCAGATCATCCAATGGGAGTGGAGATGGAGGTCCACAGCAATTCTTATAAACTCCATTAGATAGAATTTGACATTTTTTCGCACATGCCGGATGATATGGCGATTTACAAATAGTGCAATTTATAGCCTTTACAACCTTATTGCCACACATAATACACACAATTGAATCAGACGTGCTAGAAGTATCTGAAGGTGGTATAACAACACTTAAAGTAGATAGCGAGTTTTGATTGTGTAGGTGATTCATTGTGTATACACTGATGAGATGTACAGTCACTTTAGAAAATAAAATATACACCCAACCACGTGGTGAAACAAATAATAAAAAAATCCTCTAAACGATTTATGCACTCACAGAAATAAAAAATTTATATCAATAAAATGAGTAAATAAATGAAAATTAAACACTGTCAGGTTTCAAATCACAAGCAAAACACATATACTTGTTGAAAGAGAACAAAAGACCACAGAAAATATTCGTCGCAGCACATCACTTGTCCGAAAAACATTCAATATATCAACAATTATGTTGAAAAAAAGGGAAAAAAGAAAAACTCCAACACAAAATCACATAATACTAAAGTCACTGAGGACAATGAACGTTCAGTTCATCAAAAATAAAGTCTCACACAGATCAAAACTTAAAATATTGCGGAGCTCAATAAAGACGACTATGCTCAACGGCAGCCATGATGGCCCCTTAAAAAAGGGGCAAAGTTAACTATTTTGACGGTTTCTTTCCTGTGAATCCTGGGTGTATTGTTAGAAACTATTGAGATAATCCGGGCAGTCGAAATAAATGAAAGGGGAATGCCTTTTAATTCTTGCTGGGTCAACAGCTCCGTATCTGATATTGGAAATTTTTTACTGTATTGAACAAAATAGCAATTGTCCGTCATGAGACACTCTAATCGCGATGTTGGATTCTGTAAGGTCTGAACTGCCTTCGATATCTATTGAGAGTCCTTCGCCTGATGACTTCGCCAATGGGAATCACTCCGGGAGGTGGAGGAATTTCTCCTTCAATAAATGGAAGTTGCAGCCCGTGGTTGGGAACAATGTCTGGGATTGGCTTTTGGCAACACATTGGGGATATCTAATCCAGAATCATGATGTCGCTGTCATAATCTATCCTACTGTCAGAGTCAAAGTTGTCGAACCGTTCTGTTCGTTCGTTACTAGGTCCTGGTCGGTTATGATTTTCTAGGTCGTTTGTCAACTGTCTAAGCGCCTCTTCTATGGTGATGCTTACGACCTCACGGACAATTGGGACTATGCTAGGGGGTGGTGGGACTTTTTCAGGAAGGACTACTCTAGGGATGGGTTTTACTTTACAGATTGGACGGATTTTAATTGTTGGATGTGTGAGGTTATAACAAATTTCGGAACCAGGCTTAATTCCTGATTTTATGGGCTGTTTTGATCCGGCTTTCTTGACCCTTTTTGCCTTTGATGGTATGGAGGACATTTTATTACAACATCTCGAAACAAAAGTAATAAAAAAACTACTAGATTTCAAGGTTTTTTGAAAGGAAATTTTTAGACTTGATTCCAAAGAAAGATTTCTCTTCCTTCTTTTTGACGCAAAAGTGTTTACAAACTCAGCCGAGGGGCTTTCCGAAACGGGTGACTGGTACTTTAACTAGCGCTTCCTGAGTGTAAGAGGATGGAAAGGAAAAATTAATTTTCTTTCGATCTCGATTTTCCTTTCGAAAAATCACTCGGATTCAGCCGTGAGATTTTCCGGTCGTGCGGCTTCGTACTTGCAACCACCGAGGAGGATTTATTATCCTTTTAGAAACAATAACAACTGTTTAGAAAAGGGGTTCGCACCTTAAGCGTCAGTAGCATTGGAATCATACGTTTTCAATGTGAGGAGTGGGAGTTAAAGGGGATAAGTTTCAGGGAATAATTCTGCCTTTAAAAGTCCTTCAATTGCCAGGATACCATGATTTAAACCACACAATTGAGCGTCGTGAGACTCTACTACATTAAAGCAGATTTCTTGTCCGTTCACTGTCAAGTAGACAATACCCAAAATTTTTACCAGTGTGTTGTTTATGCTGTCGTCGGCTAGTTCGCCTAGTAGAGGGCAGTTCACGTCGAGTTTAAATTCCGGAATATAATTAAGTTTCGTCTGTAAATCAGTAGGGATATTCAACTGTTCATCAAAAAGTTTGGTCGTTTTTACTGTAACAGGGAGGGATATGTACGAAGTCACGTTCGGCTTCCAATGGGATTGTCATAATAAAAGAAATATTTTTTTTTGTTTTTTTTTAGCCAAAAAAAATGACCTTACAATACAAAAATTCAATCTAAGGAAGAAGCTTTGTACTTAGAAGGGTACGATTCTAACATGAATCTTCAAGGCCTGGTTAACACATTGTTTAATTTCTCGGCGTTTCTTCGCGGAAGCGATTATAGTTTCGGTTTTATTCAGTAAATGTTCGAAATAGTTGGAAAAGTCTTTCCACAAGTCAAATGAATTTTATATTCTAATTTCATTCGTATTTACGGTTCTACTTGTTGAAGGTGCTACGTTGTTCACTTCTTTGGCGCACAAAATTCGTTCTTCCTGCTTAATAAAATTTTTATTTTCAGATATTTTTTTCGCTTTAGATTGTCCACAACGGCGTTTATTTTTATTCGGCATTGTCAAGAATTAAAAACATTGTATTCGCATTTTTAAAATTATAGAAAAACAATTAAATTTTCAAACTAGTAAAAAATGTAAAAAAAGTCTAACAAAGATAATGATAAATCGATTAACTGAAATTAATTAATTAAAAATAATAATAAAACGACTCTCAATTTTTAGAAAATTTCTTTTGCGTATCCTTAAATGAGCTTTTTGGAGCCCCCAATTTTAAAGTAGGGTCATCACATACCTCTCACTCCCAGATAAGCGAGGAAAATTGATTGAAAATACCAATCAATTTTCCAAATAAAAAAAGGTAAAATTTAAGAGAGTTGGTTTTTAAATTTTTAATTCGGAATTTCTTCTAAAATGGTAAAATAACTTTAATTCTTTTAATTTAGAATTATGACAAACATTCCTTTCCCTCAACGAAAACTTTTGGTTCAACCTTAAATGAGGTTATGGAGCCCCCACTATTTAAAGTGAGGTCATCACATACATTCACTCCCAGTCAAATTTATAAAACTGAAAGAGAATTCTCTTGAAGTCTCCATTCAAAGTTTCCTTATAGATTCAAACTAGTGACAAAAAAAATCCCCTGCAAAAAGAATTTCTTTTTATTTAATAGACAAATGCCAAAGAAAAATATTGATAATAGCCGCACTGTAAAATCTCGATTCAAGGTATTTTTTTATTTTTAGCAAGTGAGCGTGTAGACGAGCAATGAAGTAAACACTGTCAACTGAAAACCGCAAAAAAAATGTCACAATTTCGAAACACACAAAAAAAAGTAAAAAGAATTAATTAAAAAAAAGAGGTGGCCGGGCAACAACGTGAGGAAGATCCTACCGCTGCCACCAACAGCTTTGTTACGAACCGATAAAAATATATTAATCTTTATTAAATAAACTTTCAAGCCTAATTTCAATAATAAAAAAAATCTTGAATATTAATGAGTTTTAATAAAAACCAAATTTTCTGCGTGCTTAAAATAGTGGTTCGTCTGAGGACCAAGCTGCCAGGACCGTAAGGACCAGTTTTTACTTATGGGATCGTTTTCCCCTTTTATAAGTTGACTGCCAAGCAACCCTTTACTTTTATTTCAAAAATCATTTAAAAGAAAGAAAGAGAAAAAGAATTTTATCTTGAGATGGAATGAACAAAAGATACAGATTAATTGAGAATAGAATTTATTTTTAAAAGAAACATTATACAGTTTACAGACAAAAATTGAACGATACTTCTTTTAACGCACCCTTATCCCTTCGTCTTAAACTACCGCTGTCCTTTAAAGTTCAGCGGGCAAACAATAAAATTTCTCCCAATCCTTCTCTTCTCTAATTTGCTCTCCTTAAACTTAAACTTCTCTTCAAATAGTCTACGCACACGCACACGAATATTTCCTCGTAGAAATATACACAGGCACACACAAGAATGCACAAAAAAAGTTATAAAATAAATTTTGAGGAAAAATAAATTTAAAACGAAATTTTAAAATAAAATTTAAAACAAAATTTAATGGTCGGACTCCACTTGCGTGGAGCTCTTCCTTTTTTTGTTTAGCGTCTGTCCTTAATTTGGACACTATCGTGTAGTAGTCCGTCAAACTAGGGGCCGATTAACAGACGGGCTTAGTCCCGACGTCTTTAATTGCTTTTAGGCCTCCAGGGAAACCTGGTGCTGACTTGCGATTAAGATTGTACTGCAATTTTTCGGAGTTGTATTTTGTGTTGTAGGTGGTGGTTGTGGGAGTGGATGTAGGGAAAAATCTCTGGGCCCATTGGTTAATGCAATTTTGCTGACTGGAGATCTCACGTTCAGCGTGAGAACGGAAAATAGTCTGCAAAATAGTCTTAAGATGGAATGAACAAAAGATACAGATTAATTGAGAATAGAATTTATTTTTAAAATACTTCTTTTAACTCACCCTTATGCCTTCGTCTTAAACTACCGCTGTGCTTTAAAGTTCAGCAGGCAAACAATAAACTTTTCTCACAATCCTTCTCTTCTCTAATTTGCGCTCCTTAAACTTCTCTTCAAATAGTCTACGTACACGCAAACGAATATGTCCTCGTAGAAATATACACAGGCGCACACAAGAATGCACAAAAAAAGTTATAATATAAATTTAGAGGAAAAATAAATTTAAAGCGAAATTTTAAAACAAAATTTCATTGTCGGACTCCACTTGCGTGGAGCTCTTCCTTTTTTTTCGTTTAGCGTCTGTCCTAAATTTGGACACTATCGTGTAGTGGTCCGTCAAACTAGGGGCCGATTAACAGACGGGCTTAGTCCCTGCGTCTTTAATTGCTTTTAGGCCTCCAGGGAAACCTGGAGCTGACTTGCGCTTAAGAGTTGTACTGCAATTTTTTGTCGTTTCTAAGCCTCTATTTATTGCTTCTTAATATGGGGAGAATTTTGGGTTGGTGGTGGTTGTGGGAGTGGAAGTAGGGAAAAATCTCTGGGCCCATTGGTTAATGCAATTTTTTTATTATTGAAATTAGGCTTGAAAGTTTATTAAATAAAGATTAATATATTTTTATCGGTTCGTAACAGTAGATGTACCTGTTGTGGCCACTGCACCGGTTTTGGACACATTTAGATTTCTTTTGATATTATTAAATTTTCTTCAATTACTATTTTATTATAATGTACATTTTTATAGAATTTTGAAATATTTTATCAACACTGTGACAACTTATTTTTGATTGAAGTTTAGTTGGCTCAATTGAAAACAATATTTATTTTTTACAGTGCAAATTAGAACAATTTTTTGTTTATTTTTAGTATTAGCTGTCATAACCTCATTGTTAGAAAATAACTATTATTTAAAATTAATAGCAATATTTTTATAATATATCTCTTTTATATTATATACATATATAGTATAAACATATATATATATATATAAATATTAATTTTGAAATAATAACCTTAAATATTTAAAAAAACACGTGGCCAAAACTGGAACAAATGGTGCAGTGGCCACAGATAGTGAAAAAGGACTTTTGAAGCAATTTAATTTTTTATAAATAATAAATAAAGTTTAAAAATATTTTGAATTATCGTAATCAATTTAATAATATATATTAGACTTGAGAAAACAGAAATTATAATTTAATATAGTGCGTTAATGTATTTATTTTTTAATATAAGATGATAAATCGCTTAAAGTGGCCACAACTGGTACATCTACCCTATTCTTTTCTCGTTAATAACTAACATTTTATGTGGTACCCGTCATCCATGGAAGGGTCAGTCCACTAACTTTCGTCTAATAGTGGTTGAAACCAAATTTTTAAAAAATCTAGTTTTAATATATGAGAGATTCTTTTTCAATCGCCCCAGCCCAAAAAGTCAATGTTCTGGGATTCGCTTCATACTTTGGTAAATTGTTGTCCTACATGATAGTAATAAATCCCTAAAATATAAACTCATTAAAAAAATATTTGTAGAAAGTAGAGGGGGTTAAAGTTTTGACGTTAAGGGTAACATTGTCATTTTCAAATCCGTATAACTATGACAAAAGTTAATGGATTTTAATTTATCTATAATGAATTTTAATGCATTTTTCACGTACTTTTCAAAAATGTATACAAAATTTAAAAAAAAAAATTTTTTCGATTTTCACCCCTTCGGGTATTTTTTTTTTTTTTTTTATTTTCATTGGAAATTATTATTGTTGTCCCACTTTCATATTTACATAGCTCATAGGAAAAAACCTCAGCTTTCCAATGAAAATAAAAAAAATAAAAAAAAAATTCCCGAAGGGGTGAAAATCGAAAAATAAGGGTTGATTTTGAAAAAAAAGGGGTGAAAAATTTTTTTTTTTAAATTTTGTTAACATTTTTGAAATGTACATGAAAAATGCATTAAAATTCATTCTGGATAAATTAAAATCCATTAACTTTTGTTATAGTTATACGGATTTCAAAATGACAATGTTACCCTTAACGGCACCCTTATCGGCACCGCCTACATTAATATTCTGTTTCTCATAAAATTATTGTTGTCCCATTTTCATATTTACATAGCTCATGGGAAAAAACCTCAGCTTTCCAATGAAAATAAAAAAAAAAAAAAAAATACCCGAAGGGGTGAAAATCGAAAAATTTTTTTTTTTAAATTTTGTATACATTTTTGATAAGTACGTGAAAAATGCATTAAAATTCATTATAGATAAATTAAAATCCATTAACTTTTGTCATAGTTATACGGATTTGAAAATGACAATGTTACCCTTAACGTCAAAACTTCAACCCCCTCTACTTTCTACAAATATTTGTTTAATGAGTTTATATTTTAGGGATTTATTACTATCATATAGGACAACAATTTACCAAAGTATGAAGCCAATCCCAGAATATTGACTTTTTGGGCTGGGGCGATTGAAAAAGAATCTCTCATATGTGAATTTCGTAACCTTAAATTTTTTAAAAACGCTATTATTATAAAAATATTAAAAATTAGATGTTGGAAATCTCCAAAAACATAAATCATTTTATTCTGATGCACACAGGAACGAAAAAATTATTACAAAAATTTATTATTTTTAAATAATATATGATTTTGAAAATAATTTTATTTTAAATATTTTCAAAATTTTTATTTACTTATAACTTTTTTGTCGGTGCTTCAAAAAAATTGAGGTTTTGCACATTCATTTTCAATAATATTCTTTACCTTCCATTAAAATCTTATGAAGGTGTTTTGCTTCGTTTTGGAGATATTAATTTTCAAAATTTTTTATTAAAAAAGGTTAATTCAAAGACTTGAAGTTAACTGACCAATTTCAAATCGCTACATTTTAATATATTTTTATAAAAAATGTAGCGATTTGAAATTGGAAAGTTAACTTCCAGTCTTTTAATTAATATTTTTAAATAAAAAATTTTGAAAATTAATATCTCCAAAACGAAGTAAAACACCTTCGTGAGATTTTAATGAAAGGTAAAGAATATTATTAAAAATCTATGTGCATAACTTCAATTCTTTCGGAGCACCAATAAAAAAAGTTATAAGTTATAAGTAAATAAAAATTTTGAAATTACTTCAAGAAATTTTTTTTCAATATCATATATTATCCAAAAATAATAAATTTTTGTAATAATTCTTTCGTTCCTGTGTGGAGAATAGAATGATTTATGTTTTTGGTAAGTAACAACCAATAATTTTTAATAGTAATATGGTTTTTTACCTCACCGACAATGGATATTAATTTAACGAGGGTTCTTTCGAATTTTCTATTTCAAAAGCAATCCAAAATTATTTAATTAAAAGGGAGAAAAAAATTGAAATGAATACTGTATTAAGTTTAATAATATTGTGATTATTTTAAATTGATTCTGAAATTCGAAAATAGAAAGAAGCCTCGTTAAATTAATATCCAACGTCGGTAAGGTAGAAAAGAATATATTCCGAATAGCAAGCTAAAATTACCAACATTAATTTTTTTTAATGCAGAGGTTAGAATAAGTAAGAATAATTGTTTTTTGTTTAAATGTATGTTCCTATAATAAATTATCATTTATTTTTGCTTCTAATTTAATTTCCCATCCTTTCTGCATCCATTTAATTGCTTTTTCTTGATTGAAAGACCTACAAAAGTTGTCCGTTTCAGTGAGTTTACAAGCTTATATGAGCATCTCGGATACCGAAAAGTGCTGGTATCCGAGATTCTCATGGATTCGTTTAACAGATATTGAGCTTGTAACCGGAATCCGCGGTTCTTTTATCTTTTTCTTTTTACTGGGCTCTTTATGTTTAGATCATTTCCACTAATTTTTTAAAAGTGATCACAATGTTTAACGCATAAAAATTAGCTGTCATTAATAACTATCGACGTACAAACAAAAAAAATTCTCATAAACTTTCGATGTGTTAAATATTCTATGACTATTTTAAAAATGTAGAAAATGAGCAGTTGTGACTAACATCATATTTAACAGTTTTTTATCCTAATACGCACTCTATATTTTTATTTCCCATTATTTATAAATAATTATAATTTTTTATGCAATTTAAATATTGTTCTTTACCCAGTAAAAAAAAGAATTGTGAGTAAGCGAAAAAACTTGGTGGTAACTTAAGCTGAATTCGGTTTGGCAAAAAAACCGAATTGGAGCGTTACGGTGAATTATTTTTTTCTTACCGTGAATTATTTTCTCTTGAACATTTGATTTGACATTTGTTTATTGGAGTTTGCATTATAAATGAATAGAATAAATGTTTCGAAGTGCAAAAAAACCGATTAGTAATAAGAAATATATAATTTTTTGAAAAGAAATAAAAGAGAAATTTGACTGATTCACCGACAATTTTATCAAGTGTGTAAAGTTCATATGATAAATTTAGCATATGAGTACCACTCTCATGGTAAAATTGTCACATTTCTCTTTTATTTCTTTTTAAAAAATTATATATTTCATATTCCTAATCGGTTTTTATACACTTGGAAATATTTATTCTATTCATTTATAATGCAAACTTTAATCAACAAACGTCAAATCAAATGTTCAAGAGAAAATAATTCACGGTAAGAAAAAAATAATTCACTGTAACGCTCTAATTCGGTTTTTTTGCCAAACCGAATTCAGCTTAAGTTACCAGCAAGTTTTTGCGCTTACTCACAATTCTTTTTTTTACTGGGTAAAGAACAATTTAACACTTTTTTTTAATTTAAACAAAGAATTAATTGCTTAAATCAATAAAAATAAAATGAACTCCGTAACAAAAAATAGTTTACAACGAAAATATATTTTGTTTTGAAAATACAAATCGTAGAAAATTTACTTCAAAATTCGAGATCTGAAACTTCACAAGAGAATTCGATTAAAAACTGTAGTTCACGTTATACCCAGAGAGAAAAAGAAAGAATGAGCGCGAGAAAATGTGAAGAGCAAAAAAGATGAAACAACGGCAGTCATCGATTGCGTCCTGTAAGGGGAAGTTGTATAGCCCCACTCTACTGGCCGGTCCATAAACTCGGAGCTCGAGGGACGCATGCACCGAGAGGGGCCTGAGCGACGTTCTTGGGCCTAATGACATTTTCTATTTATGGCCCTTAATGAGTTATTCACGAAAATTATAATATTTTTAAATATTAGGGGAGACTGGGGCAAACCGGCTATGTTAACAGTTGTAAGGCTCTAGGAACTAAAGAAACTAATGAAAAACCTTTTATAACAGCTTGTTGGAAAGGTCATCTCATTGCGCAACTTTTTCCTAGAGACACATGTACCTTAAAATGTATTGTTTAGCTGCTGCATTAATTTTAAAAAAATTTGCAAATTGGCCGGTTTGCTCCACCCCTGAGGTAAACCGGCCACCCCTCTGGGGCAAACTGGCCAGTTTATATTTTTTTGTTTGTTTAGAGGATTAATTGTAATGAAAACGTCACTAAATATCAAAAATCAATAGACAATCTTCCCAATAAGGTAAATAATAAGATAGGATTAAATTTCAATTAAAGAAACATCTTATTTATTATAAAACAAATATTTTCAACTAATTGTTGTGGTTCACGAAGAAACGTCTGTCGGTGAACTTTGTAAAAATTCGTAAATGTCCGTAAAGTTGACAAAGATTCACGAAACCGTGCACGAAGTTTTCTAGCCGATAGGTAATCTTCGTAAACTTCTGTTGCAAGGGAAACAGACATAGGCCGGTTTGACCCACAGGCCCATTTTGACAATTAAGACCTGTATAAAAAAATGCTTAGTAAAATCATTAAATAATGTACGGATAAATTTAACTGCGTCATGCACCTTTTAAACCTAAAAAACAATTTTAATAAATATTACACGATTTTCTCACAAATTGCTTAATTATGAACAGATCCGTAAAAATTTCTAGCGGAAGCGAAAAAACAAACTTTTGTTTATAAAATTGCATAAACACAATTAAAAAATGTCAAACTGAAGAAATAAGCTATTTTTAATATAGTATTTTCAAATTTATAATTGACATATTTTAAAGTTTGACCATTTCTGAGAAACTAACACCCGGCCGGTTTACCCACATAGCCGGTTTGCCCCTGTCTCCCCTAATAATTTTTAATTTTTTCTATCATATTCTTATTTCTTGTAATTTCACGATTACGAGCATATGTTGTTCGAATTAAAAATGTCAATATTTAAAAATGTTATAATTTCGTGAAAAATTCATTAAGGGCCATAAATATATGTTAGCTTTCCCTTTACGCTGCGTATTGGTTGAGGAGTTGTGAGAAGGGGGGGGGTGTTAAATGAATTCAAATAAAAGGAAAACAAGTTCTATCTGGTAAAATCAATATATATATTCTGTCAACCCCCAATCGTTATATATCCCTTACACAACCATTTATCTTAATATAAATGGATTTTGTTTTAAAACTCGTTTCGGGGGCGTAAGCCCCACGTGTCTCCTTGTACGGTCCGTAACCGCTCTTCGGGCACTTGGGGCCGCTCTTGTGTGTTCCCGTAGCGACTTCCGGAACGTAGGTAGGGCTTTTATGGTGCCCAAGCTCCGCAAGGTACCGTTTTCCCTAAACGGGAGGTCCAACAAAGAACGTGGCCCTACGTTCTCCTTTTCCTCAACTTCCTCGGACAAGGAAGGTAGCTCCAGTGGTTTAGTAGGGACCGTCCGTATTGAAGAGAACGTTGAGGAGAATTTCCCCTGAGGTTGGGCTGGAAGGGGTGCCTGCCCCCGCAGTGGGGATTTAGCAATGGGAGACCCTGGATAGAGCTCCAAAATGTCCTCGTCGCTGTCACTCAGCGTGAGGTCGACCTCGAGATCTCGGAGTGGAAGGACAGTTGTTGGGGCGACCTCCGGCGATGGTGCCACAGGTGTCGCTGGAGATATTCGGGACCCCAATAGGATCGTTCCGGCGGGAAGGGCCTCGATCTGCGTGATCCTTGGCAAGCGACGTTGGGGTATCGCAGCTGGTGCGGTAATGGCCTTTTTCTCTGGAGTAAGTACCAGAGTGGGGGAAGGCGCTACGTACGGTTCCTTGTCAAGTTCCTGCAGTAGGTCCTCTAATTCTTGGAGAAGGGTAGGGGTCTCGGGTAGGGGCCCCCAAGCCGGTGCAGGCTCGCACGTGAAATATTCTCTCAGGTTGCGAACTTTCAGAGGGTGGACGGGCAGCTGGGGCCACGGGCCTTGCTCTTCAACTTCTCGCGTTCGCTCCTTATGCGCTTTTTAAGGGCTTGGTTCATCTGTTTCGGGCGGAAAGAGAGGACAATTAGCGTGAGTGGCCATGAGTAATAGTAAGGTTAGAGTGTGTGTCCGTGCGCCAGCATTGAGCCAGCCTACGGATGGTGTGGGTGTTTTAATGTGTAAAATGTCCGTGCGCCAGAACTGAGCCAGCCTGCGAACGGTGTTGACGTTCTACTGTGTAAAATGTCCGTGCGCCAGCACTAAGCCAACCTACGAACGGTGTACGTCTGTTAACGTGTAGATGTCCGTGCGCCAGCACTGAGCCAGCCTACGAACGGTGTTGGTTGTTTTACTGTGTAGACGTCCGTGCACCAGCACTGAGCCAGCCTACGAACGGTGTATGTGTGTTTTACTGTGTAGATGTCCGTGCGCCAGCACTGAGCCAGCCTACGAACGGTGTATGTGTGTTTTGTAAATATATTTGTATATTTATATATATATATAGTCCATGCGGTGGTGTGAATCGTGGCTTGTCAACCGTGACGTCACAAATACACGGGCTGTATATATGTATATAGTAGTTTTCTCGGCTTACCTTGATGAGGCGAGGAAAATCAACAAAAGAAAAGAAAAAGACACTTTGAGTAGGACACTTTATTTCACAATGGTTGACACTTCAGGTTGCGGGGAAAATCAATGACTGTCGATGGTCTCAGCGCAGCCCCTTTTATACCCGGTAGGTCGCCATTTTCCTAACCCTATGGAAGGGGAAAGAAAATTTCGCCCTACCCCTCTCGAGGCATAGCTAGCCCATCGAATTTCAAAAATTTCATTTAATACTACATTAATAATACGAACTAATTAATAATACTAGTTAGTAACAAAGTTGTTAATAATAATACTAATGATAAACAATAATTCTTACTTAATAATAAAGATTAATAACCATTACAATTGATAATAACCATAATTAATAAGGATAATACAAAGTAATTCATAATAGATAGCAAAAGATCGTTTGCATTAATGACTAACGAAAAATTATTACTTAATAATAATAATTACTAATAATAATCGGTTTAATAATAATAATTAATAATAAGTTTAATAACACTAACTAATAATAATAATAATAATGCGGTTATAATATTATTATAATAATACTTACTAATTATTATCTAAGACTTATTATTATTAATAGTATTAATGCCATTAATAAGTAATAATTTTACTAAAAATAATAACATTGGCCATGATTTTTAAATATAAAAAAAAAATAAAATAAACCTATAGTATAAACCAAAAGTTGCGATGTTTACAAAGTTTAATCTCTGTTTTCCCAAAACAGAAGGATTTGCTGTTTGCCGTGAAAAACAAAGCTGGCGGCTGACGCGTGCGCGAGAAAGAGAGGTCCGAGTTAGGAGAGAGAGCCCGAGCGATGGGCCTATAAGGCCTGTAGGAGCGAGTGAGAGGCAAATATGCCGGTATGTCTGGCGGTATGGCTTGGCGCCAGTATGGGGAAAACCCAAAATCGCGTGGGCCTATAGGGCCCGTAAGAGCGACGAAGACGCAACTAGTTTTATGTCGAAGTTGCGAAGGTCGTTGCCTATTGTGTCGTTCGGTGCGAAATTTGAAAGTGTTTCTAGTTCTTATTTTTTTTCTTTTTGAAGTTCTTAAAAAAAAATTAATTTTTCTCACCGATCGACGTATAACAACTCCACCCCTTCCCGGATAGACCTTTGCAAACTTTGGTATTCTATGTGTAATTCTATTTATAGGCGTCTCTTCTGAGGCGCATAGGGGCGATTATCTCTATAGTTTACGCGATTGCGGTCACGTAGTCTGTAGGGCCTCCTGGACCTATCTGGTGGTTGGACGAACTCATCCGGTACATCCGCTGCTTGAGTAAGGTTCTCAACGTTGTCCTCTGCTGAATACGATTGTCCATCGGTATCCGAACTTAAATCGAGAATTGGTGTGTGGTGGTTATTTAGTTGTGACGGTTGTTCACCGGTCGTGATAATCGGCGGTTGTTCACTGGCCGTAGTGTTGTGTTGCCTTGCATCGGCAACTGGAGTCGGTGGTTGTTCACCAGCCGCTGTCTCTGCACGCTGGAGTGCAGGAACAAGGACATCACCATGTACTTTTTGGATGGTGTCGTCCTTGAGGATAGTGTAGACTTCTCCGGAGATGCGCTCCAGGATCTGGTAGGGGCCGGTGCGGGCTCCATCGAGAGCGGCGTTATAGCCAGCTAATTTATTTGAAAGTTTATGCTGTGGAGCATAAACCCAGTCGCCTGGAGAAAAACGTGGTTCGTTGGGTATGGATTGATATTTCTCTTGGTATTTTTCTTGGTGAGCAATGGCTTGCTCTCTTCGGTCTTGCAATTCCTTTGATTCGTCGTTATCAAAGAGACGCCATTCGCCGGGGCGGTGAATTGTTTTGCCGAAGAGAAGATGACTGGGCGTGAATTGGGTAGCCGCATTCTTCCTACGCCGAATTCCAAAAAGAATTTCGGGGATATTGCGATCCCACGTGTTCTGATTGCCCTGGTGTAACCTTAATTTCAGGCCCTTTTTAATTTCCTGATTTCGGCGCTCCGTAGGGTTTGCACGCGGGTGGTAAACGGGGGTGGTCCATAATTGACAATCCCACTTCCGACTGGCTTCAGCCCAAGTGTGTCCAGTGAATTGGGTGCCATTGTCGCTTAGAATTCGCTTGGGGTATCCGTATCGAGCGAAGATTTGAGTCTCTAGGACGTGAGTAAGGCGGGATGCTTCTGACGAACGAAGCGGGAAAGCCTCTACCCAACGAGTAAAAAGATCGGTGACTACTAAGATGAAGCGGTTACTGTCCTTTGATCGGGGGTATGGTCCCATTAAATCCACCGCCACGGTTTCCCAAGCTTGTTTTGCCGATCTTGGTCTTTGGTTTGGCGGTATTTGTTGTCGAACAGGTTTACAACAAATGCAGAGGTGACATCCAGAGACATATCGGCGTATGTCCCGTTGCATCCCCGGCCAATAGAACCGAGTGCGGATATCTCGAATGGTTTCATCAGAACCTGGATGTCCGGAAAGTGGGGCATCGTGGTATTCCCATAGGACTCGATGGTGTAAGGAAATGGGTACGTGAAGCCGCCATTCTCCATCGTTTTTGTCCTGACGCCAGAATCCCTTATTATCCAGGCGATTAACCCGTAGGAATTCTTGATCGTCCAGCGAATCAGGAGGGTTCGCTTGCAGTCTTCGCCAGCGATCGACGTCTCGGCAAATAGTAGGGTCACTCTGTTGTTCAAAAACGATTTCCTCTGACAAGGGTGTATTGTAGAGGGCGCTTAATGTTGGTACTGGTGGTGACGTGTCTGTCGCTGGTTTATGGTCGGTAGGAGGGAACATCCTCTCAATTTCTGGATCTGCGGATTCAGTTTCCCGTGTACCTGGATTTCTCGAAAGGATGTCTGGTAATTCGTTGTCCTTCCCGGGGACATGTTCGATGGTGAAGGACAATTCGCTGAGCAGCATGTACCAGCGTGTAAGTTTAGCGCGGGAGTCTTTCTGTGTGTCCAACCACGTGAGTGTTTTACTGTCCGTGCGGAGCGTGAAAGGTTGGTCTTCCAGGTAGGGACGGAATTTTTTTATGGCCCAAATTATTGCCAGGCATTCCTGTTCGTTGCAATGATATTTGGTTTCTGCAGGCGAAAATTTGGCACTTGCAAAGGCAATAATTCTACGACTTCCATCTGGGGCTTCCTGCATTAGAACAGCGCCCATACCTTTGGCACTAGCGTCGGTTTGTAAGATGAAACGGAGGTTCGGTTCTGGCCGGCTGAGTTTAAAAGGCCTCGAAAATTTTAATTTTACCTCGTTGAAAGCCTGTTGGAGGGCGGGGGTCCATTTGTACGGTCTTTTAGGCGATAACAAATTGGTTAGTGGTGACATGATTTCAGATGCCCTAGGGATGTATTCTTTTATCCAGTTGCATGTTCCAATAAAAGATCGTAGCTGTTTACGGGTTTTTGGCTGTGGGAAATCTCGTATAGCATCGAGATGCCCTTGTTGAGTGGTGTTACCATCAGAATTAATGAGATAACCCAAGTAAGGAAGAGTAGTTTGACCGAATTTGCATTTTCCCGGGGATACGGTTAAACCGTAAATCGAAAGTCTTTCGAACACGAGCGAAATGTGATGTAGATGTTCTTCCCAAGTTGAAGAGTATATAATAATGTCGTCAAGATATGCCAAAGCAAAAACATTCCATTGTTCGGCTAAGACCTCACGCATTAGGTTCTGGAACGTACCTGGGGCGTTTTTGAGTCCGAAAGGCATTACTCTATATTGGTATTGTCCGCCGCCGGGTACAGAAAACGCAGTGTATTTGCGAGAATCTCGGGCTAATCGGATCTGCCAATATCCACTTTTTAAATCGAGCGTTGAGAAGATCCGGGCTTTTCCAATATCCTTGAGTGTTTCATGAATTCTCGGCAGACATTGTGGGGCATCTTCAGTCTGTTTGTTTAAACGTCGATAATCCGTGCAAAATCGATATTCCCCTCCTTTTTTAACGGCGACCACGATTTCAGAACTGAATTCCTCCGTTGCAGGTTCTATGACGTCGTCGCGGAGCATCTCTCGAACCTGATCGAAGATAAATTTGCGTTTCTCTTCAGAGTAACGTCGTGGTGGCTCTCGAAATGGCCGGGGGTCGACAAGACGAATTTCATGTTCTACCTTGGCTAGAGTTTGGCGTAATTTCCCGCCATTGTAGAAGATAGAAGCGTGGGTGCGTAGGAGATTCATGAAGGACGATTCGTGTTCTGGAGGGAAATTGTGTTCAATTTCTGGTAGAGGAGGGTCAGCGGTATTCTCGATAGTTTTAGCGATTGGTCCGAGATAAATTCTTTTTCTACCTTCATTTCCGATAAAGATGCAATCGGCTCCGTGGTCATGTATCACGTGATGTTGTTTCAGCCATGGCCTTCCTAAAATCATTTCTGCTCGTAATTCAGGGCTAACCTGAAAATTTCCTGGGTATGTAGAACCTTGTAAAGTTGGATTGAGGTTAATTTTTCCGATAAGGGAAATAGTTTGATGAACGGCGGCGAGAAGTGCGCGTGGTGGGCCTTGCTTCAATGAGGAAATTTCCTGTTTCGTGAGCAAAGAATTTTGCACGAAATTTTCAGAGGCCAGCGTGTCGATTTCTGCAGTAAATTCTCTGTCGCCTAAGAGCATACGTACACGGGGTAAAGTGCTGGCTTCCGAATAGATGGCGGTTAAGGTTGGGTGTTGCTGGAAGAACTTGGGGCGGGAGGAGAATTGTTCCTGTCCGCCCGCTCTCGCCAGTTTCCCGAAGTTTGTTCCTCCCTACGTGCCTTCAACACAGGACAATCACGGTGGTAATGTCTCTCGGGACAGTAATGGCAAGGCGGAGGATTCTTTTGCGGTGGAGCGGCAGGTGCTCCGGAACTTGTAGGAGGCGTAGTAGTGGTCGTAGCATTGGCTGAAGTACCTTTTGGCTTTGGCGTTGATTTCGCATGGTGTTCTTCTGCTTCGTCGGCTTCTGCCTGTACGGCCCTTTCGAACAACTCCTCGAAGGAATTGAGTGTGGCTGCGCGTAGGACCTTTTTGACGGAGGGCTTCAAAGACTCTAAAAGAAGCGTGACCGTTTCTTGCTCACTTGATTCAGGAAGAAGGCGAAGCGAGAGAAGGTATTTTCGTTGTAAGAAAACTCCTATGGCCTCTTTCTCACCTTGTTTTTCTGAGTAAAGCTTAACGCGGAGCTTATTGAGTTGGTTTATACCAGCGAAGCGTTGTACGAGCAGGGTAGTAAACTTAGGCCAAGGCAGCAGTAGATTTTTATAAGGTTCAAACCATTTGGCTGCGGCCTCGGTCAGAAATCCCGTAGCAATTTTGGCCCAAGTAGTCTGATTGCTCCTTGTTTCTTGGAAATAATTTTCGCATTCGGCAATGAAAGCCTTTGGGTCTTCGTGGTCAGCCCCAGAAAACATTGGTTTAGAAATTTCAGGGGTCCGCATGGCCCTGATGATTGCTTGCAAATCGGTAAGTTGGATGGCCGCGCTTGGAGTAACTGGCGTGCCGCTCTGAGCCATTGTTGAATGATGATTCGTCCTAACAGAGGGCGCAGTCGTTGCTCCCTGTTCTTGTGCAGGGGCGTTGATAAGAATCCCCTGGCTCGGTCCGGCTTCGATAAGGTCCCGACGTGAGATTCTTCCGGGGTTATTTATTGTGGAGGGGCGTTCCTCAGTTCTTTCAGGGACCGAGCGGCTCCTTACATTTATTGTTATCGCTTCGTATGGTGGGGGTTGTCCTGCATGGTCGTTATTGTTAGACGCCACCGAATTTTGTTCCTGAAATTCGGAAACAGATTGATCGCCGCGCCGTGGTCTTCCGCGACGGCGTGTTGGTGAAGTTGCTGGAGAGCGGAGCATGATTAACGGGTGTGGATAAGATTTTAACTTCTGTTAAAATTTAGAAAAAAGAGAAGAAATATTTCTAAGCCCCACGTTATGGGCCGCCAATTGTTAGCTTTCCCTTTACGCTGCGTATTGGTTGAGGAGTTGTGAGAAGGGGGGGGGGTGTTAAATGAATTCAAATAAAAGGAAAACAAGTTCTATCTGGTAAAATCAATATATATATTCTGTCAACCCCCAATCGTTATATATCCCTTACACAACCATTTATCTTAATATAAATGGATTTTGTTTTAAAACTCGTTTCGGGGGCGTAAGCCCCACGTGTCTCCTTGTACGGTCCGTAACCGCTCTTCGAGCACTTGGGGCCGCTCTTGTGTGTTCCCGTAGCGACTTCCGGAACGTAGGTAGGGCTTTTATGGTGCCCAAGCTCCGCAAGGTACCGTTTTCCCTAAACGGGAGGTCCAACAAAGAACGTGGCCCTACGTTCTCCTTTTCCTCAACTTCCTCGGACAAGGAAGGTAGCTCCAGTGGTTTAGTAGGGACCGTCCGTATTGAAGAGAACGTTGAGGAGAATTTCCCCTGCGGTTGGGCTGGAAGGGGTGCCTGCCCCCGCAGTGGGGATTTAGCAATGGGAGACCCTGGATAGAGCTCCAAAATGTCCTCGTCGCTGTCACTCAGCGTGAGGTCGACCTCGAGATCTCGGAGTGGAAGGACAGTTGTTGGGGCGACCTCCGGCGATGGTGCCACAGGTGTCGCTGGAGATATTCGGGACCCCAATAGGATCGTTCCGGCGGGAAGGGCCTCGATCTGCGTGATCCTTGGCAAGCGACGTTGGGGTATCGCAGCTGGTGCGGTAATGGCCTTTTTCTCTGGAGTAAGTACCAGAGTGGGGGAAGGCGCTACGTACGGTTCCTTGTCAAGTTCCTGCAGTAGGTCCTCTAATTCTTGGAGAAGGGTAGGGGTCTCGGGTAGGGGCCCCCAAGCCGGTGCAGGCTCGCACATGAAATATTCTCTCAGGTTGCGAACTTTCAGAGGGTGGACGGGCAGCTGGGGCACAACTAGGGCCTTGTCCTCAGTGATGTTGTTGTTGGTGTCGCTGTGGGCTTTCGACAGCCGTTGCTACTTCTTGAAAGCTCGGATTTTCCAGCCACGGGCCTTGCTCTTCAACTTCTCGCGTTCGCTCCTGATGCGCTTTTTAAGGGCTTGGTTCATCTGTTTCGGGCGGAAAGAGAGGACAATTAGCGTGAGTGGCCATGAGTAATAGTAAGGTTAGAGTGTGTGTCCGTGCGCCAGCATTGAGCCAGCCTACGGATGGTGTGGGTGTTTTAATGTGTAAAATGTCTGTGCGCCAGGACTGAGCCAGCCTGCGAACGGTGTTGACGTTCTACTGTGTAAAATGTCCGTGCGCCGGCACTAAGCCAACCTACGAACGGTGTACGTCTGTTAACGTGTAGATGTCCGTGCGCTAGCACTGAGCCAGCCTACGAACGGTGTTGGTTGTTTTACTGTGTAGACGTCCGTGCGCCAGCACTGAGCCAGCCTACGAACGGTGTATGTGTGTTTTACTGTGTAGATGTCCGTGCGCCAGCACTGAGCGAACCTACGAACGGTGTATGTGTTTTCACGGGTAGATGTCCGTGCGCCAGCACTGAGCCAGCCTACGAACGGTGTATGTGTGTTTTATTGTGCAGATGTCCGTGCGCCAGCACTAAGCCAACCTACGAACGGTGTATGTGTGCTCACGTGTAGATGTCCGTGCGCCAGCACTGAGCCAACCTACGAACGGTGTATGTGTGTTTTGTAAATATATTTGTATATTTATATATATATAGTCCATGCGGTGGTGTGAATCGTGGCTTGTCAACCGTGACGTCACAAATACACGGGCTGTATATATGTATATAGTAGTTTTCTCGGCTTACCTTGATGAGGCGAGGAAAATCAACAAAAGAAAAGAAAAAGACACTTTGAGTAGGACACTTTATTTCACAATGGTTGACACTTCAGGTTGCGGGGAAAATCAATGACTGTCGATGGTCTCAGCGCAGCCCCTTTTATACCCGGTAGGTCGCCATTTTCCTAACCCTATGGAAGGGGAAAGAAAATTTCGCCCTACCCCTCTCGAGGCATAGCTAGCCCATCGAATTTCAAAAATTTCATTTAATACTACATTAATAATACGAACTAATTAATAATACTAGTTAGTAACAAAGTTGTTAATAATAATACTAATGATAAACAATAATTCTTACTTAATAATAAAGATTAATAACCATTACAATTGATAATAACCATAATTAATAAGGATAATACAAAGTAATTCATAATAGATAGCAAAAGATCGTTTGCATTAATGACTAACGAAAAATTATTACTTAATAATAATAATTACTAATAATAATCGGTTTAATAATAATAATTAATAATAAGTTCAATAACACTAACTAATAATAATAATAATAATGCGGTTATAATATTATTATAATAATACTTACTAATTATTATCTAAGACTTATTATTATTAATAGTATTAATGCCATTAATAAGTAATAATTTTACTAAAAACAATAACATTGGCCATGATTTTTAAATATAAAAAAAAATAAAATAAACCTATAGTATAAACCAAAAGTTGCGATGTTTACAAAGTTTAATCTCTGTTTTCCCAAAACAGAAGGATTTGCTGTTTGCCGTGAAAAACAAAGCTGGCGGCTGACGCGTGCGCGAGAAAGAGAGGTCCGAGTTAGGAGAGAGAGCCCGAGCGATGGGCCTATAAGGCCTGTAGGAGCGAGTGAGAGGCAAATATGCCGGTATGTCTGGCGGTATGGCTTGGCGCCAGTATGGGGAAAACCCAAAATCGCGTGGGCCTATAGGGCCCGTAAGAGCGACGAAGACGCAACTAGTTTTATGTCGAAGTTGCGAAGGTCGTTGCCTATTGTGTCGTTCGGTGCGAAATTTGAAAGTGTTTCTAGTTCTTATTTTTTTTCTTTTTGAAGTTCTTAAAAAAAATTAATTTTTCTCACCGATCGACGTATAACATATAAAATGTCATTAGGCCCAAGAACGCCGCTCAGGCCCCCATCGGTGAATGCGTCCCTCGAGCTCCAAGTTTATGGTCAGGCCGGTAGAGAAAGGATATACAACTTCCCTATAAGGATGCAATCTATGATAGCTCGAAACAACATACAACGTACCTTGTCTCCTCCCTAAACCAATAGCAAATTCTTACTGTCGAACTGTAACGCCTTTTTTCTTTTCTCTTTCTATCTGACAAGAGTCATATAAAACTATCCTTCACAGCTAATCGAGCCCGGACATATAGTAATATATAGTAATATTTAAGATCAAATTTTTTTTTCTTGACTTAATTGAGTGTCATAAGTCTTAAATTAAAATGTGTGAAGGAAATTATTTTTTCTTTTTAGAGGACTTTCAGGTTTAGAATTGACAAAAAGAGACTTTTTAAAACTGTGATTAAGAAAAGTATTAACCTTTACTTGACACACTTTTTCTGAGTATCATACTTGACACATTGGGGTTTTTTGTACCCCATCGACAAAAATCATCATGAAAAATAAAATATTAAATATATCTACTTCAATTTTTTTTTACATATTCTTGAGAGGTATCTTCTGAAAACTATATAAGTTATATAGTAGAATATTTAAAGTAAGTATTTTTAAAAAATTGGAAAACGTGAGGTATTTCGAGAAAAATTGGTAAGAATGGAAAAACGTGGGGTATTTTGTACCCCAGTGTGTCAAACAAAGGTTAAACAAATTGCAAAAATTCGATTTTGAAATTATTGACTTTTTTACTGTGCTCTGTTAGCCAAAGTCAGTACAATTTTTGATTTTTTAAAATTCCAATTTAAAAAAAATTTATTTTTAAACCTTTGGCAAAAAAAATTTTGTTTGAAAAATTTTTTGCGGCATAATTGAGCACAATCCAGCACAACTTTTTTTTTTAAAAAGTCGTCGAGCGTGAAAATAAAAATATCCTATATGTAGGAAGTATTTTATGCATGTGTTCTTTTATTTTGAAATTAAATTATTAGAAAATGTAAAAATAATTTTATACGTAAATTATTAAAAGGGTTAAATCAAGTAAATAAATTACACACGCTAAATATCAATTTCAAAAATTACTCTTATATCCTTAGTATTTTGGATAAGATTAGATTAGAAATGGATAATATACATTAAATAAAATCGGACAAGTGCGAGTTAAAGCCTCACTAAAATCGAGAGTCCGGTACACGAAGTGAACTTATTTGGTTTAAAAACAAATATTTAAAAATTTAAGTATCACTTACATTATTTTATATACAAAACTTTTATTTGTTTAACATTTGTTTGTATACCAAATAAGTTCGCTTCGTGTACGGAACGCTCGATTTTAGTGCAAGTATAACTCGCACTTGTCCGATTTTATTTTCGATTAAAATAAACATTTTTTTAAATGTGAGAAGAATATCGAATTAAAAAAAAAGAAATAGGAGAAAGAGAAAAATAAATTAGAAAAAATTAAATAGAACAGAGAAACGAATAAAAAACTTATCGGACAAGTCCACTTTTTTCAAAAAAAAATTTTTTTCGAAAAAAACAATGAAAACAACTTTTTTTTTATTTGTTAAATTATTTCTATAGTCTACACATAAAAATACGTGAAAATGAAAAAATATGAAGCCCTTTAGATAAAATTTTCTTCGTTATTGGGAGAAAATTCATGATTTTTTCTAAAATTATCAGTTTCTTCTTGACAGCATCAGGAAAATCAACTCCAATCGTCTTGCTATTTTATTGTAATCTACACTTAAAAATACGTCAAAATATATAAATATGAATCCCTTTTAATAAAATTTTTTAAGTTTTTGGTGGGAAAATACATTTTTTTCCAAAAATTTCCTTTTTTCTTGAAAAATTTGATTGTTTACACGAGAAAATGTATATGTGCACAAATTTTCAGCCCACCAGATAAATTCTTGTGATCGCTAGGGGCGGGGACCACGAGTTCAAAGAAACCTATATTAATAGGGTTCCGAACCGAGTACGGAACCCAAAAAAAACTAATTTTATAACTGTAATTCACTATTCATATTGTAATAAAATCTTGATTAAATAAACTATTACTATTCTGATTTTTTTGTCTACAATTTGACCAGTTAAAATTGAATTTTATATTATAAATATACATTTTTAAAAATCAAAACATTTAATTTTTTACGCAATAATGAAAATTAACTATAAGAAATAAAACTAAACTTATTTTTATGTATCTTAAAATATTTTAAAAAAATTTATATATTTTTAAAAGTTAAAACATTGCATTTTTTACGCAATAATTTAAACTAACTTTAAAAAATAAAAGTAAACTTACATTTGAGGTGTGAGGTTTCGGACAATGAGGTTAGAGGGTGAAATTTGGTAATCCCTCCAATTTAATGCCTCCTACGGCTGCAAAAGTCTTTGGCTGCACCAAACTAAACACTCACTCTCACCAAAAATAAGTTTTGAAAACTCACTCACAAGCGATCATAAAAACGTTTCGTTGTTTTCCACCAAATATTCACAAAGCACCGTAAACAAATATCACCAATTTGATATTATAGCGATAAGAATAATTGCCAAGCACTTAAGCACGTGTAAACACAGCTGAGAATTAAAGACCATTAAGGCCAGGTCCAAGTCGTGTCAGCTGTTCCATTGAAACTTCAAAGGAACAGCTCACTCGACTTGGACCTGGCCTTAAATCAGAATCACTCCGTCATGTGGCGCTGTGGTGTAAGTAAGGGCCAACGCACATTATTTCGTAAGGGTACGGTCACACTATCTGTAGTGTGACAGTACCCTATTTGAAATAGAAGGACACAAGTATATTCTGCTTTGACTTATGTGGCAAAGACCAAAATCCGTATTTAAAATCTTTCCGCTTAAAATTTAAAAACACAGTGTATTGTATATAAGAATATAAAATATATTTTGACCTGTATGTAAACATCGCGTAGGCGCACTAAACGATGGGCCCATGTTTCGATGTTTCAATGATCATTTTGCGCGCTAAAGATTTTTATCTCAAAAACAAAAAATAACGCCAAGCTGAAAATTTCAAAAAGGCTTCATTCCATTATCAACTTTATTCATGATTTTTTTCAGGGTTGTGAAACAGGGAGAACATGTTTAAAACGTAAAAATAAATTTTATTGTTTAAATAAATTAATTAAAATTAAATAATTTTTTATTACAATAATTTTTTTCATAAATTTCAACTTTTTTTTATAGTAAGAAAAATTCAGAACTTTTTTTGTAGGATCAAAAGAACAAAATTTAGAAGAAAAAGAAAAAAATAATACAACACTTTTTTAATGCAAATATCTCTAAAAAAAAATTAAAATTTACAAACTTATTTAACACCAAAATGTCCCTTCAAATCCAACAGTTAAAAATAATCTGAGAGATTAGATTTTCTTTCTCATATAAAACGCCCTATTTAATTTCTTTTTTTTGAATAAATAAATTAATTAAACCGTGGCGCTCGCGGGGAAAAAATCCAACCCGATATTTTAAACCTTAAAATATAACAAACACCCCCAAAAAACTATATGAAAAATTTTCGACTGGTAAATTTTTAATAAATAATTGCAATAATTATTAAATGTTTATTAAAACCCCATTAATCTCAAAGCGGAATTAGATAAATATTCTTCGAGTATTTTTTTAGAGTAAAAATTATGATTATTAATAATAAAAGTTTGAATATTATTGAACGTTTTATTTACACTGCAAAAAATTTCTCTGTAATTTTACATACAGTGTATGCGAGGTAAAAAACCTACATTGTGTGGGACATTTTTACAGGATATAGTAACTATACATTGAGGTTATGTGAATTCATTAGCGCCTGTAAAATTACTAAAAGTTGTAAATTTAAGAAATGTAACTAATAATTGTGACTCGATGTACCCGATGTAACAAGACGACATACGAAATGACATTAATTTAATTATAACAGATTATTAAAATAGTTGTTTAGTAAACGAAAGCAGACAAAAAAATGCAAAAGTAATCAAATTTTTAAATTTAAAGAAAATTTAATTGTCGATGTATTTTTCTATCAATATGTGATTTTACAATTAAAAAATTACTTTTTTACTTTTTATTTAGTAATTTTACAAAATTCATGATATTCACATCCCTGCTAAAAATAAAATCACAGAACGTCAAAAAATTAGTCAGGATCTCTGACGTTTTGAGACTGTTTTTGTTACGATTGCAGTCGCAGAACACCACAATAAGTGAGGTTCAGTCAGAGAATCGTCAATAGTAGTCAGATTTTTTATGAGGGTAGGAGCTGACCCTTTTTTTTGGACATACCATAAATCATTAAACCCTGTGACTATTTGTGATGTTAAATAACATTTCTTTCTATCAAATAGTTTTAAAGATTCCTGACTTACTTCCGAGCTTACTTCTCATAAATTCTGACTACAAATATTTAAAAATAAAAAAAAATCAATATTTTTTAATTAAAAAAATTAATAAAAATCATTTATCGTACAACATTTTTTTATCTTTTTATTTATTTTACAATTTATTATATTTATTTACCCCTATCGAAAAAAATCTCGCAAACGCATGGAATCAAACTCACAACCTAACGAACGCAAACAGAATACCTAACCCGTGAGCTAACTAACCTAACTGAGATCGTAAAAGCAGAATTCGGTTATATGAAAATAAAAGATCTTATTACCTACTTTTTTTCAATTTTATCAACATATTTTGTTGATGATTATTATGATTATTTTAAAAAATTTTATAAGTTTTAAAAATTAACATGTAAATTTATAATAGGTATATTGTTATATTGATCAGAAAACATTTTTAGTCAAATTATCATATATTAATGTATTCAAATAATAAAATATGCATTAGCAAATATTTAATTAAACAAAAAATTTGTATGTAGATATTATTTGAATTCGAATTTAAAAGAATATGTGTAATATAAATCAAATAGTCTAGATTAATAAGATACTGTCGGATTGTCTTAAGTAAACTCTGAGCGAATTTTATCAGGTTATTCGCTCAAGTTTGAACACATTCATTACTATTATAATTATTTATAATGATGAGAATTAATTAATATGCATATATTAATTTCTATATTATTAAAATTCAATTTAACATAATTTTTTCCACAAATCAACTAAATAATTACTAATTTTAATTTCTCATTTTAGCATACTGGACTATAATTAGATCCAATATTTGGTTCAAATCAAACTTATATTGAGTGAAAACTTGATCAAATTCGCTCAGAGATTGATTGAGCGATTAATTCATATATTCTATTTTACAAGAGACCAGAAGTTTTTTGCACCAGAATTTTCCTGCTTTTCCAGGCGTGGGCATGTCGAGTCTACGCGAGTAGTTGAAATATTTGTTTGAAAAATTCATAATGCAAGTAGCACGTAACATCATTGTAATGTTACATGTAATGTTAATAATATTATAATGTAATATTAAAGTGACATTACAGCAATATGAAAATATTCGCCTTAATTAAATATTGCAAGTAATGTTATAATCAATAACAATACTTAAAATAATTCTTTTAAAAAAATCGTTACATTAAAGAATTTGATAAATTTTCTGGACTAAAAATATAAATCACTTTATTTTCGTGAAAAAATGATGACTCGATGTCCCCAGTGCCAGCTTTACAAGACATCACAAGCAGGACTGGCAGGACTAATGGGACAGAGGATAGTTGAGCGACCTTGAGCAGTAATGGCAGCGGACAGGATGGAGTTTTCACCAAGCAAGAGCAGGTGTAAATATCTCGTTGTGTTCCAGGATTTGTTCTCGAGGTGGGTTGAGGTGAATCCATTGCGATCAGCTGATGGAAAGTCGTTGGCCAAAGCTTTTAAAGAATTGGTCCTCTTTCGCTAGGAAACCCCTGATTTTTTATTGACAGACAATGGGAAGGAGTTTGACAACAAATTCCTCAAGGAGACTCTTCAGGAATATGGAGTCAAACACATCACGAGACCACCCTATCACCCGCAAGCTAATCCTGTAGAGAGGAGTAACCGCACATTGAAGATAATGATTGCAACTTTCATAGGGAATGATCATCGCGACTGTGATTTTCATGTGCATGAGTTTCGCCATGCTATGAATACTACGACAAAGGTGGCGACTAAAACGTCTCCCGAATTTTTAAATTACGCAAGACATCCTCGACCCTTTAAAAGTTTGCGACGGGAGATAGAAAAACAAGATTAGGTTAAGAGAATTGCGCCAGAAGATTGGGTAGACAGGGTAAAGAGGTTGGATGCGTTGCGAGACTTGGTAGCAAAATTTATCGACAAAAAAAATGATCGACAGACCGAGTACTATAACCGTAATCGACGTGAGGGGTTGTTCAACGTGGGAGATTTAGTCCTCGGTAAATTACACAAATTGTCGAGTGGTACACGGAATTTCGCGACAAAACTCGCACCAAAATATGAAAGCCCTTTCGAGATCGTAGAGAAATTATCGCCTACGATTTTTGTCTTACGCAATAACGAGAATTGTCGTATCCCTAAAATTCATGTCTTAGACCTTAAAAGATATCTTCTCCTACGAGCTCAGTAATTTTTACTAATGACAATATAATTTTAGATTCAAGGAGGAGTTTCGACAAGGATAATATGAGACAGAAAGAACGAGATCAACGACAAAGGCTTCATCGACGGAGAGATGGAATATTACGACTTGGGTTTTAGTAGACGTTACTGCTGAGAAGTAACGGAGGTTCTGTGACGAAGTAATTCGTCACAATGCAATTTACGACTTGGGTTGAGTTTCGCGCTACTGGGAAGTTGGGGGTCAAGTAGAACAGGAGTCCGGGACGTGGCGCCATCACGGCGGCCACTATTGGAACTAAACGAGGATGAAGAAGATCCAAATAAGAATAATAATCAATGTGGCGTCTAGAACGTGTATCGATTGATGTGTAAAGAGTAGTGTAATAAAGTTGAGTTGAAAAATTGAAAATTGTGGAGTATTATTTATTGTAGATCCTGAACGCGCAATCTTACATTGAAGCATTGTCGTTCTTCAACGTTTTTCTTATTGAAGAAATCATCGACGGGGAAGGTATTTCGAGGAGTTCGAGCAGATCACCAGAGGATCAAAAAATTGTGTGTTGAGTTTCGTCGTGGGTAAGTCAAGTTTTGTCGTTGTCGTGTCTCAAGGGTTGTGTCCCTTTTCTCGACTTGTGTTCCCGACAGAATCGAGAATTGAATTTTTGGTATTTAAGTTTTGGGGTTATTTTATGAAAATTTGTGGTTTTCCTGGTTTGCCAATTCTATCTAAAAATTGGCTGGCCTCTAAAATTTTTCACGTTTGGGGTCATTCTTTTTATAACATAAAAAGGGGTATTAATTTAAAATTAAAATTTAATTATTTCGTTATAGTGTAAATCATGTAAATTTTTCGGGTATTCTAGGTCTACTTCTAAAATATAACCATAAGCAGCATCATCCGCAATTTCAGATACATCAAAGTTCATTAAATTTGTTTCCCATTGAAAATCTGAAAGGGGTAGAAATTCACTTATTCCTGCACCGTCACATCACACACAAAAATAAACGCATGATCCAAACTTCATATTACGCTCCACATTTTCATATAACATCTTAATAAACAATTTTAGTTAAGTTACTTTGTCTTCGACATATTTTTTTCTGCACTTAATTGTCTTCTTTTGAAACAACAAAAAAGTTTTTTGATGATCGGAAAGCAGTGACTCGCATAACACGTTTTTAGTGCTCGCACACTTCACTGCAACGTATGTGAAAAGTTCCCTGACATTGCTAACAAATACTTACATACAAAGACAGATGGCTGTAGTGTGATAAAACAAAATAAACGCGATAGCTCAACCCTGGTGAGTATTACATATTTAGTAAAAGATATATGTTTTTCTTTATTTATAGGTAAAAGCTTAACACAACCTTCGAAACTCGTACATAATTTTTTTTATAAAAAAATGAACATTATACCTTG
Organism: Leptopilina boulardi; assembly: GCF_019393585.1. Taxonomy (NCBI): domain Eukaryota; kingdom Metazoa; phylum Arthropoda; class Insecta; order Hymenoptera; family Figitidae; genus Leptopilina; species Leptopilina boulardi. The sequence continues at coordinate 845,981 of NW_026137709.1, forward strand.
ATGAATTGTGAAAAATTACTGGAATTACATGCGAATTTTTGTAATTTATATTACATCCCTGATGGGCAGCACCCCTGTATTTTCCTGTGAAATGATTGTGATCTCGACATCTAATATCATTAATTTCCAATCATTTTTCGCAAATGTAACAATTTTCAGAAGTATGAAATTCTATTTCTTGTTGAAAAGTTAAAGGTTCTATTGGAACAATTTTTTTTAGATAAGAGTCAACAGAATTTGCGAAATCTTTTAATTTATTCATAAACCAGGTAATGCAATCTTTTCTTCTTTAACTTTCAAATATTGAAATTGTGTCATCAAACTCACATTTTAAATATAATGCAACATTATGTGAAACATGTTAATTATATGCACCTGAAACTATTTTATTATCATTAACAGCTTCTAAAATGCTTTCAATGTCAGCATACACAACAAACGAAATTTTTTCTTTAAATCTAAAATTTTTAAATGTTGTCGTTTTTATTTGGTAAAATCACTCTACATTTGTTTAATTTGGTACAATCAATTTTATGTTTTTCTAGTGAATACTCATATTTAAAATGACATAAGCATCTATCACAAATCCAAATTTGACATTTCCTTTTTGTCATTTGTGATTTAACCAATTGTGATAAGTAATGAATTCATGCAAAATGATAAAAATATGTCCCATTTTTATCACTACTATTAAAAACAGCATCTGCATTTTTAATCATCAATAAGTGAATAGTCGGTTTTTCAGAAAACTGTTCACTTATATGTGAAGGGACTATTTTTTATGTTTGTTGGTTTTAATACTATGCAATCTATAAATGTTTAGTTTTAAACTATTCATTTTTTCAAATTTTGGTATATCTGACAAAGCAATAGGAAAATTAATTTTCTTATTCCTTATAAATTTTGGTAATTCTGTTTTTTATTTATTCCAATAGGTAGGAAGAAGGTAAGGACCTTCTTTTTTCGTTTGCTTTAATTTTTGATTTAATGTTTTTAATATTCCTAGAGTGGCTATTATCTTATTTTTATCACCTACTATTAAGTCCTTCTTTACTCTTAAAAGTTTATTTAAAACAAAAATATTTTGTAAACCCATTTTTATCCATTTTTCTATTTCATTTAAAAATTTGTTATTATTTAGAATTGTATTTACATTCTCCAGAGGACTTTGCATCATTTTAATCATTTTTTAGCAATTATAATTCATTTTTTTAATAAATCAAGTGATACTTATAACTATTAATAACCACTTTTTTAATGTTAATGTATTAAACAATCTCATACAGATTTTCGACGAAAAATAACTGCAAAGAACAATAAAGAATTTTTTTTATACTGACCTTCACGTTGTTGATAAAAAAATAGTTGCCTGAAAAAATTTATTGTTAAAAAAAATATACTGCACATACCTTTCTTTGCATCATTAAATTCCATTATCGTCTTTAAATTCTACATCGCTCATAACGCCACCCTGCATTTCAAATTTCAAATCATGCGGCAGGCTTCTTATAGTCCGATAAAAAAAATAAACATGTGGCACGCGATATTTTGAAAACAGGTTCCATATGTTCCATTCCATATGTTCCATATAATCATATAGGATTTCATGTAGATTCTGAAATATCTTTATCTAAGACTTCACATAGAATTGTATAAAGGAAACAATATAGGATTTCATATAGGAATTTTCAGTTGGCAGACGGCAATTTATAAAAATTAAAAATTATTTAATTAAAAATCAAATAATATTACTGCAATTCATCTGAAAATAAAAAAATTTGTGCTTTGCAATACACCTACTCAGTTAAGAGTCTCAGCTTTTATAGTATTCAAGACTGATCTCAACTGTGAAAAAAAAATTATCACCATCTGGCGGCGTAAGAGTGGAACTATGATGATCTACATCTATATTGGAATTTCCTATATAATTTCCTACATAATTTCTCATATAATTTCCGACTTGGTATCTTACATGGACAATTAAAACAGTGAAATGCACACATGACATCCCACATAAATTCCTATATGATTAATTCTTACATGAGATCCTATATAGGATCCTATATAAGATCTTACATAAGATTTTACATGGATTTTTATATATATTCCTGTATGACGAATTCTTACCTGAGATCCTACATAGGAATCCATATAAAAACATATGTTGGGCCTTATATAGGATCCTATATAGGATCTCATGTAAGAATTCATCATATAGGAATTTATGTGGGATGTCACGTGTGGATTTCACTGTTTTAATTGACCATCTAATATATCAAGTCGGAAATTATATGAGAAATTATGTAGGAAATTATATGGGAAATTCCAATATAGATGTAGATCATCATAGTTCCACTCTTACGCCGCCAGAACTTAGGAATTTACATAATTTATTACCTAAGAATATGTTTATAAGAATTTACATCGAATCCCACTTCAAATCATGTCTCAATTTCCTATATTATTTTTCATAAGATCCTATATAGTTTCTTACGTGACACATAGGATTTTATGTGGATTTTAATATATGAATTTATGTGAGATCCTATATAAGATCCTACTTGAGAATTTTCAGTAGGGTAATCTCTTAAGACTGTTTCGTCCACTGAATTGTTTTTGACATGGCGTTATCGTTTTATAACCGTAACCAACCTTATTCCTGTTGTTAAAAACAATACCCATCACCCAAGGGACTTGATGTGTAATCTAATTGTTATAATTTCTCTTCTATAATTAACCAAATGACCGTTTTGATCAACAATTCGCAATTGAATATGATCTATTGTCTTGACAGAGACTGTCAGATAACTGACGTGATTTGGTACTTCTACTATTTTATATTCTGGTGGGACAACAGAAAAAATTGGTGAATTCTTTGTACTTTTTTATTATTAATGTATGCCCCTGTAGTTATGCTGCACTCCACTCGCAAAGAATTAATTTTAATTATTGATACTGGTTGATCAGATTCATAGTATTCTTAAGCATTTAATTTTCGTGAAGAAAATCCCAACAAGCTGCCAATAGAGTCGTTAGGTATGAAATTAATTTCTTTGTTACAGTAAACTATACTTTTTAATGTATTATTGTTAGGTTTAATTTTAAAATTAATCCCTTTTTTATCATAAAACTCAAAGTTTTATCAATATCACTTATTTGACAACTGCCTGTTGGTATGGTATGGTAACTTCAATTTCACCTGCGTAAAATTTATTTTTATCAATATCAATATTAGGAATTGAATTATAAGTTAAAAATTAGTTAAAAAATCAAGAACATAATTTTTAATAGGTGACAATTCAATCGGTGGAAAAAATTGTGATTCCAATACAGAAGAGTTTCCTGTCAAAGTTAATATAATTATATCGTTCAGGATCAATTTACATTAATAACTGACCATATAAAATAAATTTCTACGTTTTTATATGGAGTAAGAACATGTCTTGAGTATTTAATTGATTAGATAAAAATTTAAGACATAAATGTCCTCATATTAATGTGTCATAATTTTGATATTTTTTATGATTATACATTATGTAATCAACACCAAAATATTGAATTAAATATAAAGGTTGACGAAGATTACCAAAACTGTCAAAAAGAAATAACTTTATTTTCAGTATTTTTATAAGCAAACCAAGGAATTCCAGGACCATCCATGTCATCCAAATTTATTATTCCTGATTCACAATTTTTAGGACCAGTTAATGGCAGTTCATTACGCATAAAAACTCCTCGAAAATTCGGAATTTTAAATCGTCTTTTTAATTTAAGTAAATTTTTGTTAAGAGTTAATTTCTCAAATCTTTTTGATAAATCTTTAAGAACTCAAGACTCTTAAATTTGTTTATTTAAGTTGCGATAACGTCCCTTTTATACACACCAGATTGCTAATAAAAATGCCATGTGACAATAATATCTCTTGATAAACAAAACTTAAATGACAATTTTTAAATTCCAATTGTAACAATCAAAACTGTTAAAGAGTTTCACTTTGAAAAAATTATATAAAGTTTTTATCTTATCTGTTTAAAGGATGCATTTCAGGTCTTATTTGCATAAACATTCCTGAGTGAAAAATAATATTGTGCAAAATAAATCCCATGGATATTAAATTTTTAATAATCAAGACATTCAACATTCTTTACTACAAAAATAGAATTGCGCAATCAAAAATACGCAAGGGGGCTTCTGGATATAGCTAAAGTCAACGCTTTATCCAGAAGCCCCCTTACATATTTACTTTTTCTAATTCTTATATTAAATCTATGTGTAAATTTTAATTGTGAATCATATCTGTACATAAATGATTGAAAAATAATGTAAAAAACATAAATTCTTGACCAAGTGACGTCACGAGGACGACAAATTAAACAATTTTAATATAATAGTAGATATGTGAAAATATTTTTAAATCACGATAACTTTTTTAAACAAGTAGGGGGTCCTTTATGTTTATTTCATAAACATTATGCTTCCTCATTGTGTGAAGCAAAAAATTCGCTTCCTCGTGAAGAAAGCAATGAATTTGTCCAATTCAATTGATTGATTCAAAAACTTTCGAATTAAAAATGTTTTAAATTAATTAAATTTTTTGAAAAATAAAGAAAATTTTAATTAATTTTGAGTGTAACATAAACTTTATATATACGAATCGATTCGTTTTAATGCAAGGAATACAATTATTTTATTCATCAACTTGAATTTAAAAAAAAACACAAAATTTTTTAGCTAAAATATGAATTTTCGATTTTTCAATTTTTATTAATTCTCAAATTTTAAATCAAATCTATACTTTATATATACCAACCAATTCGTTTCAATGCAGGGAATAAAATTATTTCATATATAAACATGAATTTAAATAAACACATCATTTTTGAGCTAAAATGAGAATTTTTGATTTTTTAACTTTCTTTAATTCTTTAAATTTCAATCAAATCTATACTTTATATATATCAATCGATTCATCTTGACATAAAGAAGACGATTATATTATATATTACCTTCAATTTTTCGATTTAAAAATTTTTTCAATTAAAAAAAATTTTTTGGAAAAAAGACGATAAAATTTTTTTTTTGGGGTATTTTTAAAAATCCTCTCGTCATTTTTGAGAGATTAATGTGTTAAATAAGTCTACCAAATTTTATCCAAATCCATTAAAACCTGTTAAAGATATCGTGTTCACAAAAACGATCCACACACACATACACACACACATACATACATCCGGACAATTGATCAGGATCTCATATAACATGTTTCTATATAGAGGAAAATTTGTTTTCACCATTTTTAAAAAGTTTATAAACGAAAGGACTACATAGCTTCCTCCACGAGGAAGCAAAATAAATATTTTTTAATAAGATTAAAAATTGAGACGCATTTTACATCTGAATTGCTGAAAAATATAAAAAATTGGTCAAGTGCGAGTTACACTTGCTTACCTAAGGTTCTGTTCACGATTATTTAAATGTTTATATATGTTTAAAAAAATAATTTTTATATAATTTTCTTTCAATTTGCTTGTAAATATGTACATATATGTACAACGTTTGAGATGGTAGGCTAAAAAATTGTTAAAGTTAAGATAAAAAGAAATTTTGAACTTTTTTCAGGAATTTTGAGTTTTTGTAGCGAAGCAATATTTAAGTCAATTTCAAAAAGGTTAGCTATAATTTTTCTTTAATCTACTCGCGACATTCGTATGTATGCCAAGTTTCAGCTTCTTAGCTCCAAAACTGTAAAAGTTAAGACGGGGGACACGCTTTTTTCAGAAATTTCGAGTTTTTCGAATATAACTATATGCAATCCAATTTCAATCGGGTTCGCTATAATTTTCCTTTAATCTACTCGCAAAAATACGTATGTATGCCAAGTTTAAACATCTTAGCTCCATAACTGTAAAATTTAAGGGGACATTCGAGTTTAAAATGGGGAAAAAGAAGGATTTTTTAGGATGTATTTCTAAAGAAACCATGACATTTATTCAGAAATTTTTGTTTATGAAATAAACATAAAGAACCCCCTCCTTGTTTATATTATGTCTCTATTTGTTGTAGATATCTCGGTATCTATCCCCCCATGAAAAAATGAACATTTTTTTGTAAATGTTGTACATCGCCGCCATCTTGAACTACAAGTGAAAAATTTTTTTTACATATTCTTCAATATGTTATTTATAAAATGTAAACAAAACTTTCTAATTTATTGTAATGGTTTTTTTAGAAATACATCCTAAAAAGCCTTCCTTTTCCCCATTTTGTACTTGATATTGTTTGTTAGTTCTTCTCACTTCCGCAAGATATAAAGCTCACTAAACGTGGAATCTCTTCATAATTAGATGTACTTTCAATTAAAGTTGCCCACTTTTTAATTTGGTAAAGTTATATACAAAATAAGGTGAAAATTTTTACCTTGAAAATCATTTTTTACAAAGACATATTTTGGTCTACGTACATCGATGCTCATTTGTTTTATATTTATCCTTCTTTTGTTTTTATTTCTTCCCGCACATAGAAACGTCACATTTTATTGTACATTTTCTGTTTAAACAGTTACCCAATCAGCACGAAAACTTGCAAGAAGTTTGTCGTGCAAGATTGCAGTGCAAACATGTAGCAAGTTTGGTGCAAGCAACAAAATGTCCTGCAGTTAGCGCAAGCATACTGCAAGTTTGCAAAACTTAATGCGATGCGCAGTTGTAAATGGAAGCTCCTACGGCTGCGCAATAAATTTTTTAACATCTGAAGCAGGGTGCCCTTTATGTTACCTTGCCACAAGAGGACATTTTGTTGCTTGCACCAAACTTGCTACATGTTTGCACTGCAACCTTGCACATATTGCACGGCAAGCTTTTTGCAATTTTGCTGCAAGTATTTGTGCTAATTGGATAATAAAAGTATTACAGAAGCACATTTTCAATTATATGGAAATTATCTAATTTTGCTTCCTCGTGGAGGAAGCTATGTAGTCCTTTCGTTTATAAACTTTTTAAAAATGGTGAAAACAAATTTTCCTCTATATAGAAACATGTTATATGAGATCCTGATCAATTGTCCGGATGTATGTATGTGTGTGTGTATGTGTGTGTGGATCGTTTTTGTGAACACGATATCTTTAACAGGTTTTAATGGATTTGGATAAAATTTGGTAGGCTTATTTAACACATTAATCTCTCAAAAATGACGAGAGGATTTTTAAAAATACCCCAAAAAAAAAATTTTATCGTCTTTTTTCCAAAAAATTTTTTTTAATTGAAAAAATTTTTAAATCGAAAAATTTAAGGTAATATATAATATAATCGTCTTCTTTATGTCAAGATGAATCGATTGATATATATAAAGTATAGATTTGATTGAAATTTAAAGAATTAAAGAAAGTTAAAAAATCAAAAATTCTCATTTTAGCTCAAAAATGATGTGTTTATTTAAATTCATGTTTATATATGAAATAATTTTATTCCCTGCATTGAAACGAATTGGTTGGTATATATAAAGTATAGATTTGATTTAAAATTTGAGAATTAATAAAAATTGAAAAATCGAAAATTCATATTTTAGCTAAAAAATTTTGTGTTTTTTTTAAATTCAAGTTGATGAATAAAATAATTGTATTCCTTGCATTAAAACGAATCCCTTCGTATATATAAAGTTTATGTTATACTCAAAATTAATTAAAATTTTCTTTATTTTTCAAAAAATTTAATTAATTTAAAACATTTTTAATTCGAAAGTTTTTTAAAATCAATCAATTGAATTGGACAATTTCATTGCTTCCTTCACGAGGAAGCGAATTTTTTGCTTCACACAATGAGGAAGCATAATGTTTATGAAATAAACATAAAGGACCCCCTACTTGTTTAATTTTATTATTTATAATTTAAAGAAGAGGTTTGTTTTTGTGTTTTGCTTTATGGTGTAATCTCTTACAGTTATTTAACTTCTTTTTGTTATTTAGTTAAAAGTTGATTGTAAATGTAGCAAAAATGGAAGAATTTAGTAAAAGGAAATTCTTGAGAAATTTAAAGAATTAAAAAATATTGATTTAGTCGTAAATTATATAGGTATTTTAACAGAGACAAATTGATATTTTCAATATCGACGAAAAATCTATAATCCTTCTTAGAACTGCAATTTATTAACTAATAAATAAAAAAAATTAAATTTAACGCTGAAAAAAGAATGAAATCTAGATTTGAATTAAAACATGCTGAATGGTTAAATTCCAGTTTTAGTATGCCTAAACTGATTACGGCTAATCAACCAGAAAAAACAAATTTTAATCCTCGTCCTGGTCGTCCAAATGTCATATTTGAAGAAAAAAGTGATAGATCTAAACCTCAGATTTGTAATCAGCGACCCTGAAAACCCCTAGACATCAAGTTTTACGATTATTTAAAAGGTTTTTTCAAATTTCATCCGACATTTTAATTTCTTGAATCTGACTTCAGATTCGTAGTCAGCGACCCCGAAAACCTCTAGGCATCGAGTTTCATGAATATTTTAAAGGTTTTTTAAAATTTCATCCGCCAGTTTGAATTTCGTGAATCTGACCTTAGATTCGTAAGTAGCGACTTTGGAAACCCCTAAATACCAAGTTTCATATAAATTCGTTGAAATATTGAATTATGACCGCTTTTGGATGCTTCCTGGCCCACAGTGAAAATTATCAATTTCAGATAGCAGATAACAGGGAGTAAAAGGTATTTATTTCATCGACCTTTAGGAAAATCGTTAATTTTGCAGTGGAAGTAGATGTTATTGCTAATATGATTACGGTCAAATTTTTATGTTAACAGTACACTGTTTTTGTGTTAATACTGAAGCGATATGCGCATTTTCTTATAAACAGTAAGCATTATAAAAATATCTTGAAAAAATGCAGACAACAGTGATTTTATAATTTTTTCCAAGTGTGTTAAATAGGTGTGAATTATTAAAAAAATGTGAGTGCAATTCTTTTTTGTGCACAGTTTACAATATATTTTGTGATTTAATTTTGAATTTGACCAAAATATCAGAACTACAGACATTTTTGGCTTCTCCAAGGGTGCCCACTAAGGTTGTTCAAAAGAAATTTTTTAAAAATTTTTTTAAGTCTTACCCCCTTAATATCTTTTATATGGTAAAAAAAAATTTCTAATTTTTTAGATTTTTTGAACAATTTCTAGAGGTCGCTATTGTCGCACAAAGTACGGAAATCCATTATTTTCTAAAGAACATATATTTAATCTGATGTTAGGTGTTAAAAACATTTCAGCATTTCGTAAAATAATGTTTCAAGAACTGCTCTTTCAGATTCTGCAATAAAAATTAAAGTAACTTTAAGGAAAAAAAATATATAGCTACTTTTTGACAAAAAATGATATTTTTTAAACATTGTCCGTCGTAAATGATTTTTCTTGTGGTTCTACAGTATCAGTATATGTATGATTACGAATCTGAAGTTAGTTTTTTAAAATTTTAAATGGCGGATCCAATATGTCGGACGTCAAACTTAAAAATTAATGGATTTTAATAAAACATCGTATCTAGGGGTTTTCGAGCTCGTTGATTACAAATCTAAAGTTAGTTTTTAGAAATTAAAAATGGCGGATCCAATATGGCGGACGACAAACTTAAAAAATTAATCGACTTTAATAAAACATGATATTTATTCATAATTTATAATAAATTACTTCCAATCAATTGTACTGACTTATTTTTTGAGAGTTTATGTATATCAATAATAGAATGTCAACAATAATCTAAAGCCATTCATTTTTATAATTTAATGCCACCATATTGGATCCGTCATTTTGAATTTTTAAAAACTAATTTCAGATTCGTAATCAGCGACCCCAAAAACTTCCTGATACAGAGTTTCATGAAGTTCCATTGAATTTTATAATTTAAGGTCCGCCATTTTGAATTTATCAATCTGCCTTCAGATTTATAATCAGCGACCCAAAATACTATTGAGCATACAGTTGTGCAACCATTAAACGAACTAATTTTCAACAAAGAGTTTCGTCTAGTTAATTTCGAGATGAAAATCACCATGTTCGCGCGCTTTAACTATGAAAATATGGCCGTTTCCGAATTAGGATTTTTGTCGCACTTTTGATGAAGTGTATACTTGGGAAGTATGCAGTGTCCTTTTTTTCGCACGGAAAAACAAGAACACTGCATACTTCCCGAGTATACACTTTATCAAAAGTGCGACAAAAATCCCAATTCGGAAACGGCCTATCGAAAAGGGGCCAAAAGGGGAAAGAAGTGTATGTGTTAAATTTTTTTAGTAAGAGTGAGATTAAAAATGAGAGTGAGGATGAGAGTGAAAATTTGTTTAGTGAGAGTGAGAGTAGAGTTACGTGAATGCACCCCTGGAATATGCACTACACTGCTAAAACGAGCCTGCGACAAACAGTATTCGGGGCTCGCTTTTTTATATTCCTTTTGTAAAATGTAATAAGTTTCATGTTTTAATAAAGAAAGATAAGTAAAAGATTACATATAATCTTTTGGATCGTATAAAGCGTCGTTAAATGGCATATTCTTACAGATGACTTTAAAATACTTTAAAAATTTATTTCAGTATTTTTCAATACAATAAATTCTAAAAATTAATAATTTGAATTTAAATTTGAGAAAATTATATTTATAATCTTAATTATATTGAATATTTATTTTAAACTCTTTAATTGTTCATGTGCTTTGTGTTTTGTTTACATTTTTTTAACCTCAATTATTATAAGAATTTTATTAATTTTCCACTCACCTTTTTTAAATATAGAAATACATCGTATGGAATTTCATTTTCACTGATTAGTTTATCACTATAATGACACTGGCGTATCATTTTAATTTAGTTATCGTTCTTTATCTGCATTTTAAGTTTCTAATGCGAAGTTAGCTTTTTAATTGCTAAAATAATATACTTCATTCGGCGAAATGGCGGCTCTCTCATTGTCTATAATTATCACAATTTCAATTACATTTCATTTAAAATTATTTCACTTTATTCAAAGATCTCAAAAAAGGCTATCTTAGAATTTTACCAACGTACTTCCTATGTGTTATCCTTTTTTGAATCTTTTTCCAAAACAACGTTTTTTGACTTGATCAAGCTGAAATTTTTATGGTTTATTCTACAGATATTCCCCTATCGTCCGAACTAATTTTTTCAATTTTTTCAGCCAATCACAAGTAGGGGTAGTTTTAGGCGGGCATGATAGCAAGATAATTTATAATAAATAAAGAATAAAATTTTTTTTTTAATAGTTTAAAACTCCTTCATTTATGAATTAGAAGTTTGAATAAAATAAAATAAATTTTGTTATTAATAAAGGTTTGAAAAAATAACGAAGTGGTAATAATCCCCTAATGGTTTAATTATTTTTTGATTTTTCAGAACGTCCGCAACCTCCAATGAATTGTACATTTTATAAAGACTTCAGTACACTTATGCTTAATTGTTTTCCTGGGTCAGACCAAAATTCGACTCATCACTTTATACTCGACGTACGAGAATCAATTCTTCAGAGCCAACCTGCACTATCACGACAAATGTTACTAACACCTCAAAGAGATCAAGAGGCACATGAAACTACACATTCAATTTATAAAGAAAGAAACATTATGCCCATCTTTCAATTACGCGATCTAAAAGCAGGACATGAGTACACAATATTCATTTATGCTGAAAACGAACAAGGAAAAAGTGAACCAATTGTGATGAGAAATGTTAAATTAATCAATTCAATTGATACAATACTCAGTAGAGATGTTACATTTATAAAAGATTTAAAAAGTGTTATGCCGAAAACAAATTCTGAGAACAACATATTTATTATTGGATTAATTGGTAAGTCTATGCATATGAATATCCGAAATGAAGTATGAGTGTCAATTACACCCAAAAAAAAGTAATCTTAAATTTAGAAAAAAATTCCTCTTCTAAAATCCTCTGAATATTTCCTCTTAAAATACAAATATTCCATTTTACTGTAGAATATTTTTATTCTTTTCCTGTTTAAATTTAGTATAATTATTTGAAAAAAGGAAAAGTAAATACATGATATCGATTACATTTTTTTTCTGTTTGACATTTGCGCTTTTGTTTTTCGAAACTGTCAATTTTCGTATTTTGTCATAATAGTGTTGTGTTATAAATCGAAAGACTAAAATGGAAAAGAGACTCGAAGATTTACTAAATGATTTAAATCTGGGTGGATATATTGAATGGAGGTATAAATACAGAAAATATAACCTCTCGATAAATCTTCATTTCTTACTAATTTTCTTAAATATTTGCGTCGAACTTCTTTGATATTTGCAACTAGCTATAGCATGTTTTTTATTATTATTGTAATTAAATCTAATGTATTGATGCTCAGCAAACAGCAAGAAATTTTTTTCAGAAATGTTTAATTATGTTACGTCTCAAATAGAGAAATAACTAACGAAATAATACTTTTATTTTATTTATGGCCGCTAGGTGATTCAGTGAATTCCTGTTTCATTTACAGAGCAGAAGGCTCTTAACTAAGGGTACAGGAAAGAAAGAGAATAGTGATTAATTTTATAATTAGGTTACAATTTATTTAGACAAGTATTTTTAGTTACAACAATTCGTTCTTATGAGAGAGAGGAATGAATCTCCCAATAATGAGTTTCTTCCAAATAAAGGAAGAATAGATAATTGCCCAATGTAATGAGAAGTAATGATCCTCGTTTAATGTAGAGGGTTTTGACACTTGATTTTCACTTTCGTATAAGAGAATTATGCACTTGAACTAGAAGACGTCGTCTGGTACCAAGAATGAGGTTGATGTTATACGTATGAAGATGATTTGAGAACTGATCTCTCCGTGAAAATGTAGTCCTTTTATACTGATTTTTCGTAAGAGAATAGATAAAATTTTATTGTCGTACTATATATTTTTCACCCTTATTTTGGAAGCCAAAGTTGAGTCCTTCTCCCTCAGTTTAACGTAAAAAAGGGGGGTGTGAACCATTCTAATACAAGATAGAAAGAGTACGACTACGGTTATTCGCAGCTGTAGAAGAGTGTTTATGGTCTTCTAATGTGGTGATACCACAGGGGTTCGTCACATAGGAAAATTAGAAAGAGAGCATTTATTACATCGTCTAATTTTAGCACATAGGGAAAATTAGAAAGAGAGCATTTTGTTTCGTAGGGATGTGAGCTCTTCTAGTGTCATAAAAGATTTCTCGCTTCTATTTGTATGTTTTTAGAAATACAGTATATAGACGTAGAAGGATACAAAACGCAGGGGTCTTTTATATATAAAAGAAAGATATTTAGTTGTGCGACAAAAGGGCGGAAATTTAACATTTAAGAGAAAAGTATTTAGATGCGTAACATTCTTATAATATGAATATTAAAGTTACGGTGACGTGACAATTAAAAATCAATATTTCATTCATTATTCTAGGAATCTATTATAATTTACCTTTTTTGAATGTAAATAATTAAATCTTATTAAATATTTATTATATTATTCAAATTTAAAAAAATTATTGGTTCTCTTGACATTAATAACACTAGGAATTTTTTTTGTTGAGGTTTTGATATCAACATTTAATTCAATGTGTCAAACCTTTACTTTATTATCAATACATAACCATTATTGTCTAATAATTTATTCAAAACATGTGTATTACGGTTATTTTCAACTTGTCAAAATATTAGAATATTATTCTTCCTTTAAGGAAGGATGATCCTAATATACCTGTCAATTCTGGCTGACTGGTATTAATAAAAGTGCTAAACTTTACTTGTTTTCCAGCAATATTTATTTCAACCGTTCCAGACGTATTAATTGATGTAGGACCTGAGGCAAATTTTTCTGCCTTATTTATAATTAAACTTGGAAAAATTTGATCTTCTTTAATTAAATTGATGTTAATACAAGGATTAATTATGAATAAACCCCGTGAATTTTTTATGTCTTTTGAGGAAATATGAATTTTTGGGTATATTTCGATATTAAATACAATATTATTTGAGGGATTAGATTCGGACATTACCGAACTTTATTTCCTAGAAAAACACCTAGGTGTGATAAAGAAAAGACAAGTTTGGAAAATCTTTTGCAGTACGTTCGCGTTCTAAATGTAAAATTTCATAATCCAGAGCCCAATTATTAAAGTAATCAGTGTTGAATATTATGTCTAAAAATGGCGCGCCCAAAATACCTATAATTTCAGAATCGCTTTCCACATTTAAAACTCCAAAATTTAATGAGAAATGATAAAAATTTATTCTTACAGTGCCCCTCGATACTACTGTATTTCGACGAGCGAAATGTACTTCATTAGTACAAATACAGGCAATTGATGATAATTCTTTTTCTTTGATTAAGTTTATGGTCGAAGTATGATCAATAATAAATTTTTCTTTATTTAATTTAAAAGAAGCTGATATTAATTCAACACTTGGATATCTATATCTGTTATGTTCAGTATTAAGAAAATAGTTATTCATTTAAGTTAAAGAATGTTTAATTTTCTTTATATGCAACTTCGTTCTTCTTTAGTTGCACAATAAATAAAGGCAAAAGCAAGAGTAAAAATAATATATAACACAATGTAAACTTCACATGGCATCTTTATTATTCTTTGATTATTATTTTTTTTAACAGTATGAGAACGGTGTCAATTAATTTTTGATGATTTGTTAGGGTTAATGATTTTTTTTGTATTCCCTAAGATTTCTTCGAAAAATTGTGAGAACTCTTCTTGATTTTTAAATGACTTGATGCTTTTATTCTCAATGCTAATAGTATCACTGTATCTCCTTTTGGCTTTCAAGCCTCCTCTATTCCTTGGTTTTTTAATATTCTCAGTTTTGTTTTGCATAACCTGGTAAGTAATTAGACAAATGTAACATTTTGTAATGAATTTATGAAAATAATAAAATAAAACTTTCTTTTATTAATTTTGAGTAAATTAAAACTTTACAAAGGTGTTTTTCGCCGTGCGGCGTAAATTAACACAGCAAAGATATCAATTATTTTCAAAAACAAGAAGTATAATCAAAATATTAGTATGACATTCAGCATTAAGCATAAACTATCAATAATTTTCAAAACCGAATTCGCCGTGCGGCATAAAAGGTTTTGCCAATACTTTTGAATTTAAAATTGTCATTCACAACTAGTCGACCAATTAATATAAGACACTCAATATTACAGTTCCGCCGTACGGCGCAAAATGCAATTTTACTGTAGAAAGGTTTTTCGCCGTGCGGCGCAAAAACGATTCTATTTTTGAGAGTCTTAATTCAATTATCAATAATAATTGTAAACAATGAATGGATGTAAAATGTACCTCATATAATTTAAACTGAGTTTAAGATTATAAATTTGAAATTAAATATATGTATATATATATACGAGAAGTGAGAATCCCACCGCTGCCACCAAATCAGCTGTTACGTCCCGAGCTGAACGCGTTTTTAATTGTATTCGTTGTTTAATTTTCTTCGGAAATTAGATGATTTATCAAGTTGGTAAGACTTGACATTTATTTTTACGTGGGTTATTTTCACTTTAACAAAACTATGGGTTTTGCGTTACAATAACAAGGCTGATAACTCCCATTTATGATATTTATTGGTTAACAACTTATTTATTACAATGTTTTCATACAATGTTGTATTTACTTACTTTGACAATTATCGCAGTTAATCAATCGTACACAGCTTAGTCGATATAATTTGTTTATTCAATCAGTTGAGTTTCAATTGAATATATCACTTTGGTAACAGAACGACTTTTATGCTTTATTATAGTTGTTTTTAAGCTTATACACTTATTTCGCGTTGTTTTATTGACACTTGAAGCTATAAGGAAAGAAACTTGTTTCTTTAAGTGCAGGAAAAGCAACTCGCAAAATTAATGTAATGTAACTTTATTATTTAAACCCCTAATATACGACAATTAATTCAATTTTGTTAATATTTCTAAGCGTTAATATTGCTTTTCTTGCACCATCAGAAGAAAAGAAACTTGTTTTTAAGTGAAAAACAATTTAACTTGCACCGAAACACGGAAAGAATACAATAACTTTTATAGAATAATTGAAGGGTCGCTCTACGACACACGATGGAAATCTTATCGGAACTTATGACTTCAACAATGGTAATTCCTTAGGTTTATATAGCAATTAAAAACTACTAGAATGGGGATGAAATCGGAAAAAGCACGCACTCGAGCCAAAATCTAGAAGTCACGTTTTCTCGACGATTTCTAGAAAGCACGTACAGAGTATCATGTTTCTCTTGGTGTATGTGTTCTCGATCGTAGAGCACGACCAATGAAGATTCTTTTTAATAATCATTGATCCCATCACGATCGTCATTGTTTAATAAAAGTTACAACCCTTTTGTGATATAAACTAATCTACATTTATGTTTATAATTGATTATATGTGACACGGACAATTAAAAGAGACCTACGATCCGAAAAAAAGATTTCGAGAAAAACGACTTTGAAGTTTAGCAAGTTGATTTTGATACTTGTGAACGTTTTAATGAATTGAAACTTGTTACTTAGGGGTTTTGGGGTCGTTGATGACGATTATGATGTTAGTTTTTAAAAATTCAAAATAGCGGATTCAATATGGCGGATGACTTTTTTAAAAATTGATCAGATTCGCTTGAAATTCTTCACTCGAGGGTTTTCGGGGTCGCTGATTACGAATATGATGTTACTTTTTAAAAATTTAAAATGGCGGATCCAATATGGCGGATGACTTTTTTAAAAATTGATCTGATTCGCTTGAAATTCGTTACTCGGGGGTTATTGGGGTCAGTGATTACGAATATGATGTTAGTTTTAAAAAATTCAAAATGTCGGATACAATATGGCGGATGACTTTTTTAAAAATTGATCGGATTCGCTTGAAAATCGTTACTTAGGGGTTTTTGGGGTCGTTGATTACAAATATGATGTTAGTTTTTAAAAATTGAAAATGGCGGATCCAATATGGAGGACAACATTTAAAATTTGTTCGAATTTGTGTAAAACTCAAAAATTTCGTTGACACCGAAAACGAGATCATTGATTAAGAATCTGATGTTCGTTTTCCGAAATTCAAAATGTCGGATTTAATATAGTGGACGTTTAAAAAAATGTTTGGATTCACATATAAATTTATACTTTAGGGGTATTTTGGGGTCGATGATTAGGAAACAGAAGGGTTTCTGGATCTCTATGTAAATTAGTATTTATTTGTATTAATGGTGTGTTTAATTGTTCTTACCAATGTCATAGTTATTTTGTTCTTGTAGGTATTTTATTCCAAGCATTTTTCTTAATGCAGTAGCTTTAAAGGAAGCATTTTTTAATTTATTATGTAACAAACACCATCGGTGGTGGGACAATGTTAACATTTTGTCATTAGTGTGAAAACTGAAGTATTAGCTTATGTGTACTGCGCGTACCGTTATTTTTTCATTTTAAAATCGCAATTTTTATAATTCGAATTTCTGCTTACCGGTAAAATGTCTTTAGAAGACGAGTTTAAAAAAGTGGATGATCTGTATTTTTGTGAAAATGATAGCAATGGGGAAGATGATCTTAGTGATGTCAGTGATAGAGAAAATTTCAGTTCCGTTGAAAAATGTTTACCAAATTCTTCAATCATTTGTGATTTTTGTGCTCAAGATATACAGGAAGAAGAAGTGGTATCTAAATTTTTTGACAAAGCTTGTTGTACCAAAAAATGTAATTTTGTAGTTACACGAGATATGATCCTGCAATCAAGGAATAATTTTTTAGAGTTAGATAAAAAACAACAAGATCTAATTATATTGAGCAAAATTGAAGCCGTTAAACCGACTAGTGCATTAGATGAAGCTTATGATAGCATTTTGGGAAGAAAGAAATATGGAAAGCGTAAAAACACAGAAAGAACAACAGGAAATATTACTTTCACCTACCATAAATTACCTATCTGTCGCAATTTGTTTCTATTTCTGAACGCATGTGGAATAAAGCGATATAAAGCTTTCTTGCATCACTTTAATAATAATGGTGTCGTGGAACGAATTCATGAAAAAACGAATAAAGCTAGTTATAACCCATTAGCAATGCTACCAGAGGAAATTACTAAAATAGTAGAATTTATAAAGGCTACTTCTGATCGTTTGGCTCTTCCATTACCAGGAAGACTTCCAAAATTTAGAGACTATAGTGTCATGAAATTACCATCCAGTGAATCGAAGTCATCAATTTACCGAATGTATATTTCGGCACTCGGTCCAGATGAACGAAAACAAAGTGTTAGGACATTTTAGAGGATTTGGAATACTTATGTACCGTTTGTTACAGTCATGAAACCAGCCGACGATCTCTGTGATGTTTGTCGAGGTATAAAATCAAATTATTTTTTATATTACAATTAATAACTAGAAAGTAAATGAATGAATTAATTAATTTTGCTTCCTCGTGAAGGTAACTATGTAGTCTCTCAAATTATAAAATTTTTTAAAATACATAAAATATTATATTTTACTCTTTTCATACATTATAAGTCTCTGATCAAGTGTCTGGATGTTTACTGTCTTTATGTTTACTTAAATTCTAGTTAATTATAAACATTAAAATTTTTAATTTATCAAAAAATACCACAATGTTCATTAAATTATATTTTATGCATTCTATAATATTATAAAAATAAAAATAAATACAAGAAAAATTATTTATTACAGAAATAAATTAGCGAAATTTAATGCTTCCTCGTGGAGGAAGCAAATTGTTTGCTTATCGATGCCTTTAACAAAGGATACTGCTACTTGTCTTACAGGTAACTCACTGACAATTTCACAATTGAAAAATTGTCCCGATGAAGTACGAGAACAGAAGTTGAATTCATTTGTAGACCATCTTAATAAAGCTAGAGGTCAAAGAGCGTATTATAAAGCTCTTTGTAAAGACAGTGATGAAGCAGTAAAAGTAATATCGTTCGATTTTGCGCAAACTGTTCATTATCCTGTTAGTCCACAACAGCCTGGAAGCGCTTATTTTAAAGCAAAGAGAAAATGTGCAGTATTTGGAATTACCAATGAAAAAGAATAAGTGCAGGTGCGTAATTTCAAATTATAAAATCTATTAAGTGTTACATAATAAATTTCCAACTTTTTTTTATCTTTCAGTTTAACTATTTGATTGATGAAAAAGATGACATTGGAAAAGGTCCAAATTGTGTCATTAATTGCCTTCATCACTATCTTACCACGTTCAATCATAACGAATCTCTAGTATTATCAGTGACAATTGTGTAGGACAAAATAAAAATAATTCTGTTCTTGGATATCTGATGTGGCGAGTAGCCAAAGGACTACAAAAAGAAATATCATACAATTTTCTTTTAACTGGACACACCAAATTTTCACCAGACAGATATTTTGGTGTATTTAAATCGAAATATGCGGTTAGTAACATCGACACTTTTAATGATTTAATGCAATGCGTAACTGATTCATCTCCTTCTGGTTGTAACAAACCTGTCTCTGCAGAAAATTTAGTTTGGTACGACTGGGTTAGTTATTTGAAAAAAGTTTACAAACCATTGGTTGGTATAACGAGTTTCCATCATTTCGTAATTTCTTCGGATGGGATAGAAGCAAAACAGTTTGCAGACAGCGTCGAAACAACTAAATTTCAACTTGTATTAAAAGCTGTAAATGATTTTATGCCAAAGATTACAACTCCACAGGGATTATCTTTGCAGAGACAGTGGTATCTATTTAAGAATATTCCAGATTTAGTTTTTGACGCTAAGAAAGCCGACAATGTAGCACCAAAACCAAAAGAAATGTTGGCTAACAAAACAACAAAAGATAAAAATCCCGATAAAATAGGATTGGAGAGTAATAACAAAACGACCAAACAAAAAAAGGAAAGTACAAAATTAGTTAAGTTGCAGACTGAAAAAAGTAAAACAGCGACTACATTACCAAAGAAAAATAAAGAAAAGAGTTTGGTTACCGTGACAAAGAAATGAAAAGCTGATAAATCAGATACAAAAGTTAAATCCACGAAAAAAATATGTAAAAAGCAGAATTAATTTTAAAAAACGAAGTTTTTAATCATTATAAATTTGTAAATTTTTTAAGTTTATAATCATTTAAATTCTTAATCTTAAGTTCTTTATCGTGTTTTTCTTTGTCTCGCGTTTATTTATTGTGTTCTTCATTAAAGTAAATTTGTAAAATAAATAATAAAGTTATGAATATTCTGTTTGCTCATTTAAAAGACCATAATATACCTATTTGTATTAAAATCATACATTTAAAAATTCTGAAAAGCAAATCCGTATAATTTGTAAATAACTCATCCGCCATATTGGATCTGCCATTTTGAACTTTTAAAAACTAACATCGGATTCGTAATCAGCGAGCCCAAAAACCCCCGAGTAACGAATTTCAAGCGAATCCGTTCAATTTTTAAAAAAGTCATCCGCCATACTGGATCCGCCATTTTTAATTTTCAAAAACTAACAGCGGATTCGTAATCAGCGACCCCGAAAACCCCTGAGTAACGAGTTTCAAGCGAATTTGATTAATTTTTGAAAAGTTTGTCTTTGATTTTGTTGTACTTTTTTTTTGTCAAAGTACCTAACTTTGAAGTGAAATTGTTAAAAAAAACTAATGCAGCTAGAAAGCTGCGGTTTAATGCTTTGGAAAGAGCGGCTTATTTACTATAAGAATCAATAAAAAAATGAAAATCGATTTTTTCGGACCGTAGGTCCCTTTTAACTGTCCGTGTCACATATATCTATCAGGCCTGATATACATACACACACATATACGTATACATATATATACATATACGTACACATTGTTTATTGGTGTACAATCATTTACTCTATTGTTTTTGAGTTTGAACTTTTTATATTACCGACCATAGTATTAACTAATTGCAGTAACCGGTTATTTATCATACGCGTAGATAATATACCGACTACTGTTTAATTATCCATGTAAGTTAGTTCTCGTTCGATATAAAAATCAATTGTTTTCCAATTTCATTGCTGTATCTGTATAATATGTAACTACAATTGATTATTATATAAAATATTAGACTTTTATATCGTTTAATTAACAAAATAATAAGCAAACGCACTTATTTTCTATTATAATTTTAATAATGTAGAATGTTCTTTAAATAGTACTTATAAAATTACATATATGATGACATGGAAACATACCATTAGGGGCATTCGTCCAAGTAATCAAATTGCAAAATTATATCGGGATGTAACACTTTTCATCTCTAAAACATTTTAAAAAGTAAGAAATGATTGTTTTTTTATAATTTTTAAAAGAAATACTTAATTATTTTTAAAAAAAGGTTTGAAACGAAACAAAAATAAAAAATACTTTGAATAAAAATATATAAGTAAAATATGAGCTTAAATCATTTTCATCTTTGATTTTAAAATAATCTATATTTTTTGACAAACTGACGAGTGTACGAGTGTAAAAAATATTCTTTTTATTTTGGAAGTAATCGTGGGTTTAATTTTTAAGTACTCAATCATCTTGTTCGTTTTTATTTGAAAAGAAGTAAAGATAATTGAGTGACTTTTTTGAATTAAAGATTTAAATTCTCATTTTATGTGTCCACAAAAAGCATCATAATAAAATAAAAATTTTATACCACTACTAACTACTTAAATTTTAGCAGATATTTATTTTTCTGAAAAAATAAAAGCACTCGTGTCCTTCCAAACGCGCGATCAACTACGTTTTTCTAGTCGTACAAAGTAACTCCGTGAGTATTGTTATTATTTCCCTACCCAGTACATAAGACTTCATAAATATGTTCAGTGTCAAGAAAATGAAAGTTTCGTGTGAGCAACTTATTATGTTTCAATAATTTTCCCAATTTCTGAAAAAGTAGAAAAATCATGATCTCATGTTAAAACTAGATTCAAAATTTGTAAATAAAATAAATTAGTTCTTTTAATTACAAAAAATCGAAATCTACAAACAGTTTAAGAAGAGTTCGAGACATTTTCAACTATATGAAAAGATTAATTTAAATTTTGGACAAAATCATTTTTATAATAACTTTTTGTGAGAAATTGAATGGTCATGAAACAACCGGAAAAATTTTTTTTGACCATTTTTCAAAAATTGAAGAAATATATTTTTTATAAGAGTAAAATATTTAAATATTTCAAAAACTATCTGTATGTTAAAGACGGATGTTGATTAACAAAAAAAATAAATAAAGTAAAATAAATTTTGAAGAAAAACAATAAGTTAGAAACTACACTAATCTTTATTATTAACAACCCGCTTATTCGGTAAGCGTAATTGCTCTTCGCTACACAAGATAGAAAAAGGTAGTGGACTGTTGCTTAGAGTGTTATCTATTCAACACCCCCGGGTAGACGGTATTTCGTTGAAAAGATTCACAAAGAAAGAAATGAGATAACACAAATAAAGGTGATTAAATAAATTGAGAATTGAATTGACATAAAATAAGGTAACATTTATTCATACAACCCCCAATAGAAAATACATTCAAAACCCCAAATGATCTTTAAATAAAAAATGATTACAATGGAAAATACTGTTACGTTAAGCTACTTGAATTGAAAATTCAAGTCTCACAAAAATCATATATTATGAACACAAACAAGAGATCAATAATGCGTGTAGGATTTTAATAACAACAGCAAAAAAATTAATTCGTGTAAATGAAATAAGTGTAATAGTGTTGGTTTTATGAGATTCTGTAATTTCCAAATTATGAATATAAATTCAAGACAACTCACCCAAATAATAATAACTAAAATGATACCGAAAAGTATCAAATTACTTTCTCACTCTCAGAAGTTAAATTGTTATCTGTCATATGAATCTGCAGTATGCGGAAGCTATCTTTCCACCTTCGTTTATTTTTATATATTTTCTTTTATCAAACTTGTTTTTGTTAATTGTCTTCGGACAATTATTTCAATATTTCAATTTCTGTTTATTAAAAATTCAGAATATTGGGTCACAAAATCTGAATTTTCTGAACAGTAAACTTGAAATATAAACAATTGCGAATATATAATAAATACTTTTAGACAAGAAATGGATTCTTCACTTTAACAATTAGAACACTTTATACTTTTCAGATAATCTTCTTGATTTTAATGAACTTTTTTGTACTCGTCGACTTCACAGATTGTGGAATAAACACTTATATTTTTAATAAATAAAACTCGATGAACTTCAACCCTTACTATGGGGAATAAATGATCCTCTCTACCACTCTTAGTGGGAGTTAAACTTTAATATTCATCCGCTCCTTGGCGGGAAACACATCCGCTCTGCGGGAAAAACAAATTAAGACTCCTCGAATAATAATTAGGTGGCAACGATCACACCCATTTGGTATATAATTTTAGGTGGTGGGAGGGTTGATTTTGCAATCAACACCTCGTTGTTTCCATGCAAGTTTTAGCAAAACTTGCATTTTAATCGTGGCGTGATCGGTTCAACCACCTTTATTATCGGTATACTTTATATGTTTCCTCATTTTCCCAAAATAATGTGGCAACTCTTTGCAGTGTAAGTCCCACAACTTGCGAAATCGACTGTTAATTTAGTTTGAATTATTTCGCAATATGAAGTTCAATAATCTGAACTCATTTGCGAAATAAACTTTGATTTAGAAATTAAATAAAAAAAAATGAATTTATAAATATTTATTGAATTAATTAGAAATATTATTTAACTATTCTAGTGTCCGAAACTTAGTATGTGTGTGTGTTGTGTGTTGTATAGACGTATGTATATAATTGACAAATAGTTGTAACGTTGATAATATAAATATTATTTTTAATAAATAATATTTATCGCCAAAAAAAAAAATTAAAAATTACGGAAATCCGTCCGTAACACTGTAAGTTGTTATAACTTTTTTTTACAAAATTGTCAAGTCAAAAATTACAATTTTACTATTTTTAATGATTTTTTTTAATTTTAATAACAATATTAAAAATTATAAAATAAATCAATAATTTAAAACTTTTTTTTAATTTCTAAAACATTTTAAGAAGTTAGATTACTAGTTTCGTTTCATATTTCTAATAATAATGTTAAAAATAGACATTCCCTGGCAGATTTTATTTACCTAAATTCGACCCAGCTGGGGCGAATCTAAGTCGAATTTAGGTAATTATCAAAAAAAGCTTTAAATTGATGAAAATTTATAAAAATTAGTATTGTGAGGTTAATCGAACATTTGTAGAGTTAATTTTTGTAAGGGCCAGTTTCATCAACTCCGGTTAAAAGTTAATCAGCGATTAAATCCCTAACCGACCAATCATGAGCGGTTAAATTGGCTTTAATCGCTGATTAACTTTTAACCATAGTTGGTGAAACCGGCCCTAAGAATTTTAATTATTAACGTCATAAATAATAAATAATCACTTGATATGTGCAAGTGGTAACTGTAGATTTTAACTCGTTGTCAGTTTTCATAATATTTTCAAGCAATTAATGTAAAATGTGTGAAAAAATAATTTATATTTAATAGAAATTGCAAATTTTATTAAATTATTTTATTATTTATCGAGCACAGTTTAAAATAATTGCAATTTAATTTAAAAAAAAAAGTTTTCTTAAAAGTGATAAGAACTCTACTATACCGACAGCAAGAGGATATTTTCAGGTAAGTAAAGTTATTGTAGCGTGTAGTTTTGTTGTGACTAAAAGATGTCGCTTTAGTTTCTATAGTGATGAATATTTATTCATGAATATTCATCTCCGTTCTATCTTATATCTAATCTTGCAAGATTAGATATAAGATAGAACAGAGATGAATCTTGCAAGATTAGATATAAGATAGAACAGAGATGAATCTTGCAAGATTACATATAAGATAGAACAGTGATGAATATTCATGAATAAATATTCATCACTATAGAAACTAAAGCGACATCTTTTAGTCACAACAAAACTACACGCTACAATAACTTTACTTACCTGAAAATATCCTCTTGCTGTCGGTATAGTAGAGTTCTTATCACTTTTAAGAAAACTTTTTTTTTTAAATTAAATTGCAATTATTTTAAACTGTGCTCGATAATTAATAAAATAATTTAATAAAATTTGCAATTTCTATTAAATATAAATTATTTTTTCACACATTTTACATTAATTTCTTGAAAGTATTATGAAAACTGACAACGAGTTAAAATCTACAGTTACCACTTGCACATATCAAGTGATTATTTATTATTTATGACGTTAATAATTAAAATTCTTACAAAAATTAACTCTACAAATGTTCGATTAACCTCACAATACTAATTTTTATAAATTTTCATCAATTTAAAGCTTTTTTTGATAATTACCTAAATTCGACTTAGATTCGCCCCAGCTGGGTCGAATTTAGGTAAATCAAATCCGCCAGGGTTTGTAAGAAAAAAAAATTAATTTTTAAATGGGGAAAAATGTATGAAAAATATTATAATTTTTGAGATATCAGTTTTTTCCCACTAAAGAAACACATTTTCTGAAAAATTGAGGATGGATTTTAAAATACTTTATTTTTAACAAAAAATAGAATTTTTTCAATTTTTGAAGAATGTTCCAAAATAAATCGTATTTAATTTTTTTATGATCATTGAATTCCTTGCAAAAATTGGTATAAAAATAAACTTGGCAGAAACTATTCTACAATCAGCTTCCCTGTTATCCAATACTTAATTTTCATTGGCTTCTATTACATTTAATTGTCCCAACTCCCATAATATATCATGAGGAGGATTCGTTGAACTAGCACAATTTTCATCCATATTTATAATCTAAATAAAAGAATTAAATATTTAATTTCAGCAGTCTAATAAAAATATATGCATATGGGTCATTCCATTTTATTTCACCTATAGTCGTTGCGGACTATTTTTAGAAAAATTTGGTATTTTGTATTAATGACTTTTAATATCTGTACAATTCATTTTTGACAATTATTTTATGAAATTTTTTTTTATTTACGTTGAAATTTAGTTTTTAAGTTGAGTTGAACGGAAAATAGGTTAGTTTGACAGCTTTGGAAATTTTATAAAAAAGAACAAAAATAATTCAGTTAGTAAATTTTTTTTCATTGATATTTATTTAAAATAGTCTAATTTACCAATGTTAATTGATAATTCTGTAAAAAAAGCCAAAATACTAAGTGAAAATTAATATTCAAACTTACCTGTAAAATGTCAAAATTTGTCACATTTTATTTATATTTTTCAAGACAGTTTATAAATATTATAAAATTTATTACTACCTAACAATAAGTACTTTCCATGTACTTTCACATGACATGTTGACTTTTTATTTTTATAATATAGAAATATGTGAAATTTTACCTTGAATGTTGAACTTTTCAGGATTTTATCTGATTTTGAACACTTATATCTTCGCAGGTGATTAATGAAAAAATCCCATTTTGTTTTTAAAATTTAAGTTAAATCTTCTTTATTCATCTTATCAAAATTTGGTGATGGAGAAAGAGCTATTTTTTATTTTTATTCACTTTAAAAAATTCACCGTAAAGTACGAATTTGAAGGTTAAAAAACAAGTATTTTTATAAATAAAATTCATACAATTATATCTATATTGAGAAAACCAACTTCAGTTTTATAAAATTACTTGCTTTTTAACCTTCAAATTCGTATTTTACGGTGAATTTTTTAAAGTGAATAAAAATAAAAAAAAAGCCCGTTCTCCATCACCAAATTTTGATAAGATGAATAAAGAAGATTTAACTTAAATTTTAAAACCAAAATGGGATTTTTTCATTAATCGCCTGCGAAGATATAAGTGTTCAAAATCAGATAAAATCCTTAAAATTTCAACATTCAAGGTAAAATTTGACATATTTCTATATTATAAAAATAAAAAGCCAGCATATCATGTGAAAGTACATGGAAAGTACTTATTGTTAGGTAGTAATAAATTTTATAATATTTATAAACTGTCTTGGAAAATATAAATAAAATGTGACAAACTTTGACATTTTACAGGTAAGTTTGAATATTAATTTTCACTTAGTATTTTGGCTTTTTTACACAATTATCAATTAACATTGGTAAATTAGACTATTTCAAACAAATATCAATGAAAAAAAATTTACTAACTGAATAATTTCTGTTTTGTTTTATAAAATTTCCAAAGCTGTCAAACTAACCTATTTTCCGTTCAACTCAACTTAAAAACTAAATTTCAACGTAAATAAAAAAAAATTTCATATAATAATTGTCAAAAATGAATTGTACGGATAATAAAAGTCATTAATACAAAATACTAAATTTTTCTAAAAATAGGCTGCAACGACGATAGGTGAAATAAAATGGAATGACCCATATACAAATGATTTTATATCGTCAAGTATAAAAGCTCATTTTTCAAATAAAAATTTCTGTAATCTTAAATTAGGTATATAAAAATAACTTTATTTTCTTCATAAGTATAAGACCCAAAAAATGCTAAGAATAAATACAAACGATTGACGCAATTTTGTTAATTTTTAAAGATGTATTGGACACACAATCAGAGCAAAAGTGAGTCTAACTTCGCATTTGGTATTTTTTTAATATAGAATAATTAAAAATTAAAAAATGTTTTAGTTATTTGCTTTCGTAACTACTGATTACCTACATTAGGCAGGGTGTCTAGCGATTTGTCAGTTCTAAATTCCCGGGGTTTTAAATCATTTTCCTGGACAATTTTAAACTGAATTAATAAATTTTAATAAAGTTTAATTTTTTAACTACTTGAAAATGCATTTAAAAAAAAATTTTATTTTGAAAGGATTGTCTTATTCTTCCGAATGGTGTAAATTGTTTTTTTAAATCAGCATTATTTTGAAAATTTTCTTTTTTTAATAAAACTTAAATATAACCATAACGAAAACCTTGCTTAAAAACCAATTTCCAAAAAGTACTGATTTTCGAAACAAGTCAAAAATATTTTTAATTTTGAACAAAGACCCAAAAAGGGTTTAAAAAATTTATAAGTTTTTAAATAATACCAAAAATACCATAAAAATAGAAAATTCCCCTGTTTTTTCTGATTTCTCGGGACGCTAGACACTCTGATTAGATTTTAATACGGTATTTGCAAAAATATCAATCATTAATATCAATTAGTAATCAGTAATAAAAATACTATAAATCATATTTATTCTGAACGTATAAATCAAAAATTTATTGTATATTAATTTTTCTTAAGTTTATAATCAATTATGATAAATTTGTCGATGTAAAAAGTTGTAAAACTGAATGCTTATGGGAGACAAATACATTTGTTAAATTTTACAAGCAAATAAACTAAATCATCAATTAAATACATTCAGAACCTTAAATTTATAATAAAATATTTTTTTCAAATAAAAAAATATCTAATAGTTACACATTTTTAAATATATAATAACGCTTTTAAGTAAGGAGTAAATATTAAAACAATAGTTTAAAAAAAAATTTTAATTTGTAAAGAAAAATTTAATTTGCATATTTTATATAAATTTATTGAAAATATAAGCACTTTACAGAAAAGAATAAATTTCTGAATCTAGGGGTGATTAATTAATTAGCCCAATCTGGGGTCGAAACGTCTAAAAAAATAAACTCATTTTAAATCCAAATTATTGGAAATAACAATCAACAGATTGTTTTAATAATATTTAATAATATTTAATTTCATTACATT
Source organism: Leptopilina boulardi (assembly GCF_019393585.1). Taxonomy (NCBI): domain Eukaryota; kingdom Metazoa; phylum Arthropoda; class Insecta; order Hymenoptera; family Figitidae; genus Leptopilina; species Leptopilina boulardi. The sequence continues at coordinate 874,708 of NW_026137709.1, forward strand.
TAATAATATGTAATATCAAAAAGGGGGGAGGTCCTTCTTTATAAATTACTTCCTCATAAAGGAAAATTGTGTTCATTTTATGAACACTTTGCTTCCTCATCGACATTTTTTGTAATCAATTTATGTAAATAAATATAAAAAATATTAAATTTATCAATTTAATAAAAATGATTGATATTTAGCTAACTTCATTAAATTTTTCAATATATTATTGTTATATTTGCCAGAAAATTCCGAAATAGTTCAATCGATGCGTTTATAATTATTTTCTAAGTTTGTTACAATAATTTTAAGGTAACGTAAATATTTTTAAATAATTAAAGCAAAATAGTATGGTTTTTAAAAATTTTTAAATGTCAGTAACTAACTAGAGTACACGTTTAATCTTCGATTTAGCTTAAAAGATGTGTCTTAAGAAAAATATTACAGGTGTCAAAACATTTATGGATTTTTGTCAAAAACAATTTTTAGAGGTTTTTAAAAAGCTAATAACTTAAAGTAGAATAAACGTAGAACTTTCGACAACTGATCAAAAGATGCTTATTGAAAAACTCTGCAAAATTAAAGAAAAATACCTGCAGGTGTTTAAACATTTTTTTTAACTTTTGAACAAAAAACGATTTTTCGAAATTTTTTAAATGCAAAAAATGTAGTTAAACTTTATTACTCTGGCTTTTCATACTTTTATTATTTGTCCAACAGTGAGTTTTCCATTTTAAAATAAAATTTAGCCCTTCAGCTTTTATTGTATTCGAAATATTTTTGAAAATGTGATGTTTATATACACACACATACGGAATGACATTTTGTAAAAATGTGATTTTTGGACTCCTGAGGTCGGAAAACATAAAGATACATCAAAAAATCGAAAACCAAAAATTTTACAAAAACAATACTTCCTCCATGAGAAAGCAATAATATAATTTTGGGGTAATATGTATTTTTAACTTACTCGGCATAAAATATATCGGTCAACATTGCGTGCAAACAAAAATTATTCAAAGAAAACTTTACACTTAACACATTTCAGTTGTTTATTTTTGTTTGTAATTTTTCCTTTTATTTATTAGAGGAAATTAAAATATCAATGTTCAAAGATATAAAATGGTTTTTAAATAAACTTTTGTCTATTAGTTCTTGAAAAAAATTGAAATTCACTGCAGTAAGCAATGAAAGTCATTTTAAAAGGAATAATTCTAACCTCAAAATCATCAGGAGACAGTCTTTCATTTTCCTCATTGTCTTCTAATTTTCTCTTGAGACCGAAAGGTTGAATCAGGAATATCATGAGCTTCTCCAGTCAGGTGTTTTTTGTAAGGACCCCTTTTTACTCATTTTTCGGGAAAAAAATATTTCTTGGTGAATACTTCTATTCAATAATGAGCACTCACCTCTATATAATCCAAATGCAAATATTAACTGTTTATAAATTCATAAAGAATTAGAAGTTTGCATCTTGAATAATAAACACTGCCAAATTTGTTAAACTTATACAATTTCACTCAGTTCAATGTGTCTCACGTTATATGTTTGAAACTTTCGCTCGAAATTTTCAATAGAAAGTATCAGAAATTATGAAACTTTAATTCATAAATTAATTATATATATATATATATATATATATATATATATATATATTTACTTACAGCCCTGTTTAGAAGCTTGCACGTTGTCATGGTAACTATTCGAGATCACGTGACATATTCAAATTTGCTTTTAGGTGTTGCTGCTTTTATAAGTAAAATAAAAGAGAATTTACTTGATCATTTTGTCCATGTAACAACATAGACAACTAATTTTACCACTCTCAATTATTTGTATGCTTAATTGCAAACAATGTTTTCTAACATTCCCTGTCAGTCTCTTTAATCTGTATCGTCGTTTCGTTTTAAAAGAAAACGACGACGCTGTGACCTGATAAAAAGTTGAGAAGGTGGGGTGATGATTGTTGTGTTCGTCTGTTCGTCAAGGTTTGCGTTGTTATGCGTATGCCGTGTGACGTTGTAAATTTTTTTATAAATTTTACAATTCACAAATTTAATTTATTAAAAAAAAAAAAAAATATTTTTGTTAAACATTTGGAGGTTGCAGCGGATATTCCAAGATTGATTTAAATTAATTAATTTAAGATTCCTTTATTAATTTTATAAATTTATTTTTATTTATATAAACTCCGTTTCCCGATTCCTGATTCCTGTTCAACGAGTCATCGTGGGAAATTGTAATTTTAATCCAAGGATGATTGGGACGCCTCTTATCTGTTGGAAAATAATGATTATCCATTGAAGATTCCTGAAATTATTTCAAAATTTGCCGCCTTTTTTTTTATTGTGTTGTCCATTGACTAATCAGAAGATCAAAACCTAATACATATTCCCGCAAATCCATGGCCCAAGGATATTTTATATTAATTATATATTATGACGAAATTGATGTTTGTCTACTTTTCTATTTTCTACAAATTATATAACCTTGGTAGAATTCAACTAGCCTTCCGTCTTCTAAACGCGAAGCTCCTGATGCCTATGGCCCATTTGAATCGTCATACGAACCTGTCAAGCATTTTGTATAATTTTTGGATTTATTCCCGTTGTGTTTTATTATGACATAGTCCTGACAGAATACTATTAGAAGATAATGGAGGAGAGACTTTTTGGATTATCTATTTAATTTTGAAACATCTGGATAAAATAATAAAATATTATTATTATGGAATATTAAAAGGGGCCCTAAAATACCCTTACAACCCGTCCCTGGATCAACACACGAAAAATAGCAGAAGACAATTGAATGCCGGTGCATGGTTACAGATTAACAACATCGAAAACAAAATATCATTCATCGTCCTCTTTTGTCGGCAACCTCTGAAGAAACAACATCTTTTAAAAAAAGGTGTATATTTTTGTTTTAATAATTGTTTGTGTTTTCGTTGTGCCATCATAAATTGTGAAACTTCTTTTGGTAAGATTGTTTTCTTTTTGAAAAATTCAGCAAAAGAAAAATATATATATTATTAAAAGTTTTCTTATTTTTTTTAACTTAATTTGTAAATGATTTCCTTTTTCTGAATTTTTCTTTTTATTGATAATTATAATCCATTTTTTTTGCATGTTTTAATTGTGATTTCTTTCTTATTTAAAAAAAAATGTTTTCTTTATTATTTGAAAATTGTAATTTTGACCCTATTTCTCCTTAATATTAGTTTGTGTTTGTGACTACTATTAATTCCCCATTTATATGTTTTGACCATTTCCCCAAAAATCTCTTGATAAAATTTTTATTAATTGTCATGATTTAATTTATAAAAAAGAAATTAATCAATCTTGGAAATTCCGTGACAAGAGAGCACAAGCGTCTTTCTTATTGTTCATTTTGCTTGTCTTTTATTATAATCAGCCATTTTAAAAATCATGTTATAAATAAAAAACAAATGTTTAATTAAAGTGAAATTTATATTTTATAACTTTGTTAAATTTATTTCTATTAATTCAAATTAATTTTTTTTTGTGACAATTCTTGCAGCCTTCTTTCACGTATCCCCCCTCTCTATCGATTTCTTTTGAGTAGCCTAGGACATCAAGTCGTTGTGATTTATTATTATTTTTTTTTGTGATCATTTGATCTGGCGCCCGCGAATAATTTTATTAATTTAATCTTTTAATTATTAACAACGCCAATGTAACCTAAAAATTTGCAAATAGGGTTACAGCCGGCTATGAAACACGTTTTCACGTTGACGCTTCGCGAAATTATATCTACTTTTGAAGTTTATATTGAATTTTATTACAACAATTAGTGTGTTGTGTTACAAATGGCTGCAAATGAAGAAGGAAAAAAAGTTAAAATGAAGCCTACACATGCTTCAATATTTAGAATTGTAAAAGGAGAACCAAACATTATTTCGATAGACGAGCTTTCTGGTTTTAACCCGAAAAATGAATTGGGTTTTGATTCGAAGAAGGAATACGTATATTGTGTAGATGACGACAATTTCGAGATTGTTTATGTTCTTCGTTTAGGAAGTAAGTATAATTTTTAATAGAGTTAATTATTACGACGTGAAGAATCTCTGTAACTTTCAGTATTATTCTTTATGTTTTATATATTTCTCAAAATAATCTAACTTTTTTAACTTTGTTATTAATCAAATACTTGTGATTATTTTGCGTTTACGAATATTCTAGTCAAAAAAAGAAAATGTTTTTTAAAAGATACTTCCTGTAGGTAATTATTATATTTTCAAAATAACTGAATCTATCGGTATCTGGTATTCCCGAATGTCTTTTTTCCGAATGTTCAATTTCCCAAAAAAGAAATATTTTATTGAATTAGAAATAATTCGATACATTTTCGAAATATAGAATGTTACAAAACCAACTACTCAAATGTTTTTAAAGAATTGTCAGTCTTATAACTGTTGTTATACTACTTTTTACACCTGATTGATTACACTTTGATTTTTAAATAAATTTAAAAAAAAATTTCCGAGTTCAAAGGCTTTCGGGATTTTGGATTCGGGAATCCTGTATCTCCTATTTTCTTCATCTTCACATTTTTATGATAAGAAATTATAAATAAACTTTAATATGATATATATTTCGAAAGAAATGCAACGTTTATAGCTAAGTTTAATATTTTTAAAGAAAAAATACTATTTCTATAAGCAAAATATTATTTTTAAAATTCTGTTGTTTGTATTGAAATGAAGAATTGAAAATTTTGTTCAAGCCTTTATTATAATTGTTTTTAATCCATAAATGTGATCTGGAATGTTAATAAAGATATTTATCGCCCTAAAAAATAGATTAGTGATTTTCATAAAAACAATTTTTATATCGGAATCATTAATAAATAAAAAGTACACATTTTTGGACGATAGTTTCTTTTAAGTTTTCAGGTCCTAATGTTACAGTAGAAAATAAATATTAAAGTTAATTCACATGTGGAACCGCGTCTGACAAAAAGGTGCTTATAACCAAAATGATACGTAAAATTTTTCATCAAAATATAGATTTTTTGAAACCTTATATATTTACAGGACCTAAATAGTGTTTCTCATGTGTTTTTTTAAGCTGAACACATTTTTTGTAGTTAGATAATTGTCCAAACATTGCTGCTATTGTTATAAACAAATTATTATGCAAATGTTTCTTTGCGAAACATTTTAAGTCTGTTTATACTTTACCATCAACACAATTACCAGACTCGCGTATTAGACGTAGTGCTGATGTGAATTTGAATTTTATATCAGTTACAAGGAGTAATATTTTTGAAAAGATTAAAGAACTTGATATTAATAAGGGGGCTGGTCCTGATAAAGTTCCTCCTTCTATTGTAAAGATGTGTGGATATTCATTAATTGAGCCATTATATATTATTTTTAATAAATCTTTAGACTCTCGCATTTTTTCTTTTGAGTGGAAGAGGGGAGTAATAGTCCCTGTTTACAAGTCTGAAGACAGAAATAATACCAAGAACTATAGACCCATAACAATTTTAAGTACCTGCGCAAAAATATTTGAAAGTATTATATTTGATAATTTCTATGATGCGGTTTCTGGAATAATAATTGATGAACAACATGGGTTTGTGAAGGGAAGATCAACATTAACTAATCTTGGTATTTTTTCCACTTTTCTGACAAATAATATTGAAAAGGGTTTTCAAATTGACACTACTTATGCTGATGTGTCGAAGGCATTTGATAAGGTGGCCCAAGTTATTTTGTTAAGTAAATTAAAGTCACTAGGTATTTCTGAGAATATTGTTGATTTTTTCAAGAGTTATCTTTCTGACAGGTATCAGGTAGAAAAAGTTGATGGCAATTTTAGCGAATCTTTTTTGGCAACTTCGGGTGTATCTCAGGGATCGCGTTTGGGTTCATTAATGTTTATTTTGTATATAAATGATATTAAACGTATATTCAAGCGCTCCCTGTTCTTACTCTACGCTGATGACCTAAAATTTTATAAAATAATTAACTCATCCACAGTTAAAGAGAATACTTCAGATTTACAGAAAGATCTGAGGAGGTTGGAAAAATGGTGTATAAAAAATCACTTAAGTATTAATATTAAAAAAAGTTATGTTGTTTCTTATTCTAAAGGAAAAGTTAATTTGTGCAATTATATTATTCATGGTCAGATCTTGGAGAGAGTGAATGAGGTGCGTGATTTGGGTGTACTGTTTACTAATAATCTTAGTTTTAACAATCATGTTACTGATGTTGTGTCTAGGACCTTGAAATCCTTGGGGTTTATAATGAGGACTGCTTCGGTATTTTGTAGCCAAGAAACAATAAGAATATTATATCTGACGCTTGTCAGATCAATTATTGAATATGCATGTATAATATGGTCTCCTTTCTATGTCTTCCACATAATCAGAATTGAACGTGTTCAGAACAAATTTCTTAGATTTGCTGCGAGAATATTAAACATTCCTTATAATTATCAAAATCATGATTATAGAGAATTGAGAGCATTAATGAATATTCCTACTCTAACATCAAGATTTTATTTCATGGAGATGTCTTTTCTGTACAAATTGATAAATGGGGCTATTTACTGTCCTTCACTTTTATCTGTGGTAAATTTATCTGTTCCTAGAATGTTTTCTAAACGATACACATTATTTTCAGTGGCGTATCATAGAACAAATTATGGAAATAATTCTTTAATTGATCGTATTACTAGAGAGGCTAATTTAATCTCTAATGAAGTAAATTTTTTTGATGATAATGTGACAAGATTCACAACAGCATTGCGTAATATTACGCGAAATAGAAATTGAAAAATGTTAATATGTAAATTTATAACAAAATGTCAACCTAGATTTAAGTCAAACAAATTTATTGTTAATACTAGATTTAGGAGTACTTATGTACGAAAGGGCAAGTCCCGTCATGTTATTAAATAAATAAATATTTTAGTTAAAAAAACAACTAGGTTATTCGTAAATTGGTACAATTAGAAAGGATTTGCAAAATTGAAGGTCAAAATTTTTCAAAAAAATCGATCTTTCGGTCATAAACACTTTTTTCTCAGACACTGTCACATATTGGATTTATTTATCTTATTAAGAACATATATAAGTCATTTCTGAATTGTCCCAAGTAAAAATTACAACATATTGAAATTCCTGTCTAATTTTTTTAATTCAGAATCTTTTTAATCTTTTCAATTCTTTTATTTGAGTCAGGGAAATTTCAGGAAAATGCAAAATCAAATTTTAGTGTCAACCTTGTATCGATGCTTTTAACAAAATTTTAAATGTTTCTTAAGTAGAATGTCAGTTTAAAGATAATCATCTGTAATTTTATAAGAATTTTAAAATAAAATTAAATATTTGTATATTGAAGTATAACTTATATTTTTTGTCTGATTTTCGTTGTAGAAATATTTTTAAAAAATTTTAAACTATTGCAGACCTAGGATTATCATAGCTAAGACTTTTAAAATCTTGTTTTTTTAATTATAAGAGTTAAAATTTTGATAATATATTTAATATAAATTTGTTTAGTTATTTTACTAAACAATTTTTAGTTCTCGTAAAAGCCATTAAAATTTTAGTTAATATAAAATTAAATAAATTGAAATTTCAATAGATATAAAGTTATTAAACATGTGAAATTTTTTTGTGTAACAATTTTTATCATATTTATACCTGCATGAAAAATACTTAAAACAGTAAGTTCAAGACAAATTGCAACTTTATTTAATCAATTTTAAATAAAAAAAGTTTTTGGACGTGATCTAAATAAAAAATAATGTAGAGCATAGCGATGCAGTGACAGTAAGGGGAAAAGATAGAAATCAACGACTTAAAAGGAAGAAAAAATAAGATAACACTGAACAGGATGAAAGCGACTGTGAAGTAGAGAAAAAAAGAAAGGTTATTAGTTCCATACATCTTTTTACTTAAAACTAATTAATTAAAATTCATTTTTTAAATTGTACGTAATTTAAATCTATCTATTGGGATAATAAAAAATTATTTGCAATTAAACCTTGGGCGTCAAGGAATTTTTGAATTACACTTTTTGCTACACTTTTTTATGTTTTAATTGTATACTGTAAAAGGCGTTTATGAAAGCTGTTTAAATTATCTTGTTTATTTTATAACTACACAATACATTTATTAAATAGTATTACCAATTATTAGTATTGTATGTTATATATGTATTCATTAATTTCTTTATAAACAGGTTGAAGCAGCACGATCACAACGAAAAAAGAAACTAATTGTTCCCAGTGAAAAATTTGCAAGGGAACTACTAAATCTAATTAATGAAGAGGATGAGGAAAATATTCCTACTAATAATATTGAGGTAACTTTCTTTATGCAAGCTCAATTGAACTGCCGGATCAAAGAAGGGCGCATAACCCATTTGAATTCAATTGGTTATGTGCCCTTCTTTGACTCGGCAGCTCAATTCTACATTTTAAATAGTACTCAACAGATTTTTCAGTCCAATCTAAATATTTACTTATTCAATAAAACCTTTGCACTGCAATCATATGCACAAGTTATAAGTTTAACATACATAAATACATTTTTATTATAGGACTCTGTAGAAGATTGTGATTCACTTATTGGTTCTGAAGGAGAAGGTAGAAGTTGCCAAAAACAGAACATACAGAATATGAAATCCTGCGCGACGCAAATAATATCCCAAGGTAAAATAGTCCTTAAGTACCGTACTACGACGGTACACAAAATTTACGTATATAAAAGTAAATTTCCAAAATCAATTATGTATCAGAGTTGTCACTGATAAGGGAAATGAGCAAAAATTGAAGTAATTTAATAGATAAATATTAAACTTTTAGAAATGCAACAAAAATTGTGTTTTATAAGAATGTTAATTAAAACTTTTACTGGTAAAAATTATTCCTATTTTTAATAATTGAAAATGTCTTTAAAATTTTTTATGTGTCGAGAATAAAATAAAGTTTTGTATACGAGTCAGAGAAAATTCAAATCAATTCTGCGCAATTTGCAAAATTTCTTTTTTAATTTTAATAAAATTGAAAACATTTTATTTTTTACTTATTTTAAAAATTGTTATCTTAAAAAAATATACGAATTTTATCAACTTTAAAAATTTCTCCATATTCAATAATACTAATACGTTTTAAAATGGTGAATAAATAAATTAATTAATTAATTTAATTTAAGTAATGAAAAAATTCATTAAGCTACAAAATTTTTTTGTTATGTTTAATAAAAAAAAATTTTACTGAGAATACTCAGAGGGGACAAAAATGTGCCTCCTGGATGATTATGTACATCAATTTAATTTTTTATGTTTGTTGTAACTGCAGTATTAATATATCTTTATATATCATTTTTAAGGTTGAAATTGAGGATAATATTTTATTCTTTAAAAACGATGAAACTAAAACGGAAACAAGTCTAGAAGTGCAAGGGGATCATGAACGAAGAAATCGAAAAGTAAAAGAACGTGAAGAAATGGAACAAGAGAAAAAGGAAGACGGTGAAAGAAGAAATAGAGAACACAAGTGTAAAGAACGAAACGAACAAAAAGAACGAGAAGAGCGAGAAAGAGAACATCAAGATCTAGAGCAAGAAGATCAAGAATATCGAGAAAATATGGAAAGAGAAAGACATGAAAGTCGACGAGAAAGGAGAGAGCAAGAAATAAATCGAGAAAGAGAAGAGCGAGAAAGAAGAGAACGAGAAAGAGAGAGCAAGAAAAAAATCGAGAAAGAGAAGAGCGAGATGGAATAGAACGAGAAAGGAGAGAGCAAGAAAAAATCGAGAAAGAGAAGAGCGAGATGTAATAGAACGAGAAAGGAGAGAGCAAGTAAGAAATCGAGAAAGTGAAGATGCAGAAAGAGAAGAGCGATAAAGAAATGGAAACGAACAAATGGACTTGGAATTTAATAATGTAAGAATTTTTTATTTTGTTTTATGAAAAGAATCAGACAATTACGTTTATTTATTAAATATTAATAAATTTTTAAATATTTATCAGTTAAGTATATTACGAGTTTAAATTAAATTTAAATCAAATACGAGTCAAAATAGCTATGTGTTTAAAGTTTTGAAGCTTACTAGATTCTTAATTTTAAAAGTTTTGGATTGACAAGTCAGAAAAAATAAAACTGGGGGTCGATTACGCAACTATTCCACATTCCACATTCCGAATTCCGCATTCCACTTTTCACATTACACATTCCGCATTCCACTTTTCACATTCCACATTCCGAATTCCGCATTCCACTTTTCACATTCCGAATTCCGCATTCCACTTTTCACATTCCACATTCCGCATACCACTTTTCACATTCCGAATTCCGCTTTCCACTTTTCACATTCCACATTCCGCATACCACTTTTCACATTCCGAATTCCGCATACCACTTTTCACATTTCACATACCGAATTCCGCATTCCACTTTTCACATTCCACATTCCGAATTCCGCATTCCACATTCCGCATACCACTTTTCACATTCCGAATTCCGCATACCACTTTTCACATTCCGAATTCCGCATTCCACTTTTCACATTCCACATTTCGAATTCCGCATTCCACTTTTTACATTCCACATTCCGCATTCCACTTTTCACATTCCACATTTCGAATTCCGCATTCCACTTTTCACATTCCACATTCAGATTTCCAGATTCTACTTTTCACATTCCACATTTCGATATCCGTATTTCACATTCCGCATTGCGTATTTTACTTTCCACATTCAGAATTCAACATTACACTTTCCACAATCTACTTTCAGAATTCTAAAATATATTATATACTTTCATTAATTACCTTCGAATTCTTATTAATTACTTTCGAATTCTTTTTAATATTTTATAAATACTGTATTCTCCTTTTTACGTGTTGGATTGTAAATTTCAAGTCTAACTTTTTACATTCTTTTTTTACTATTCTGATTTTATTTTTTTACTTTCTGATATAGGGTGAAGGAACCAATTGCCGAGCCGGCACCAGTGTTCGAGCCGCGTTGACTAATTTAAATAGTAAATAGTAAATATCATTATAAACTTGAGATGTAAAAATATTAAGATATTCCTGAACAATATGTACGCACATAAAAAAATATTTCGTCACATATTTCAAATCCAATTTTCTACAAAAAATAATTTTAAATACGAAATCGGAGAACAGACGCCATCTGCTATTTTCATTCTTAGTGTGACACATATTTTGTATTTTCAAAAAGCAGAAAATTTTTACATTTTTTAAATAATGTCATCTATTCCATCTGATGCAAAAAATGACAAGGATTTCGGAAAACCTATCAGCTATTTCTTGTGAATTTTTGAAATTTAAATAAAATTAAAACTCGGTAAATGGTGCTGTATTTTTCTTAATCTCCAATTGTCGAGTTATCAACTCGGACACTGAGTTCGACGTGTTTTTTGTAGGTTAGGTTTCCCTTGGTTATTTTTTAGAAACGTCAAATACTAAGAGCAGTAATTAATTTTTTTAATTTTCATAAAATATTAATTGTACTATTGAAATTTATATATTTATTGTATTTTTATATTTATAAATATGTTATGTGCGCTCTGTAAATTGAAAACGCGAAAACTGGGTCCCGAAATCGAACACTGGTGTCAGAGACTCGAATACTGGTGTTTAGCACACCATGCAGTCTTATATTAATTTTTTCATAAATAATTTACTTTTTTAAAATAAATTATACCAAAATTAAAAGCTTTGAATGCTCTTTTTTCAAAAATCTATTTGCAAAGTGTATTGATAGCATTATTTCTGAGTTATAAATTTTTTAATTTATAACCTCACTATTTCCTCGACAATTGGTTCCTTCACTCTATTCCATTTCTAAAAAATATTTAAAATTTTTTAAATAGTTTTGTAAGTTGACCAAGTTAACTTTATTTTTGATAAATTCATTAATTTTGACATCTTTTTGGAGCATTAAATACGATAAACATTTCAACGTATTATTAAATTAAACTTGAATTAAATGAACAAACAAGAATAATAATTTAGAACGTGCGGCTGAGTTAACAAATTAATAAACCCAAATTTTAACAATTTAAATATAACTTATTGAAAAAAACTTAAAATTAAACTAACAAGAAATTACATAAAATGTTCTCAAATTATTTGCGTCCTCACTTCTTCGCCAATTGCAATATCTTCTACATTTGGCAATTCCTCCTCATCATTTTCTATTTCAAGTTCTCCAGCAATGCGTGGTAAGCGATAAAATTTTCTTATGTTGTGAAGAATACAACAAGCGTTTACTATCATTCCTAAGTAAATAACAAGTTTTATTGTATATTGTATATTTTATTTATTTTTTTATTTTATGTTTATTATTTTATTTTTATTTTATTTATTTATATTTTATTGTATATTATCTAACTATTAAGGCTATGTGAGAGCTTCCTACGCGTTTCCCATGAAAAAATTTTTTAATATAATTCAAATATTATTCTCTGAAATGATAAAAAAATTTGGACTAAAATTTCGGGGGCATGATAGATAAGGTTATCCAAAATTGCACTGATGTTCTCGGTTTGAAACATCAAGTACAAAAAATAAGTTTTAAAATTCCCATTTGGAACGAAAGTTTGCAGCAACATGGTAGGGAATATACAGACATCGCTTGAATGTGTTATTGGTCTTGGAAGTAACTCCAATTCGAGTTAGTGGTCGCTTAGTAAAGAACTTCTTTTTTAAAATTGTTTCGCATTAAATTAAAGTAAATAAATAGAGAAGCAGAATTCCTTGAACCCTTTTCTATTCTTCCTCAAAATTTTATCTCAAAATTTCTTTTCATTTCCCAGAAATATTGAAAATCACAGAAAACGTCCTTGTCTCACATCGCCTTTAACAATACTTTTCCTTTAAATTTTGCTTTTATAATTTGAAATTTAAATAAAAATAAATTTCTTCTCAGGGCATTTGAAACTTCGTGATATCATAAATCATGTAGCAAATTTAGAAGTGGATAATAGTTTTTAATATTTTTTATGCAAATTGTTAGAAAATGTTTATACTATACAATCTTTAAATTCGATACCTGCAGTTTCTGGGTGGTAATGTAATGCCCTTTCTTTTCGCAAACACCTAAACGTTCCTTTTAAAATCCCAATGGTTTGCTCAATAATAACTCTAGTAGATTTTAGTCTAGATTTAAAGAGCGCTTCTGGTGAATTTTCTTCAGGATTATTTACCGGAGTTATCAGTACTGGACTGCATCCATACTGAATCCCCTAGTTTATTGTATATATTAAAGTAAAAAAAAAGAATAATTAGCACTTAGCATTTTACGGCCTTGGCGGCGGCCGTTGCAATTAGAAATTGGCTGATTGACGAATTACAACGTTTTCCCTAAACAGTGATGTTGTAATTCATAAGAGTTTCAACTAGCTAGATTTAGTCATTTTTTATTATTTTAAATCCGAAAAAAGTTTGAATAATCTTAATATTAAATTATTTAAATAAAAATATTTTATCGGTAAGTAATTAATGGTATAAAAATAAATTTCTGAAATTAAATTATTACTTATAGCAACTTATAGGCGTTCTAAAGCGCGTGTAAATGGCGCATCTTCATTAACAAATGAAATAAATTTTCATTAGATTTATAAAATTCTCATACTTAATAAAGAAATTTAATTTATTTTTAAAAATATATTTGTTTCATGGGAACAAATAAATATAAAAATTTTTTAATTTTAACGAAAAATTATATTATTTTTAACGCTAAAATCTACAATGTCTATGGGCTATTTAGTGCGCATATATTTATGATATTTTAACACCTTTAAAAATTATAGTCGATTTTTGGGTATCCAAAAAAATCGAGTTCACACATTAAAATAATTTTGTTTTGGCAATTCTTTTAAATTTAAACAAGTATTTTCATATGTTTTCTATTAAATAAATTTTCTCGAGTTATTTAAAACTTTTTCAGAAACGTAAACGATTTTCGAGAAACTAAGGTTTTCCACTTTTTTAAAGTAATGTAAATTGACTATTTTTTTAATTCTTAATGAACTTAATAAATTATCAAAAATTTTAGAGGAACTTCACTTTGAGAAATGTAGAACTTTCCAAAGAAAATTAACAAATGCTTTACAATTGTAAATACAAAAACATCAGCAAATTATAAATTGTCAAAAGTCAAAATCTATCAAAAACTAAAAAACATAATCAAATACAACCAACTTTAAACTGCGGACAGAATGAATGAATAAATGAATGAATGAATGAAAGAATACGAAGATCATTATAGTTAATTTAATTTTTATTCTTTTTAAATTTATTATTCTTATTTGTATTGAAAATAGAAGCAGATTTTTACTTAATGTATGATGGAAATTTAATGTATTTTTTTAATATATGTTACGGACAATGTTCAAGAACCGGGCAAGGTCTGAGAATGACCGGGCATTGTTGACAATGCCCTAGTTTTTTCGGGCAATGTCAAAAAATATTGGTAACAGTCAAATTTTCTGAGCAATGTCGACATTGCCCGGTGTGATTTGAGCAAGGTCAACAATATACAATATAATGTTAATAGCTTAAGAAATAACGATATGAACATTGGTTTATATTATTAAGTTTTCAATAAACTATTGAAAGTTAATGACTCAGTAATATAAACAGGATTTCGGTATATTGATTAGTACACGAAATGAAAATCTCAAACCCAAAAAACTGTTTCAACGAAATTTTAAGTGAAATATTGTCTAAAAAAATAAATAATTAAACAATGTGAACATATCTAATTACAAAGTTTTTATCCAATTAAATTTTATTAAACCGAAGTAAAATAATTAACTAATAATTACTACAACATTTCTATCTCACGAATATGGACTACCCCGTCTACGAATTTCAGCCGTATTTAACATTTTACATTTAATATTTAATTACAAATTTAGAATTGCACTTTATAAATGGTATTTTTCAACTCTAACACAATGCACTTTCTCATTTAAGGGGGCACCCGCAGTTGTAGCGCCAAAAAATAGACATTTTTTATGAATTTTTTTCTGTTAAACCACTAAATTTTTTTTAAATATCGATTTATTATCTAAAAGTACATGATTCAAAGTTGAATTTAAAAGAAAAAAAAGTTAAAAATATTGAGTAGTTCTAAAGTTATGTCCTGTTGAACTGACGTCCTTCTGGAAAACATGGTTTGCGGTAACCAACACTACGGAAATTTTGATCGTCGGAAATCGAAAATTGAAACGGATTTACATTTATTGAAATATTATATAGTCCTTGATCGAAGGATTTAAAAAAAATATATTTGACAAAATGGCGACCTGTCAAAGTTAAACGTTCGATTTTCGTAAAAAAACCGGTAGTTTTGCATAAAAAAAGCAATCCTTCGACTAAGGACTAGATTATTATGTATTGAAACAGTATGTAAAATTTCAAGACAATCGGTTCTGCAGTTTTCAAGTAAGAGTGGTCACCGACTTCAAAAATATACTTTTGAGAAAAGTTTAAAGTTTTACCTTACATTTACATTAAGATGATATTTTTTTTGGAAATCACATAGAATCATTAATTCCGGGGCTTTATAATAGTCCTTCCGCAGATGAAACTCCCTCCAAAATCCCGATTTAGAAAAACCAAACGCGCTCGAAGTGTGCCGTTAGCCCGTTCTCGACCGACCTGACGCGCCGCCTCCTTTTCAGCCTGTATATCTAATTCAATTTTCATCGGATCATCTTAAAACTTTGTAGACATATTTTTGACAATATATTCTCTAAGAAAATGAAAGAAAAAAAATTGATTTTTTGAAAGTTACAAATGCGGGTGCCCCCTTAAACATTTTATACGGCCCGTCCTAGTAAAATTCTCTAAATATAGCTGCTTTAAAATCTTACAAATTACAATAAAACTGTTCACGAATTTGGAAAAAATTTATAAAAACGTCGTAATTCGTCAAACCGACAATTTTGGATTAGAGCGACCTTAGCCAAATCCGTGAAACGTTAAGTGTTATAATTATTCTTTTTTTACTGATATATAAATATACATATTAAAATGTATATTGCCGCCGCTATTTATAAAGACCTAGAACCTACAAGACAGAGGTTGACGGGAACAGCAACCCTTTGAATATTTCCAAAATTTAGGTAAAATTTAAGGTCAGTTTTGGGACAATGATTAAGGGGGATTATTCTCTAATTTCATAGGTAAGTATGGTTTATCATTATAATTTCTCAAAAGTTATGTCATTTTTTAAGTGTCCTAGAGGTCAAAGGTTGAGGGTAATTTTTCTCCCTAACCCCAATCGTCTAAAAATTTATGTCAAAATGAATATAAGCATAAATGTTTGTATTTATCAAAGTTCAGAGGTCATTTTTAATTGACAAGTTAAAGATCGAAAATTAAGTTAGCTTTTAAAAATGTTGATCTACAAGTATTAATTAAATTTCCCGAAACACGTTCTTTTGAATGTTCAATGTCTGTAATTGACTGACAATAATGGAGCGGTATTGGTACTTTTCCAGCGCCATTAGTCAATTCTGGAAATTTTCTTCAGATTATTATTTATATACTTTTAAACATTATTATAGGAGTTTGCATTATAAATCCACTAAAGCATGAACTGGGTCTTTAAATTAGTTTTAAAAATGATCTCTAAATAGTTCAGAGTTTTACTACCTAACAGCCAGAATCCTCTCAATGCTTCTGTATGCGTTTGTTCCATAAAAGCTCGAAGAATTGAATTGTTATAAACTCGAGCATCATTTGCTCTGCCACCATACCTGGCATTAATTGCTAATATCTTGTTGTCAGCATCTGATACCTATTGTTATTTCATTAATAAGTATTTCAATAAAATTTATAAAATAAATAATTTTGATTGGGATCGTAACTTGATTAAAATCGTAATATATAAGAAATTTATTAATTTCTATTGAATAATTAATATATATATATATACGTACAATCATCGCATTAAGAGAGTGATATCCCTTCCGATTGAAGTACCCTTCTTCAATATCATTGCGTGGTGGTGTAATAGCTATAAATGTCCCGTCTATAACTCCTACTACTCCAGGAAATTCAAATTTCTCTAAAAATCTGCAATATTTTCAAATATTTATTGAATCTTATCAGTCAGTAAATATCAACTATTACATTTTCAATGTATTAGTTAATAATTAATTGTGGACGTCCACATCAAAATGGCCCATTTGAGCACTATTAAAATTACATATATAAATAAATTTTACACAAAACTTAAAAACTTTTGATAAGCCTTAGGTCACTTTATGTGTAGAAATCGATGAGTTAAAGCCTTTTTAATTTATTGACTGCCAAACACCTGATTTCGAGAAAAACTTTTTAAACTTTTTCCCCTCCTTTTTTAAAATACGGGACATTTGACAAAATGGGCCCTTTTATAAAAATGCTATTTTTAATTAATATACCGAGTTTTTCATTAAGTTAAAGAGTAGATATTACTTAACTGACTTATTTGAAGAAAAAGAATAGAAACTAAACATTAAATACTTTTTAAATGTCTCCATTTTGAATAATAATAGATTAATTGATAAGTACGGTACAGCGACTTTTTTATGCCTTAAAATTTTTTCATATTTAAAAAAAATATTTGTTCTATCTGTGGGCGTCTGCGTGAAAAGGTCTCACTTTGGCACTATTAGACTTATATATAAAGGCGTATTCTTGGCAAAATTTGGAAAATTTTAAGCGGTTTCAGAACCCTCTATGTGAAAAAACTGTAGAGTTAAATTATTTCAAAGTTAATAATGCCAAAAACCACATTTTGAAAAAAACAAAATTAAAGATTGAAGTAAGAATACCTCGGCTATTTCTGCAAGTTATTCAGGTTATATATTTTGTTTGAGCTAGAATAATTTCTCTGATGACAAAGCAATAGGTTTAAAATTTTTTTGTGCTCATTGTTTGGAAATGATGATAAACTGACAAAGTGGAATCTTTTATTTAAAAAAAAACAATGAAATAAAATATTTAAATTAACAAGAAAACTATGTCATGTTCATTTTTCGACTTGTTAGACCCTGTAGACTGATTTAAAAAAGTAAAAATATTCCAGATTTTTCATCGAATTTAGTAAATTAAGATTTCATTGAAAAGTAGAACCGACAAAGTGGGACCTTCTCATACGAACGTCCGCATCTATTTAATTAAATCCACTAGATGTGTGAATGTCAGAATATATTTTTATCCAGAAGCACACCAAATGTTACATGAAACTGTCAGAAATCGCAATTTTCCAAAGGAATGACAAAATGGGCTCTTTTTTTAAAAAGAAACAATTAAATTAAACATTTAATTAAAAATAAATTAATTAAGCCTGCAGAATTCGACGTGTGAAACCCTCTAGTTTAAAAAAACAAGAAATAATAAAGTTGTTCCACCAATAAATTGCGATTATCTCGAAAACATGAACTGAAAAAATTATACGTTTTCATGCGAATGTCCACCAAATATTTAATTATTATATTGCAATTAGGATATCCATAGGATCTCCCAGGGATATCCGTTGATGTTCTATGGATATCCTAAAGATATCCTAATTTCTGGATACGACTAGGACGTCCGTCGGATGTCCTAGAATATACTTTGATGTTAGGGTTCCCATCCAAGATTATTAAAATTGAATGAAAATTTTACTGTAAAGTTATTTAAATTATTTCTGTTTTTTAACTAAGGATTTTAAATCATACAAAAAAATAGATTTAAAATTGAAAATGGTAATAAATAATAATTTTTACTGCATTTTGAAACGGGAAGCATAAAAATGTAACAAATATTGTCATTTTTCCTAAATGAAATAGACAAAAAATTTTTGAGCGCGAATTTTAAAATGGACTGATCGAAGGTTTCTTGAACTTGACAATGATAATTTGGGACGATGACAAATCAGGAACGTGAAAGTTCGGTACAATTATATTTCGAGATAATAGCAATTCTGTACTATAAAAGTTGTGCAGAGTTATTTTTGAAGTGAAACTGATGAAAAATATATTTTTTAAATATGGTCGGAGTCCACTGCAATAGCGTGAAAAAATTTCCTGCGTTTATTATTCATTTTCAATTAATAATAATTATTAAATATTTAAATAATATTAAACCTTTTATTTACTTTAAAGTTGCAGTAAATTGTTTTCATTGATAATAAACTTATTTACCTATTTCTAACTACTTCCATTTCTTCACGAGTAGATGGAAATGCAATCCATCTGGGCATTATTTTTTGCATTGCATTAATGGTATTGTGAATCGAGTGACTTATTGATGATTGACTCATACAGGCATGTATAGAATTACCAACTCTTCTTTGGTATGAACCAGATGCCATAAAGTCTAACGTCGCAAGTATCTATTGACATTGTAAAATTAAGTTTTGGTTATAGTTTTTATATTATTTCAATACTATAAGGCATTTTTTTAAAAATTTAACTATTGTTTTTCTCCATTAAACTGTTTTAATAAAATAAAAATTTAATTGAATTCTGTACTTTTTTAAATTAATGATTTGATTTAGAGGTGTACAAACTACAAACATGAATTGTCTTATTCGAATATAGAAATATCAAATTCGACTCCAAGAAAAAATTCGATTTAAATTATAAAGATATGTCAAAAATTTTGAATTGTTTAATTCAATTTTGCATAGCTCTCGAAAAAAGGTTGAATTTTTAATCAATTTTTTTTTGAATTTTCGAATTTTTTTTTTTGAATATTTTTTTTCGAATATTCGAACCTTTGTGGAAATAATTTCAATATATTTTCAAAATTGTTCCTAAATAAAATATATTTTTAAACCTGCAAATGAATTGGAATTTCACTTATTCTTTGTCCTTCTGGCATAAATGGTCTTAACTCTTCAACCAAATCACGAACTGCAATTCTCGATAAACTAAATATAGAAATAATTAGAATAATATTTCAGTTTCAAATATAGATAACAATTTAAATAGAAATACACATTTATTTATTTAAAAGGACACAACATGTAAAAATTATCAAGGTTATATTAATTAATGAATTTTAAAAATCTTTTTTTATCCATGACTTTGAAAAATTTATTGAAAAAATTTATCTATATTTTCTTTCATTTTGGAAAGTTTTTTTTAAGTCTCATTGATTAAACTATTCCAAAGTGTTTATAGCATATGCAACCGCGTCTGAGAAAACGGTGCTTGCAGTCAAAGAAAAAGAATTTTTTTTTAAAGTCGTTTTCTTAGAGTATAAGGTCTGAAAAATTCAATACTATCATTTTTAAGACAAAATTTTTTTGGTCGTAAGTACCGCTTTCTCAGATGCGGTCACATATACACACAATTCTTCCTTTATGAGATATCAATTTACTTCTTTTATATAGGAGGAACCTACTTCTTGTTTTATTTAATTATATTATATATAAATATTTAAAATATCATTCAATTATCAATTTATTTTCTTAAAAATATGGATTTTTTACAAATTATAATAAACAGTCCTAAATAGCACGAAATATTCTATTGGAATATTGGAGAACAATATAAAAATAATAATAATGATGATAAATAACTAACTAAATAAACAAAATAAATAATTTATTAACTTTTGACGAATTTAAAATAAATGGATTATAGAATTAATTTAATTAATTAAAAAATTAATTTAATTTTCTTATAATATTCCTTCGGATTGTTGCTGGAATAGGAATAAAACATGTTATTTGAGTTTTAATAAAATATTACCCTACCGAAAGAGTGGTACTGGAATGGTACTGAATTGGACTTGGCTTGAGTTCCACTTCAGTACCACTACCTGATAACCCATAAGAAGACATTTTTAAAGTCCTTTAACAATAGTTTTAAAGGTATATAAGATCAACAAACCGTCTCTCACGATATACGTGTAAAACAGCAAAAAAAAAACATAATAGTTTGTAGAAAATTTCTGTTAAGTTTGGAAATTATATTGCAATCCCTCCTTGAACAATAGACCCGTAGGTCCTTTGTTGAAGGATTAAAATTTTAACCCGAGTTTTATTGCTTAAAAAATTTGTAATTTTAATAACTCAACTTTAAAAAATATATATTCAGATTCGTTAATATTTCCAGATTATGAATATCTAAAATTTATCATAAAATAATTACATTTAAAAAAGTTATAATTTATCTCGTATACCTTAAGTTTGATAAAAAAATGGACATCATTTTTGAATTTAGCTGACAAAGGAAATATCATATGCATAATAATGTATGAAAATAATATAAATCCATGAAAAACAAATATAATATTGAAATAAATATAAAGTTTTAGTTTAAACATATTGAAAAAGCTAGTCGCTTTTCACTTTTATGAGGGTATTAACGGTAACTCGACCCTTTTCGCAGGTAAATTTCCCAGTTCCATTTCAGTACCAAAATGCACCAAATTAGTACTGAGTTGGTACTGAGCCCTCAGTTCCAATTTCCCAGTACCAATCCAGTACCACTCTTTCGGTAGGGTAATATTCAATTTTTATAAAATTTATTAAAATCTTTACATATTAAGTACCAAAAAAACTAATGTTCATCAAAACAGAATTTAATATGTTCATATAATATAATATAAATTTAGAACAAGTGGAAAAGCGACGTAAGAATAAAAATGAGGGATGAGAAAAAAAATCGTGATGCAACAGGAGGTGGATCCCCAATTGCAATAGATTATGGAGTTTTAGATGAGCAATTAATACTGCTTCTGTCAAAAGAGCAAAAGTACTGTTTAAACTAATATACATGGGTCATTTCATTACATTTCACCTAAAGTCGTTGCGGCCTAATGTTTAAAACAGCTGATACTTTCAGAAATAATTCTTTATGGTATTTAGGAAACAAAATAAAAAGAATTAATCATTAAAAAATAGATAATTAATCGATTCTAAACAAGAACAATAATTTTTTTTACACTTTTAACAATTTTTCTATGTTTTTAAAAAAAGTTTCTAAATGCTAAAAAGGTGACATTTTTCCGCACCTTGTCGACTTTAAATACATATTTTAAGATAAATAATAAAAATTTTAACTTAATTCTTTTTATTTCGTTTCCTAAATATCATAAAGAATCATTTCTGAAAGTATCAGCTTTTTTAAAAATTAGTCCGCAACGACTTTAGGTGAAATGTAATGGAATGACCCACATATAATTTGCTATTACTATTATTATTAATTTAATTCTTTTATATAATTTATTATATATTAAATATTATATGTATGTTATATGTATATAATATGTAATATATGATTTAATAAATTAAAATTAATACTGTTATTAATATTGGCAGCGATTTAGTTCTTCCTCCCGCAAAAGAATGGGAATTAAAAGCGTTAAACCAATTGATGCCAAACAATAGCGCTATTATAGGTAAAAAGAGCAGTACGACAGTGGCAAAAAATCCGAGTGTAAGTCACGGTTTTAACATAAAAAATTGTGTTTTAAAAATTTTATAATTTTTATAAAAAATAATTTTGTCAGTTAAATTAAAAATTGTATAGTTTCTATTCAATTTTCAAAAAGAAAAATTTGAATGATTACACTCATTTATTTAAAAATTAATTTTATGCAGACTGAAAGTTGTACTAAAGCAGATAAGATGGATCAAGAATTTAATACTTCGGAATCTGAAGGTATTATAATATTTTATCCTCAACACTTGCTCTGAAAGTACTGCTTTTCATGTTGAAAAAGTGCGACAAAAGATTCCCTTCTGATTTTGAAAACAGTGGTAAAAGTAAATTTATCGTGTGGAAAATATATTTTAGTGTGGCAAAATTGAATCTCATGACATCATTCACATTTTTGAGATCTTCTACTCATACATTTTGTGTAAAACAATAATAACACGTTTAATTAAAATTATAGAAAATATAGGAAAAAGACTTTCCTCGCAAGGCGTTGGGGAGGACATTATTGGCGATTCAAACAGCTACACTAGCGCCACAGTTGAACTAATTTAGGCGTGACTCGCTCTAAAGCAGTCTCTGTTTTGACATTTTATTTCAAATTATTTAATTATTCTGATATTTTTATTGCGTTTGTAAAATTATTTTTAAGCGTTAAATAAAAAAAAATAATTTAAAACACATGGAGTGCTACAGAGCGAGTCACACCTAAATTAGTTCAACTGTGGCGCTAGTGTAGCTGTTTGAATCGCCAATAAGCAACTCGTGGTAAAAAATGATTTCATTGTGACTGCTGGTTTGACTATATTCTAGCACCAACTTCACACCCGTGAAATCGCTCTTTTTTACCACTAATTGCACAATGTATTATTAAAAATACTTTTTCATTTTTTTACTTTTATTGTATGATAATAATTTATTTACTTTTTAAAATATCTTCTTTGAAGAAGATGACGTTATTATTATCGAGGACGATTGTGATAAATTAAATGAAAATAACCACGATGGAGGAAAACAAACTCCTGACGCTGCATTGTTTAAAGAATTCGGATTAATTGTTAGCCAACAGAAACCATCAGAACCGCCAAAAAATGCTTCTATTCAAAGTAAATTCTGATACTATCATTATTTTATTTATCTGATTATTATTAATAATTTTTTCGAATAGTTGTACTCATAAATTTTTAAATTCTTTTCTAAGAGTTTAAATTTAATATCTTATTTTTTAATACATAACTATTATTTCAATTTTATGTGTCATAATTTTTTACTTTCTAATTTATTTAAATATTTTTGATTATAAAAATAATATCATTTTGTTCATTTTTTGAGATCTTTTGTCTTCAAAAATTCTACTTTATCAATTCAACTTTATACAAATGATTATATAAATGTTTATTTTCTTATAATAGTGTATATGTTATAGACTAAGTATTTATAATATAATTAAAATTTTTTATTTCATAGAGGTTTGCTCTTTGTGTATTATATTTGAAATGATTTTTTATTATTTTTTTACGTTTAAAAAGTTGTCTTTTTTAATTAATCGAAATTCTTTTCGGGAAATGTAGCTAATATATATTTCTCTTAAATGTTTATTAAATTAGTCCTAATATTACACAGTAAATTTCATTTAACTATCAATTTAACTATTAATTTAGTAAACTAATTTATTTGAATTAACTAAAAAATACATTTACTATACAGGAAAGAGAAAACCAGGGACTAAATTTTTCAGCCCTGACAAATAAAATAATTATCAAAGATGCGTGATTGCATTAAAGCAAAAGAAAATAAAAATTATGTCCGAGGCTTTGGAATATCAAAAAAAGAAAGATAAAGTCCAACTCAACATTCTCAATAAAATTAACGACAATTTTTCCAAAACATAAATTAACTATAATAATCTTGGTATTCATTCATTCATTCATTCCGTCCGGACCCCTGCTGGGTTTTCGGTGACAGAGAAAAGAACAAGTTATGGAGAGAAAAAGGTATATCTTTATTTTGCAAATGAGGGTTAGCTTGACCTGCAATCTGTTAAGAAGGATTAATTAATAACTCTGAGGACCCAGGTAATTATTTCTTTCTCCCTTTATCACGTGAAAAAGCTATAAAGAAAGTGTAAAACTGAATAGGTAACGCATACCTTTCTTTCTTACACCAAGAAATATAACATAAGTACTTCTTTGTTTAACATTGCGTTTCTCTATCTAGACGATTGAAAATGGCATAAGAACATCATCGTCTAAAATCTTAATCTTCTTCCATTTTTGTTTTAAAAATAAAAAAAAATCGGACAAGTGCGAGTTACACTCGCATTAAAACCGAGGGTTCCGTACCCCTAATCCTTAAATTTGAGGGGTTTAAAGTGTGAAGGCCGATGGAAAAATTCAAATTTTGTTTAATTTTGAGCATGGAAATACATTTCATAAGTTTTTAAAAATTTTTTAATTTTTTTTATCATTTAATATTTTCAATTTTATGATTTTTTTAGATTTCACCAAGTAATAAAAATACCAACAAATAAAAAATGTCAA
Organism: Leptopilina boulardi; assembly: GCF_019393585.1. Classification (NCBI taxonomy): domain Eukaryota; kingdom Metazoa; phylum Arthropoda; class Insecta; order Hymenoptera; family Figitidae; genus Leptopilina; species Leptopilina boulardi. The sequence continues at coordinate 899,682 of NW_026137709.1, forward strand.
AATATAAAAAAAATAGCAAATGATAAAAAAAAGAAAATGGCAAATTATAAAGAATGGCAAAACACTACAAAAAAATATAGCAAGCACAATTGGAGTTCTCGCTATATTTTTTTGTAATCTACACGCAAAAATACGTAAAAGTGTATAAATTTGAAACTCTTTAGATAAAATATTCTTTGTTTTTTGGGGAAAAATCATGATTTTTATCGAAAATTATCAGTTTTTCCTTGAAAACACTATGATAATTAACTCTAATCGTTCTCGCTATATATTTTTTGTAATCTACACGTAAAAATACGTAAAAAAGTATAAATTTGGATCCCTTAGGATAAAATTTTCTTCTTTTTTTATTCGAAAAATCCATGATTTTTTCTAAAAAAATGAGTTTTCCTTAAAAACAATATGAACATCAACTCCAATTGTGCTCGCTATATTTTTCATGTAATCTACACGCAAAAATACGTAAATATACCAAATATGAACTGCCTTTGTCAAATATTGTGTGCGCTAGGAGGATTAATCGCTTTTTTTCAAAATTTTTGATTTTTCCTTGACAACGCTATGTAAATTAATCCGAATCATGTTCGCTATATTTTTCCTGTAATTTTCACGTAAAAATACATAAGTGTACCAAATTTGAGCTCTCTATGTAAAATGATGTGGCAACCAGGGGGGGGGGTACATAGTCATTTTTAGGGATTTTTCGTAAAAAATCATGGTTTTTCCTTGACAACGCTATGATAATTAATTCCTATGAGATTCGCTATATTTTTCTTGTAATCTAGACGCCAAAATACATATGTATACCAAATTTCAGCCCTCTAGATAAATGTGTGTGGCCGCTAGAGGGGGGGGGTACATGCCTTGCTTCACTAGTCTCATTAATAGGGTTCCCCCTTCGGGTACGGAACCCTGAAAAAATATTCATTTATATGTATATATGTATGTAGAAGAGAGTGACAAACAGTGGGACACTTTTTTTCAAAGAGATATTAATATGTCAATTTTATATATTTTTGGACACTTTTTGGTACTACCATAAAATTTCAAGTTTTTGGAACTTGATACATTTTTCTTGTTTTTAAGGTTTGTGTTAAACAGTGGGACACCTATTATTAATTATTAAATAATGAATAATTGTTTCAATAATAATATTCTGCTTCATACTTTGTAAATATATATGTTTTGCATTAAATAACGTTAACAAATGTTTCAAAACACTCATAATTTAATAATATTTTAAATTTTTATAATTTTTTATTACATTTCATTATGTACTCCGAGTTAATCTTCATTAACAAAGGTTCTATTGGCCAAGGGTTGGTACATCTTTATTTTTGTATATGATACACGGAGAGAAAAAGCATGCGTTTTTAGTATGAAAGTGATTCATACTAGGATAGTATGAACCGTTCCTACGCTTAATGTAAGAATTCATGCGTTTCTAGTATGAGAGTATTGCATAGTTTAACTGTATGCCGTACATAGTCCAGTTGTATGAGCTTCATACTCTCTCGGTATGATAGCTATACAACTGACGATTAAGCCACGCCTTCTTTCAGCTTGCTCATTTCCTATCGAGAGAGTATCTTGTGAATTTGTTCCTGATCCCCGCATAATTTATTATTATAAATTATTGTAATAATAATAATAATTATTATTATAAATTATTGTTATAATAATAATTATTATTATTATAAATTTGTGAAAATATATTATTTGCTGAAGTGACAAATTAAAAAAATAAAGAAGTGTTTCCTGCTACATTTTTTTTTAATGTAAGTATACAGAAATAATAAAAAAAATTTTTAAAAATTAAAAATTATTAAAAAATTATAAATTATTTTTTAAATTAAAAATTAAAAAAAATAAAAATATAAAATTACGGAAAAACTAAACTTTGACTGGGTGGATTACAACTAATCTGACGCTTGCCGGGTTAAAAAATTAAAAAAAAGTTTATTTATTTAAAAAAAATTTCGTTTAATTAAATAACATTTCTTCAATATTTATTTTGTTCTTTGACATTAAACAAATTATATCAAATATAAATTTAAGAATCTATTTATCAAATAATTCTTTTACATTTATTAATAATTTTTTATAATTTCATAAATATTACTAACAATACATAACATATTCATCTTAACTTCATCTTTGAAATATAATAAAAAATTATTTAAATAAATCAAAACTGAGCAAAGAATTGAAAGCGGGCAGGTGATTCAGAAATATGCAAACTGAAAGTGGGCGTGGCTTAATAGTCTGTTCTATGAGTATCATACCGAGAGAGTATGAAGCTCATACAATCGTAGTATGTTTGTATTACATACGTTTGGCGTATGGACTTCTTACTGCGAAACTATGAATGTCATACAGTATTCGCATGAGAAAGTTTCATACATTAAACGTATGCCTCTTCATACTAAAAACGCATGGTTTTTCTCTCCGTGTAAATGTGAAAAAAGAAATTATTACCTGGGTCCTCAGAGTTAATCCTCATTAACAAAGGTTCTATTGTCCAATGGTTGGTTCTTTTGTGGTATTTGTTCCGGGGTTTTAATACAGGTATAAATACGTATATATGTTATTTATAATGAACTACTGATTACTCATATAAGAGTGTCCTTTTTGCACTTATTGGCTGATCAGTAGTTACTGATTCATAGTTACTCATAGTTCTCTCATTCTTTTGGATATTTGGTAGTTTTATTGGATAAAAGGCAAAATTAATTATATTGGATTAAAGTAAAAATTGGTTATATTGAATTAAAGGAAAAATTAGTTATATTTAGTAAAAGGTAAAATTAGTTGTATTGAATTAAAGAAAAAATTGGTTATATTTAATAAAAGGCAAAATTGGTTATATTAGAGAAAGTGAGCAAAACGGTTAAAGATATTTAGATTTTCATGAATCAAAAATAAAATTAAACAAAGTATAATATGGCCAACATAAAAGAGTATGTTATTTTAAGTGATAAAGATTTAAAAATTATTGAAAATAGAAATAAATTGTTAAATTACATGCATATGTACAAATTTGAAGATTTATTAAGAAAAGATTCCAATTCTTTTTTTAATATGCAAAGTCCTTTGTATGTACAAATGCTTGATTTTATTGTCCCAATTAGAGACGGTGATAAACATATTTAAATACTTTTTAGCGGTAATAACAATTATGGTCACTGAATTTATGTCTATTACTATAGAGTAAGGCTTTATATTTTTGATAGCCTTAATAAGGGGTGTTTAAATGTGCAGCAAATAAAATATTTAATTAGATTGTTCCCTTTTAAACCAACAGTAGTTTTTGAAGCTGTTGATCAACAACTTTTTGGTAGTGTTGAGTGTGGAGTACATGCAATAGCATTTGCAACATCTATATTATTTAACGTAATGCCAAACCATGTAAATTATGAAACTGATAATAACAAAATGAGAAACCATTTTAAGTCAATGTTTGAAAATAATTGCTTAAATCATTTTCTGACAGTAAGAACGTCTCACAATAGGAATTCGATAATAGAGAATGATTAGAACCGTCTTTTCATAAATTGAACTCAGGAACATAAAAATTATATTTTAAACTATTGTTCTGTTTTTAATACTTTTCCCAGTAATAATATTAACAGAGTTCTATTAACACAAGAGTTAAAAATTAAACATTCTTTAAATGACACTAGTGAAAAGAAAATAATTCGTACAACTTATAATACTCTGAACAAAATTTTACCACATGAATATTTAATAATGAAAACTTTTCTGAGTAAAGAAAATGATAAAAAGATAAATTAAGCAATTAAAGAGAAGGGAAGAAAAAGGAAGGCAAGGCGCGAAGTTACATATGAGCAGTAAATAATAAGACAGGAGAATGAGAGATTGAGAAAACGTAATCGTAATAAAACAGAAATAAAAAAGAAAGAGCGCAAAAAAAATTTGACATGCAAAAAAAAGAAATTATCTATAAAAACTGAAGATGGAAAGAAAATACGCAAGGATAAAAATTTGGCATGTAGGAAAAGAAAAATATCAATGGAAACTCAAGATGAAAAGAAAGTGCGTCAAGAAAATAATTTGTCATGTAAGAAGAAAAAATTTTCTACGGCAACGGAAGATGAAAAGAATGTGTGAAGAAAAGAATTTGACATATAAAAACGATAATCGGAATAAAAAAGTGCAGGAGTTGCAATAATGTCTTTTGAAGATTTAGATTAAAGTAAAGTACCACAGAATTATTTAGGTTTAATAAATGTAGAATGTAAGTTTTGTAACGGGTTACATTTTTTGTGTGAAAGACCGTAACATAGATACATCACGGAGGAATGTCCCCGTGAAAAGGACATTATGATATCGCCTGAATGTCACAAAAATATTCCCGGTTGATATCAGCTTGACATTCAAGGAATATTCCGTGCTACTTGGGTGGTAGATCCAATATAAAGAAATTTTTTTTTACATTTCTAATATTAAATTTTTTTGAAAAAAAATGAATAAAAAATATGGTTAATGCACACTAGCAACGTAGTCGGCCGCTTGCGGACGACAAAGTTGCTAGTTATATATTAAACATAAATCCTCACATGAAACTTTTGTTTGAATCACTATTTTATTTCATGTTATGGATTTTTTCTAAATGTATTCGTTAAGAATAAAATGTTAATATTTAGCCTAAAGTTATTATTTGTATATTTTCATTTATATTTAAAATTTTTTATTTTTTAAAGTTATATTATTTATAATCTTTTTTTTGATTTTTCAATTGTGTCTTCTTTACAAGTGAAAAATTTTACTATACTCCCAAGTTAAGTATTTTATATTTTCAATATTATTCGCAAACTTTTACTGATTTTTTGTCTCTGAAATTGTAAAAATTCAATTCAATTGTAAATTTCTTTTAATGTTTTGTTTCAATTAAAGCAAACTTATAAAATATTGTTTTACATATTAACCAAGAAATTATTAAACTAATAAGTGTTTTTTTCAAATTTTTACTTTTTATTAAAATACACAAATATTAAAAAAACGTACGTCAAAAAAAATTATTTGAAAATTTTTGTCTGAGTCAGGTAAAAAAAAAATAAATCATCAATATTTTTTAAAAATTTATATTTAATACCAGAAAAACAAACATTTTTCTAATAGAATGAAATTAAATCACGTGTATATAAAAAATAGATTTTTGAAAAAATATTAGATTTAATTATTTTTTTAAAATATTTATTTAAAAAAATAAAAATTTGGTTAAACAAATAAAATAATTTTGTAGGAGTTTAGGCAAAGAATATTTTTGGATAAAAGATTTTATTTAATAATAATTGGTTATCTCAAAAAATTTATTTTTTTGGTCTAATGAAATTTTTGATGGAGAAAAATTATTACTTTGTTTGAGTTATGCAAAATTTGGTTACTGCAACCAGAGTTTTTTAACAAAATGATTTTGTTTCAAAAACATTTTTTAAAGATTAACCCTTTTAAAAAAAAATTAAATATTTTTTAAATAATTCATTAAAAATATGAGAATGGATTTTTGATAGGTAAAGTATCAAGAAAAAATATAAATAAATTATAGGTAAATAATTAAAGTGAGCAATTTTTGTGACTAAAAAAATTATATTTGACAAATATTTTTTACATAAGTTTATATTTAGGAAGAATATTATTAGTTTCACTGGAAAAAATATTCATTTTAAAAGTTATTTTTAATTAAATATTATTTGAAAAATATTTACCTTCAATTGAAAAGAATTGTTCAATTGTTATTTTTTTCTTTCAATTACATTCATTACAGTTAGTAATTGCGTAATTGACATTTTCTGTCTTAAACTGACATCTTGAAAAAATCTAAGTCTGTTGGTATATTAAAAAAAGTCATCTCTTAAAAATGGGATTGACAAAGTGCAGTACGACTCAAAGAAAAGTCATGTTGAATTTCATGATGAAAAATAAAGATCTTGCTTCCGGAAAAGTGAAACACGCAAGCGATTATAAGGGAAAGAAGGTACTTTTACATTTATAATTGTAAATAAAATGCGGAATTAAAATTATTTAAAATGCAGTTTAAAAAAAATTTCATTTAATTATTCACTTTTCAATCTACTAAAATGATTAATACATTTTTTCACAAAAAGTAAAATAAATAAAAATTATAATATTTAGATTAAATAAAAAAATATTAACTAATTATTCAAAAATGTAGGAAAATTTGTGGAAAAAACTTGCTGGAGTATTAAATGCTGTAGAAGGTGGAGTAGAGAAATCAAGCGATGCGTGGAAAAAAGTAAATATTGATCGTAATTTTTATAAAAACCTAACCCAAATCGGAAATTTATTTATTTTACAGTCTTTATTTTTTATTGGTATTATATTTAATTTTTTTTATTAATCCATTTGTTCTTTTTAAAATAAGTCTATGTCCATTTCATGAACATTATGTTTTCCGATAGAAGATGATTTCTTCAATTTCTTTTTATGATATTTTCTTTAATTTAGTTATTTTATTTATTTTAGTGAAAAAAGTTATAAACTAAATAAAGAACAAACCGTTTATCTGAATTTATAAAATTAATCATTATTTTATTTTACATAAAATTCAAATTTTCCCTTTTTTGTAATAAATTCTTATTAATTGTTAGATATTTTTTTATACCAGCTTTCGTGCCCAGTGGCGTGCGATCGACAGTATTTTTGTTTAAATAGTATTTTTACAATTGCTTTCTATGTCCTTAAAAATCTCAGACTTTTGTTTGAATATTGCATGTAACTTAAAATATTACCCTCATGAATTTCATAAATTTACATTTTAAAAACGTATATTTAAAATTTTTTTACACCCTCAAATATTTTATATACTTAAAAGTCTTAATGATGAAGTTTATCTACTTTAAAATCCGAACAAAAACCTCAATTAGGGACCTCAGAAAATTTCCTTTTTGTTAAGAGAGTCTCCTGCTTTAGAAGCCCTAAAAAAATTTTTTTTGAAATTTTTAAGTAGAGGAAAATCTTGCCCAGTGAAACTTATAGTACATTTCTATATTTTCACACTGTAAAAGTTTAATAAGAAATTTTTAAAAACTTCCTATAAAATTTGTTAAAATAGTTAAAATAGTTTAAATATAGCCTTCAAATAGAAGAAAATTTCATACTCAAAAACAAATAAATTTTAGTCTAAAAAAATTAAAAAGACAAAAAAATAAAATAAAAAAATTTATGAATATAATAATAAAACTATTAATTACTTTCGAAAAATAGTCATGGAATGACTGGAAAACATACACGATTCAAAAAGTCGATGAAATAACAAAACAGGAGGAGGAAGGATTAAAGCCGAAAAAAAACTATCACCGTTGGAAGAACTTTTAATCAAAGAATTTCTCCCAAAACTAAAATTCGGTGCCAATGTTGCAGAAGGAGGTTTTGGAAAGATGACAAGAAAAGATGTATTTGACGGAAAAATGGTATTATTTCCCTTTTAGAACCCTGTAAATTACACGTTGATTAAACACAAAAAATTTTTTTATATGTCGACGTCCGCATAAAAAGGTCCTACTTTGTCCGTTTATTATCGTTTTCAAAGCCCGAAGTAAACAAAATTTAAAACCTATTGGTTTATTACTCGGTTTATTATCAGAAAAGTGTTTTCGACTCAAAAAAGTTGTAACCTGAGTAACTTGCCAGAAATAACCGAGAAACCGAGTACTTCAATCTTTAATTTTGTTTTTCTCAAAATGTGGTTTTTGGCATTCTAAAATTTGAAATGCTGTAACTCCAAGGTTTTTTTACTTAGAGGGTTTCAATACCGCTTAAAATTTTCCAAATTTTGCCAAGAATTCTCCCTAAAGATAAGTTTAATAGTCCCAAAATGGGACCATTTCATACCTTTTCACCCTTTCATTTATAAACCTACATATGGGTTCATAAATTTTTTTATTTTGTTTATTAAAATTTTAATGTAAATAAGTTGAAATATTATATATATTAAAAATAATTTTATTAAAAATGAGTACTATTTACATCAAGATTAATAATAATATTCATTGATGAAAAATACTTAAAAAAAGAATACTTGTCACTCGTTATTAATAAAATTAAATGCAAATTAGGAAAAGATAAAGAAAAAGGAGAGTCTCGAAAGTAAAAGTAATGAAGTGAGCAAAGAAGGGAATAAAATAATTGAAAAGATTGAGGATGATGTAAGTGAAATGGATTTTGATGATTCATCGAATGAGTTAGATGAAGTTGATCACAAAATATGCATTCTCATGTATTTTCACATGCAAAGTTAAGGAAAAAATATAGCAAACCTGATTAAAATTGATTTACTTCATGATTTTATTAAAAAAACTCGAAATTAAGAAAACTAAAAAGATTTACTTTTATCCCTCACCCGTGCTTACATTTTTTTATGCAGATGGCTCAAATTTTTTAAAATTAAGTTATTTTATGTGTAGTTTATAGAACAATTTTCAAAAAGTGTAAATAATATACAAATGAAATATGTATTTTAAAGAAGTCCTTTACGTGTATAAGGAACCCTCAGTATCAAACGAGTGCGTAACTCGCACTTGTCTAATTTTGTTTTATTTTGTACTATATTTATTAAATAAAAAATGTCGCAAAATAAATTGACAATCCTAAGCAGCATAAATAATTCTATTTATAGTCAATTGAATAAATTAATTAAAAAATTTATTATAACCAATATTAAAAATAGACAAATATTAAACTCACTTTTAGAAAATATTTTTGTCTTTAAATTTATAGACATTTTAATAAGTGGCTCTGAAGAAGAAGAAAAAAATAAACCTTTTAAAAAAACAGAAGTAAAAGTCAAGACAAAGATAAATGTGAAAGATGAAGGAAAGGCACTTCTTGAGGATTTCGAAAACAAATTCGATAACAATAAAAAGCATCTAAATTACAAAAAGGAACAGCCTGGTAACTCCTCGAAAAAGATATAACTCGATAACAGTATGTTAAATAAATTATTTTAAGCAAAATTAAAAAAAAATAATTAAAATTAAAATGAGTCTCTCGAAAATACATAAAAATTTGTGAAATAATTGAATTTAATTTTTGTTGTTCCAAAAAACGACATTAAAAATGAATTTTATTTAATATAATTATTATATTTATTACTACAGATATTAACATTTATTTTTTAAATATACAAAGTTTCAATGAATTAGAGTTAGTTTTAAAAAGTAGTTAAACTTTAAAATTTTTAAAAATATTTTTAGTGTTTAAGATTATTTGTTATTATAATTACTATTCTATTATAATAATATATAATAGAATTATATACCTATTAACTATTATTTGTTAATTACAAATATGTATACAGCTAATTAATACTTATAATACTTATAATAATTGTTAAAATTGAACGAAGAGAAGTTACAGGAAATGAAAAGAGAACGAAAAGAAACAGCAATTTATAGAAAGAAAAAGTTAGATATTATGAAGGAACAATTGCTTGCCATTCAAAAAACGGAAAACCATTTAAAAGAATTAAAAGGCTTCTTTATTAATCAAAAATAATTTATATATCCAAATTAGTTTTAATTTATTATACTTTTAATGTTAATTATTATTAATTGTTTGAATAAACGAAAATAGTGAGATTAATTTTCTTATTTTAATAATTTCCATTAAAATCTATATTTAAAAATGGGTATAAATGGGGTTGCCACGGGTTAAGGAAATCAGGGAAAAGTCAAGGAATTGCATAATTCTATAATTCAATACAGACGAAAAATGTAAAATCTAAAAATAATATAAAAACTTTAGTTCTCGGAAATTTACCCACAAATTTTTACATAGAAAATTATTTTCATATTGTATAAGAGTCAGAGAAAAAGTTAAGAAGAGGGACCAGTGAAATTTCAGCCCATCGAAATTAAAGTTTTTAAGAGTGGTCAATTTTTTTTCTGTCATTATTTAAGACCTAAAATTATTATATACCATTAAAATTTTTAAAAAAATTATTTTTGGCTATTATAGAAATTATATTTTTTCAAAAAATTAAAATTTTTTAAAATTCATATGATTGATTGTTTGGAATCATGAAAAACATATAAAAAATTCGTAAATGAAAAATAATAAAAATTGTAAAAGAAGTTGAATTTTTAAAGAAATAGCAGTAAAATTTAAACCAATCAAAATTGATTTTCTTTGGGGGTAACAATTTTTTTTTGAAATGTTTAATGTAAAAAATTGGCCAGGTGCCATAGTTATACTCGCTCGCCTAGGGTTCCGTTCACAATTATTTTTTATTCAATATAATACGTCATGTTTTTTTCTAAAAAATCAAGTTTCTCCAAAGTAACTATACTTTTTAGAAAATAATTATATTTAATCCAATTCCAATCGGGTTCGTTATATTTTTCGTGAAATCTACTCGTAAAAATACATAAGTATACCAACTTGCATCTCTTCAGCTTTAAAATTGTAAAAGTTAAGTTAAAAAAAAACACGTTTTTCTAAAAAAATGAGTTTTTCCAAAAAAACTAAATTTAAATCAATTCCAATCGGGTCGGCTATATTTTTCGTGAAATCTACGAGTGAAAATACGTATAGGTACCAATTTTTCACTTATTAGGTTGAAATGGCTAAATTTGGCAGGGGGGTGGGGTGCAAAATGCAATAAGTGATTCCATAAGGGTTCCGTTGCGATTCAGTGCGTGAACGGAACCCTAAAAATAAAAAAAATATTGTTTTTAACAATCCTTAAAAGGTTTTTTTACTTTTCCAAATTGACATTTTTTGAAAAAATTTAAATTTTTTAAAACCCATACGCTTGATTGTTCAGAATCATGAAAAAAGCGCTGAAAAAATTTGGCAATAAAAAATAATAAAAATTGTGAAAGAAGTTCAAATTTCAATTTTTGGAGAATTTTGAGTTTTATTGTAAAAATTATTAACAAATTAATTGTTTTTTTAATTTTCATAGTATATTATAATTTTAAATACCCAATATTATCAGGAAAAAATTTGACGACCCCAAGCAACATTAATTTCGATGAATTAAATTTTCACCGGTCCTTCCCCTTAAAAGTCTGTTTGGAAATTGTGGAAAATTTCGAAAAAAAGCAAAATCAAATTTTTGTAAAAACATTAATTTTTATAACAACAACAAAGTGTTTAAATGTAAAATGTTTCAGACCAAGTATTGTTTTAAATTTTTAATTAATTCCATAAAAATCATTAAATAATAATAATAATAATAATAATAATAACATAATTGATGTTCATATTTTTTATAAATTTTAGATCATATTTTCAAACTTTATGTATACTAATCAATTATTATTAATGCAAAAAGTACAATTTTGCTTCCTCATGGGAAGCAAGAAGAAGAAGAAATTGTTTTACTAAAATTATTCGAGTTTGATGTTTTGATGTATTGATGTTTTTCGATATTAAGAATATAAAAATCACATTTTTAGAAAATATCGTTCCGTTAGTGGGTGGGTGAATTTATAAACATCCAATTTTCATAAATATCTCAAATTGTATAATAGCTAAAGGGCTGCATTTTTTTTAAATATAGATCTCAACGGCGGACAAATGTTGAGAGTACTTTAATCCAAATTAGTCAAAATTAACTAATTCTTTTTGCATTTAAAAATTTTGAAAAAATCGTTTTTTGCCTATAACTTTGAAAAAATGCAGTAACATTTACGGATATTTTTCTTTAAATTTGTACTTTTCAATGCAAATTTTTTGACCTATTAGCGAACATTCTTCGTTTTTTATGTCCAAAGTTATTAACATTTTAAAATTGAAAAAATTTAAACAACCAGACTTTCTAGAATTATTTTTTTTTAATTCTAATATAACTTCAAAATTAACATAACCAAGTTAAATTTTAATTTAAAAAAGGAAAGATTAACCTACTTGTGAATCTTTTACTTGAAAATATAATGGGGTTGTTAATTTATCAATAATTAAAAATCTTCAGGAGGAAGCAAAGTGTTCATGGAATAAACACAAAAAATATTTCCCCCATGAAGAAGCAATTCATACTTAAACTTGGCAGCAGTTTTATTATATTATATTTTTCTTTATTTCAATTATACTCTTGCACTATTGGTTATAATTTGTTCTCGAAAAGAGTTTCCGAGTAATATTTTTTACGGATGAAGCATAACCTTTATAAAAATTATTCTAAATTGTTATTAATTATTCTAGCCGTCTGCATCGGACAATAACACAGCCCCACAAAAAAAAAAGTGTCATGTACTTTTGACCGGAATACCCTAACCCTATGTATTTTGACGCGCTGAACACGAATCCGAAGTCCGTTTTGCTCCATCACGTCAGGATTTTTTTCTAACCTCAAAAAACATGTCGGATTTTGAGAAGTAGGCGATTTTTTTAAAAATTGCTGTATTAACTTCAAACTTGGTATCTGGGGGTTTTTTGTGTCGCTGATTACGAATCTGAAGTTAGATTTTCAAAATCCAAAATGGCGGATCCAATATGGCGGACGAATTTTGAAAAAATTTTAAGATTTACTTCAAACTTGGTATCTGGGGGTTTTTTGGGTCGCTGATTACGAATATGATGTCAGATTTGAAAAATTCAAAATGGCATATCCAACATGGACTTCTATCGGACATATTAGATACGCCATTATCTGTATCTGGGGGTTTTTTGGGTCGCTGATTACGAATATGATGTCAGTTTTCAAAAATTCAAAATGGCATATCCAGCATGGACTTCTATCGGCCATACTAGATACGCCATTATCAATTTTTGAAAACTGACATCATATTCGTAATCAGCGACTCAAAAAACCCCCAGATACACTATTGCACATTAATTTTTAAAAAATTTCGTAAAATAATGTCCCCCTACCAAAAAAAAATTCAAGGGGTAGTTCCCCCCATAAATCAGCTTTTGGTGAAAAACAAAACATACGTGTCAAATTGTTTTTAAAAAACTACAAAACTGCCAAGTTTCAGAAAAATCGTCGTATGGCACTTCCCTAGTGTTACTTGTCAGCAACTTAGAAAACCTGTAGATACCAAATTTCATAATAATCTGACAATTTTTTAAAAATAATTCCTTAATATTGAATCAGACATGTCGAATTTCGGAAATCTGACATCAGATTCGTAATCAGCGACCCAAAAAACCCCTAGATACCAAGTTTGAAGTAAATCTTAAAATTTTTTCAAAATTCTTCCGCCATATTGGATCCGCCATTTTGGATTTTGAAAATCTAACTTCAGATTCGTAATCAGCGACACAAAAAAACCCCAGATACCAAGTTTGAAGTTAATACATCAATTTTTAAAAAAATCGCCTACTTCACAAAATCCGACATGTTTTTTGAGGTTAGAAAAAAATCCTGACGTGATGGAGCAAAACGGACTTCGGATTCGTGTTCAGCGTGTCAAAATACATAGGGTTAGGGTATTCCGGTCAAAAGTACATGACACTTTTTTTTTTTGTGGGGCTGTGTAATCGACAATGCATACCGTTGTATTTCAACATCAAATCTCCCACTAGGAATATATTTATAGAATTGAAAAACATCAGGGATGTTGCGAGTACCAACAAGACAGTCACCTATCTAAGTACTAACTCCGTGCTCAATGTTGAGCTTAACCTCGGCAACCACAAGCCAAAGGGCATAGAAATTTTTTTTTTAAATTTGCCAAATAATGATTTCAAGTTTTAATAATATGTTTAATTGTTTCCCGCATTCAATGCTTCAAAAAGATGTCAATTAGATCTCGTTAAACATAAAGTAACCTTATTCAACTTACAAAAAATTGCTTTTTTATGTCACAAATTTTTATACACGACTAATTTTTGTGTTATTGTATTCATGCAAACTTAAAACACTAAAAGCAGACACTAAATACTAGCAATCTTTCAAAATATCGATTATTTAATATTTTTAAAATTTTTAACATTTTTTTAAAATTAAATATATCAACGTTAAAACTAAAAAGTATAATCCGAAATCTGAAAAATGTAAAGAATCCCAAACTAAAAAATGGAATGTGTATAATGTAGTTCGGAATGTGGAATCTGGAAATCTGAATGTGGAATGTGAAAAGTGGAATGCGGAATTCGGAATGTGGAATGTGAAAAGTGGAATGCGGAATTCGGAATGTGAAAAGTGGAATGCGGAATTCGGAATGTGGAATGTGAAAAGTGGAATGCAGAATGTGGAATGTGGAATAGTCACGTAATCGACCCCCTGGTCAGGGAAAAAACAGTGAAATTTGTTGACTTTTTAGTGGCCATCATGTAAAAGTTCCCAAAAGTCTTTCTATTCTTTTGGTAAATCTATTTTTAATTCAACAATTTTTAATTTGAAAATTTATTCCTGACAAATTTGTTTACTTATAAAAAAATTAAAAAATGCCTACTATAAGTTTTTCTCTGAAGAATGAAAAAATAAAATATGTTTGACCGAATTTAAAAAGTCGACAGAAATCTGACGTGGAACCTCCCATATATTAAAAAACAGTAAGTTTTTATATTTAATTCATAAAAGAATAAATAAAGTAGATACAATAGTATTCTTCAGAATTGATATACGGAGTTTTTATAACACTAAAATTTTATTCATTAATTAAAATTTAAAAAAAAATTTATAGTGTAGATTTCTTAGACTATTCATTAATTATGTAGAATTATTTTCAATTTTGTATTTAAAGTTAAATATATTAATTTTCATGTTCAAGTATTATTTTATTGTAATACAAAAACTAAATTTTACATTTGTAATTCATCTGATTTACAGAGATCCAATGATTACATTCTCATTGCTGGAAAATTGTTCACACGCGAGTCTTTGGAGAGTTGTAGTAAGATTTCAGTGACAAGATATGTCGGCGATTTGTCAACAGTATTATTTACAAGAAGAGAACTTGAAACGTCATCTTTAACCGGCAGGCAATCCAATGCCCACAATAATAGAGATTTATGTGATCCTAATACATTGTACCCGGAGCGAGTGAAAGCTATAGAAAGTACGTTATATATATATTCACATAAATTACAAATTTTGTTAATGATATCATTTTATAAACAACTTGCTTTCTGACTAGTTAAATTTTTTACATTAAAAACAATTTTTAAACATCTTTATAAAAAGTTATGATAATAAAAATATTTTATTTATTTTATAATAAAATGTTAAAAATAGATCAATCGATAAGTTCATTAATAGTAAATATCACACGCTTTTTTAAACCGAGTCTAATAATAATAACAATAATATTAATTTTAATCTAAAAAATTTTCTTTAAGAATTAACGTTCAAAATTTTTAGGAATACACCTGATACGAAAAAATTAATTAAATCTGCAAAGCGCACCAAATGCTCAAGTGCAAAAAGGCGAGCAAGAAAACCGCTTCAACAATCTTAACAATTTTATAATATTCATTGCTTATACTGTTTAATGTAATCAAAATGAATAATTGTGAAACAATTAATCTGAAATAAAAGAAAATTCATATTTTTAATCACTTTTGAATGCACGTGAAATTTATTATCGATATAATTTAAAAAAACCTTTTTTACAAACATTATTTTTTATCATTTTTTTCTATCATTATTACTGTCATTCTTCCTATCGTTTTTTCCTATCA
The DNA here is from genome assembly GCF_019393585.1 of Leptopilina boulardi. Taxonomy (NCBI): domain Eukaryota; kingdom Metazoa; phylum Arthropoda; class Insecta; order Hymenoptera; family Figitidae; genus Leptopilina; species Leptopilina boulardi. Next base: position 915,297 of record NW_026137709.1, read on the forward strand.
TTATTTCTATCATTTTTCTATGGTCGCGAAAAAATTATAAGAAAAATATTATAGAAAAAAGATTATAGGGCCTATTAGAATTTTCTTATCATAGATTTTCGTAAGGGTCAGGTGATTTACAATGTGCTGCTTGGGTACGCTTTTGATGATATTGTTTTAACAGTGAACCACGTTTTCTTATATATTTTTGGGCGCTCTTTCTGATTCTGCGATTATTTTTAAAAAAAATTAAATGGTTGATCCAATATCACGGCTTTTTCGAGCTTAATTTAAAAAAAATATTAGACTTACTTGAAACTCGTTACTCTGGGGTTTTTTGGGTCGCTGATTCTGAATATGAAGTCAGTTTTTTAAAATACAAAATGGTGGATCCAATATGTCACGTTCAGAAAGAGCGCCCAAAAATATATAAGAAAACGTGGTTCACTCTTAAAACATGATCATCAAAAGCGTAGGAGAGTGAAAAAACACAAATTTTTCCAAACATAGTTAATTTTGACGTTACTTTTTTAGTTTAAAAATCAATTATTGTTATTTCTTAATAATTTCCCCATAATCAGAAGGGATTAAACAAAACCTCCAAAAGGTTTCATCTGATTAAATGCTTCGAATCAAAAGTTCTTTGTTTTTGACACACTTTTTATCAAAATTCCCCATAGTGCGCCATCTATAACCCGCAAGTATTGAGTTTTAATAGAATTTTCAAAATTTGTCATCCGCAATTTTTTATTTTTTATTTAATAAAAATTTCGAAATTAGCGCTCACTATAACCCACACGTAATGAATTTCAATTAAAATAATTAAATTTTCAAAATTTGTCACCCGCCATTTTGAATTTTTGAATGTATTAAAATTTCGAAATCAGCGGCTTATTTTACCCCTTAATAGTGAGTTTTAATGGAATTAATGGAATTTTAAAAAAATTATTGATTTTCACCGCTAATAATATTTATAATGTAGTTAATTTATTATTATTTTTTTTTAATTATTTATTATTGTTCATTAATTATTATTATTTGTTGAAAGTCTTAAAAGCAGTTCTATTATTTTATTCGTCTCATTTCTTAATAATATATTTTAATTGTGGGATTTTATTCAAATGTTCAAATAAATATATTGTTAAAATTTGGTTGTTTAAAAAGGGCAGAAGGTATCCCAACAATGTGGTGTTCATAAAACTTGTTATTTTATATAAAAGTTAATATTTATTGTGCACGTGTAAAGTGCGTGCTACACAAGCGTGGTCCCAATTACAACTGAATATTAAATGCGCGTACACTCATTACATTCTTATTCTCTCCGAGCATTCTCTCTCTCGCTTCATACATGAGCGAGAAGTTTACTCTCTGAAAACTCATTGTCGGTAACCCTGCTAGCTACGATCCCCACATAATGTCTCTAACGCTGCCATCTGTCGGTGCACTTCATTAACTTGCGATTTTCTGTCGGTATATACTGTTCCAGTATACATTGTTTATTAATTATTAATCATTTAATTTTAATAATATTCAATGATAATTTCACTTTTTAATTATATGTGACGCTCCACGAGAGAAGGGACCTAACGTGCTTTTGACTTAAGGTTTGCTTTTACCGTGCAATGACACAGTGAATAAACCTTAAATCAAAAGCACGTTAGGTCCCTTCTCTCATGGAGCGTCACATATTATTACATTTTTCCACTATTTTTTACTACTTTTTACTTATTATTTCTCCATATGTATTTTTCTTTTTGTTTATATACAGGCAAAATCTTTACCAGTTTCAAAAAAATAAGCTTTACTTTAAATTATTTTTTTCCACTTATTTTTTTAATAATCCAATATAAATAGGGCATACATTGATTCATGAACACTTTTTCTATACATTCTAATACTTACCCAACCTTATTTTTATAATTAAACTGTAAAAAATAATCAAAAAATCAAAACTTCGGCTAAGCGCACAACCTATCCGCCAGAGAACAGACACATAAAATTAATGCATGAAAAAATAATAAATTTATGTACTAAAATTTGTTTACCAATAGTCTGCTATTCCAGGACCATATAGTTGACCTTCTAATGACATGTTTTAGTTAATTAGAAAAGTTCCAAGTTGAATTCATAGGTATTATGTGGACCCATGGTCGTATATACAGGTCCGGAATCTTGTAATTTCAGACGAGGTCTCGCGCTGAAGCCCGCCGATAGGGGGCCCTTTTTCACCAAAAAAGAAGGACGAAGATAGAGATTACTTTAAGACACGTACCCACCTATCGGCGGGCTTCACTGCGAGGCAGGCATTGAACAGATTCCGGACCGTGGATGGACCCGAAGAGCAGGTAACATCTTACCGCAGGTAGTCGGTTTTGAGCAGCCGGCACGGCTTAGAAAGAATTGCGAAATTTCAAGGAAAAAATTTTCCGATCGATATAAAACCTTTTGTTCCTTATTCTAAAAGGTTTAAAGAATTTTTTAAGCCAAAAAAAATTTATGATTTGTTGAAAATTCTACAGTGTTGTAACCCCTTGAGACAATATAAATGAAATTATCTAAATATGTTTGGTTGATGTTTCGATCTTGAACTTTGGATAATGAAGAAGAATGGTATAAAAATAAATTTCGCCTCTAGGATCCAGATGATATTCTTATTTAAATATTTATTGCCCACGTTTCGATGCCAGATCGGCCATCATCATCAGGGCATTATTATAAAGTAAAACACAGAAATTTGCTTAAGTAATAATGAAATAATTATTTATTATTTTTAACTAATGAACAATTAAGAAACAATACAAAATTGCGAAATTTTTTTTAATTTAAAGACTTTAAAAAATATTGTAATACCAACAATCAGTTTATATAAAAATTTGTCGATCAGAATTTGCTGGACTTTTTGGGACCACAGTATCAACTTTTTCTTTAACAGTGAATGGGTTACAGTTTTTCGATTGATAACTAGTATTAGGAATTCAAAAAATATTTGCTTAAAAAAATAATTTATTCTTTAAACTGTTGTTTTAAAGAACAAGACAGTTGAGCATAAGTTACTACCAAAATACAGAAACAAATATTATTGTTATATTCAATAATTTAAATTTATTTAATTATTTATTGTCCACGTTTCGATGCCAGATCTATCAATTTTCAAAATTATGAAAAGACGACTTACTATTTTTTCTTTGGACAACAGAAATAGTGTAATTGAATACAATTATTGTTTCTGACCGAAGAGTCATCGTCAAATTAGCGTTAATACTCATGATTAAGGAATCTGCTTGAACAAAAGTGATTTCTGTGCAAGTACATTCTCTTAAACTATTTCGGGATGTTCAGAATATTTTACTGACGTTCTAAAGATATCAATATGTCCAAGGAAATTAGAATATCTCTAATATATCCTCAGTACGTTCGTACGATATCCTGAATATTCAGATGCTGATATGAATGATGTATTCCTCCCTGATGTACCCGGTAAAGAGACTTGAATTTAAAAAATTAATATTACCTCACATTTAATTTAACCTTATAAATTTTTTTCTTTTATTTGAACCTTTAATTGTTAATGTAATTATTTGGTCATCTTGACAAAATGTTTGCATATTTCTTCAATGAAATTAAGAGTAATAGAAATGTGATTATTACTATCTAATAAATGAAATATGCGAAAGATTAAATTCCCATTAAGATTTTTACACGTTTTTAACGATGTGCGTTTATATTTAATAATAAATTTTTACAAAAATAGTATTTAAACTTACTGTTCTATAAAGTTGTTCTGATGATTTATCTCTTCTATTTCGTCGACTTCGGTTCTGTCGTCTTCTGCTCTCTAAATCTGAATTAGTTAAAAATAACTAATTAATAGTAGAATCTTACTAATTCAAAAAGCAAAAAGTGAGTCACTAATAATTAGTAAAAACTTTTTAATTCAAATAGTTATTTTGGTTTAACTAATTCAATTAGTAACTTTTTAATGCAGCTCCCGGGGGCGCAAATTACTAATTGATTAGTTAAAACTACTAATTGTTTACTAATTCATTAGTCATTATACAATTTTACCGCCAAATCGTAAATAATCAATAAAAATTTATCAACTTATTCATACTAAAATTTTAAATTTGAAAAGTCGAGTTTCGAAGATAAAATTTTTCGCATGTAGTTTCTTCATGATTGTATAAAAAATATTTTATTTTTAAAAGTCCGTTTTCATGGGTTAAATTGCATAATATTGGTAAAATTCATATAAAATTTTTTACGTTCTGGTGGTTCATTTGATATATTATTTCCGATTTTTTTTGAGTAAAGATTTTATTAAAATTTTTACATTATAGTAATTTATTAATTTACTTAAAGACAGTTTAGATACACATACATAGTTACTTTTGGTGAAATAAAATTAATAAAAAAGTTTTAACGGTTAGTTTATATCAAAAAATTTTTTGAAAAATAAATAATTTCAAAAGTAATATTTAAAGCACCAAACAAAATATTTTGAACATAGTACAAGCTATAGTATCACATAATACTTAAAAAACAGAACAATAATTTAAAAATAATAAATGCTTTCAAAAGTAGTATTTTAAGCATCAAACAAAGTATTTTGAATAGAGTACAAGCTATAGTTTCACATAATACTAAAAAACAAAAAAATATTTTAAAAAAAAACCCATGGAAGATGACATACGTCATAAAAATAATAGAGGTTACGTTCAACTGACTAATTCAATTAGTAACTCAGGTGTAATAACTAATAGAATTAGTTAATTTGATTACTATTTTAAATTAGTAATGTTCAAATACTAATTTTTTACTATTTTATTAGTAAAACTTCCAAAAATAACTAATTCATTAGTTGAAATTTAATTTACTAAATGAATTAGTTAATTTTTTACTAATTCAGATTTAGAGAGTGCGCTAGACACACTGAAATATAAAGTTGACATAAAACATAGAAAATAAATTTTTAATTAATTGTTCTAAAAATAATTTTTCTTATAATCAAACAAAAATTCTTCAAAAGTAGTTTTAAAACCTCTACTAAAATTTTGATCCATTAAATAAAAATTTACATTTACAAATAAAGAATGCATGAAATTACTAATTTTTAGTACTTACCTCTGGTTCATCGAATTTCTAATATTTCGAAAAACTTGGCTCATTATACTCCGAATTTTTCTTGTGAGAGATAAATCATGGTTTCCGGGCAACATACAATCACCTTGTTGCAGCATTTTAACTACTTCTGAAAATTTAATTAATTAAAATAATTTATTTTTGAAAGACACACATTATCGATTGATTTAAAATTCAAGAGGTTGTTTAAATTTCAGTTACATAATGCTTTTATGCAAAAGGCAGTTGCAATTAAAGTTTTGAAAATGTAAAGGTTATCCTTTTATTACGCATATAGTTATTTTCAAGTATTATTATTATATACATAAGTTTTTTTTATTAAATTGAACAATGTGCAAAAAAATTGTTATATATGTATTATAAACGTTTGTTCCAAAAAATATTATGTTTGTATTTAATTGATTAACCAGACTTTTTATTTCTTATTGTCAAAAGTATTATAGCAATAATGTTAAACTGCGACAAATTAATTTAAAATATCAAATTTTTATTAAAAAACAATTTTTTACAGCTATAAAATACTATGCGACAATAATTTAACCTCCGTCTCTCACTTTAAATTTATTTATAACGTATAGGGTAACGGCACCAGTGAAAGAACATTTAAGGAAATGCATACTTTTATCATTTATTATTTTTGAATGCAGTTATTGAAAATTTTTTTACCAATTTTTTTTCGATAGCTAATTAAGTGTAGAATGCGAAGGTCACATTTAATTTTCATAAATATAAGATGTTAATTAAAATTTTAATTAATAAGTAAAACATACCTATTTCACCAGTGAAAGAACAAATTGTCTAATGAAAGAATTTTCTGCATCCAGTGAAAGAACGATGTGAAATATATATTTAAAATATATTTAAAAAATATATTAAAACAAAGATAAAGTAATAAAATGTTTGTAATATACTAAAATAAAGGTAAATTAATGATAATTATGAATATTTTTTAACTAAGTTTGCAGAATCTTATTTTTAATTGAAAATGCATTTATAACCTACAATCAATCATCTACTTGCAATTTATTTTGACAATATTATTGTAACCTAACAGTGTTAACCTATTTGATTTTGTCATTTTTTTGTTTGACTTCAGACTATTCGTTGAAGGTGTTCCTTCATTGGATTGCATTGGAACCAGTGAAAAAACATTTCTGTTCTTTCACTAGTAAATAAAAAAAAACCCCCCAATGACGGAATTTGCTTTTCTTATGGCAAATTAATATTTTATTAGCTTTTAAATGAAAAGAAGTATTTCTAATACACAAGATAAATTTAGTTTAAAAAAGACCGACGATTTAAGGCAGTTTAAATTAGTTAAATGTAAAAAAAAATAACGTGTCAGAGAAGAGTTCTTATTGTTGAAGATAAATTTGCAACACAACATTTTTAAAAATTATTTTTTATAAAATTTACGTGTTAACTCTCTAGGTATCTTAGATACTAAAGACGTAAATTAAATAAGGAACATAAAAATATATAATTTATAATACCAAATTGCTTATTACACTAATTAGAATGCAAAACATGAAATTTGTTCTTTCACTGGTGTCAGTTCCTTCACTGGTGCCGTTACCCTATATTTACAGGTCTTGGATTGACTTTAAGTACAAAAGAAGTCGTTTTAATCGATTCACATTAAGAAAAAGTCCATTTTTTTATTTATTTAAATTTAATTAGTTAATAAGTATTTTACTTTACATAATTAATGTTGTTAGATATTTAATACATTTTGTTATTTCCTTAATAAGAATAATCCTACAGGAATATTATAACAAGAAAATTTTTTTCGAATATTTCAGAATTGAAGACGTAATTTTTAAAAATTTTAATTAAGTAGGATAAAGTAAAAAAAATTCTGACAATACAATTTTTGATTTTTTTAATTAATTGAATTTTTAATGAAATATTAAAATTATTAAAAATAATTGAACATTGGAAGAATTATAGTTAGAATTTTAAAAATAATTGATTTCAAAAGTTTTTGTTAAATTTCAGACAATAATTTAATTTTACAAAATTGAAAATAATTCATCAAATAATTTTGGATAACATTTTTCAAAAGTAATTGAATTGTCTAAGATTTACAATTCACAATTATGAAATTAATTGAAATTGAAGTTATTTTTAATTGAAATTTCGGTAATTTCTGTAGATGAAATTTTTTTTAGAAATTAAAAACAATAATTGAATTTCGAAAATTCTTAATTGAAAAATACTTTCAAGTAATTGAATTTTTGAAGAATATTATAAAAATCATTAAATTTTTGAATCGTTAAAGTTGATATTTTTATAAGTAATTAAATTTTAGAAGGTTTTAAATTGAAATTTTTGAAAATAATTGAAATCAAGTAATTTTGAAATAAAATTTTTTGGTGATAGTTAAAATTATTAAATTTTAGAAATTTTTAGATGGAAAATTTCAAAGGTTTTAAATTAAAATTTCTTGTCATTTTAATTCATTTTTTCGAAAATTGTAAACAATTGTTGAATTTCATAAAATTTTTAATTGAAAAATAATTAAAGATAATTAAATTTATGAAGAATTTCATTTAAATTATTAAATATACTTAATTTATAGAAAAATTTGAGTTAAAATTTTTTAAATAATTGAAATAAAGAAGATCTGCATTGTATACTAAAAAGACATATTTTGTTTAAAAATTTTGTAACAAAATGTACACTATGTCGAAAAAGTCACATCCTATTTAAATAAGTTAAAAATCGTATTTTAGAAAAAAGTCGTGTAATCCGATGCCTCTATTTATTGTAACGAACAAAATCGTTTTTAATTAATTGGTCAATAATTGTTATTGTCGGTGGTTTTATTATTATTCTCTTTTAATAATATTATTCAAATCAAATGAGATTGCGCGCGTAAAAACGTAGGTTGCGCTCGACTTTATAGCAGCCGACAAAAGCACGTTTCTGATTTTGGCGGACGAAATAATCAGATGAGAGCGAACTACAACGCTATACGCAACTCGCGCGATTGGCACGCGTATTTTGTATTTTATATTAATTATATTGTTCTAAAGTAATAAATCAAGTGTACTTGGATAGAATCAACGCTTATTTCTCTGTTTAATTACCAGAACATTATCTTAACCAAACTTTGGAAATTGTGGAAACATTGGATTAAAATTGACACTGGTGAGTCTTTTTGTTTATCCCTTCTGCTTGCTGTACTTTCATTGTTGGATCTCGCTTATGCACGGTAACCAGTGTCATCAACGCAATCAAGGCAATGCAGGTAAGAGTGGAAATCTCGTTCCCATGTGCACCCAGTACGAGGCGTACCCACGCATAAATTATCTTTCGTTTTATCAAAGTTTAATAATAAAACCTCGCGACTAGGGTTTTCACATTATGGCGCCCAACGTTATATTTTCTCATGATCAAATTGAATTCTAACTATAATTAGAATATTAATTTGATCTTAAATAAATAAAATTTTTTTTTCTTTTCGGGCCTTCTTTGAAAAATAATTTTTTTTTCATTAGAAACGCGAGTTTTTAAAGTGTATCACGTGTACAAATAATACACCAGTAAAGCACTTTTCGAACGAGATTTTCATTCACCTCAAATTGCTTTCCCAACAAAACAAAAAAAAATGATAAGCTAGCTCTCTCTCACAAATTTACTGCTTTTTTTTGTAATATATGCTTTAAATATTACAAAGATATATAACGATATTCAATTATAATAAAATATTCTTTTAATACAATTTAACACCGCTTTTACGCATAAATAGCTTGCTTTTGTACATTTTCGCTATTGACTTTTTGCGCATGCAAATACGCTTTTTGCACGAATTATTTTAAAATTATAATAATAACAACCATAGAAAAAAAAAATATATATATGTACAAAAAATGATCAAATATCAATTATTCTCATTACTGTAGCCACATTCGTTTTACCACGAGGAAACACGTAATCTCCAACACGGCTCGCGCAAATTGTAAACACAGCTGTGTTTACAACACAGTTCTTGTCCCTTACCAGCTTTAAACTGAAATAAAGCAAAGTATAACAAAAAAAATAATATCAAAACTTTTGCCTTTCTTTACACAACGAAGAAAATGAAATTTAATTCCCTTTATTAATTTTAAATAATTTTCTTCCAGCTCGTTTTTGACAATTACTCATCGGTTGTCGTGTTGACAAAAAAAAATAATGGCATTACGGGTTTTCAAATGATTAGGCGCTTGATTAATTAATTGAACCAAAATAATTAATTAATTAATTGAACTAAAATAATTAATTAACTCAAAATCATTGATTATCATTTGAACGATTAACTAATTGAAAATTTGTTCTCTTCAAAAAAAATTTTTTTTTTCTCATTATCTTCTAATTTTATTAAATTAAAAATCCACTTCTATTAGTAAAACCATTTAATTCAAAATGGGTAGAGGTAATAAGGACAAAAAGGAAAAGAAAAACTTAGAGGGACAAGAAACCAACACAAGCCCAGAAATTCTGGACCAACAAAACGCTTTCCTAGCGCGTAATACGTAGGTACATTCTCCCCCTAACATTCAACAACAAAAAGCGTCGGCAAGCGCTCAAGCGCAAAACGATCCCCTAGAGAATCAAGCCCCTTCTCAGAACGCGCCTCCTAAGACGCCAGATCCTGAGAACACATAACCGCTTCCGACCCTGACAATAGTGACAATAGTGACAGCGCAGAAAAAATTTTAGAACGACATACCACGTCCGGAACTAAAATAAAAATTAAAATGCCGTCGCGACATACGCGACAAACAAAAAAAACCCCAATCACTAAGTCACAAGCTAATCAAGCTCTTTATCATTTTCAATCTGAAATGAACCAATTTAAAAATGACATACAAACAATGTTCTCTGAACATCTCGAAGAATCGCGCCGTCAGACACGTGAATTATTTCCAGAATCGCACCGTGAACTTATTTCATTTAAAAAACAAAATTCCAAAGAATTAGAATCGATTCAAAGAAATAATCAAGAAATGATAAATGCTCTTCGCGGTGAAACGAATAAAGCAATAGAGGCGCTTGCGCACAAAGTCTCTGAACAGCATACGAGACAAGCGCAATCGACTTGGCACGATTCTCGGTGGGCCTTCGACACCGTAGGGGAACATATACCGCCCCCCACTTGTCATCCCCCCACCCTAACCACAACCACAGTCACCACGTCGACTTCGGGTAACCCAGTCACCAGTAACATAGGAATAGAACCTAATTATTTTTTTCCTCCACTGAAGTACAATACCCCTTCCGCGCCAGGACCCCCACCATCAAAAGTACTTTTTAATTCAAACCCCACGTACTTAGGGCATAATTCGACTTTTTCAAATTTCCAAAACCATAATTCAACGGTCCAACAACCGCCCCCTATCGCGCCACCCCTTCCGGCTCCCAGAAATCAAATCAATAACGTCACAAATTTGCACAAGATCGTAAAATCTTGGGAATTAAAATTTCCAGGCAAATTGGACGCGCATGATTTCATTGATGAATTCGAGCGTAAATTGAATGCGAGCGCCATCAACCCCGACGATGCTCTAGCAACAATGTCCCAGGTATTGTCGGATACTGCCTACACATGTTTCACATCATTCCGCACCACCTGGCACACATGGGCTGAATTTGCGGCCAAATTTCGAAAATCATTTGGCGATTCTAACGATGATCAAAAGATCACTAACAAAATTCAGCCCGCTATACAATCCGAAAATGAATCGGGAATCGAGTTTATCGTCCGGATGGCAGCGCTTTTCAATAAACTCCAAACAAAAATACCGGAAACAAGTCAACTTGACAAAATATATTCGGCTCTTCATTCCGAACTACTTGTCCACTTTGACCGCGATAGCTTCACGGATTATGACGGTTTAATAGAAAATGTGCGAAAATATGAGGAAAAGGTCGCGACAATGCAATCAACTAACAAAATTCGCGATCTTCAAAAGAAAAACCGTAATGCGCGCGGGAAAAATCAACTCAACGCGATCGAAAATTCATCGCTTCAAGCTGATGAAAACTCGGAAACCGCGCTACAAGCGGATCAAAAAAAAGAAAATCCTCTGAAACAACCGAAAAATGACAAAAAGCAGGCAAAAGCAAATCCACAAATAAATTTAAATAAAGCAGAAATTTATAATCACCAAATAAATAAATTACAACAAAAATTAACGGATATGAATTTACCAGTCGGTCAATCCAAATCTAACACTGAAAAGAGGAGTAAGAAATGAACATCCTCTTTTCGGTCTAAAAATTCGCGCCGTCGATCTTCTTCGGAGTCTTCCAGCTCCTCTCGCTCTACTCGATCGCAGAAGGGGGGAGAGACGCAGATCGTCTACGCGCAAAAACCGGGATAGCGATACTAAGCACAACATTGTCAACCAGACTGCCAGTGCAATGCCCACGCGCCGCCAAATTTTCCAGTCGCGCATGCGCCTTCGCACTCACAAACCCAGCACTGGCCCAACTACAACCGTGAGTTTCCCCCTTGCGGACACAATGCATCCAACTCATACCCGGCAAAAAACGAGAAGGATGCCAGGAGAGATTAATTCTCCCTGGCAAACCACAAGAAAATAAAATACCGATAAATAATTTTTCAAACATCAACAATACCAAACTAGTCGATATTCATGCCATTCCGAGTTGCAGTCACTCCGCAAATGAGTCAACGTGCATTCCCCAAAATGCATTAGCGCATAATCAAGCGCGTGCCAGTGGGAATTACACTAGTGACTCAGAGAGTGAGTATGACGAAGCACTCTATTCCGAATCTGAGACGGAGTACACAGACTCTAGCGAGGAGCTTCCCTCCACCGACTCGCGATCGGTAGGACAAAGCATATCCTCGCTCTTATCAACGCCTTCGAGGAAACCAGCCATTGGCTTATTGGCAATAGCTGGGAAACTCAAGCGCATAGTACGCAAAGGGCCCGCATCGCCCTTACCGTCGCAAGAAAAGAATTCCATTATTACTTCGGTTAAAATAGGAAATAGAGAATATGCAGGCCTTATAGACACTGGTAGTGACAGGACTTTTATGTCTGGCGAATTGTTCGATGAAATCAAACAATTCGCGATTGACAATCCTGTCTATGATGCGATAACACGCGCCGGCGTACAACTCGCGCAACGCGATCATGTGGCCGCGCCTCGTTACACCATTAAATTTGACATTGGGATCAACGACTGTCATGGCGATTTTTGGTTCACAGTCCTAGACGGACTAACCACGCCCATAATTTTAGGCATGGACATTATAACCAGTTGGAAAGTCATTATAGACGCCAACAAAGGTTATTGGTCCATGGAAGGATCAAGTATCCAACGCCCTTTGAGTCGCGCCTATAATGCGCATCACTCCCTAAATTGTACACAGTTAATTGACCTTTCACCTGAGCAAAGAAAAATTCTTGACGAATTCATTGATAGGAAACTATCAGGCTTTGCAACTGGTACCGGTGTCACAAAGGGTATAGGGGGTTAAGGATACAAAAAGTGCCGTTGCAGGTATTCTGTTCAAATTGACACCATATATTGCTACCCCTATGAATATAAAATTCTGCAAGTATGAACCCATAATTCGAATTTTTGGGGGAGTTATGGTGGGGGAAAGGAAAATAAAGAAATCCATTTTTCTCGAAAACTACTGAACCGATTTTAATGAACTTTGAATATGTTATACATGTCGCTAAGACAATTCTAAAAAAAAAATCTCAAAATTTTTTTTTGAAAAAAAGTCAAAAAAAATTAATTTTGAAATTTTCAAAAATTTTTTTTGGGGTGATTTTTTGAAGTGACCACTTTACTTTTTTTTAAAAGTTACCTTATAATATCCCCTTTAACATATATTTTTTTCAGATTTTTAAAAAATGTAGTTTTTGAATAATTTAACGAAAACCATCGTCGCGCTACATGACGCAGCGCGCACAGTGTGCTGATGCAGTATACGGGTGTTCCAAAAGTATGGAAACTTTCAAATATCTCGAAAAGTACGAATTTTTGTAAAAAATGTTCAAGACAAAAGTTGTTCCAAACAAAAAGATGTACATCATTGAAACCAAAAAATTGGGCCCGGAGCCCAATGTTGGGCCCTACAATGAAAGAAGTGGTTTTCTTAAATAAGACCACTAATTTTCAGTATCAAATTCGTAATCTCCATGAAATTCTGCGTTCAGACATGTGGTAAAAGTGCCCAAAATATTGGGCCCAATCCAAGATATTGGGTCCAAAATTTATCAACAGATAAATAAATTTTAAAAAATCGCATCTTGGAGGGATTTTGAGATCACAGGATTAGAAATTGGAAGCTAATTTTTAAATTGGGAATAGAGCCCAATGTAAGATTCCGCCTCCCAATGTGAGGCCCACAGTAAAAAAAATTAGTTGTCTTGAATAAAACCCATTAATTTTCAGTATCCAATTCGTCATCCCCATGAATTTCTTGGGTTAGACTTGTAGTAAAAATGACAAAAATATTGGGCCCAATGTCTGGGATTAGGCCCAACATTTTTCGTTAAATAAATAAATTTAAAAAATCGCATCTTTAAGAGTTTTTGGGGTCATAGGATTAGAAATTCGAAGATAATTTTCAAATTGTACACAAAGCCCAATGTAAGATTCCGCGGCCCAATGTGAGGCCCACCTTAAAAAAATTAGTTGTTTAAATAAAACCCACTAATTTTCAGTATCCATTTCAGAATCGTTATGAAATTCTGGGTTTAAACTTGTAGTACAAAAGCCAAAAAATATTGGGCCCAATGTCTGGGATTAGGCCCAACATTTTTCGTTAAATAAATAAATTTATAAAATCGCATCTTTTGTAGTTTTTGGGGTCACAGGATTAAAAATTCAAAGCTACTTTTCAAATTTGGCACAGAGCCCAATGTAAGATTTCGCAGCCCAATGTGAGGCAGAAAAAAAATTAGTTTTCTTCTATTTCGTAATCGTTATGAAATTCTGGGCTTAGACTTGTGGTACAAATTCCAAACATATTGGGCCCTCACATTGTGCTGCAGAATCTTACATCGGGCTCTATGCTCAATTTCTAATCCTGTGATCTCAAATTCCCTCCAAGATGCGATTTTCTAAAATTTATTTATCTGTTGATAAATTGTGGACCCAATATCTTGGATTGGGCGCAATATTTTGGGCACTTTTACCACATGTCTGAACGCAGAATTTCATGGGGATTACGAATTTGATACTGAAAATTAGTGGTCTTATTTAAGAAAACCACTTCTTTTATTGTAGGGCCCAACATTGGGCTCCGGGCCCAATTTTTTGGTTTCAAAGATGTACATCTTTTTGTTTGGAACAACTTTTGTCTTGAACATTTTTTACAAAAATTCGTACTTTTCGAGATATTTGAAAGTTTCCATACTTTTGGAACACCCGTATACTGCATCAGCACACTGCGCGCTGCGTCATGTAGCGCGACGATGGTTTTCGTTAAATTATTCAAAAACTACATTTTTTAAAAATCTGAAAAAAATATATGTTAAAGGGGATATTATAAGGTAACTTTTAAAAAAAAGTACAAGGGCCGATTAAGAAATTAGCGAGCCCTAAAGTGCCTTGGTCTTGGACAGGTGAACATGAAACTGCATTTCAGGATGTTAAAAAATTATTGAAAGATGCCTTAACCTTAAACGCGCCGCGACCTAAATTGCCATTCTTTTTATACACAGACGCGAGCGATACTGGAATCGGCGCTGTCTTGACGCAAAAAGATGGAGATAAGTAATATCTCATTACGTGCTTAAGCAGACCTTTGCGAGGTGCCGAGTTAAATTACACTACCACCGAAAAGGAATGCTTAGCCGTAATCTTTGCAGTCAAGAAACTTCGGTGCTATCTTGAAGCCACCGAGTTCACAGTCATCACTGATCACTCCAGCTTGATCTGGCTGCAAGGCATAAAAGACCCGCGTGGAAGACTTGCGCGATGGGCATGAGAGTTGTCAGCAAACCAAGTGAAAATTGAACACCGTAAAGGTACAACGAACGAGGCCGCTGACACTCTATCGCGCCTCTACGAGAGTGTCTCGGAAGACACGCCCCCATCACAGTTAAGTCACACCCGTAGCCAATCCTGGTACGACGAATTGGTAAATCGAGTACAGCAGGCTCCCACGCGCTACGAAAGATATAGGCTCGACGATAATTTCGAACTTTACTATTACAAACCAAATCAACTGAAAGGAACCATAGGCGACAATAACGCGTGGAAAAAGGTTTTGAAAGAAAATGAAATTCTAATAACAATTACGAAATATCACGATTCCTCCCAATCAGCGCATCAAGGAATTCAAAAGACGTACGTGTCAATTTTGAATCACAATTATTTGCCCGGAATGCGCGAAGATATTAAGCGGTACATTAACGAGTGCGAGATTTGTCTCAGGTGCAAACCTGATAATTCCCCTCCACAAGGCTTAATGTTTCCACGCAAATTCATCGAACCCTGGGATACGGTATCGCTAGATATTATAGGACCATTACCGCGTTCCAAATCAGGAAAGTGTTACGTCTTAGTATGCGAGGACACTTATACACGATATATCGAATGCTTTACATTATCGAAAGCCGACGGTCCAAAAATTGTCAAATCATTGAAGACTTTGATTAATAAATGGGGAACTCCCAGAGCGTTTATCACGGATAACGGAACAGAGTTCGTAAACCGTACCATTTCAAAATTTTTAATGGAAATCGGCTCGGAACAACGAACAACTCCGGTATATCATCCACAGTCCAATCCTGTAGAGCGCGTTAATCGAAACTTAAAAATGATGATAGCCAGCCTCCTTGGGGAAGACCAGCGTGACTGGGACACGTTACTCGAAGAAATACAATTCGCGTATAATACCACTGTCCATTCTTCGTTAGGCGTAACCCCGGCCTTTTTAAACTTTGCTCGTGAACCAAGACGTACCGGTAAACAACCTCATGACATCAATGTCGTAGCGATGACCGATGGGACCGCTGAAAATTGACTGGAGCGTATAAAGCGTATCGATACTCTTCGCGCTAAAGTCGAAAACTTAATGATTAAGGCTGTTAAGAGACAGAGTAAAACTTTAATAAAAACCGTAAAAATGTTATCCCTTTCGAGATTGGAGATTATGTGTTTTACCCCAATAACACTTTATCAAATGCCGCGCGTGGTTATAGTTCCAAACTAGCGCCACGTTACAAAGGACCGGCTACAATTACCGAAAAGGTATCTCCTATGGTTGTTATTATTAGTGATACGCATGGAAAGAAGCTTGGCAAATATCACGTAAATGATTTAAAAATGGCTAGGAAAAATCTCAGATCGCGAAATATCCTGTAAAATCGTTTTAGATTAGATATCATCATGAGCAGTTCCGAAGGCAGTACTTCAACACCCAACGAGGGTTTACCAAGCGCAACACTGACGTATCTTACGTCCACCATAGATGACCTCTTTGACGCCAACATCGATATCAATGCTGGAATCAAACCATCCGGTTTGACGATCCTCGCCAAGGCCGATGTGGAGAGCCTCATCAAGTCGAGTAACGCCATGGCTGCCCAGTTGAGGGAAGAACGCGTGACCACGCATTCACTGCGCTTGGGCTCCACCCAATCCCTATCTTCGTCAACAGAACCAAGTTTTAGACAGATAGAGAAATTGTATGACTCATTGCTGACGGTCACCAACGAAAAGTCGTCGTTGACAGACCAACTGGCCAAAACCAAAGAAGAATTGCGTCACTGCAAACAACAAGTGGACAAATTACAAACGAAAGGAGAAAAGCTCCAAGACAAATATGAAGCGCTACAAGAGGATTACGATTACGCGGCCTACGATGCAAAGCTGGCCAAACGATACAAGGATATATTCCGAGAAACTTTGTCAGATGTTTATCGCGCAGTAGCGGAATTACGTGAACTGCAACGACGTCCAAGGGCTGAACAAGGATGCCTGAACTGTGGGATTCCAGGCCATAGTTACAGGTCATGCACGAAGCCCTATTCTGGAAAATTCTGCCAAAAGTGCGCACATCCCGATTTTTCAACAAGCGAATGTCCTTGGCCTCATTTCGTAAATGGACCACCTGGGATACCAGAGCACCTCAAATGCAAGAGATGCTGGGGACCACTTAACGCTCCAGATACGAAATGCATTGAGTGCATTAGAAGAATGATGGCCGACAATCTACAAGCGCGCCATACCCTTGCTTTGCGCCTTGAGCAGCAATCTTCGCCATCCACTGCCAAAAAAGCAATAGGCCCACCTGGAAGTAACAGGACACGATCAATTCCTCCACAAACCCCCCAAGTGGTTGGAGGATTACAACGCGCAAATGAATCAAACGCCTCTGAGTTCGAGACAAACTATTGTTACCCGGCTGACTACGCTCTCCACAAAGCCCTAAATGAGGACAAGGAGGAACCGATTAACGATGGTGACGAAAATCCGGCCGTCCACAATCAGGAATCGACCGATACCCCGCAAGAATAGTGCGTCTCAATGTTCAAACAACTAAAAGTTGTTAATTACGCCGTTGCGCATTGATCTGTGTGTTTTCTTTCTTTTTAAAAAAGAAAAGAAAAAAAAAATCTTTCTAAATAAATAAATAATTTCTTTCCTTTCGCGCCGTTGCGCGTTATATATAATACATTGTTTTCTTTTTTTTGGTTACTATAAATGCGCCGTCGCGTATTAACATTATTATATTTTTAGTCACTTCGTTGCGCCTTTGTGCGCCAATAGTATTATATTTTTGTTTGTGTTTCACACACGCCGTAATACGCCATCAAAGACTGTGGTTATCGCATTATTCCAAATATTAAGGATAAGCCTCGTAATATACTATAGTACATTAAATAACACGTTTGTAATTGGTCTATCGACGCAGCGCAACTACCTCATCTAAATGAGACTGATTAATGTAGTTAATAAACGAAGAATGATAATTAAATTATTAACTGTTATTCGTTCATTGATAATCATCATATCATAGAGAGCATATGCGAGACCCAATAATGTTTATATATTATATTCTTTTAAGACTAAATAAGGTAAAAAGTTCCTTTTTAATATTGAATTTCACTTAGGATAAATGATGCTAAAGAGGCAAACTAATAGCAAGCAGATTCACTCCTTTGAGAGGGATAATCAACTAGACGTAAGGAAGTAAAACGAAGGAATGTTTATTATTGAAAAACAACCGATAACAACAATTTAGAAGGGGGGAATTGTAACGAACAAGATCGTTTTTAATTAATTGGCCAATAATTGTTATTGTCGGTGGTTTTATTATTATTCTCTTTTAATAATATTATTCAAATCAAATGAGATTGCGCGCGTAAAAACGTAGGTGGCGCTCGACTTTATAGCAGCCGACAAAAGCACGTTTCTGATTTTGGCGAACGAAATAATCAGATGAGAGCGAACTACAACGCTATACGTAACTCGCGCGATTGTCACGCGTATTTTGTATTTTATATTAATTATATTGTTCTAAAGTAATAAATCAAGTGTACTTGGATAGAATCAACGCTTATTTCTCTGTTTAATTACCAGAACATTATCTTATCCAAACTTTGGAAATTGTGGAAACATTGGATTAAAATCGACACTGGTGAGTCTTTTTGTTTATCCCTTCTGCTTGCTGTACTTTCATTGTTGGATCTCGCTTATGCACGGTAACCAGTGTCATCAACGCAATCAAGGCAATGCAGGTAAGAGTGGAAATCTCGTTCCCATGTGCACCCAGTACGAGGCGTACCCACGCATAAATTATCTTTCGTTTTATCAAAGTTTAATAATAAAACCTCGCGACTAGGGTTGTCACATTATATAAAATAACTATAATTATTGGAATTTCTTGTAATTAAAATTTTAATATTAATTTGAGTAATTACAAGAGAAATATACTTATACATACTTAATATATTATTACAATCTTCAAGAGTTATAAATTTAACCTCTCCATTCGTAACTTCGCAGTCATTTATGTAGAGATATTGGTGCTGGTTATTCTCCCAATATCCCATTGATATCCACTTTACTCTATTGTAAAGGGATGTCGCATGCTGCGCTTTCAAAAAACAAAGTTTTTCGATTTTTACTCCTTCTATAATCTGTACAGATAAATGACATACGATAGTTATATAGAATATATAGAATAATATTTATATTATATAGAATATAAAAGTGCTGTAGACAAGTACTATCGCCAAAAAAAATACAATGGAATATCAATCATCCGAATTTATTCGGACAAGGCTTAGCTCTGAGATTAGAAATTTCAATTTATTTAAGGATTGTCATGCGGAAATGGGACAAACTTATCAAATTTTGACATTGTTCTTAAGGTCAATTCCAGAAGTCATGATTTTTAAAACAAATTTTTACCATATGGTTTTTTTAGAAAAATAATAACATATTTATGCAATTTAATATAAGCTGTTATCGGAATTTGAAAAAATGTTATAATTTATAAAAAGAGTTATTGCATCCAGAATTTTATTTGTGCAATCATCTAATTTTTTGTTCAAAAGAGTAATCTGTTTTTCCTGCTGTCTATTCATCTCGACTAAAGTTGACATTTTTTTATTCATATCAGTCACGAAAGCAGCAAATTCGTCACGTTCAACCATCTGTAATTAAGGTCTTAAATACATTTATAGTACTATTGAAAATTATCCTATTTTTGATTTTTTATGAATGCAAACCGTCAAAGTTACCCAACCAAAAATTTCAGTATTACACCAGAGTTGACTACTGGCGCAGTACTGGTTCAGTATTGGCTGCCGAGGCTGGGCAGTCTGTACTGAACCAGTACTGGTATTTTCATTGTATCCGTACTGGTGCAGTACCACCCTCCCAGTACTGGCAAACCAGTACTGAGCCGATATTGAGCCAGTATTGGCTCAAATAGATTTTCTTTTTGATTAATACTAGTTTACAAAAAGTTCTAGAGTGAACCCGATGAATCTTTTTGTTTAAATATTTTGTTCATCAAAATTTTTTCAACTTGATTTTATTTTTCAAAATTAAAATGTACTTTACTTTGCTTTTCTGTGGGTAAAATTATTTAAACAAAAAGTTTCCTGAGACCAAGTCTAAAACATTTTGCAAGATTTTCTTTTTGTTTTCAGATATGCAATAAACCAAAAAAAATTTTAAACGATCAAACTAAAAATAAATAAATTTGTTTATAAAAAATTAATATTTTTTAAAATAAAATTTATAATATAAATTTAATTTAAAAAATTAAATTCAATCGCAAGTAAAATTGCACAAATGTTATATTATCAATAATATAAAATATATCATTAACCTTTCTTAATAGAAATTATAAAAAATAGTTAATCCTACAAACTTATATATTTCAATGGTGAATAAAATTATTGTAATTTGTTTCTGGATGTTATTCTTCAGTTTTTTTCCAAAAGTGAATTATAAACAAAAAAATTTAATGTTAATTTAAAAATAATTAAGATAATTAACTATAATAATCTTTGAATTCATTCATTCCGTCCGGACCCCTGCTGGGTTTTCGGTGACAGAGAAAAGAACAAGTTATGGAGAGAGAAAGATATATCTTTATTTTGCAAATGAGGATTCGCTTGACCTGCAATCTTTTAAAGAGGATTAATTAATAACTCTGAGGACCCAGGTAATAATTTCTTTCTCCCTTTATCACGTGAAAAAACTATAAAGAAAGTCTAAAACTGAATAGGTAACGCATACCTTTCTTTCTTACACCAAGGAATATAACATAAGTACTTCTTCGTTTAACATTGCGTTTCTCTATCTAGACAATTCAAAATGGCATAAGAACATCATCGTCTAAAATCTTAATCTTCTTCCTTTTTGTTTTAAAAATAAAAAAAAAATTCATATATCTGTATATATGTATATAGGGGAGAGTGACAAACAGTGGGACACTTTTTTTCAAAGACATATAATTATGTAAATTTTATATATTTTTGGACAGTTTTTGGTATTACCATAAAGTTTGAACTCTTTTCTACATAATGCATATATTCTATTTAAATTATATTGTGATTAAATAGAAAAATTTCAAGTTTTTAGAACTTGATACTTTTTTCTTGTTTTGAAGGTTTGTGTTAAACAGTGGAACACTTATTATTAAATAATGAATAATTGTTTCAATAATAATATTCTGCTTTATACTTTGTAAATATATATGTTTTGCATTAAATAACGTTAACAAATGTTGCAAAACACTCATAATTTAATAATATTTTACATTTTTATAATACGATGTAAAGTTTCTTATGAAAAATTGCTATTATTTTTTTTTACGTTTACAGTACTGCTGATCATTCGTCATAATTTGGTCATAACCTAAAAACAATTTGGAAGAAAATTTGAATAGTCGTTCTCTTATCAAGTGTTATTACATTCTCATCATAAATGAGAAAGTATTCGTTTTGGTTGATTTTGACCAACTTCTAATTCATGTAAATCTCCACGTTTTGAGACCTCCTGATGCCAAAAAAATAGGTTTTGAAAACCTGTCCGTCTGTCTGTCGTCTGTCGTCTGTTGTCTGTCGTCTGTCGTCTGTCGTCTGTCTGTAGACACTTTTTTGTCCCCACGATAACTTGAACAAATCTTAACGAATCGCTTTGAAATTTGGTATACTCTTTCAACATGTAAAAATGAAGCCTGAGTTCGTCGGACAGACTTATCCGCCCAAAAATTCATAAATTATTCAAATTTTGAATTTTCAAAAAATTCAATTTTTCTCAAATTTAAAAAAAAAAATTTTTTCTTAATTTTCCATAAAAATACTACCAAAAATAAACATTTTTTTCCTTCAACACTTTTCGATAGAAATTAAAACAAAAAAGTTATTCAAATTTTGAATTTTGAAAAAATTCAAATTTTTCAATTTTTCTTTTTTTAAATTTTCTACTATTTTTCCCTAAAAATACTCCTAAAAAGACACATTTTTTTTCTTTAACACTTTTCAATAGAGGCTACAATAAAAAAGTTACGAATTTTTTAACATCAAAAAATACAAAAAATTGAATTTATACTGGATGAAGCAATGGCAAATAGAAGAAAATATTCAAAAATACAAATCAAATATATTTTTTTCTGACTTAGATACTTATTAGAATAACATCTAAATAACATAAAATAATAAAAATCAACTCAAATTTTTTTTTTTTAACATTTTTGAAAATTTGTTTTTACATTCTCATCATAAATGAGAAAGTATTCGTTTTGGTTGATTTTGACCAACTTCTTATTCATGTAAATCTCCACGTTTTGAGACCTCCTGATGCCAAAAAAATAGGTTTTGAAAACCTGTCCGTCTGTCTGTCGTCTGTCGTCTGTCTGTAGACACTTTTTTGTCCCCACGATAACTTGAACAAATCTTAACGAATCGCTTTGAAATTTGGTATACTCTTTCAACATGTAAAAATGAAGCCTGAGTTCGTCGGACAGACTTATCCGCCCAAAAATTCATAAATTATTCAAATTTTGAATTTTCAAAAAATTCAATTTTTCTCAAATTTAAAAAAAAAAATTTTTTCTTAATTTTCCATAAAAATACTACCAAAAATAAACATTTTTTTCCTTCAACACTTTTCGATAGAAATTAAAACAAAAAAGTTATTCAAATTTTGAATTTTGAAAAAATTCAAATTTTTCAATTTTTCTTTTTTTAAATTTTCTACTATTTTTCCCTAAAAATACTCCTAAAAAGACACATTTTTTTTCTTTAACACTTTTCAATAGAGGCTACAATAAAAAAGTTACGAATTTTTTAACATCAAAAAATACAAAAAATTGAATTTATACTGGATGAAGCAATGGCAAATAGAAGAAAATATTCAAAAATACAAATCAAATATATTTTTTTCTGACTTAGATACTTATTAGAATAACATCTAAATAACATAAAATAATAAAAATCAACTCAAATTTTTTTTTTTTAACATTTTTGAAAATTTGTTTTTACATTCTCATCATAAATGAGAAAGTATTCGTTTTGGTTGATTTTGACCAACTTCTAATTCATGTAAATCTCCACGTTTTGAGACCTCCTGATGCCAAAAAAATAGGTTTTGAAAACCTGTCCGTCTGTCTGTCGTCTGTTGTCTGTCGTCTGTCGTCTGTCGTCTGTCTGTAGACACTTTTTTGTCCCCACGATAACTTGAACAAATCTTAACGAATCGCTTTGAAATTTGGTATACTCTTTCAACATGTAAAAATGAAGCCTGAGTTCGTCGGACAGACTTATCCGCCCAAAAATTCATAAATTATTCAAATTTTGAATTTTCAAAAAATTCAATTTTTCTCAAATTTAAAAAAAAAAATTTTTTCTTAATTTTCCATAAAAATACTACCAAAAATAAACATTTTTTTCCTTCAACACTTTTCGATAGAAATTAAAACAAAAAAGTTATTCAAATTTTGAATTTTGAAAAAATTCAAATTTTTCAATTTTTCTTTTTTTAAATTTTCTACTATTTTTCCCTAAAAATACTCCTAAAAAGACACATTTTTTTTCTTTAACACTTTTCAATAGAGGCTACAATAAAAAAGTTACGAATTTTTTAACATCAAAAAATACAAAAAATTGAATTTATAGTGGATGAAGCAATGGCAAATAGAAGAAAATATTCAAAAATACAAATCAAATATATTTTTTTCTGACTTAGATACTTATTAGAATAACATCTAAATAACATAAAATAATAAAAATCAACTCAAATTTTTTTTTTTTAACATTTTTGAAAATTTGTTTTTACATTCTCATCATAAATGAGAAAGTATTCGTTTTGGTTGATTTTGACCAACTTCTAATTCATGTAAATCTCCACGTTTTGAGACCTCCTGATGCCAAAAAAATAGGTTTTGAAAACCTGTCCGTCTGTCTGTCGTCTGTTGTCTGTCGTCTGTCTGTAGACACTTTTTTGTCCCCACGATAACTTGAACAAATCTTAACGAATCGCTTTGAAATTTGGTATACTCTTTCAACATGTAAAAATGAAGCCTGAGTTCGTCGGACAGACTTATCCGCCCAAAAATTCATAAATTATTCAAATTTTGAATTTTCAAAAAATTCAATTTTTCTCAAATTTAAAAAAAAAAATTTTTTCTTAATTTTCCATAAAAATACTACCAAAAATAAACATTTTTTTCCTTCAACACTTTTCGATAGAAATTAAAACAAAAAAGTTATTCAAATTTTGAATTTTGAAAAAATTCAAATTTTTCAATTTTTCTTTTTTTAAATTTTCTACTATTTTTCCCTAAAAATACTCCTAAAAAGACACATTTTTTTTCTTTAACACTTTTCAATAGAGGCTACAATAAAAAAGTTACGAATTTTTTAACATCAAAAAATACAAAAAATTGAATTTATAGTGGATGAAGCAATGGCAAATAGAAGAAAATATTCAAAAATACAAATCAAATATATTTTTTTCTGACTTAGATACTTATTAGAATAACATCTAAATAACATAAAATAATAAAAATCAACTCAAATTTTTTTTTTTTAACATTTTTGAAAATTTGTTTTTACATTCTCATCATAAATGAGAAAGTATTCGTTTTGGTTGATTTTGACCAACTTCTAATTCATGTAAATCTCCACGTTTTGAGACCTCCTGATGCCAAAAAAATAGGTTTTGAAAACCTGTCCGTCTGTCTGTCGTCTGTCGTCTGTTGTCTGTCGTCTGTCGTCTGTCGTCTGTCTGTAGACACTTTTTTGTCCCCACGATAACTTGAACAAATCTTAACGAATCGCTTTGAAATTTGGTATACTCTTTCAACATGTAAAAATGAAGCCTGAGTTCGTCGGACAGACTTATCCGCCCAAAAATTCATAAATTATTCAAATTTTGAATTTTCAAAAAATTCAATTTTTCTCAAATTTAAAAAAAAAAATTTTTTCTTAATTTTCCATAAAAATACTACCAAAAATAAACATTTTTTTCCTTCAACACTTTTCGATAGAAATTAAAACAAAAAAGTTATTCAAATTTTGAATTTTGAAAAAATTCAAATTTTTCAATTTTTCTTTTTTTAAATTTTCTACTATTTTTCCCTAAAAATACTCCTAAAAAGACACATTTTTTTTCTTTAACACTTTTCAATAGAGGCTACAATAAAAAAGTTACGAATTTTTTAACATCAAAAAATACAAAAAATTGAATTTATAGTGGATGAAGCAATGGCAAATAGAAGAAAATATTCAAAAATACAAATCAAATATATTTTTTTCTGACTTAGATACTTATTAGAATAACATCTAAATAACATAAAATAATAAAAATCAACTCAAATTTTTTTTTTTTAACATTTTTGAAAATTTGTTTTTACATTCTCATCATAAATGAGAAAGTATTCGTTTTGGTTGATTTTGACCAACTTCTAATTCATGTAAATCTCCACGTTTTGAGACCTCCTGATGCCAAAAAAATAGGTTTTGAAAACCTGTCCGTCTGTCTGTCGTCTGTTGTCTGTCGTCTGTCGTCTGTCGTCTGTCTGTAGACACTTTTTTGTCCCCACGATAACTTGAACAAATCTTAACGAATCGCTTTGAAATTTGGTATACTCTTTCAACATGTAAAAATGAAGCCTGAGTTCGTCGGACAGACTTATCCGCCCAAAAATTCATAAATTATTCAAATTTTGAATTTTCAAAAAATTCAATTTTTCTCAAATTTAAAAAAAAAAATTTTTTCTTAATTTTCCATAAAAATACTACCAAAAATAAACATTTTTTTCCTTCAACACTTTTCGATAGAAATTAAAACAAAAAAGTTATTCAAATTTTGAATTTTGAAAAAATTCAAATTTTTCAATTTTTCTTTTTTTAAATTTTCTACTATTTTTCCCTAAAAATACTCCTAAAAAGACACATTTTTTTTCTTTAACACTTTTCAATAGAGGCTACAATAAAAAAGTTACGAATTTTTTAACATCAAAAAATACAAAAAATTGAATTTATAGTGGATGAAGCAATGGCAAATAGAAGAAAATATTCAAAAATACAAATCAAATATATTTTTTTCTGACTTAGATACTTATTAGAATAACATCTAAATAACATAAAATAATAAAAATCAACTCAAATTTTTTTTTTTTAACATTTTTGAAAATTTGTTTTTACATTCTCATCATAAATGAGAAAGTATTCGTTTTGGTTGATTTTGACCAACTTCTAATTCATGTAAATCTCCACGTTTTGAGACCTCCTGATGCCAAAAAAATAGGTTTTGAAAACCTGTCCGTCTGTCTGTCGTCTGTCGTCTGTTGTCTGTCGTCTGTCGTCTGTCTGTAGACACTTTTTTGTCCCCACGATAACTTGAACAAATCTTAACGAATCGCTTTGAAATTTGGTATACTCTTTCAACATGTAAAAATGAAGCCTGAGTTCGTCGGACAGACTTATCCGCCCAAAAATTCATAAATTATTCAAATTTTGAATTTTCAAAAAATTCAATTTTTCTCAAATTTAAAAAAAAAAATTTTTTCTTAATTTTCCATAAAAATACTACCAAAAATAAACATTTTTTTCCTTCAACACTTTTCGATAGAAATTAAAACAAAAAAGTTATTCAAATTTTGAATTTTGAAAAAATTCAAATTTTTCAATTTTTCTTTTTTTAAATTTTCTACTATTTTTCCCTAAAAATACTCCTAAAAAGACACATTTTTTTTCTTTAACACTTTTCAATAGAGGCTACAATAAAAAAGTTACGAATTTTTTAACATCAAAAAATACAAAAAATTGAATTTATAGTGGATGAAGCAATGGCAAATAGAAGAAAATATTCAAAAATACAAATCAAATATATTTTTTTCTGACTTAGATACTTATTAGAATAACATCTAAATAACATAAAATAATAAAAATCAACTCAAATTTTTTTTTTTTAACATTTTTGAAAATTTGTTTTTACATTCTCATCATAAATGAGAAAGTATTCGTTTTGGTTGATTTTGACCAACTTCTAATTCATGTAAATCTCCACGTTTTGAGACCTCCTGATGCCAAAAAAATAGGTTTTGAAAACCTGTCCGTCTGTCTGTCGTCTGTTGTCTGTCGTCTGTCGTCTGTCGTCTGTCGTCTGTCTGTAGACACTTTTTTGTCCCCACGATAACTTGAACAAATCTTAACGAATCGCTTTGAAATTTGGTATACTCTTTCAACATGTAAAAATGAAGCCTGAGTTCGTCGGACAGACTTATCCGCCCAAAAATTCATAAATTATTCAAATTTTGAATTTTCAAAAAATTCAATTTTTCTCAAATTTAAAAAAAAAAATTTTTTCTTAATTTTCCATAAAAATACTACCAAAAATAAACATTTTTTTCCTTCAACACTTTTCGATAGAAATTAAAACAAAAAAGTTATTCAAATTTTGAATTTTGAAAAAATTCAAATTTTTCAATTTTTCTTTTTTTAAATTTTCTACTATTTTTCCCTAAAAATACTCCTAAAAAGACACATTTTTTTTCTTTAACACTTTTCAATAGAGGCTACAATAAAAAAGTTACGAATTTTTTAACATCAAAAAATACAAAAAATTGAATTTATAGTGGATGAAGCAATGGCAAATAGAAGAAAATATTCAAAAATACAAATCAAATATATTTTTTTCTGACTTAGATACTTATTAGAATAACATCTAAATAACATAAAATAATAAAAATCAACTCAAATTTTTTTTTTTTAACATTTTTGAAAATTTGTTTTTACATTCTCATCATAAATGAGAAAGTATTCGTTTTGGTTGATTTTGACCAACTTCTAATTCATGTAAATCTCCACGTTTTGAGACCTCCTGATGCCAAAAAAATAGGTTTTGAAAACCTGTCCGTCTGTCTGTCGTCTGTCGTCTGTTGTCTGTCGTCTGTCGTCTGTCGTCTGTCTGTAGACACTTTTTTGTCCCCACGATAACTTGAACAAATCTTAACGAATCGCTTTGAAATTTGGTATACTCTTTCAACATGTAAAAATGAAGCCTGAGTTCGTCGGACAGACTTATCCGCCCAAAAATTCATAAATTATTCAAATTTTGAATTTTCAAAAAATTCAATTTTTCTCAAATTTAAAAAAAAAAATTTTTTCTTAATTTTCCATAAAAATACTACCAAAAATAAACATTTTTTTCCTTCAACACTTTTCGATAGAAATTAAAACAAAAAAGTTATTCAAATTTTGAATTTTGAAAAAATTCAAATTTTTCAATTTTTCTTTTTTTAAATTTTCTACTATTTTTCCCTAAAAATACTCCTAAAAAGACACATTTTTTTTCTTTAACACTTTTCAATAGAGGCTACAATAAAAAAGTTACGAATTTTTTAACATCAAAAAATACAAAAAATTGAATTTATAGTGGATGAAGCAATGGCAAATAGAAGAAAATATTCAAAAATACAAATCAAATATATTTTTTTCTGACTTAGATACTTATTAGAATAACATCTAAATAACATAAAATAATAAAAATCAACTCAAATTTTTTTTTTTTTAACATTTTTGAAAATTTGTTTTTACATTCTCATCATAAATGAGAAAGTATTCGTTTTGGTTGATTTTGACCAACTTCTAATTTATGTAAATCTCCACGTTTTGAGACCTCCTGATGCCAAAAAAATAGGTTTTGAAAACCTGTCCGTCTGTCTGTCGTCTGTCGTCTGTTGTCTGTCGTCTGTCGTCTGTCGTCTGTCTGTAGACACTTTTTTGTCCCCACGATAACTTGAACAAATCTTAACGAATCGCTTTGAAATTTGGTATACTCTTTCAACATGTAAAAATGAAGCCTGAGTTCGTCGGACAGACTTATCCGCCCAAAAATTCATAAATTATTCAAATTTTGAATTTTCAAAAAATTCAATTTTTCTCAAATTTAAAAAAAAAAATTTTTTCTTAATTTTCCATAAAAATACTACCAAAAATAAACATTTTTTTCCTTCAACACTTTTCGATAGAAATTAAAACAAAAAAGTTATTCAAATTTTGAATTTTGAAAAAATTCAAATTTTTCAATTTTTCTTTTTTTAAATTTTCTACTATTTTTCCCTAAAAATACTCCTAAAAAGACACATTTTTTTTCTTTAACACTTTTCAATAGAGGCTACAATAAAAAAGTTACGAATTTTTTAACATCAAAAAATACAAAAAATTGAATTTATAGTGGATGAAGCAATGGCAAATAGAAGAAAATATTCAAAAATACAAATCAAATATATTTTTTTCTGACTTAGATACTTATTAGAATAACATCTAAATAACATAAAATAATAAAAATCAACTCAAATTTTTTTTTTTTAACATTTTTGAAAATTTGTTTTTACATTCTCATCATAAATGAGAAAGTATTCGTTTTGGTTGATTTTGACCAACTTCTAATTCATGTAAATCTCCACGTTTTGAGACCTCCTGATGCCAAAAAAATAGGTTTTGAAAACCTGTCCGTCTGTCTGTCGTCTGTCGTCTGTTGTCTGTCGTCTGTCGTCTGTCGTCTGTCTGTAGACACTTTTTTGTCCCCACGATAACTTGAACAAATCTTAACGAATCGCTTTGAAATTTGGTATACTCTTTCAACATGTAAAAATGAAGCCTGAGTTCGTCAAACAGACTTATCCGCCCAAAAATTCATAAATTATTCAAATTTTGAATTTTCAAAAAATTCAATTTTTCTCAAATTTAAAAAAAAAAATTTTTTCTTAATTTTCCATAAAAATACTACCAAAAATAAACATTTTTTTCCTTCAACACTTTTCGATAGAAATTAAAACAAAAAAGTTATTCAAATTTTGAATTTTGAAAAAATTCAAATTTTTCAATTTTTCTTTTTTTAAATTTTCTACTATTTTTCCCTAAAAATACTCCTAAAAAGACACATTTTTTTTCTTTAACACTTTTCAATAGAGGCTACAATAAAAAAGTTACGAATTTTTTAACATCAAAAAATACAAAAAATTGAATTTATAGTGGATGAAGCAATGGCAAATAGAAGAAAATATTCAAAAATACAAATCAAATATATTTTTTTCTGACTTAGATACTTATTAGAATAACATCTAAATAACATAAAATAATAAAAATCAACTCAAATTTTTTTTTTTTTAACATTTTTGAAAATTTGTTTTTACATTCTCATCATAAATGAGAAAGTATTCGTTTTGGTTGATTTTGACCAACTTCTAATTCATGTAAATCTCCACGTTTTGAGACCTCCTGATGCCAAAAAAATAGGTTTTGAAAACCTGTCCGTCTGTCTGTCGTCTGTCGTCTGTTGTCTGTCGTCTGTCGTCTGTCGTCTGTCTGTAGACACTTTTTTGTCCCCACGATAACTTGAACAAATCTTAACGAATCGCTTTGAAATTTGGTATACTCTTTCAACATGTAAAAATGAAGCCTGAGTTCGTCGGACAGACTTATCCGCCCAAAAATTCATAAATTATTCAAATTTTGAATTTTCAAAAAATTCAATTTTTCTCAAATTTAAAAAAAAAAATTTTTTCTTAATTTTCCATAAAAATACTACCAAAAATAAACATTTTTTTCCTTCAACACTTTTCGATAGAAATTAAAACAAAAAAGTTATTCAAATTTTGAATTTTGAAAAAATTCAAATTTTTCAATTTTTCTTTTTTTAAATTTTCTACTATTTTTCCCTAAAAATACTCCTAAAAAGACACATTTTTTTTCTTTAACACTTTTCAATAGAGTGTTATCCATGCAACATTTTTTCTACTATAAAGAAATCATTGCGAAGTGAAACAAAAATGGTTATAATAATAGACATGATGATGATTATAAATATTTTAGGCAAAATTATAAACAATTATAAGTTAACAAAGTATAAAATTTGATATTTTTTTGGAGAAAATTCATTTTTGAACAAACTTTTTAGCAAATGAATATTTCTACATTTTGGGTTTTTAAAATTCTTATTACTTTTCTTAAGTTAGTTATTAAAAATTCAAAATGGCGGATTTAATAGGGCAGATGAGTTTTTTAAAAATTCATCGGAAACACTTGAAACTCCTTACTCGGCGGTTTTTGAGACATTATATTTACATTGTTAAGTTATACCATACGAGGCCAAATTAAAAACGCCTTTAAGACGTCCAAAAGACGTCTTTAATCAAAGTCTAAAAGACATCCTTAAAAAGACATCTTCAAGATGTCTTTGGAACAAGTGTGCCCACTGAGAGGTGATCCAATTTATGATAAATTGTATAAAATACAACCTTTTCTAAATCTACTAAATGAAAAATTTAAGAAATACTGGAAACAAAGCAAGTTCCAAAGCATAGACGATTCTATGATTAAATTTAAAGATCGTAGTAGCATAAAACAATACATGCCAGCAAAACCTATAAAATGCGAGTATAAATGCTGGTATCATAGTTCCACTCTTACGCCGCCAGATGGTGATAATTTTTTTTCTCACAGTTGAGATCAGTCTTGAATACTATAAAAGCTGAGACTCTAATTCAGAAGGTGTATTGCAAAGCACATTTTTTTTTCTTTTTTGATGAATTGCAGTAATATTATTTGATTTTTAATTTTTATAAACTACCGTCTGCCAACTGAAAATTCCTATATGAAATCTTATATTGTTTCCTTTATATAATTCTATATAAAATCTTAAATATAGATATTTCAGAATCTACATGAATATGATTTCTTACGTTCAAATCAGTCATATATATGATCCCACGTGAGGATTTTTAATATGATTTCATGTCAGATTTTTTGTAATAATTATTCATTCAAGAATCGAAAAAAGATTTGATGTATGGTTTGATATAGGAAAATTTCTGGTTAAGGATTGAGCAATAAATTTTGGTATGTTTTTCATTGAGAAAACACGAAGGAAATTGACATAAGAAATGGAAAGGAAAAAATTGTAGGATTTCACATAGGAATTTACATAATTTATTACCTAAGAATACGTTTATAAGATTTTACAATGAATCCCACTTCAAATTATGTCTCAAGTTCCTATATGATTTTTCATAATATCCTATATTGTTTCTTACATGACACATAGAATTTTATGTGGATTTTAATATATAAATTTATGTGAGATCCAATATAAGATCCTACATGAGAATTTTCAGTAGGGTAGTCCAATCATATACTCCAACCAATCGCTTGACAAAGAAGATGTGTTCATTGCAGCACAAAACAAAATGAAAAACAAAGTTCTTGGGCCTATGAGCCAAAGCAGAATATATTCTTGAACGGGAACGCAATCGTGAATGGAAACGTAAGAATGGGTGAGAGAAGAATAAATATATTTGTTATCCTTCTCTTACTCATTCTTACGTTTCCGTTTACGATTGCGTTCCCGTTCAAGAATCTATTCTGCTTAGGCCTTATACCATTTGCTCAGTACTGTTATACCTATTACCTAACCAAAATTACTCATGCTTTCTATCCTATTTTAAATTTTTGAAATAGCGATTACATGATACATAATATCATTCACATTTCAATTTAGAAACAAAAAGTTGAAGAACTTTATTCCAGGTAAGTTGGTTCAAATTCTTAATTTTTTAATTTTAATAACACAAAAAAACCCGAACTGAAAGTAAAAGAACCTACTTTTTAAAAAGATAATAATTATAAAGATTTTAAAATGATGTCCTTAAAACTTTATGAGAATGTTATCAATTATCATTTAATTAAATTTAAAAAAATGAGAAATTCACTTTACCAGAATTTATTTTCCAAAAGCTTCACTTATTTTTGTTCACAGAAAATTAAAAGGCATTAAAATAAGCAAAATTGGATTAAAATAATAAGCGTTGCAACTTATTTTAATGCCTTTTAATTTTCTGTGTTATATATGGTTTCGATGATATTCTTTTATAAAAAAAATAATTTATGTAATACTTGCATAAAAAAGCCTAACTTTTGACGCATGGAAAATCTGAGAAAAAATGCGTTTTTTAGTAGAGGATGTTATAAATACCACCGAGCATGTAAATATCACTTCTTGTACTTTTATTCCACGATGTTACGTTTTGTCAAACTTTTTTAACACACTAGTTTTTTTACATTCTCATCATAAATGATAAGGTTGAATTTACATGTTAATGTAAATGCAGAATGCAAAACCGAAAATAATGAGAGTGAAAAGGACAGGGATATATCACTATCCTTTTCACTCTCATTCTTTTCGGTTTTGCATTCTGCATTTACATGTAACTCCACCCTAAAGCTTTTTTTTGTAACGATTATTTGAATTACGTAGTGCAAAATGCACCGAACGCGCAATCTGTCGAGAAAACTACTAAAAGTGACACAAATCACTTTAGCTAGTAGTTTTTTACTTTTGCAACATTCATCTTCAGTTGGTGCAAAAGGCACAATGAGTTGGAGCCGAGGATGAAGTCCAATTCTGTTATCGACGTTAACGCGCTCTGAAAAATTAAGGTGTGACTGGATAATTCTACAAGGAAAGAAAAAAAGACTACGATAGCCAGAGACCCAAGTAGTAACTGCCTGAAAGACTAAAGTAATAGAATTAAAGTCAACATAACTTCAGTCACAAGTAGGCCGAAAATCACAGAGCGCTCGTTTTATTTTTTTATAAGTCTATCCATTTATTTCTACTTCTTAGCGTAAAAAGAATTTTTATTTTTCATATTCTCATCATCAATGAGAAAGTATTCATTTTGATCGATTTATCCATTAAATGTTGATGACTAGAGTTAGTTATATTGTTTTGTATGTATTATTTGAGTTCTATAACATTTAAGGTAACAAAAATTTTTAATTATTTTTGATGTATTATTTTACTCATTAATTTTTTGCGGCACAGTTTTAATCTATTTTTCCACCTTTTATTTTAGCAACTTTCCTCTCTAGATTCAAAGTTTTTAAAGCAGTATCCATAAAACATTTTTTCCGATATAACGAAAACATTCTGAAGTGAAACAAAAATAATAAGTGTAGAAGTCAAAATTATAGAGGATTAAAAATTAACTAAGTATAAAAATTAGTATTTTTAAGAGAAAATTCATTTTTCAACAATCTTTTTTTAGAAAATTTAAATAAATCTTTCTGCTCCTTGGTTTTTTAGGTCGCTCATTACGATTCTGAAGTTAGTTTTTAAAAATTCAAAATGGTGTATTCAAACATTTTTGACGTCATATTTTTAGCATTTAGAGGTATTCTGAAAGGATATAAAGATTTGAAAAAATTATAAAAACTGAACAAAAATTCTAAAAAAATTTTTTAGTGCTTGTAAATTGTTTATTTTAAATTTTTTGGTTCTTTTAGTACGCCATTTGATAGAGCCTCAAAGTACCTGTAAAAATTTCGTTAATGGATTAATGCAAGCCTACTTTTCCTATTGTATGTTTCTAATTTTCGAGCGTGAAACGCGAGTGCCGTGATGAGAATGTTATCCTTAAAGTCAAAGTACTTTAAGAAAATGAAATTTCATTTATAATAAAAACCAAAAATTTAACTTATATCAATTGTACAAAAAATTTTTAGGAATAAAAACATGAGGGACAAAACTCGTATAATAAATTTGTTGCTTCAAAAATGCATTTAATTTAAAGTTCTTTTTCTTAATATTTTAAAATTTTCAATTAATTTTTTCTTTTACTCAATAGAAATTACTTAGAAACGGAATAACTTATTTTATTAAAATAATTTGGTGTGTCGATTTTCTTTAATTACAAAGACCAGGCCAATCCACGGCGCAAAATTAAGGAACAAAGTTGGAACAGCTGCATTGCCGCCATTCTCTTTTTTTGCTCAATAAAAAATTTATTCTAATACCTTACCTATTTGTATAATTTAATTTAACGCATTTTATTAAAAACTATAAATTGTTTCTAATAAAGTTTTCAAAAAAGGTCGATTATATGAAACTGCCCTTTTAAAGTAATTACTTTTGTACTTATTTTAACTCTGCGTGTAATTAATTTAACTCTTTTTAATAAAATTAATAAAAATAATTTCCTCCTTCCTCACATTTTTCTTCAAAATTTAGTTAAAACAACTACAAAGTCTGAAACAAATACAAAATCTCATTCTACCAAATGGATTCTTCGGTCATTCAACTACTTTCTAATAGAATAATTAATGCAATTTTTAAATTTAATTGAGAAATTTTTGAATCATACAGTGTAGTTAAAAAGTAAGTAATGCTACTAGGTTTTGAAATGTAATAAACAAACGGCGCGCGCAGCGCGACATTTGGACAATAACAATACGCGCGAAGCGCGTACCAGTATCGGACCGCGAAGTGGGACAATCATCTTTCGCGCGCCCCAGGGCGCGCTCAAACTTGCGAGCGAAGCGAGCCCCTACGCGCGAAGCGCGTGATGAGAATGTGGCCGCCCCCGTAGGGGGCTGCCGGATTTTTTTTCAAATGTTGCCGAACAATAATTGTAATAATTATAAATTTTGAATTTTTTAATGTTTTTTAGCATAAAAAAATCACATTTTTAGTCGCTGTGTAAGTATAAATGCGCATGCGTATAGCTGACACAACTTATAATTAGTGTTGCCAAAATCCACGTTTCATAAACTTAAATTTTTGCCTGTCCCAGTGTTTAATATCGCATTGTTTAAATTGAGCAATCGCAAGAAATTATTTAAATAAAAATTGTTTGTAAAATTTTAAAATGTTTTAAATTATTGGATATTATACTTAAAAACATGAGTAAACGAAGTAACAATTTCACTTTTTTTTAAAACTATCCTATCTATATAAAAATCAGCATTGTATTTCATGAAAAAATTTACTCCGTAACGTCATAAACAGTTTTTTTCAATTTTCTTTGTAAATAATGAATCAATGTGGCTAAAATATTTGGAGATAGTGTGTTGTCATAAACATGGTTTACATTTACATTTTGGTCGAGTTTCTTTAAGTAGTTTTTCAGAAAATTAAAGTGTCCTACTGTTTAAACTGTCCCACTGTTTATCACTTTCCCCTACCTGTATTAGGGCCCCAGAAAATTTTAATAAAAAAATTTAAAAATTATTACCTTGCCCTTCAGAATTAATCTTCATTAACAAAGGCTCTATTATCCAAGGATTGGTATTGTTTGTGGTAATTGTTCTGAGGGTCTAATACTGGTATATACATATTTTTTTTATTTTGAAAACAGAAAAAAAGAAGAAAAAGATTTTTAGGCGAAGATATTCTTATGTTATTTTGAATCCTCTAGATAGAGAAATGCAATACTAAATGAAAAAGTTTATATGTTATATTCCTTGATGTGAGAAAGATAAATATATATTACTTCTTCAGTTTTTGACTTTTATCTTTATATTTCCATGTGATAATATTAGGGATAAAGAAATTATTACCTGGGTCCTCAGAGTTAATCTTCATTAACAAAGGTTTATTGGCCAAGGGTTGGTACATCTTTATTTTTCTATATAATAAATGGGAGAAAATAAATTATTACCTGTGTCCTCAGAGTTAATCCTCATTAACAAAGGTTCTATTGTCCAAGGGTTGGTTTTTTTGTGGTATTTGTTCCGGGGTTTTAATACAGGTATAAATATGTACATATGTTATTTGTAATGAACTACTGATTACTCATATAAGAGTGTCCTTTTTGCACTTATTGGCTGAAAAGTAGTTACTGATTCATAGTTACTCATAGTTCTCTCATTCTATTGGATATTTGGTAGTTGTATTGGATAAAAGGCAAAATTGGTTATATTTCATTAAAAGAAAAATTTGTTATATGGGATAAAAGGTAAAATTGGTTATATTTAATAAAAGGTAAAATTGGTTGTATTGAATTAAAGGCAAAATTGGTTATATTTGAAAAAAAGGCAAAATTGTTTATGTTAGAGAGAGTGAGCGAAAGGGTTAAAGATATTTAGATTTTCATAAATCAAAAATAAAATTAAACGAAGTATACTATGGCCAACATAAAAGAGTATGTTATTTTAAGTGATAAAGATTTAAAAATTATTGACAATAGAAATAAATTGTTAAATTACATGCATATGTACAAATTTGAAGAATTATTAAGAAAAGATTCCAATTCATTTTTCAATGTGCAAAGTACTTTGTATGTACAAATGCTAGATTTTTATGTCCCAATTAGAGAAGGTGATAAACATATTCAAATACTTTTTAGCGGTAATAACAATTATGGTCACTGAATTTATGTTTATTACGATAGAGTAAGGCTTTATATTTTTGATAGCCTTAATAAGGGGTGTTTAAATGTGCATCAAATAAAATGTTTAATTAGATTGTTCCCTTTTAAACCAACAGTAGTTTTTGAAGCTGTTAATCAACAACTTTTTGGTAGTGTTTAGTGTGGAGTATATGCAATAGCATTTGCAACATCTGTATTATTTAACGTAATGCCAAACCGTGTAAATTATGAAACTGATAATAACAAAATGAGAAACCATTTTAAGTCAATGTTTGAAAATAATCGCTTAAATCATTTTCTGGCAGTAAGAACGTCTCACAATAGGAATTCGATAATAGAGAATAATTAGAACCGTCTTTTCATAAATTGAACTTAGGAACATAAAAATTATATTTTAAACTCTTGTTCTGTTTTTAATACTTTGCACAGTAATAATATTAACAGAGTTCTATTAACACAATATTTAAAAATTAAACATTCTCTAAATGACACTAGTGAAAAGAAAATAATTCGTACAACTAATAATAATGTGAACAAAATTTCACCACATGAATATTTAAAAATGAAGAATTTTCTGAGTAAAGAAAATGATAAAAAGATAATTCGAGCAATTACAGAGAAGGGAAGAAAAAGGGAGGTGTTCGAACTTTCATTAATAACTTTTGAAGCCTGTCCGTTGACAGCCCGTCTTTCGTAGCTGACTTTTGATTGTGTGATACTGAATCACACTCTCGAGTTGCGCAAATTAATCAGTTTAGTCTTGTTTCCGATCCTTCTAACGAAAACGTGCTCTGTTAATTCATTTTTTCAAAATCCACTTTAATCACATAGAATCTGTCTATTTTCAACAATTTTAAATTAAAATATTATACAGTAAATTTTTGTTAATTATATGATGTGTTTAATAAGAAGTTTAAGTTACAATAAATTGAATTTAAAACAAAGATGTGAACTAATTTTGTTCCCGACCACGAGTTAAATTATCTTCTACATATTTATATTAAAACAAAGAACTTAAAATCGAAAGTTTATACATAAAAATGGTCCTTCGAGCCGGATTATATTCTGATTAAATTTGGATTCTTCACCGATTCTCTCATCTAATAAAAGTGCCTTACCAACGTTGAGGAAAACGTGGTCAGTGGATCTACCGAGTGTTCAACAATTCACAACCACCAGATCGCTAGGAGAGAATTCACTGTTTTCAGAGAAACTTAAGTATAACACACTTATTAAATTTTCGACAAATTCAAGTAAGTAATCTTAGATTTTCTAAACTTTCTATCATGAGCTAATAGATGCTTCACTTACGCTTGCTTCAACCACATTTGCTAATTCCAAGAACTATTTCAACTTTTCTTAAAACTGAATGAGCATAAATTCTAGCTATTTTTTCTGCCTTTTTTTCTGCTTTGCTAGTGTATTACGTTCTTTGGGGGGAATAGTAGAGTACTCCTGAGTTGCGTAATATATCCACCGCTTTCAAGGCTTAGCTTAACTAAACCCTTTTTGTTTTTAAAGTATTGTTCTGCTCATTTTAATCTACAAAAATCAAGGATAGTCCTCTTCACTACTTGGAAACCCGTCTGGAGACTCTTGAAACTTACTGGAAGGATTGCTACGCTCTACATTGGGAAATATTGTCCAATCCTGTACATGCTAACACCGATTACGTCGTCAAGTCACTTTTCGACGGCATTGAAGAAGATTATACAGGAACGAAGGCAGCTATTCAACGGGAAATTCAAATTCTCCGTAAGAAAAATGAATTACCTCTTCCACCTCCTCCACCTACACAGGAAAGTCAAGGTAATATCTCTTCTGCTCATACTTACAAGCATCTTCCCGCATTAACATTACCTAAGTTTTCAGGGAATCAATTAGAATGGGAGACCTTTAGAGACCTCTTTACAGCCATGGTAGATAAAACTCAGCTCTCAGATGTACAGAAATTGTACTACCTAAAGTCCTCCTTAACGGGCAAGGCTGCGGAGCGAATAAAAAATCTTACTGTCAACGAGAATAACTATCTGGAAGCCTGGTCCATGTTAGTTAGGCGTTATGATAATAAACGTATTCTTTTAGCAGCACACATGCGTAAACTCCTTTCGTGCCCACCAGCGTCAAAGAGATCTGTCGATGAGATTCTTCGTCTTCTGGACGCTAGCAACGAGTCAATTAGAGCATTCACGAACATGGGTCGTCCAGTCGAACTCTGGGATGATTGGTTTGTTCATCTCCTAGTACACAAGCTGGATCCGTGTACTCGAGAGGATTGGGAAACATCATTAAGGGATTCGGAAACATTTCCCAGCTTTGATGATCTTTCATCCTTTTTGGAGAGTATTGTCAGGGCTTTAGAAGCTTCACACCCCATTCAGCACTCTTCCAATAACCCATCTAAGCATCAAACTGTTAAAGGAAAAGGATCAACTGTCTCAGTTTATCTTTCTCAGACTGATTCCAGTTCCTCCTCATCTCCTAAAAACTGCCCCATGTGCCAGTCTGCACACTTCATTTCTTACTGCTCCCAATTTAAGAAATTGAAGGTCGCACAACGTTTCGAACAAGTCAAACGTTTGAAACTTTGCCTTAATTGCCTAAGAAGTAATCACAAATTAGACGACTGTCCCTCACAAAAAAGGTGTTTCGTGTGTAATTCCAATCATCATACATTTCTACACGATGGTTCTCAACCAAAGCAAACAGTGAAGGTTTCTGACACTGCCTCCAGCTCTTCTTCATCGGAGCAGGTAGCCTGTCACACTTCTTGTCATAACCACCTTTCTGATCACCTTAGCAGTCATTCCAAGGGTATTTTTGCTACCGCTTACGTGAAACTGACCTCGTTTAACGGGAATTCGATAATTGTAAAGAGCTTCTTAGACTCTGGCTCAGAACGAACTCTGATCACAGAACGAGTAGTTCAGCTACTCAAACTTCCCAAACTCAAATGTGAAGTATCTCTCAAAGGTATTGCTAACTCTTCATTAGGATCCTCTAACTGCAAGGTTAATCTCTGGTTACAATCACCTAAAGACTCTGAATTCAAATTACCTTTGAACGCCCTTGTCCTTAAATCGCTAATTCAATTGGCACCCAGAACCAAACCTAAGCACTACGAGTGGCAACATCTTAAGGATCTTGATCTTGCCGATCCTAATTATCACCTTGCTGATGCAATAGATTGTGTCCTTGGAATTGATCTGCTTGGTCATATCTTATTGCCCGGACTCAAACAAGGTCCGCTCAATAGTCCTACTGCCCTACTTACTACTCTTGGTTGGATCATTTTTGGTAGATCGTCATCAACTGATTCTGAGAATTCTTCTTCTGTCCACCATGTTGAAGAGAAATACACTCTTCATCATCAACTCCGCCTTTTCTGGGAAATAGAGGAATTACCCACGAAAACCTTCCTATCCAAGGAAGACATTGAATGCGAGAATCATTTCCGAGACACTCATTACAGAGATCCAAAATCAAACTATCTTCCACATCATGTGATCTCTAAAGCACACGATCCTACAGCCAAAATCAGAGTTGTGTTCAATGGTTCTTTCCGAACTTCCTCCGGTGTGTCATTTAACGAAATCCTGCACCCCGGGCAGAAACTGCAACCAGACATCTGGCTTATCATCAGCCGGTGGAGATTCTGGAAGTACGTTTTTACTGCAGACATTGTTAAAATGTTTAGGCAGATCAAGATCGAATCACCTGATTGTAACCTCCAACGCATCGTATGGAGAGCTGAACCCAGTAAGCCCTTACAGGAGTATAATTTAACCACTGTCACTTATGGCACTAGGCCTGCTCCATTCCTCGCTATCAGAGTCCTTAAACAACTGGCCTCTGATGAGAGAGATCGGTTTCCACTTGGTGCGCAGGCGTTAGATGAGAACACTTATGTGGATGACATTTATCCTGGTGCAAACTCAATAGAACGTGCTATTGAGATCCGAGACGATCTTATCAACATCCTTGCATCATCGTGTATTACTCTCAGTAAATGGGCAGCGAATGATAGCATACTGCTACCTGACGATGTTCCTGATAAAACTAAAAATGAGAAGGTTTTTGACCCTGAGAATTCCGTGTCCACATTAGGCTTACGTTGGAATCAAAGTTCAGACAAATTCCATTTCGAAATCGTTCCTATCTCTTTATCGAATCCAACGAAGCGAATGGTCGCTTCAGAAATTGCGAAGCTTTTCGACCCATTAGGATGGTTGTCGCCATTCCTGCTTAATGCTAAAATCCTTCTTCAAGATTGTTGGCTTGCAGGAACTGATTGGGATACAATCCTACCTAATAACCTTCTTATAAAGTGGAATGAGTTCCAGGATCAGTTCAATCATCTCAGTATTATCATGATTCCACGATGGATTCAAACTAATGATGATCAATCAAACTGGGAACTCCATGGATTCGCAGACGCATCAGAGCGAGCTTACTCAGCAGCCTTGTACTTAGTTGATCGATCTGCTGATGTTGCTCATTCCCACCTTTTAATCTCGAAAACTAAACTAGCACCAGTTAAAGTGATCTCACTTCCTAAACTGGAGCTGTGTGCGGCTCACCTCCTCGCTAAACTATCCACCATCGTCATTGAAAAACTCTTACCTTCAATTAAATCAGTATACTACTGGTCCGATTCGCAGATTGTCCTTTCTTGGCTTCAAGGCCATCCGTCAAGATGGAAACCCTTTGTCGCCAATCGTGTAAGTGAAATCCACTCAATTTCCAAAGATGCTTCCTGGTCGCACGTTCGCTCCGAGCATAATCCTGCTGATTGTGCCACAAGAGGATTCACAGTTAGCGAACTTGGTGATTCATCCCTATGGTGGCACGGACCAAAATGGCTGATTGATAACTCTGAGCAATGGCCTGTTTCCAATCATGTTTTGGACACCAATTGCAATCTAGAAATCCGAACCAAATTTCTAAATCCAAGCGGTGATGTTCAGATGAATCTCTTACAAGAAGATCAAGTTCCTGAACTTCTAACAAGAGCTTCATCTTTGTTGAAGCTCATAAGGGTCACTGCCTACTGCTTCCGTTTTACTGGAATTCTGCAGAACCGAAATATTAATTTCCCAACCTACCTCACCTGTAGTGAACTAAGGAACGCCCTAAACACTTGGATCAAAGTGATCCAAAATGAACATTTCTCAGACGTCATAAACACGTTGAAGTCCAATCTACCATTATCTACAAAAAATCCTATCACGAAATTAGCCCCATTTTTGGATCAAAACCTGATTCTCCGAGTTAAAGGTCGGCTAGAAAACTCATTCCTTTCTTACGATGAGAAACACCCAATAATCTTACCACAGAATTCTCGACTATCCGAACTCATCGTCCTGCAGGCTCACCATGAGTCGTTACATGGAGGTCAACAACTCACCTTAAGCAGAGTTCTTCGGAGGTATTGGATTATCAGTGCCAAGTCTCTAATCAACCGAGTTCTCAGAGCATGCGTCAGGTGTGCTCGATTTCAAGCTGTTGTTCCTACCCAACTCATGGGCCAGTTGCCCACTGAACGAGTTAATCCTGGTAAGCCTTTTAACTCTACTGGAATAGACTATGCTGGTCCCTATTTGATTCTTCCTTCAAAAGCTCGTGGTATCAGAGCCAATAAGGGATATATTTGTTTATTCGTTTGTCTCTGTACACGAGCTATACACCTAGAACTAGTCTCAGATCTTGGAACACAAAGTTTCTTAGCGGCATTCAAGAGATTCATCTCACTCCGCGGTGAATGTACCAAAGTTTTCAGTGATAACGCCCGAAATTTCGTTGGTGCTGAGCGAGAACTAAAAGTACTATTCAATGGTGCATTAAAAATATTCCCTCAAGTTGCCGAATCACTTGCCAATCTGGGAACAACGTGGTCTTTCATCCCACCACATTCCCCCCACTTCGGAGGAATATGGGAAGCAGGAGTCAAGTCGGTCAAGTACCATTTACGACGAGTAATTGGAGAGACCCGACTAACGTTCGAGGAGATGTCAACGGTGTTGAGCCAAATAACGGCTTGCCTTAATTCCCGTCCGCTGTACCCTAACACTTCTGATCCACAATCTGTTTCAGCTGTTACACCTAATCACATCTTAACGGGTGGACCTGCCGTTGCTGTCCCAGAACCAATGCTTGACGAAATCACACCTTTGACCAATAAACGTTGGAGAACGCTCACCAAGATGCGCGACGAATTCTGGACAAGGTGGTCTAGAGAATACCTGCATCA
The DNA here is from genome assembly GCF_019393585.1 of Leptopilina boulardi. NCBI lineage: Eukaryota > Metazoa > Arthropoda > Insecta > Hymenoptera > Figitidae > Leptopilina > Leptopilina boulardi. Next base: position 958,835 of record NW_026137709.1, read on the forward strand.
TCTACAACAGAGATCCAAATGGTTGGTCGAAACTGATTCCGTAAAAATTGGAGATGTTGTCTTGTTCAAGGAGGACAACCTCCCCCCAACTCAATGGCTGTTAGGTCGAGTTGATCAGCTGCATCCAGGACGAGATGGATTGTCGAGAGTAGCCACGATCAAAACTGCCACTTCCAGCTATAAACGATCCTTCTCCAAATTAGTACTCCTTCCAATTCCTAACGACGATAAATAATATTGCATTCCAAGTTTTGCCGTTTAAATTTCTGTAACTCCTGCGTTTAATAAACGCACCCGGGCAGAATGTTCGAACTTTCATTAATAACTTTTGAAGCCTGTCCGTTGACAGCCCGTCTTTCGTAGCTGACTTTTGATTGTGTGATACTGAATCACACTCTCGAGTTGCGCAAATTAATCAGTTTAGTCTTGCTTCCGATCCTTCTAACGAAAACGTGCTCTGTTAATTCATTTTTTCAAAATCCACTTTAATCACATAGAATCTGTCTATTTTCAACAATTTTAAATTAAAATATTATACAGTAAATTTTTGTTAATTATATGATGTGTTTAATAAGAAGTTTAAGTTACAATAAATTGAATTTAAAACAAAGATGTGAACTAATTTTGTTCCCGACCACGAGTTAAATTATCTTCTACATATTTATATTAAAACAAAGAACTTAAAATCGAAAGTTTATACAGGAGGCAAGGCGCGAAGTTACATATGAGTAGAAAATAATAAGACAGGAGAATGAGAGATTGAGAAAACGTAATCGTAATAAAACAGATATAAAAAAGAAAGAGCGCAAAAAAAAATTTGACATGCAAAAAAAAAGAAATTATCTATAAAAACTGAAGATGAAAGGAAAATACGCAAGGATAAAAATTTGGCATGTAGGAAAAGCAAAATATCAATGGAAACTCAAGATGAAAAGAAAGTGCGTCAAGAAAATAATTTGTCATTTAAGAAGAAAAAATTTTCTACGGAAACGGAAGATGAAAAGAAAGTGCGTCAAGAAAAGAATTTGGCATGTAAAAACGATAATTGGAATAAAAAAACTGCAGGAGTTGCAATAATGTCTTTTAAAGATTTCAATGAAAGTAAAGTTCCACAGAATTATTTAGGTTTAATAAATGTAGAATGTAAGTTTTGTAATGCGTTACATTTTTTGTGTGAAAGGCCGTCACATAGATCATATAGATACATCACCGAGGAATGTCCCCGTGAAGAGGACATTATGATATCGCCTGAATGTCACAAAAATATTGCCGCTTGATATCAGCTTGACATTCGAGCAATATTCCTTGCTACTTGGGTGGTAGATCCAATATAAAGAAATTTTTTTTACATTTCTAATATTAAATTTTTTTGAAAAAAAATGAATAAAAAATATGGTTAATGCACACTGGCAACGTAGTCGGCCGCTTGCGGAAGACAAAGTTGCTAGTTTTTTTAATAATTACCTAATTTCAGGAATTTAGTATTCATTACACAGGCACACAAAAAAAAAGTTGTCTGTTTCTTGAACTAGACATATATTTCCTATAGTATTTTGGCCCGCTGAAACCGAATCTGTGCTCAGAATTGCTCCATCACCCTCAGTTTCTTTTAAATCGACCAAAACCACCCTTAAATGGACAAATTCACACTTCGTAGATAAAAAATAAATCAACTTATTTTTTTAAAAAATCGAATTTTACATCTAAGAAACTTTGCTCCACTAACTCAAAAACAAAGCCAGCATTGATCCAGCACCTCCTGAATTTTTTTAATTGAAAAAACTACCCCTTATCTGCAGAATAAAATTAAGGAGATAAAACAATAAAATAACTGATTGACAAATTTTATAACCAGATATTTTTACTCAAGCAATGCAGAAACAAAGCCAGAAATGCTCCCTCAACCACTAATTTTTTTTTAAATCGAAAAACCACCCTTAAATAGAAAAATTCAAATTTAAGAAGTAAAAAAATATTAAATTACCGGCTTTTTTTAAAAACAGAACCTTACATGTATGTAGCTTTGCTCTACTAACTCAAAAAAAGAAAGCCAGCATTGTTCCATCACCCCCTGAATTTTTTTAATCGAAAAAACTACCCTTAATCTGAAGACTCAAACTTAGGAGGTAATACAATATAATTATATTGTATTACCTCCTAAGTTTGATTCTTTGGTGGTTTTTTCGATTTAAAAAAATTTTAGAGAATGAGGGAGCTATTCTGGCTTTGTTTCCGCATTGCTGGAGTAAAAATACATGGTTATAAACTTTTTTAATCAGTTATTTTATTGTTTTACCTCCTAAGTTTGATTCTTCAGATTGAGGGTAGTTTTTTTGATTAAAAAAATTAAGAGGGTGATGGATCAATGCTGGCTTTTTTCGAGTTAGTAGAGCAAAACTACATACAAGTAAGGTTCTGTTTTTAAAGAAACCGGTAATTTAATATTTTTTACTGATTAAATTTGAAATTTTCTATTTAAGGGTTTTTTTTCGATATAAAAAAAATTTAGAGGGTGAGGAAGCATTTCTGGCTTTGTTTCTGCCTTGCTGGAGCAAAAATACCTGGTTATAAATTTTTTTAACCAGTTATTTTATTGTTTTACCTCCTGAATTTGATTCTTCAGATTAGGGGTAGTTTTTTCGATTACAAAAATTCTGGGGTTGCTGGATCAATGCTGACTTTGTTTTTGAGTTAGTGGAGCAAAGTTTCGTAGATGTAAAATTCTGTTTTTTTTTAAAAAATAAGTTGATTTATTTTTTATCTCCGAAGTGTGAATTTGTCCGTTTAAGGGTGGTTTTGATCGATTTAAAAAAAACTGAGGGTGATGGAGCAATTCTGAGCTCAGATTCGGTTTCAGCGGGCCAAAATACTATAGGAAATATATGTCTAGTTTAAGAAACAGACAACTTTTTTTTGTGTGCCTGTGTTATTTATTAAATCATTATATTTGTGATGAGTTAATTTGTAAACTAATTTTGTTTTATGTAAATTGAATTGAATTTAATGTTAATTTATTCATATTTGATATAATAATTAATAAATTAAAGTGAATAAAAAATTAATTAAATTGTTAATTGCATAATTATATACATTATAATTATTTTATAAACATTTTAATCGTTGATAAGCCATTTGAAAGCTAATTTTACCACCTTTAAAATGATTCCTTGTAAACTTTAATACCATAATTTGTAACAAAGATATGGACAATTGTTTTAAAAAACTGCACTTTTTTTCAACTAGTCATAACTTAAGAACGATTGATTTTTGAAAAAAATTGTTGAGAAGAAAAATGTGCCTTTTTATGTCTAAATATTTTTTTTCTAATTCTATACATAAAAAGGCACATTTTTCTTCTCAACAATTTTTTTCATAAATCAATCGTTCTTGAGTTATGACTAGTTGAAAAAAAGTGCAGTTTTTTTAAACAATTGTCCATATCTTTGTTACAAATTATCGTATTAAAGTTTACAAGGAATCATTTTAAAGGTGATAAAATTAGCTTTCAAATGGCATATCAACGATTAAAATGTGATGACTGGTTTAAAAACTGCAGCGATTTTAAAATTACAAAAAAACCGGAAATTTTGGATTTTTATTTTGAGCAATTAAACATTAAAAAATTTTTTTTTTAATGTCTGTTTTAGATATCATAAAAGTAGAAGATATAAGCTTTCAAAAAAGTCCTCACTCATTATTATATCTTTATTAGCAACCGAAATATAAAACTTTTCGCCAAGCGTAAAATTCTCAAAGGTGGGCAAAATCTGCTGAGCGGCACTGTATATTATAAGAAGGAATGAAAATTCTTTGTGTTTTCGATTTTATATAATAAAATATTAATTAGTTAGTTGACTAATTTAATTAATATTTAATTTGTGTTGGGTTACTAAAAATTTCAGACACTTTTTCCTAAGTATACCAAAAAAGTATTACCTGGAGTGAAACTTATCTCTGTTACAGTTAAAGCTTTCTATTCGTATACAATAAATTACAAAACTGCCAGTACTCGGCCAGTACTGAACCAGTAGTGGTTACCAATACTGGTGCCAACTCTGGTAGCAAATACTGGTAAAATGTTATCATCTCAAAGTTACGCCAACTCTGGCGCCAATACTGGGTGCCAGTACTGCGCCAGTATTTGTCAGTACTGCGCCAGTACTGAGCCATTAGTAAATTTTTGATTGGGTATAGGTACTAAAAAATTTGAAATTCAAGAAAAAATTGCACATTAATGCTTGTAAGTTAAGGTCAGTTGGGGTAAATGGAAACAAAATCCCTACTTTTCACAAATTACGTAAGTTTGTTCCTTTAAAAGGTAATATTTGCAGGTTTATTTTTTTTAAGTTGTTATTTACATTCCCAGGATTAATTTTATGCAGCAGAAAGAAATTTAGATAAGTTTAAAACGCATGAAACTGACTGTCCCCATTTACCCTAAAAGTTAGAAAATTTCATAAAATGTAGGTGATCTGAGGTTAAAATATTGACGTTGAACTTAATTTTAAAACTGTAAATTATAATCCAACTGTCCCCATTTACCCCAACTGACCCTATACTAACAAAAAAAGTATTATTTTATTATATTATATTATTTTATGAAATAAAAAAAATTAATTTCTTAACATTACCGTCAATTCCTTCTCTTTTGTATTTGTTAGGGTTTCTTTCTCATGCGATTCTTTATATTTTTGCATAAAAAACAAATCTCCACTTTCCTCATTGCTTTTTTTTGCTTCTCGGACACTTTCTTCAATATAAAATGATTAAAATTATTTTTTTTTCTTTTATGGTTATCACAAAAAGCTATTCAGAATTAGAATGATTTTATATTAAGAACTAATTAATATTTGTGAAACGAAAAACTTGCATTTTCGTGACTATGATAAGATTGATTAATTTTTATTCAAAAATTCTTAAAGTTCTCAACAAATAAAATACATTTTTGAAATTATCAACATGAAACTTGAAAAAATTAATGAATATTCTTAACATTGTGAGAAGAAATATTTTTCACGCATATCAGAGACTTTCTTGTGAGAACTTATTGATTTTAAATACTTTAAATCCAATAAAACATAAAATGAAAAATGGCATATTCTCTTTTTTTAAATTGTTACTAATCCAGTGATATATTGTTATATTACAATATGTATTTTATTATTTATTTTTTAAAAAGTGTGTCAAATAATTCCGAAACAAAATTGTATATAAGTCAAATGAAGTATACACACATATTTAAATATAGGTAAATATTTGCCAAATTTTTCATTTCATATTATAGTGTAATTTAATGAAAGGTTTCCATTTGGAGAATGAACAATACGGCGAAACTTAGGAACAATAAGTTTTTTCCTTGCTTGTAGCAGAGCGAGAATATGCGGTGCATTTCACATCATGCGACTGTTAGATTTCGTGATAGTTGGAATATTGTATTTAGATATTTTTAAATAAGTGTTAGTTTTAATATTTTAGAAAAATTTAGTCTTATTTTAAGAGGACTTCCGGATTTAGAATTGCCAAAAATACACGTTTAAAACTTTTATTGTAAGAAAGGTATTAAAGAAATTGCAAAAATACTTTTTGGACATTGTTGCACATTACGTAGAGATCATTTTTTAAAAATATTTGAGTATATTTATTTCAATTTCGTAGCTGTAGGTGACATCTTCCAAAAGGTGCCTTTTTTGATGCACGGCTTTTTTCGGAATCTACCGAACCGATTTTAAAAAACCAAAGATCATTCGATTCCTTATTTAAAAAACTAGAGAATAAATATTTAAAATTTCATAATTCTAACCCCTGTTTTCTATACTGGGGTAAATTGACCCACAAACACGGCGTTTCTGCGAATTTTTGAGAAAAATGTACAAAAAAATCGATTTTTAGGTTTATTGTCTAGAATAAAACCTTATGAAGAGATTTCCGTTTAAATTTATATATTACAGGTTGTCTGGAAACAAGTGCACGAAAAAGGTGCCTTTTGGAAGGTGCCTCTTACAGCTTCTAAATTAAACGAAATAAACATAACATTTTTTTTTTTAATTTTCTTTACCTAATGTGCAACAATGTCCAAAAAGACTTTACAATTTCTTTAATACTTTTCTTACAATAAAAGTTTTAAAACGTGCCTTTTTTGTCAATCCTAAACCAGAAAGTCTCGTTAAACAAATATTAATTAATTAATTTTTTTCTTAAAAAATGCAAATTTCGCAATGATGATATTGAGGAAGAAGAAGATAAAGAAGGAGAAGATGGAAATGAAGATGAAGTTGGAGAAGAAATTGATATTGAGAATGATGAATTGGAAATTCAAAATGTAAGAGTAGTAGAAGAGGAAGAAAGAGAAGATGCGGCAGTGGAAAATCCAAGAGTAGAAGAAGAAGAAGATGATGAAATAAACAATGAAAATGACGATATTAACATGCAGACAGATGAGGAAGTAGAATTAGAGGAACTTCCTGAAAGAACTTTATTTCAAGGACTCAATGTGTAAAACACCACAATACTTATGAAAGTCTATTATATCAATTAAAATGGATGAACATTTTTTTTCAAGTTATTAATATTCCAACAACAAAAAATTCCTTGTGGAAAATGCTTGGTAGAAATAAATCAAACTTAGTTTATCGTTTATACTGTTCAGCTTGTCACGACAAAATTGGCAAAAGTAAGAAAGTAATTAAAATGTGCACTTGTGGTAAATGTGGACCTGGCATGGACAGAACAAATGTAGCTACATACATACAAGTAAAATTGCATCCACAATTACGTGACTTATTGCAATTACCTAACATCGCAGAAAAATTACAATATAAATACAATAGGATAAAAAGAGATATTAATGCCATAGAACATGTTTTTGATGGTGCTAAATACTTTAATTTGGAAAGACGTGGGAAAAATTTATATAATAACTTAAACTTAACATTGACGTTATGGACAGATGGCATGAAACTTACAAAATCCTCTCGAGCTACAACATACCCTATCGTTTTTCATGTGAACGAGTTATCACCACATGCTCGCAAAAACAATTTACTGCTGGGTGGAATATGGATATCAAACGAATAACCAATAATGAAAAATATTCTACAACCTATTGTCCTGGAACTTTGTGATTTATACCATGAAGGAATTCGTTGGACACCCGCAGGACAGAATGAAGTAGTAAGTAAAGTTATGACAACAATTTTTACAGCAGACTCTGTGGCTCGACCCAAAGTTTTGCGTATGAAGCAGTATAACGGAAAAAATGGATGTACTTTTTGTACTGCTCCTGGTCAGAGAATGGAAGGAAATAAAAGAGTTTATCCCGCAATGCGCCATCCACTCAGGACACATGACGAAATTATTGCAAATGGTGAAGCAGCATTCATTTTAGGAACACCCGTTAATGGAGTCAAAGGATTCTCGCCTCTTTCACTTCTACCTGAATTTAATCTTGCAACTAACGTACCCGTCGACAGCTGTCATGCTGCATGGCTTGGAGTAACACGTCAATTGGTAACTAATTTGTTGGAAAATGTTGGTACAAACTACTACATTGGAACACCACGAAATATAAGTACAATTAATTCCCGACTGCTAATTATCAAGCCTCCAACATGCATCTCACGCCAACCGCGTAACTTAAAAACCTTTAGAAAGTGGAAAGCTTCAGAATGGCGAAATTGGTTATTATATTATGCACTTCCTTGTTTGCATGGAATTCTTGTCAACCCATACTTTGACCATATGAGAAAACTATGTACAGCTATGTTCATTTTACATAGTTCATCGATTCTTCCAGCGGAACTAGATTTCGCAAGACGATTGTTAATTCAATTTGTGAGAGAATATCAAATTCATTACGGTATAGAAAACATGTCATTCAACGTTCATTTGTTACTTCACTGTGCTGATTCTGTACAAATCTGGGGACCATTATGGGTGTATTCTGCTTTTCCTTTTGAAGCATTTAACAGAAAAATTTCAGATTCTGTGACCAGTCCTCATGAACGAGGAGACCACATAATTACACGCTTCCTAATCAGAAAGTTTGTTACCAACGCTATAAATGACGTTCCAATGGCTGAAGAAACCCGTCAAGAGATTGAGCGAATTCTTGAAATTGGAGTACATAGAATATCTGCAAAAATGATAGAAGGGCGATATTTTGTTGGTTTAGGAATAGAATCTTTTAGACGACCAACAGTTGATAAAAGTAGACTAATACAACTTGATGGCAAAATAATTAATCCAGGAAATTTTATCAATACATTTAAAAAATGTATAGGGGAGGTTGGGGCAAGGATAGTTAGGTAAGATATTTTTGGATCTAGCCGTGAAATTTAAACTGGCAACGGAAAAAGAATACTATCGTTGGAAAGCCTGTTTATTTAGCTACAATTTTGCTATACATTGTTTTCTTGTAGATTGCAATGCCTTCGAGATAATATTCGAAAAGTAAAAAAAAATTTTTAACTATCCTTGCCCCATCCTCCCCTAATAAATGGAACAAAATACGAGGTTCATAATGGAAATGATACTAAAAAAACATGTTCTGTACGGTAGAAAAGGATTTTTACTTGTAGAATGTATATTATCATATACTCACAATAACAGAACCGTAGCAGGCATTATTGGTCAAAAAATAAGAAATTTAAGAGCAGCATATAATTCCCGTCACATAAGACATGTACAAATTACAGAAACAAGGTCATTTTTTTTCGTATGAGAACGTTTTCTTACCAGCAATATTAATAAAATTAAGAAATGATCTTCTGTTAACTCCTCTATGCAACGTTTGGGAAACGGATTAATAAACCTCTAAAACCCTCTAATAATGAGTTTCAAAGTTTAAAAAATAATTTTTACCTAATTCAAACATCTTTTTTCTTGTATTACATCCACTAAAAGTATTATAAATATTTAATTTTACTAAAAATTTTTAGTAAACAATCAATTTTTACTGAAATTTATCTATTACTAAATAATGTTATTATATTTCGTTAATAATTTTGTGGACCTTTTTGTAAAATATAAATTTATATATATAATGTGATTTTCAGTCAATAAATCAAGACACTTAATTACAGTACAAAATATAAATCTGTATGCCTTTCGTTATCATACATCACGACTCTTCAAAACTGCAAGAAAAAATAAATTGTGCCTATTTTAAACTTTTCGATCGACTTGCAATACTGATTAATTAATCAGTCACATATTTTAAAGTAGTTTTTAAATTTGTTTAAAATTTTTTTGTAATATTATTATGAGACACATATTTTAATATCACTGTAATATTACGTGCTACTTGTGAATATATTTACAAAATTTCAATGTGTTATGATTAAATTTCGTACATGTAAAGGAACGCAATATACAAAATTTCAGCTTTAATAGTAGCTGGATGTAAGAGACCATACTTTTATTACGTAACGTTTCATAGGGGAGAGGGGAGGTTAAGCTATTTGTTACCCACAGCAAAAAAATGGCACTAATGTATACAAAAATCTATTACATAGGGGGCAGGGGGTTCAATTTTCAAAGAAAAAGTGTTACGTAATTAAAGTATAGCCCCTAAGCGAAAGTGCGAGTATAGTTAAAAACTTCTAGAAGTCTGAAGTATGTTATGAAAAGAAACTTTTATTCAGAATAAATAACTACTTACCTAATTGGAAATGAACACATCTTATTTCATACCTTAATCTTTTCCTTCCGTGAAAAAAACATCCGTGTTGAAATTTTACCGAACTAAATGAATCTGAGATTAAGCGCCAATTGGAGCTTAAAGTTAAGATTTCCCACTTGAAAATCATCAGGGTATCACTACAAACCCACTGTCAAGTTGAAAATCTGACAACCCCAGATTAACATATTAAAAATAAACTAATGATAAATAATAATTAATTTTGTTTGACAAAAATTTGTTTTAGGTTTATTTCTTTGAAAAATTTTGTAGATCACATTCACCAAAAATTTTGTAAGAAAAATAAAATAAAAATAAAATAAATAAAAGAAAAATAAAAGAAAAATAGAAGAAAAGATAAAAATTATCAAAATTAAATTAAATAAACTCGTGATAAATTATTATTATCACTATTCATTATTGTTATTACAAAGTTTTCACATTTTTCAAAAAATTTAACTTATAAAAATAATAGAGATGTGTAAAAAAGCTCGAATGTCCCAGTCGAGTTGTAATTTTTTTGAGTCGAGCCCGAGCTTGACTCGAGGTATTGAGAACTCGAATTTTTCGAGCACTAGAGTACTAAGTACACATATTTAATTTCACGTGTAAATTTCACAAAAAATATAGCTCCCCCTTTTGAAATTAACTAAAATATTGCTTCGCTACATAAACTCAAAATTCCTGAAAAAAGCTCAAAATTCCTTTTCATCTTAACTTTAACCATTTTTTAGCCAACCATCTCAAAGTTTGTACATATATATGTATATATTTACAAGCAAATTGAAAAAGAATTTTAAAAAAGATGTTTTTTTAATATATACACTGAGAAAAAAAGGCCGCCGCGACGGCTGTAGTGTAAGGTACTCTAAGAGTACGCATTGCCTAAGAGTACTTAATTTTTATATTGAAGATTATAAAGCGCGTGTCATTGTAATTTTTTTATTTATGAAATTAAGTGATTAATGAGTTTCTTCATGTTATCAACAATTGTCAAACATATTAAACGTATAAATAAAGCCCGTTTAATATAATAAAATAATTCTGAACTTGACTTTTTACAGTTAAGTATTTTTTTTATTATTATTATATTATTCTCTGTACTGCCCAAGAGTACGCAGTTACAATTTCTTCAGAGTATTTACCGTACTAAGTTTATGGGGTTATATACCTTTATGCGCGTCAAAAAAGAGGAATTTTCAAAAAATTTGTTAGCCGTTGTTTAAATTTTTTTTAAACAAAGTTTATTATTTTTATCTAATTAGTGGGAAAAGCACAATTAGCTGAATATTGGTCCAATATTAGGAGCACTTTTGCCAATCTTGGTCTATTATTTTAGCCAATATTAGACCAAGTCTGGAAGTGTAGAAACCAATGCCAAGGCTCGAATTTTAATATTGGCAAAATATTCAAAAATACAAAAATTAGATTTCAGCCGAGATTAAAAAAATTAATTATTAAAACTGAAATATAATAAATTTTTTGTTATATTTGTATATTATATTTTGTTATATATAATAACATTATTATTTCCCTTCGGATCAAGGGTTATTATATAAAATCATCCGCAATAAACGGAGAAAAAGAAAAAAATATTTTCTAACGTTCTGCTAGGCATTAACAATTATCAGCTAAATAAAAGAGATATTGTGAAGATTTTGTACATATCGCGGACACTTATACCCTACCCAATTGATGTTGTTTATGAGAAAGAAAAACACTGCCATCTGGCGGATAGTTTTCTACAATAAATTTAAAACAATCTTATTTTGGGGGGTTTTTTGGGGTTACAAGATTAGAAATTCGCAGCTAATTTTCAAATTAGTCTTAGAGCCAAATGTAAAATTTTTCGGACTTTGAGGCCCATAGTAAAAAAATTTTTTTTTAAATTACATCACTAAAATTAGTATGAAGTTTGTGAATCTGATGAAGAGAGGAGGGTGGGTAAAAAAATGAGGATCAAACAAAGATTACGAAATGGATTCTGAAAATTAGAGGGTTTTATTTAAGGAAACAAATTTTTTTAATTATGCTTCACACTGGGCCGCGGAATCTCACATTGGGTTCAGTGCCCAATTTGAAAATTATCTTAGAATTTCTAATCCTGTAACTCCAAAACCCCCCCAAGGTTTGATTTTTCAAAATCTATTTATCTGTAAAAAATTTTAGGCCCATTATCTTAGATTAGGCCCAATATTTTGGGCACTTATACCACATGTCTGAACGCAGAATTTCATGGGATTACGAATTTGATACTGAAAATTGGTAGTCTCATTTTAAAAAACCTGTTTTTTCATTGTAAGGCCCAACATTGGTCTCCAGGACCAATTTTTTGGTTTCAAAAATGAGATTTTTTTGTTTGGAACAACTTTTGTGTTGAACATTTTTTACGAAAATTCGTGGATACACTTGTTCTAAAGACGTCTTGAGGACGTCTTTTTGAGGATGTCTTTTGGACCTGTGACAAAAGATGTCATTTGGACGTCTTTAATTTGTCCCCGTATGGTATATCTTAAAAACGTGAATAATATGTGTGAGGTAAGTCCAAAAAGTTCTTATGTCTGTTCATAAAGATGTCTTTATCATGTCTAAACGAAGTCTTTTTCAGATTTAAAAAATAAAAAATTTTTCATAAAAATAATTTTTATATTTTATTTTTTAAGTTCAACATAAACATCAAAACTGTTTAGGATAAATGTTATAGAAATTTCTTAAATTCGATTTATTTCATTGACAAATAGGTTCGTACAAATAAAACAAAAATCAAAATAAAGTCAAAATTTAAGTAAGATAATAAATAATTAATGTGTTTTGACTTAAAAGATATTCTGAAGAAAAAAAAAATTTCTAAGTCCCAAAGACGTCTAAAAGACATCTTTTGGTCGTCCTTTTAGACTTCCTTTCCGAATGTCTTTTAGACGTTTTTTTCGATGTATTTTAGACGTCTTCTAGCCAGACATATAACGTCTTAAAGATGTCCTTTGTATGTCTTTATGATGTCTTCGAGACATTATCATCAAAGTCCCAGAATGTCCGCGGATAAAAAAAGACGTCTTCAAGACGTTTTATAGACGTCCCGGTGCCCACTGGGAGCGGATTAAAACAGTCATAACTTTGATTCTAATGCTCTGATTTAGATGAAATTTTTGGAAAAATACTCGATAGTATGTACTTTTTATATGTGCAATGAAAAAAAACCGATTTTTTGACACATGAAAAACCAGATAGCACGCAAGTCTGCTGCCAACTTGCAGCCGACTTGCATGGCAAGTTTACTGCAATCTTGCAGTGCAAGTTTACAAAGGGTGGGACATTGCAAACTTGCAAAGCAAACTTGAAAAAATTGCAATGCAAGTCGTCTGCAAGTTTGGAGCTAGCTGGGAAGGTACATAACCCCGTACTCTTAGCCCTATTGAAAATCCCTGTACAAGATATTGAACAAGAAAATGTACATGTTCAGCAGCTGAACTTGTACCTGTTCTGGTAAGAAAAAGTACAAGATCTTGTACAATTTTCGCACCAGAATTTGAAACAAGGTCTTGTATTATAACTTGTACAAGATCTTGCACAAGATCGTGTACAAAAAATATATTTAATATTTCTATACAAGAAAATGTACAAGGACTAGAATATTTTCTCGTATAGGTTCATTTATGTTTTCGTTTAGTGAAAATTAAAAACTTTAAAGGCTGCGCAGTACTTTTCTTAGGACTTTACAGCTGCGCAATAATTTTTGGCATGCTTAAGGGGTTACACCACCCTGACAGCATAAAAATTCGAAGGTTTTAAATGTTTTTTTTTTAACGAAACTTTTCAAGATATAATTTTTTTCTATTTACTAATATTTAGTGCATATATTAAAGTTTATAAATTATAAAAATTGTTTTAAAATATTGACAAATAAGGGAGATATACGCATCGACGTGAAACTGTCTTTTTTTCGATGGTGTACATGATAGAGTCTTCATTTTTGATCGAAAACAAGTAAACCAAGGTTTTTTTTAAAGAATTATAAATTATTAACAGCATGACGTAGCCGTTTTAAGAAAAAAATTTTTTTGTGTAAATGGGAGCACTTTAAATATTTTCGAAAAAAAAAATTTTTTCAAAAAAAAGTTTAGAGTGCTCCCATTTACACAAAAAAATTTTTTTCTTAAAACGGCTACGTCATGCTGTTAATAATTTATAATTCTTTAAAAAAAACCTTGGTTTACTTGTTTTTGATCAAAAATAAAGAGTCTATCATCTACACCATCGAGAAAAAGACAGTTTCGCGTCAATGCGTATATCTCCCTTATTTGTCAATATTTTAAAACAATTTTTATAATTTATAAACTTTAATATATGCACTAAATATTAGTAAATAGAAAAAAATTATATCTTGAAAAGTTTCGTTAAAAAAAAACATTTAAAACCTTCGAATTTTTATGCTGTCAGGGTGGTGTAACCCCTTAAGCAAAAAATAATTCTAAATTATTAAAGTCTCAAATTAAAAAAAAAAAATTTTTTTATAGTTGTATACAAATATTAAATATATTTACTTGTACAAGTTCTCGTCCAAGAACTTGTTCCATATTCTGGTTCCAAAATTGTACAAGATCTTGTACATGTTCTTACCAGAACAGGTACAAGTTCAGCTGCTGAACATGTACATTTTCTTGTTTAAGATCTTGTACAGGGTTTTTCAATAGAGAGGACACTTCACCCTAACGTCATGCTATTGTAGCAGGAGTTGCACTGACATTGGAACACTGCTGTTTTAGGCTGCTCGCACAAGAAAAGACGGAGCAGTGTACAGGATGTGTTTCAAATGAGTCAGAAAAGGAAAGAGCGATATTCCTGTCTTTTTCTATCTCATTTGAAACACATCCTGCACACTGCTCCGTCTTTTCTTGTGCGAGCAGCCTTAACATGAAACACTGCCGTTTTAGCACTGTGATACTGCGAAACGGCAGTGTTTCATGTTAAAACAGCAGTTTCTGACAATTTCTTTCTCTCAGTGCATACAAACATTTAAGGCGTGCTTGAGTTTCACAAAAAAAATTTTTTACATTTTTTTAATCCTTATAGTGTAAAAAATACGCATGTAAAATATTATGAAGAAATTCACATTTTTAAAAAAGTTATACAAGAATATATACCTACATGTACACTGAGAGAAGTTTAACGCAACATCTGCATTTTTTGAGGGACAGATATTGTACCTCAATCATGTGCCGACGCAATACTAAAATTGAACACCAGCAGCGCCAATTGAGTACTGATTCTGATCTAACTTGTGGTTAGGTTAGGTACAGTATCTGAACGTGTGTTTAGTACGAAATCTGTGTTTAACTTTTCTCAGTGTACGCAAAAACGATGTGAACATAAACTTTAAACTCATTTTTCTGAAAATGGTACCCCCTGTATCAAAAAATCTAAACGAGATTTTTAGAATTTCTTTTTTGCATGTTTTTAAAACACCATAGTTATGAGATTGAATGGAAATAATTAAAGTTTATAATTTCTAAATCCGCCATTTTTATTTTTTAATAAATAAAAAATTCGAAATCAGCGCCCTCTATAACCCCATAGTAATGAGATTGAATGGAAATAATTAAAGTTTAAAAATTTTTCAATTCGCCATTTTAAATTTTTTAATAAATAAAAAATTTAAAATCAGCGCCCTCTATAACCCCATAGTAATGAGATTGAATGGACATAATTAAAGTTTCAAAATTTTTCAATCCGACATTTTGAATTTTTTAGTCAATAAAAAATTCGAAAATAGCGCACTCTATAATCCCATAGTGATGAGATTGAATGGAGATATTGAAATTTTCATATGTCAATTCACCAATTAGAATTTTTGTGTAAATAAAAATTCGAAATCAGCGCCCTTTATAACCCCATAGTAATGAGATTGAATGGAAAAAATTAAATAAAAAACATGAAGATAACGATCACTCCGAGTCAAGGCGAACAAAAGAAAACAAAACTATTTCTTTTTACGTTTCAGCAGCACCGCTGCCCTCTTCAGAAACTACAAGATTTTTATTAACAAATAATTAAAATTTTACATATATAATTTAAAAAAAGTACAGTAAAAAGGTTTTTACCAATAAAAAAGAAAATTTTCTTCAAGTAATTCATTTGAAGAGAGGAATAGACGTCTGTACGATAGACAGTCTATCTAAACACTGAGTAGAAGCACGTGGCTTGACAATTATATAATGAGGGGGTCAACGGACCGTCAGTAAACAAAAATACAAATATATATATATACAAGTAAGAGAACTGTCAGTGCACACTGAAACAGGTGGCTAAACAGACTTCTTATCGTTGAGGAAATAAATGTAACTATTATTGAGATTTTGGGTGTCTTCCATTTTGTTAATTGGTTTCTTTTGCAAATTAATATGAATCATCTCGGATATCAAACGTTTGTTATAATCAATTTCTCTATCAAGTATTTGGTAGTTGTCCCATTCGAAATCATGGTTAAATGAATTTTTGTGAGAAGCAATAACATTATTCTTGGATATTCTATGTTCATTAATACGAACACCAACCATCCTTTTTGACTGGCCAACATAAGAAGCAGAGCAATTTTTGCAATTAATTTTGTAAATAGTATTAGTGTTCTCAGATTTTTTATTTTTATCTTTCCCTTTAATAATGAGTTCATGACTCATATTATTGTTATTAGTTGGGACAGCAATTACATTATAATTATTAAGATTTTTAGATGTTTTTTCAAATAAAAAAGGAACATAGGGTAAAAAGACTTTTGGTACTATCTTATAAATATCAGTTTTTTTATTTCGTAAATTAGATTCTATAAAACAAATACGTTTTTTAACGTGTTTATTAATAAAATCCAAAGGATAATTGTTATTAATTAATGTTTTTGTAATAAATTCAATGTTTTGTGGGTGAAATTTTTTATTCGACAACTTTATAGCTCTGTCAACGAGGTTGTATATTATGGCAATTTTTTGAGAAAAAGGATGTTTGGATTCATAGTTAATAGTTCGTCCAGAGAATGTAGGTTTTTTATACCAGTTAGTAATTAATTTATTGTTATCTTTAATAATAAGAACATCCAGGAAATTTATAGAGTTATTAATTGAAGTTTCAAACGTAAATTGCAATCTTTCATCATAACTATTAAAAATATGTACCATCTCATGAATTTTATCATTTGGAATGCAAGTGATTATATCATCAACGTATCTAAAAAATATAGTAACATTGAACTGACACAAACTAATATGAGTCTATCAAGGATATATGGTTTACCAAAAATACATAAAAAAGATAACCCCCTCAGACCTGTCGTTTCAACTATTGGTTCACCAACCTACTTTTTTTCTAAACACCTTTTTCAATTACTTAATAAATCAATTAACAAACCTAAATCATATATCAAAAATAGTTATGATTTCATTGATAAAATTGAACAATTCATAATTCCTGATGACCACACAATGATTAGCTTGGACGTTGCATCATTATTTACTAATGTTGGTGCTGAACATGTACGTGATTGTATCATCAAACGTTATTCACTCATTTCACAAAATTTAAATATCCCTTTAGATTACTTACTTGATGCTTGTCAATTTCTTTTCGATAACACTTTTTTCAAATTCAATGATAAATATTACCAACAAACTTATGGCACCCCTATGGGTTCCTCTATATCAGGTTTATTTGCTGACATTGTCATGGAGGACCTTGAAACTTCATGCATGATGAAATTATCTTTCAAACCATTTTTCTTTTTTAGATACGTTGATGATATAATCACTTGCATTCCAAATGATAAAATTCATGAGATGGTACATATTTTTAATAGTTATGATGAAAGATTGCAATTTACGTTTGAAACTTCAATTAATAACTCTATAAATTTCCTGGATGTTCTTATTATTAAAGATAACAATAAATTAATTACTAACTGGTATAAAAAACCTACATTCTCTGGACGAACTATTAACTATGAATCCAAACATCCTTTTTCTCAAAAAATTGCCATAATATACAACCTCGTTGACAGAGCTATAAAGTTGTCGAATAAAAAATTTCACCCACAAAACATTGAATTTATTACAAAAACATTAATTAATAACAATTATCCTTTGGATTTTATTAATAAACACGTTAAAAAACGTATTTGTTTTATAGAATCTAATTTACGAAATAAAAAAACTGATATTTATAAGATAGTACCAAAAGTCTTTTTACCCTATGTTCCTTTTTTATTTGAAAAAACATCTAAAAATCTTAATAATTATAATGTAATTGCTGTCCCAACTAATAACAATAATATGAGTCATGAACTCATTATTAAAGGGAAAGATAAAAATAAAAAATCTGAGAACACTAATACTATTTACAAAATTAATTGCAAAAATTGCTCTGCTTCTTATGTTGGCCAGTCAAAAAGGATGGTTGGTGTTCGTATTAATGAACATAGAATATCCAAGAATAATGTTATTGCTTCTCACAAAAATTCATTTAACCATGATTTCGAATGGGACAACTACCAAATACTTGATAGAGAAATTGATTATAACAAACGTTTGATATCCGAGATGATTCATATTAATTTGCAAAAGAAACCAATTAACAAAATGGAAGACACCCAAAATCTCAATAATAGTTACATTTATTTCCTCAACGATAAGAAGTCTGTTTAGCCACCTGTTTCAGTGTGCACTGACAGTTCTCTTACTTGTATATATATATATTTGTATTTTTGTTTACTGACGGTCCGTTGACCCCCTCATTATATAATTGTCAAGCCACGTGCTTCTACTCAGTGTTTAGATAGACTGTCTATCGTACAGACGTCTATTCCTCTCTTCAAATGAATTACTTGAAGAAAATTTTCTTTTTTATTGGTAAAAACCTTTTTACTGTACTTTTTTTAAATTATATATGTAAAATTTTAATTATTTGTTAATAAAAATCTTGTAGTTTCTGAAGAGGGCAGCGGTGCTGCTGAAACGTAAAAAGAAATAGTTTTGTTTTCTTTTGTTCGCCTTGACTCGGAGTGATCGTTATCTTCATGTTTTTTATTTAATATCGACCGAGTGATAAAATCATTTTATTTATTGGAAAAAATTAAAGTTTAAAAATTTTTCAATCCGCCATTTTTAACTTTTTAATAAATAAAAAATTCGAAATCTGCGCCCTCTCTAACCCCATAGTAATGAGATTGAATGGAAATAATTAAAGTTTAAAAATTTTTCAATTCGCCATTTGAGAATGAATGGAAAAAATTAAAGTTTAAAATTTTTTCAATCCGCCAGTTTGAATTTTTTAGTCAATAACAAATTTGAAATCAGCCCTATCTATAATCCCATAGTGATGAGATTGAATAGAAATATTGAAATTTTCATAATATGTCAATTTACCAATTTGAATTTTTGTGTAAATGAAAAATTCGAAATCAGCGCCCTCTATAACCCTCTGGAAAAATGTTTTAATGTTATTAATTAAATTTAAAAAAAATTATTGATATTTATTGTTAATAATAATTGTAATTTAATTTTATTATTATTATTATTGTTTATAATAATTATTAATTATTTCATGTTGGTAATTTTGAAAGCAATTCTATTAGGAATCTGATTTCTTTAAAATATATTTAAATGGCTTAAATACTGCCATCTGTCGGTGCACCCTACCAACATGCGATTTGCTATCGGTATATGTATACTGTTACAATACACATTATTTTAGATGTATTAATCATTTAATTTTAATAATTATTCAATGATAATTTCACTTTTCAATAATATAATTACATTTTTCCACTATTTTTTATTACATTTTACTTATTATTTCTCTATATTTACTTTCCTTTTTGTTTAAATATAGACAAATCTTTACCATTTTCATAAAAATATACTTTACTTGAAATAATTTTTTTTACTTACTTTTCAATAATCCAATATAAATTGGATATCTATTGATTCATGAATACTTTTTCTATATATTCTAATACTTACCCAACCTTATTTTTATATTTAAACTGTAAAAATAATCAAAAAAACAAAACGTCGGCTCGTCGACGCTTTCCCGACGTTTAAACGTCGGCTAAGCGCACAACCTATCCGCCAGGGATGGCCTTGCAAAGAATGAGCAATTGTCGAGGGGTTCCAGATGAAATAATCTCCGACAATGGAACCAACTTCACAGGTGCTGATCAATAACTCAAAGGAGCCATCGAAAACATCGACAAAAGAAAATTCCACGAACACCTAGCAAATAAGAAAATCAAATGGCGATTCAATCCACCATATGCCCCACACATGGGTGAAATATGGGAACGTTTGGTCAAAAGCGTTAAAAAATCTTTGACAGCAGTCCTGTGTGAGAAGATTCCTACAGAAGAAACGCTAATAACTTTGCTCACTGAAGTAGAAAACACCATAAATAGCAGGCCATTAACCGACGTTTCAGTAGCTCCACGAGATTCAGAATCGTTAACCCCAAACCATTTGTTAATAGGTTCACCAACCGGCTCGTTAACGTGTTCAGCATTCACGCCCGAAGATTTAAACTGTCGTAGCTGTCGTAAACAATGCAGGGTATCCCAACAACTTGCGGACATGTTCTGGGCCAGATGGGTAAAGGAATACATGCCGAGTTTAATAATCAGAAAAAAATGGAATCAAGAAACAAGGAATTTGATGGTGGGAGACCTGGTTCTTCTAGTCGATCCAAATTTGCCATGAAATAGTTGGCCAAGAGGAAAAATTACACAGGTATTCCCTGGAAAGGATGGAAGAGTCCGGGTAGTGGAAGTACTAATACGGGGAAAAATATTGAAACGAGCTGCCAATAAGATAATTGTTCTCGTTCCCGCGAATTTGGGTACGGAAGTGCAACACTCCCGTACCGGGGGGGAGGATGTTGCCGACAAGGGCCATATCGAAGAAATAGGAGAAAAAGGAAGGGGGAGTGAGGAAGTAGTGGGAAAGGACAGTGATTATGGGCAGTGACGATTTAGACCTGACACGAAGAGGTTAATGCTCCCGAAGCCTGACTTGGAGAGGCTGAGTAGATTTGATGAGCCCGAGGGGCTGAGATTCGCACCTGACTGAGAATAGGTGTACGTTGTAAATATAAGTTGTGTTTAAGTGTTGATTTAAAGTTGTGTTAACATTTATAATTTACGTTAAATTCTACGACGGGTTCCATTCGCAAATAGTTGGATATTCGCTCACGGTGATATAAGCTAGATCAAGTAAGTCGGTAGTTAATTAACGGAAAATTATTAAGCATTATAATCAACCAATGTCTCAAATATTGTTAACGAATTTTACACTAAATAAACAAACATTTAGTCCATTACAAGTATTACTATAATAAACGTTTATACCACCAATGTAATATCTATCTTTCATTTACCGCCCTATCACATATACATACATAATACATATTATTAGTGTTTAATTTTTTTAATCTGACATTTTGAATTTTGAAAATCTATTATCAGATTCGTAATCAGCGACCCCAAAAATCCCCAAGTATCGAGCTTTGAGAGAATTCGATTAGTGATTAATTTTTTGGATCTGACATTTTTAATGTTGAAAATGTAATGTCAGATTCGTAATGAGCGACCCAAAAAACCCATGAGTAACGAACATTCAGAGAATTCGATTAGTGTTTAATTTTGTGATTCGCTATTTTGAATTTTGAAAATCAAATATCAGTTTCGTAATCAGTGACCGAAAAAAGTACCCGAGTAATGAGCTTTCATAGAATTCGATTAGTGTTTAATTTTTTTGATCTGACATTTGTAATTTTGAAAATCTATTTTTAGATTCGTAATCAGCGACCCCAAAAATCGCCAAGTAACAGGCTTTGAGAGACTTCAATTAATGTTATTTGCTTTTATCCGCTATATTGGATACACCATTTTGAATTTTTAAAATCTGTTATTATATTCGTAATTAGCGAACCCAAAAACCTCCCAGAATCGAACATTAGAGAATTCGATTAGTGTTTAATTTTTTTGATCTGACATTTTGAATTTTGAAAATCTAATGTCAGATTCGTAATCAGCGACCCCAAAAATCCCCAAGTATCGAGCTTTGAGAGAATTCGATTAATGATTAATTTTTTGGATCTGACATTTTTAATGTTGAAAATGTAATGTCAGATTCGTAATCAGCGAACCCAAAAACCTCCGAGAATCGAACTTTAGAGAATTCGATTAGTGTTTAATTTATGTGATTCGCAATTTTGAATTTTGAAAATCAAATATCAGTTTCGTAATCAGTGACCGAAAAAACTGCACGAGTAATGAGCTTTCATAGAATTCGATTAGTGTTTAATTTTTTTGATCTGACATTTGCAATTTTGAAAATCTATTATTAGATTCGTAATCAGCGACCCCAAAAATCGCCAAGTAACAGGCTTTGAGAGACTTCAATTAATGTTATTTGCTTTTATCCGCTATATTGGATACACCATTTTGAATTTTTAAAATCTGTTATTATATTCGTAATTAGCGAACCCAAAAACCTCCCAGAATCGAACATTAGAGAATTCGATTAGTGTTTAATTTTTTTGATCTGACATTTTGAATTTTGAAAATCTAATGTCAGATTCGTAATCAGCGACCCCAAAAATCCCCAAGTATCGAGCTTTGAGAGAATTCGATTAATGATTAATTTTTTGGATCTGACATTTTTAATGTTGAAAATGTAATGTCAGATTCGTAATCAGCGAACCCAAAAACCTCCGAGAATCGAACTTTAGAGAATTCGATTAGTGTTTAATTTATGTGATTCGCAATTTTGAATTTTGAAAATCAAATATCAGTTTCGTAATCAGTGACCGAAAAAACTGCACGAGTAATGAGCTTTCATAGAATTCGATTAGTGTTTAATTTTTTTGATCTGACATTTGCAATTTTGAAAATCTATTATTAGATTCGTAATCAGCGACCCCAAAAATCGCCAAGTAACAGGCTTTGAGAGACTTCAATTAATGTTATTTGCTTTTATCCGCTATATTGGATACACCATTTTGAATTTTTAAAATCTGTTATTATATTCGTAATTAGCGAACCCAAAAACCTCCCAGAATCGAACATTAGAGAATTCGATTAGTGTTTAATTTTTTTGATCTGACATTTTGAATTTTGAAAATCTAATGTCAGATTCGTAATCAGCGACCCCAAAAATCCCCAAGTATCGAGCTTTGAGAGAATTCGATTAATGATTAATTTTTTGGATCTGACATTTTTAATGTTGAAAATGTAATGTCAGATTCGTAATCAGCGAACCCAAAAACCTCCGAGAATCGAACTTTAGAGAATTCGATTAGTGTTTAATTTATGTGATTCGCAATTTTGAATTTTGAAAATCAAATATCAGTTTCGTAATCAGTGACCGAAAAAACTGCACGAGTAATGAGCTTTCATAGAATTCGATTAGTGTTTAATTTTTTTGATCTGACATTTGCAATTTTGAAAATCTATTATTAGATTCGTAATCAGCGACCCCAAAAATCGCCAAGTAACAGGCTTTGAGAGACTTCAATTAATGTTATTTGCTTTTATCCGCTATATTGGATACACCATTTTGAATTTTTAAAATCTGTTATTATATTCGTAATTAGCGAACCCAAAAACCTCCCAGAATCGAACATTAGAGAATTCGATTAGTGTTTAATTTTTTTGATCTGACATTTTGAATTTTGAAAATCTAATGTCAGATTCGTAATCAGCGACCCCAAAAATCCCCAAGTATCGAGCTTTGAGAGAATTCGATTAATGATTAATTTTTTGGATCTGACATTTTTAATGTTGAAAATGTAATGTCAGATTCGTAATCAGCGAACCCAAAAACCTCCGAGAATCGAACTTTAGAGAATTCGATTAGTGTTTAATTTATGTGATTCGCAATTTTGAATTTTGAAAATCAAATATCAGTTTCGTAATCAGTGACCGAAAAAACTGCACGAGTAATGAGCTTTCATAGAATTCGATTAGTGTTTAATTTTTTTGATCTGACATTTGCAATTTTGAAAATCTATTATTAGATTCGTAATCAGCGACCCCAAAAATCGCCAAGTAACAGGCTTTGAGAGACTTCAATTAATGTTATTTGCTTTTATCCGCTATATTGGATACACCATTTTGAATTTTTAAAATCTGTTATTATATTCGTAATTAGCGAACCCAAAAACCTCCCAGAATCGAACATTAGAGAATTCGATTAGTGTTTAATTTTTTTGATCTGACATTTTGAATTTTGAAAATCTAATGTCAGATTCGTAATCAGCGACCCCAAAAATCCCCAAGTATCGAGCTTTGAGAGAATTCGATTAATGATTAATTTTTTGGATCTGACATTTTTAATGTTGAAAATGTAATGTCAGATTCGTAATCAGCGAACCCAAAAACCTCCGAGAATCGAACTTTAGAGAATTCGATTAGTGTTTAATTTATGTGATTCGCAATTTTGAATTTTGAAAATCAAATATCAGTTTCGTAATCAGTGACCGAAAAAACTGCACGAGTAATGAGCTTTCATAGAATTCGATTAGTGTTTAATTTTTTTGATCTGACATTTGCAATTTTGAAAATCTATTATTAGATTCGTAATCAGCGACCCCAAAAATCGCCAAGTAACAGTCTTTGAGAGACTTCAATTAATGTTATTTGCTTTTATCCGCTATATTGGATACACCATTTTGAATTTTTAAAATCTGTTATTATATTCGTAATTAGCGAACCCAAAAACCTCCCAGAATCGAACATTAGAGAATTCGATTAGTGTTTAATTTTTTTGATCTGACATTTTGAATTTTGAAAATCTAATGTCAGATTCGTAATTAGCGACCAAAAAAACCCTTTATTAACAAACTTTTAGAGAATTCGATTAATGCTTAAATTTTTTAATCCGCCTTTTTGAATTTTGAAAATCTATTATCAGATTCGTAATCAGCGACCCCAAAAATCCCCAAGTATCGAGCTTTGAGAGAATTCGATTAGTGATTAATTTTTTGGATCTGACATTTTTAATGTTGAAAATGTAATGTCAGATTCGTAATCAGCGAACCCAAAAACCTCCGAGAATCGAACTTTAGAGAATTCGATTAGTATTTAATTTTTGTGATTCGCAATTTTGAATTTTGAAAATCAAATATCAGTTTCGTAATCAGTGACCGAAAAAACTGCACGAGTAATGAGCTTTCATAGAATTCGATTAGTGTTTAATTTTTTTGATCTGCCATTTTGAATTTTGAAAATCTAATAACGAATTTTTAATCAGTGACGGCGAAATAAGACACCGAATCACGAGCTTCCAGAGAATTCTATTAATGCTTTAATTTTGTCATCCGCTCTTTTAGGGTTCCGTACCCGAAGGGGGAACCCTATTAATGAGACTAGTGAAGCAAGGCATGTACCCCCCCCCCTAGCGGCCACACGAATTTATCTAGAGGGCTGAAATTTGGTACACATATGTATTTTGACGTGTAGATTACAGGAAAAATATAACGAATCTCATAGGAATTGATTATCATAGCGTTGTCAAGGAAAAACCATGAATTTTTACGAAAAATCCCTAAAAATGACTATGTACCCCCCCTCTGGTGGCCACATTTTTTCACATAGAGATCTCAAATTTGGTACACTTATGTATTTTTACGTGAAAATTACAGGAAAAATGTAGCGAACATGATTCGGATCGATTTACATAGCATTGTCAAGGAAAAATCAAAAATTTTGAAAAAAAGCGTTTAATCCTCCTAGCGCATACACTATTTGACCAAGACAGTTAATATTTGGTATACATACGTATTTTTGCGTATAGATTACAGAAAAAATATAGCGAGCACGAATGGAGTTGATGATCATATTGTTTTTAAGGAAAACACATATTTTTAGAAAAAATCATGGATTTTTCGAATAAAAAAAGAAGAAAATTTTATCTTAAGGGATTCAAATTTATACATTTTTACGTATTTTTACGTGTAGATTACAAAAAAAATATAGCGAGAACGATTGGAGTTGATTATCATAGCATTTTCAAGGAAAAACTGATAATTTTCGTTATATGTGACACTTTAACCCCCTTAAATTTTAGGTTTAAGGGTACGGAACCCTCGGTTTTAATGCGAGCGTAACTCGCACTTGTCCGATTTTTTAATTTTAAAAATCTATTATCAGATTCGTAATTAGCGACCCCAAAAATCGCCAAGTAACAGGCTTTGAGAGACTTCAATTAATGTTATTTGCTTTTATCCGCTATATTGGATACACCATTTTGAATTTTTAAAATCTGTTATTATATTCGTAATTAGCGAACCCAAAAACCTCCCAGAATCGAACTTTAGAGAATTCGATTAATGTTTAATTGTTTTCATCCGCTATATTAGATCCACAATTTTGAATATTGAAAATCTATTATTATATTCGTAATCAACGACCCTAAAAACCTCTGAGTAACGAACTTTCAGAGAATTCCAATAATGTTTAATTTTTTTGATGCTCCATTTTGAATTTTGATAATTAATTTTCAGATTCGTAATCAGCGACCGAAAAAAGTACCCAAGTATTCAGCTTTGAGAGAATTCGATTAGTGATTAATTTTTTGGATCTGACATTTTTAATGTTGAAAATCTAATATCTGATTCGTAATCAGCGACTACAAAAATCCCCAAGTAACGAGCTTTGAGAGAATTCGATTAATGTTTAATTGTTTTCATCCGCTATATTGGATCCACCATTTTGAATTTTGAAAATCTATTATTATATTCGTAATCAACGACCCCAAATACCACCGAGTAATGAACTTCGAGAGAATTAGATTATTGTTTAATTTCATTGATCCGCCATTAGCCTTTCAAATGCTTTAAAATTATAAATAAATACTTTATCATATTTTATGGTTTAAATAACATTTTTAGTGACCGTTGTGGTCCCAACGGTGTTTCAACGCTATTCCGTTCAAAACGCGTTGGGCCCATCCGCTAGGGGGGCATTATTATAAAGTAAATCACAGAAATTTGCTTAAGTAATAATTAAATAATTATTTATTATTTTTAACTAATGAACAATTAAAACAAGGAGGGGGTCCTTTATGTTTATTTCATAAACATTATGCTTCCTCATTGTGTGAAGCAAAAAATTCGCTTCCTCGTGAAGGAAGCAATGAATTTGTCCAATTCAATTGATTGATTTAAAAAATTTCGAGTTAAAAATGTTTTAAATTAATTAAATTTTTTGAAAAATAAAGAAAATTTTAATTAATTTTGAGTGAACATAAACTTTATATATACGAATCGATTCGTTTTAATGCAAGGAATACAATTATTTTATTCATCAACTTGAATTTAAAAAAAACACAAAATTTTTTAGCTAAAATATGAATTTTCGATTTTTCAATTTTTATTAATTCTCAAATTTTAAATCAAATCTATACTTTATATATACCAACCAATTCGTTTCAATGCAGGGAATAAAATTATTTCATATATAAACATGAATTTAAATAAACACATCATTTTTTAGCTAAAATGAGAATTTTTGATTTTTTAACTTTCTTTAATTCTTTAAATTTCAATCAAATCTATACTTTATATATATGAATCGATTCATCTTGACATAAAGAAGACGATTATATTATATATTACCTTAAATTTTTCGATTTAAAAAATTTTTCAATTAAAAAAAAATTTTTGGAAAAAAGACGATAAAATTTTTTTTTTGGGGTATTTTTAAAAATCCTCTCGTCATTTTTGAGAGATTAATGTGTTTAATAAGCCTACCAAATTTTATCCAAATCCATTAAAACCTGTTAAAGATATCGTGTTCACAAAAACGATCCACACACACATACACACACACATACATACATCCGGACAATTGATCAGGATCTCATATAACATGTTTCTATATAGAGGAAAATTTGTTTTCACCATTTTTAAAAAGTTTATAAACGAAAGGACTACATAGCTTCCTCCACGAGGAAGCAAAACAATACAAAATTGAGAAATTTTTTTTTAATTTAAAGACTTTAAAAAATACTTTAATACTAACAATAAGTTTACATAAAAATTTGTCGATTAAAACTTGTTGGACTTTTTGGGGCCTCAGTATCAACTTTTTCTTTAACAGTAAAGGGGTTAAAGTTTTTCGATTGATAACTCGTATTTGGAATTAAAAATTTATTTGCTTAAAAAAAATAATTTTTTCTTTATAATATAGTTTTAAACAACAAGACAGTTGTGCATAAGTTACTATCAAAATACAAAAACTAATATTATTGTGATATTCAATAATTTATACTATTGACAAGAAGATAAAATGATTAAACCATTTGGAAAATGAGCGTACGCATATAGATTAATAAATTCTGTTATAAAAATATTTCATTTCATTATAGGTGTTAGTTCTCTTATTCTGGTCAGCGTTGGTTGGTTCCTCAGTTTGACTATTTGTAAGAAGAAAAGAAGAGATCTTACAGACGAAGGACCAGATGATTTCACAACACCGACACATAAGTTTATTCAAAATCTGGAACCCAAAATAAGATATAGTTGCGATAGGAGGAGAACCCAGAGAACCAGTCTTTATGTAGAAGAAAATCGGAATGGTATGTTTTTTAAAAATTGTGAAAATAACAAATTACATTAATAGAGTATTAGAATTTAAATATATGTGATATCAGAGAAGAATATGACTACTTTAAGAAATAATGAGAATCACCCTATTAAAAATTTCTACGTCATATACTATGTCGTAAACAACGGAGTAAATTATGTTATAAACCACGTAGAAAATGATGTACGAAACGTCGAAGATGACGTAGTAAACTACGTCGATTACGACGATGGAAATTGGGATAGTAAACGACGTAGAAAACAATGTCATATGATCCTCCCATGAATCCATTTTTCGTTAAACTAAAAGTCGTTGTAATATTGCCTCCATATTATCTTAATGTTACAATGTAATCTTAAGGGAATAGTGCCGGTTGTGGGCACCCTTTTGTGCATAGCCCATAATTTTAACCAAATGCATACTATGAGATTTGTGTGTATCATTGGCAATCTAGAGGCCTTAAGGGAGCAATCGCAGTTGTAGCGCCAAAAATAGACCTTTTTTATGCATTTTTTTCTCGTAAACTATTAAATTTTTTTAAAATATCGATTTATTATTTAAAAATAAAATTTTTGATAAAATGGCAACCAGTCAAAGTTTAACTTTTGATTTTCGTTAAAAAAATCGGTCGTTTTTCAGCTGTAGAAAGAAAAGTTTTGCATAAAAAAAATTCCTTCCGTCAAGGACTAGATTATTATGTATTGAAATAGTGTGTTAAATTGCAAGACAATCGGTTCAGTAGTTTTTAAGTAAGAGTGGTCATCGACTTCAAAAATGTAGTTTTGAGAAAAACGTGTTTAAAGTTTTAACTTACTTTCACATGAAGATAGGATTTTATTTAAATCAAATAGAATCATCAACAAATCATCATATAATAATTCTTCCGCAGATAAAGCTGCTTCAAAAATCTCAATTCAAATATAAAGGTATACAGACCCACACGGCCGTTAGCCTGTTCTCGATCGACTTGACGCGCCTTCCTTTCAGCCTGTATATCTCATTCAATTTTCACCGGATCGTCTTAAAATTTTGTAGACATATTTCTGTCAACATCTACTTTAAGAAAATGCAAGAAAATCGATTTTTTGAAAGTTACAACTGCGATTGCCCCTTAAGTAACTTAAGTACCCTTGGAGAATCCGCAAAAAATGAAAAAAAATCAAGGAAAACCACCATAATTGGAATGAAAATGATAATTGCCGAATAGCACGGGATATTCCAATATTATATTAAATTATTTTTAGAAACTTTGTTTTTTGCATTAACAGCTGTCAATTTGACATAAAATTCGTGATCAGCGATTTTGAAAAAACCTAGTATAGTGTTTTATTAGTTAATACCTACTATCAATTTTGCTTCAGTGTTAAAAGATTAATTAAATATAAGTACGTATTAATTAAAAAAAACAAGGGTTCCTACAAACGGAACATGCACTTTTTTTAAGAGAATCGAGAATTTGTCGATTGAAAATCTAAAAAAATAGCAACCCTGGAAACACCCTGGCTTCCGGTTTTAAGAACTTTTAGGCTTTTTTTTAAATCGCAGCTATCGAAGTTTGAATTTTTCGATTGAAAATCTAAAATAATAGGAATCCTGGGAACACCCTGGCTTCCGGCTTTAAGACCTTTTCAGCTTCTAAATAGCAACTTTCGAACTTTGAAATTTTCTTTTGAAAAGTTGAACTTTACTTCATTGACATTATTTTTTACCAGACAGTATTATTAAAATAATAGTTCATAAATTTTTATTATAATATTATTGTAACAGTACAGTAGTATTAGGAGAATATTATTTTCAAAAATAACCCTAACTGGGGATTGTACCTCAAACGAATTGCATATGAACTGAGAGTTTTAACCAATGAGCTAAACATTTTATAATATATTTATGTTTATGATGATGCTTTATAAATAAATGAAGGTGTGCTGCTGTATTATCACTGTAATATTAGCGCTTAATATTACTGCAATATTATCCAGTGGTATTATTATCAGGTGAAAATTTTAATGTTACAGTAATATTACTGTAATATTACGTGCTACTTACGACTGCGGCTTTTGAATTTTGAAAAAGTTTTAAAAAAGATTCGAATAATATTATTTTAAATATTTATTATATTATTATTATATTGTTATTATATTATATTATTATATTATTTATTAAACCATTATTAAATTTTTAAGATTAAACATTATTTTATCATTTTAATTTATAAATTATTCTTCTGCTTTTCATTTTTTAGCCCTTGATCTTTCGTTTTCTTCCTCAGGATTTTCACTATTTCAAAAATAAGTTATTATTATTATCATTATTATTTAGAGATGAAATACCTGTCATCTGATTGATTATTTTTTTCCGACTTTTCGTCTTCATTGTGTAGAGCTTCTATTTTTTCTTTATTTTGTTTTCCCTCTTTCTTATTGAAATTTTCTTTTTTCTTAGGGTTTCTTAAAGTGCAACATTGACTGTTAAGCACTTCCAAATATTTATCAAATGAAAGTCCTTTGGTTTTCTTTGTCACATATGCTGTATAATATTTTTAAAAAGTTATTACATTATTTAATTGTTGTACTTTATAAATCTTAATCCGTTAAAAAATTGTATCAAATGTATTTTATATTTTTAGTGGATGTTAACAAAAGGTGTACTAAAATATCAAAAAGTTTATGTATGTTCAGAGAAATATCATTGAAAATTAATTAACTTTATTAAAAACAAGTTAATTTCACAGTGATTCAAATAAAAGAACATGGTTGCCACGGGTTAGAGAAATTAGGGAAAGTGAAATTGTTCAAGGAAATTTGGAAAAAGTCAGAAAGTTTTGTCAAGAGTACTAAAAAAGTATCAATTTTTTTTACAAATATGCTAGAAAGCCTATAATTTAAAAATTTTTAATTCAAATTATGTTTTATAAAAATACCGTGGATGTACCAGCTACCGTCCATGTCCCAGTATCCGTCCATTTTACAAATATCTCGTATTACTATTTAAATTATTTTTTAACAATAATTTATTCCTTTTGGCACGCAATCGACTTATTAGTTTAAGTAAACAAATAAAAGAAAATAATTTTTTTATAAATGTTATTTTGAAAATTAAACTGGACGGAAACTAGGTCTTAGGTGGACGGCAACTGGGACATCCACGGTAATTGTCTTAATTTTTTACTTATAATTAAAAACTTCTAAAAAAGTTTTATTAGTTAGAGAAAAATAAAAAATCCATCTGGAAATTAGGGAAAAGTCAGGGAAAGTGATATTGATCAAGGAAATCTGATAAAAGTCAGAGTGTTTTATCAAAAATACCGGAAAAGTAACTTTTTAAAAATGTACTGCTAAAACTATTATCTTTAAAAATTTTAATTCAAATTATTGTTTTAGTTTTTTATAATTTTAACAGTTTGAAATTTTTCTATTAGAGAAAAAATAAAATATCTGTCTAGAAATCACGGAAAAGTCTGGAAAAAACAAAATCAAATTTGTGTGGCAACCCAGAAAAGTAATAAATAATTTATTTGTATACATACAATACACAGCATTTCTGATTTCCTCTGGAACCCCCTTTCCTGGTTTTCCTCCTCTAGCGTGACCGAGAGCAGTCATAGTAATTAATTGTTCCCGCCCCACTAAATTGAACATTAAACGCCTGACCATTTCTTCAGGCCTTTTTTTAAAACGTGTAAATTCGATTTCAATGTTTGGATCTATGTATAACTTGTTATTGACAACTATTACTGATGATGAAGCATTATTTATGCTCGATGTATTGTTTTCAAACTATTTTCATAAGGAATAAATGCAATTGAATTACACCGATATATATGATAAAACAAAATTACTTTAAAGATTTTTCATTATAGACTTTTAAATAAAAAAGTTAAATTCGGTTTATTGGACAATAACGAAATTTATTGTAATTTATATATTGTAAAAAGAAAAATTATAATTAGAAATTAAATAATTTAATTCAAGAAGTAGTTTATTTTCAATTGATAAAATTTTTTCGCTTTTGTTTTTACATAATTAGAATAATTTAACGTTTTAAGTATTATTATTAAAAGTCTATCTTGAAATTTAAATTATCTATAAAAATATTAATTCTATCAAACATAGAAAAAATCTTGAAAATTATAATATCATAATTATAATAAATTATAACTAACTGGATTTGCAGTTGGATTTTTAAATAATTGCCTTTCAGCGTAGATAGCTAATTCTTTAAGAAATGCGACAATTTCTGGAGTTACTAAAAAAGGTATAATAATTTTATGTAAATTAAAATTGCGAAAATTAACATAATTGAAGTTAGTTTCGGAGTAACAAAATTACAATTTCATGGGATACTAAAAGCACCAATTCTAACCTTTGGGAAATAACAACATCATAAATTCTGATACATCCTTTCTGGAATTTGATGCGCTTTCAGTACTTTTTGAGGATTGTGGTTCAATGGTATCTAGAACACTATTATGTTGGACAATTACAGCGTTTTTTTCAGCTTGATCATTTCCGTAAGTTTCAGAAGTTTTAGAAACTTTTTTAAAATTCTTTGCCGACATGGAACCTTTCAATTATATTATTCTTTACTATTATTATTAGAATAATTATAATTATTTTATTAATTATTTCATTCATGATTTGTATCACAATGTAACGGACGGAATTCCGTAAATTTTTTAATTTTTTTTGTTAAATATTATTTATTAAAAAAAATATATTTGTCAATTAATACTACAAAAATGTTGTCAATTATACGTAAACAACATACACAACACACACACACATATATAAATTTTCTGATACTAAAATAATCAAATAATATTTCAAATTAATTTAATAACTATTCATAATTTTAATTTTCATTTATTTTAATTTTGAAATCAATGGTTATTTCGCAAATGATTTGAGATTATTGAACTTCATTTTGCGTAAAAATACGATATAATTGTGAAACGACTTTGCTAATTGTGGGACCTACAATGTATAGAAGTTGCCACATTAATTTGAAAAATTAGGAAACATATAAATCATAAAGGTAATTCAGGTGGTTGAACCGATCACGCCACAATTAAAATGCAAGTTTTTCTAAAACTCGCATGGAAACAACGAGGTGTTGATTGCAATATCGACCCTCCTACTACTTAAGATACATACAAACAGGGTGTGATCGTTGCCACCAAATTATTATTCGAGGAGTCTTAATTTGTTTTTCCCGCAGAGCGGATGTGTTTCCCGCAAAAAGGCGGATGATTTTAAAGTTTTACTCCCACTGAGAGTGGTTGAGATTATTGTTTATTCCCCGCAGTAAGGGTTGAAATTGTCAAATTATCTAAAATTATAAAGTGTATATTCCACAATTTGTGAAGTCGACTATCATATAAAAAGTTCATTGAAAAAGGTAGATTATTTTATCAAGTACAAAGTGTTATAAATGTAAAAAAGTGCAGAATCTTTTCTTATTTTTAAAAGTATTTATTATTAACACAATTGTTTATATCTCAACTTAACTGTTTGAAAATTCAGGTTTGGTGAACCCAACATTCTGGATTTTTAATAAACAGAATTTGAAATATTAAAATAATTGTTCAATGACAATAAATAATACAAGTTTGTCATAAGAATAATAAAAATTTGTATTATTTCTAACTTTATTATTTTCTCGTAAAATTACCTATTTCATTTTCTTTTGTTAATTAACTTCCGTCTTTAACAACATGGTGGCAGCGGTGGGATTTTTTGTTCATATTTTTGAGAAAATGATTTAAAAGGAAAAAAATGAGAAATCAGTAAAGAGTGAAAAATAAATTTTCTTTTTAAAAAATGCATATGTTTTAAAAACACAATTACAAATACACATTAAACACTGAGAATTTAAATTGTGAAAAATGATGAAATTGAATTTATATACCATGAACATTTATTAAAGTGAAAGATTTATTTATTGTGTCTATGTTTTGATGTTTTAATTTTCAGACAAAATTTTTTTTGGGTTTTTGTCAAGTGCGCGAGTAGAATTTTTGTTTATTTTTGTTTGGTTCGCTAAGGTCGAATCGAGACACAGTAACTACCCTTGCATTCGGGAAGCTCTGGTTTCTCTAAAAATTCGGGAAAAATTCCTCCACTTAACCTTGCCGGAAGTGTGTAGCCACTTCGGCAAGTGAGAGGATTAAAGTACGAAAAGTACAAAACGCGAATTTAGATTTTTTTTTGTTAGTTGGAATTTTTTCGTATCTTCAATCTTTTCTTTTTCAACGAATAATTATTCGTTGAAAAAGAAAAGATTGAATTATATCTAAATATAGGTGAAAGAATTAAAATAATAATGAAGGAAAAAGATACAAGTTACAATAAGTCTTTAAAATGAATTTTATTTGCGTTAATAAAAGTGAATTATTGAAATTTTATTGTGCGTTCAGATTTGAGAATTAGAAGAGATGATATACAGTTGTTTTATTAGTCAAACAGCAGTAGACGTTTGAGTGCGATTTTCGTTCAATTGCGGTAAAGACTATAGAGAATACGAAATAAGAAACCGTGTCGTGTTACAGAGTTACACGAGTATTTTTTTTAAAAAAGGCATTTATTACGAAATAATAAATCAAGAAAATACGAGTATTAGTTCTTGCGATTATCAAAAAGAAAAATAATTGTTGAAAGATTTTTTTTTGGTTTATTTTTGAATTTTGCGTTTTATTTTGCGAAAGACCATGACGGACCAGGAACGAAACGGGGAACGCCGTCAATCCGGTAATGGTGTCGACAACCATGGATACGCTGATAACCCTTTT
Source organism: Leptopilina boulardi (assembly GCF_019393585.1). Classification (NCBI taxonomy): domain Eukaryota; kingdom Metazoa; phylum Arthropoda; class Insecta; order Hymenoptera; family Figitidae; genus Leptopilina; species Leptopilina boulardi. The sequence goes on from NW_026137709.1 coordinate 993,917, forward strand.
GTGGCCAATAGACGTGAAAATTTAAATGCAACAAGTGTAGCAGAACTGTATAGAGATAGGACAGATTTAGGGTTCCATTCAGTGTTACCTCTTCAGCGACCATTTATCGCAAACGGCGAAGAAAATGCTGGTTTTTCCGCTGCCCGATCTATCGCGGATACTTTGAATATACAAACTGTTCTACAGCAGATATGGGGTTTTTGATGGAAGGAACATGTCGGTTAAAGATTTTATACAGGATATAGTAATGGCAGCGTTAACTTTCCCTCCTGAGTATAAAGGAACGTTAATTGCTTCAGTGCTAGGAACATTGCCAAGAGCAGCAAGGGACTGCACCGACAATAAACAATTTGCCAGACTAACGGATATAATAGATCTATTAAAAGAAAGATCCGCGCCAGGTCAATCCTTTGAAGTATATTATGAGGAAATCATGGACATAAAAATGTATAGGAATGAAAACTTAGACGACCATTATGATAGATTATTGAGACTACTTAGCGGAGCAAGTGCAGCCTTGCGCGATACGTTCGACGCTAACACAGAGACAATAACTATAAATGTGGTAAAGTATACAGCGTTAAAAACATTTGTGGGGGCGTTGCCCGATGAAATTATGAATGCGGTAGATGCACCCGCTCCCAGAAATTTAGAGGAAGCCTACAGGTATGCGAAGGCGGTTCAGGATAGAAAAATGAAACACATTAACGGGGGTTATTCTTTGTACATCACTAATTATATCAACGATAATCAGGGGGTTAGGTCCCCGCCAAGAGGAAGGCAGAATGATTCGAGAGATAATCGAGATTATAAAGACAGACGGAGTTCGAACTTGTCAGCGGTAGTGTACGGACGGAATCTGTTCTTGCACTCCCTGCATCATCAATAATTTTGGTTTTTTTTATCTATTTAACATTTGAGGTTGTTCATTATATTAGTCAAGTTCTATGTGCAGTGTTCTTAAGTGATTTGTTCTGATTTCGAAAGCAATTTTATAACATTTTAACATTTTTGTTCCTCCACGTGCTCTCTAAAAGTGTTCCTCATGGTTTGTTCTTGTTTTGGTTTTTATGTGCTTTGGTTCTTCAGGCGAGTGTAAGACTTTTACTCTCGCTCATTGTAATTTTTCGAATGTTTGAGTTTTCCCCCTTTTTGGGAACCCATTTCTTCTAATTCATATATGCTTTTTCGAGCTATTCTGGACTCTAGCGCTTCTTCATGACTTAGTCACGTTTGAGTGACTCAGTGTTGATTTTCTGTGACCTTGCAGAGCTGTGGTCTTCAATACTTTAATATCTTAATTGTATATCCCTTGTTCAAGGTTATAAGTATATTCAAGGTGATTGAAACCCAGTGTTTGCATCGCTGTCTCGTTACAGTAGTCATTAATGTTTTGAAACAAGCCGGTGTTTATTCCATTCTGTTTTACCTCAGAGGGAGTCATCTGACTGCAGCAGCTGTTTACTTCATTTTATTGTTCGATTCTTTCATGTGTACTTCCTTTGAGTATATTCTATCTTATGAACGAATCCAACGCATGGTAACGTCACTCTCTGCAATTGCCCTTCTCAATTTCAAGTGATAAACGCTTTTGACTCAATTACTAATTTCTTACTATCCGAATTTGCCTCTGCTTTTTAGCCTGCATTACCCACATATAATTCATTCAGTCTATTCTAGAGACTTTTTCCTCTTCTAGTGTGTTGTTCTGACAGTTGGCTATGCCTCAAGTCATTTAAGAAGAAGAAGATGATGATGAAGACAGAAGGGATAGAAATAGATATCAGGGCGGAAATCGGTCTAGGAGGGGAAGGTATCAAGATATAGGCAAATACCAACCCAGATACAAGACAAGAAACGATAGAAATTATGATAGAAACTATGGGCAAAATAGTTATGGGGAATCCCAGGGGGACAATACAGGGCGCAGCAATGACTATGACGACCCTAGGCTTTATAATCCTAACGCGGGTAGAAATAATTGTGGAAATATGCACCAAAGTCCCAGCAGATATGCACAGGATAACCGTTATAACACCATCAGGTCCAGGGAAAATTGGGAAAATAGATACCCTACTGATTACGGAAATGGAGAAAGAAACAATTATCCTAGTAGTAGAACAACTTCGGTGGAGAGAGACAACACCAACCTTTAAACTGGGAGCTAGCTCGTCAAGAAGACGCAACGACGATCTCGAACAACCAAATGCGTCCAACTACGGTTTGGTTTCAGGAAAATAAGTGAAAAAGTCACGGAATCACCTGCAGTAAAATTACCTGGGGATTATTTAGTAGGATGAAAAGCCAGGGGTGCGATTCTGTAACTTCACTTCACTTTCACTCGAAGTTCACTCGAAGTTCACTTCACTTTCACTTCACTTTCACTCGAAGTTCACTTGAAGTTCACTTCACTTTCACTTCACTTTCACTCGAAGTTCACTTCACTTTCACTTCACTTTCACTTCACTTCACTTTCACTTCACTTTCACTTCACTTTTACTTCACTTTCACTCGAAGTTCACTTGAAGTTCACTTCACTTTCACTTCACTTTCACTCGAAGTTCACTTGAAGTTCACTTCACTGTCACTCGAAGTTCACTCGAAGTTCACTTCACTTTCACTCAAAGTTCACTCGAAGTTCACTTCACTTTCACTTCACTTTCACTTGACTTTCACTTTACTTTCACTTCACTTTCACTCGAAGTTCACTTCACTTTCACTTCACTTTCACTTGAAGTTCACTTCACTTTCACTTTACTTTCACTTCACTTTCACTCGAAGTTCACTTCATTTTCACTCGAAGTTCACTTCACTTTCACTCGAAGTTTACTCGAAGCTCACTTCACTTTCACTTCACTTTCACTCGAAGTTCACTTCACTTTCACTTGATGTTCATTTCACTTCACTTTCACTTCATTTTCACTCGAAGTTCACTTCAGTTTCACTTCACTTTCATTGCACATTTACTCCTTTTTCACTAGATTTTAATTTCACATTCACTTTACTTTCGTTCGATGTTCACTTCACTTTCACTTCATTTTCACTTGATTTTCACTTCACTTTCAATCCTCTTTCACTCGATTTTACTCAATTTTCACTATACTTTCACTTCACTTTCACTCAATTTTCACTTTTTTTAAATTTACTTCATTCTCTGTAAATTGTAGCTATACCTACCTTTAAATTCTCTTCAAATTTAAATTTTTTATGAGGTGAATGTTTACTATTTACTGCGCAGCTCCATTATATGTATTATTTTGAATAGTAAGTTTAACATTTACTTTAGAAGTTGGTGAACTTACAGATAATTAATATAATAATTTTATGATTTACATGTATATTCAACAATTTTAACTCTCTAAAATTATATTTTTTTAAAAATTTAAGCTATTGAAAATTGTATTATGAGTTCCTGTTAATGTTGGCTTTAATCAATTTCAACGCACTAATTACGGCGTCGTAAATAACGTGTATATAATTGTCACGTTTCTCGTCGTAATTGAAGCAAATAAAAATCTTAATAATGTTTTAATTAACAGGGTTGGAAAAAGTTGATGTTAAATAATTAAATTAGTAAATATTTCAATGTTCATTGATGTGTTTAATAATTTTGTACAAAATAATTATTTTATTAAACCCTCAATATTTAAAGTATTTGCAGTAGTTGACTCACTCAAACTCTCTTATTTAACTTATGGTAAAGTTGAAATGTAGTCAAACTATAAATTGTTATTTAATTAAAATTTTAATATTTTTTCTATGAGAAAGAAATTTTATTTTTTATTTATTTTATATCAGGTATGCAGTCCATGTAGATCTCCTTGATACGATTTTTTATTATAGAAAAATATAGGACAAATAAAAACAAAAGAATAGAAATTCTATTAGTTAATTTTATTGCAGAAAATCTTTCAGGAGAGAAGAGTCTATTGTAAAATATTGAACATATTTTTTATTTTCCAACAATTCGTAAATCTTTTTATTAAATAAAATTAATTAAACAATATTCAAATAGCACAAAATTTTGTTGACAGTTTGCAGTAAATTTGCAATGCAAACTTGTTGCAAAATGTTGTGCTATCTAAGTAGTGCCGCAAGTCAACACTAAATCTTAATTAGTATTTTTCTACTAATTAAACATTGAGGATTCGTTAACCGATTCAATAGTAAAGATTTTACTAATTTTTAGTAGAAAACTACTAATTTGGTATCAAAATATATATTAATAGAAATAGTGAATTTTTACTATTTCAATTAATAGATTGTTTACTATCAAATTATATTAGTAATTTTCAATTATTATTAAATAAGTATTTTTGTAAAAACTAATAAAATCCTTACTATTAAATTGGTAAACGAATCCGTAATGTTTAATTAGTAGAAAACTACTAATTCTGTATTAGAGAGAAAAGTCATCGCTTTCCGTCAATGCTTCTAGCTTTTGAGAAATCTGTTTCAAAAGGTCAATTTTCTTCTGATTGGTATCTTGTAAGTTTTGAAGAATTCTTTGACTTGTCTTCAAGTTATCATTCAAGATTTTCAATTTACATTTTTGATATACAGTAATGTCATTATTCGAGGAAGCCTTCCGTTTCATAAATCCTGCATACATTTTTAAAAAATTCAATTTAATTTATATAATTTAGCATTCTAAATTTGAAACAGAGATAAGTGTACACTGAGAAAACGATTGGTTTGATTGAAACATATTTTGTTTAAATCAAACTTAGAATATCTTTGATAAACAGTCAAACATAGTTAAGTTTAAATCAAATATATTTTTTGGTTGATTCAATGTAAAAATATATTTAAGTCAAACATAAATTATGGTTGATTTTAATTTATACATGTTGACTTTTATAAGTTTAAATCTAACATAAAATTTTAAAAATATTTTTAGTTTAAACCAAACAGAAAATATGTTTGAATCAAACATAATTATTCAAGCAAATAATATTTTTAAATCAAAGTTGTAAATATTTTCTATCTATTGAAATTAAAGTTTATACAAACTGGGTTGAATTAAACAAAAACGTTTAAACTAATCTTTATATTTGAAACAAGTAATTCTTTTTCTCAGTGTCATACTAATTCCAAAAAGCAAATATACGTTGTAAATTAAGGGATTACACCACTTTGAAATTTTCAAAACATTTTTTTTGCTTAAAGTACTCTTTATGGGCACAAAAATGATATGCAATTAGTTATAAATCAATATTTTAAGTAAAAAAGCAATTTTTGAATTGTACAAGCAGAGACGCGCAAAACACTACGCTGACGCTTACGCGCCGTGGCTTTTGATGGTGAATCCACACTTCGACCTAAAGGGTGAAGAGTAACGCTTTTTCGCTGCGCTTTACGAGAGATAGACAAAGACAAATATAGTTTCTATCTTTGTCTATCTCTCACAAAGCGCAACGGAAATGCGTTACGCTTCGCCTTTTAGGTCGAAGTGTGGATTCACCATCAAAATGAAGACTAGGACTGATATTCTGCTACCATTTTTAGTGTGTTGTGATTAAATTTTAAGTACACATGAGTGAAAATGGAACAAGCATAGCAGATTAGAGGTAATTTTTAAATCATCATTAATCTTAACTAAACTGTGCTTTAAATGCGTTTTTCTCAAAACTGTATTTTAAAAATCGGTGAAAGCTCTAGCTACGACAAATTTCAATAGATACTCTTGGATTCTTTTTATTTTATTTGTGATATAATTATCTAGCCAAATACGTATGGGTTTTTCGAAATATTAATACTTAAATTTTCTGGACAACTGTAAGTAACGAAATTTAGGCAAAAATACACATTTTTCCTTTAAATCGATGCTATTTTGTGAAAAATTTATATTTTTAAAAACTGCTACGTATTTCGCTAGATTTTTGGATACACAAACGAACTGTTTTTTGTTTTTTGTTCTAGCTCAAATCTGAACTAAGTTATAGTGTCCAAGGCACGAACATACATTTTTGCAGCGCTCCGCTATAAATCATCTGTCAAATCTACATTAAAAAAAATTATTATTTTTTAGTTTAATAGTAGTACAATAACCTACGGTATTTTAATTTTAATAAAAATGTTTCCATTCTTCAATAACATTTCTTGAAAAAGCGTATTTTTTAGGGTCAAAGTGATGTAACCCCTTAATAAAATTTCAATGAAATTTTTTAAATTAGTGGTATAATTACATCGCTTTGAATCAGTAAAATGTAACTAAAGCTAATTCAGATTTAGAGAGCACATTTGAAATTTTTTAATTTAAAATTTATACTTTCTTATTGTTTCAAATTTCATATAAAAATGTTTTTAATGCTCATTTTCAGTAACTTTCATAAAAGTAAATTATTATAAGATTAAAATTTGTTTGTAAATTAAACTTCGATAAATAAAACATTCATAAATATAAAAATTTTAAAATAACATATTATTTTTTAAATCTATGAACAAGTTCTTTAAAACATTTTTTACTTATCAAATTAACAATTTATTAAATATTGTTATTTAAAATTGTTCTTACTAAGTCGTTGTTGAAGTGTGCTTCCTTGAAGAGTTACTTGAGACTTATTACCATGAGACATATCTGGTTGTATATCATCCATTTTGGCATCGTCAACAATCATCAAATCTATTGTTTTAATTTCTTTGTTATATTTTTATAAAAAACTGTATAAATTTCTACATATTTACATTAATAAACTAAATATAACACTTAAATATAACAATATTAATAAAATAATAAAAAATAATAAAATAATAATTAATATAATAATAAAACTTAAATATAACACTTTCTGATAATTAAAAGTTAATTTACCATCCGAGTCCGATGAATCCGATTCAGATTTGTCTTTTTTCTCATTCCGTTTCACCTTTTGTGTTTCAATCTGTAAGATATTAAATAATTCGATTAAATCAAAATTAATTTTTAATTATAAATTATAAATATTTTTTAAAATTCTACACAACAATATTTATTAATAATGAAAATTATATTAAGGAAGAATGGACAACTAATTGACATCAAGAGACATTATATGAAAAAGTATTTAATATTATTCAATTTACTATTTTAATAATGGTTTATTATATTAGCAGGGTAGCTACAAATCAAAAAAGTAAGGAAAATCATTAGGGAAAATTTTTTTGTCAGGAAAGTGGGGGAAATTTCAAAGAAAAAAATTTTTTCATGGAAAATTTTAAAATTAAAGTAAATCAAAAATATTAATAATAATTAAATTTAAAAATGTTACGTCTTTCAATTTTCAAATATGGAAGTTTTAAGAATTTTTCATACGCTTTTCAATACCAAAAAATTGAAAACAATTTCTTCCTTCTTTTTCAAAATTTCGTCTTATTTTTTTCTATTTTTTTCATTTTCTATTTTCAAAATTTTTTTTGAATAATAATTGGTGAAGTTCTAATTGAAATATTTTAAATTATTTTGTTGTTTTAATTTATTAATAAGTAGCATATTTTTATAATACATTTTTTGTTAAGTTCATTACAAATAGTTCATAAACTTTTTTAATTTTTCTTTATCTATATATATCTATATATATATTGTATATTATTTTTTTTATACTCGCAGAATTGATTAAAATAAATTCAACTTAAAAAAATCATTAATTTTCATCATGTCATATTCCTTCTGAAAAGTAATTTTTAATGAAGACAATTTTTTTAGTTTTTTTATTATACCTGACCAGTTTTTGCTTTAGCCTTTAAGCCAGAAGTAGAAGGCATATTGGAACCAGGCAACAGTGAATTGAGAATCTTTTTTTCCCATGTTTCAGGAGGTGGTAATACTACATCATCATAATTTGATTCCATTATATTAATCAGCTGGTCATCCAAATAGTCAAATGTAACTTTTGTGCCAGGTCCTCCTCCAGTTGCCGTCAAGCTTTTCTTTTCTCTTGAATTTTTATTTTTAACGTCAGCTTTCCAATCTTTCCACACCTATTCTTAATTATAATAAAACATACTTTAACATTTTTTTTATATTATTATAATAAAAAATTATTTATTTGATAAAAAGAGAAAATTTTAAGGCAAAATTGTCTCAGTTATATTTGTTTTATTCAGTAATAACTATCTATAAAGATATTTAACATTAGAAAATTTGAATTTGATATTTCCAAAAATTAAATTTTCTTTACCATTTCCCATAATTCAGCAGTGAATATTTTTCCATTTATATCATTATTTAATGTTGTTGCTAAAATCTGCCATAAGCTTTTCTGTAATAAATACAATTATAACGTAATGAATTAAAGTAATTACTTTTGCCTCCTCGTGGAAGAAGTATTGTAATACCAACATTTCTCAAACTCGATTTTTTATGTATCTTTATGTTTTTCAACCTCAGGTGTTCAAAAATGCCATTTTTTTAAAAATGTCGTTTTGTGTGTGTTCATTAAATATAATAATTATTTAACTTCAGTTTGTCAAATTAAAAATTTTTTAAATACTTACGTTTGAAGCTTGAACAGATTTTCCTCCTTTATTCTTTTCATTTTTGACTAACTCTTTATGATTTATCATAAAGCGTAAAATTATCGCTCGCTGAACTTTCGAAATATCCTTAAAAGACATCTATCACGTTTTTTCTACACTTTTAAAATGACTTATTGATATGCGTTGATATGTCTAGGAAAAACTTAACCTTCTTTTTGTTTTTCGTGCACAACCGTTTCTACATATCAATTGTTTTACATATAATTTGTTTAATAAAGGTGGACTATATATAGAAGTAATAAATTACTGAAATAACTTCATCAAAATTATTTTTAAACTGTCGTAACTCTTTTATTCTTATACATGCTTTATTTAAAAATATTTTTTTTGTAAAAGACTTATTTTTAGAAAAAAAAGAAGAATATTTATAAAAATTGTTAAAACATTTAATCTTTGAAATAATTTGTTGTAAAAATTAAGGCACTTTTCCTATGTGACGGACGAAATTTCAGGCTTTTTTCAGGAATTTTTTTTCGGAGAAAATAAAATATAATTCTATAACTTTTTTTATATGTTTAAATTGGTATCTTAAAATATACAAAAAAAATTTTTTTAGTTATTTTAAAAATTATTTAATAATTATGTATGGGGGTCAAAGGTGACCCCACCAGAAATGCATGTGTGAACGGTGACAACTTTCTTCAATATCGTCTAAAACAAAAAAATGAAACGTAGTTTTACTCAGTACGCTTGCCGCTATCGTGTGAACCTCAATAAACAATTTATCTTAATAAATAACAAAATGGCGGACTGTTAAAAAAAAATTCAAAAATCGCCTGTTTTTACGATAGTAATTGTTTAAAAAAATAGGAAAATGTTTATGTAAAATTATTATTGAGGTTGACACGATAGCCACTCATATGTAGAATAATGCCGCCAAATTTCAGCCCGATCGGTTGAATAGATTTTGAATAAACGTTGACACCAGTTAGAAAAAGTGGTTTTGAGAAAAACGCGTTTAAAGTTTTAGTGTCAGTTTTTAGTGAAAGACCATACTTACATTAATCTCCATAATAATAAACCACTAGCTTCCTTATAGGCATAATTTCTGAATTTATTTCATTTCATTTCTCACTTCTAATAAGCAAAGGTATAAGGGTCGAGAGAAAAATAACAAAGTATGGTCAACGCAGCTATGTGGTGCCGTAATTTTCCCCAAATCTCAAATGTCATAATATTCATTTGACATAAAACCAGTTGACATAACCAATATTTGTCATAATTTTTTTGGTCATAATTTTACTTTAGCATAAATTTTAATTGACATACTAATTATTCAGCATAATTCGCATTTGACAGAATGTTTATTTAGTATAAGTTATATTCGGTATAACTTTCAATTGTCAAAATTTTTATTTGGCATAATATACATTTGTCATAATCTTTATTTGACATAATTTTCATTGATCATAATTTTAATTTGGCATAATTATCATTCATCATAAAATGTATTTGATATAATGTTTATTCGTCACATCGATTGTTTAATATAATTTTCATTTATAATAATTCTTAATTGGCATAAATTCAATTTAACATAATTGTTATTTGATATAATGTTAATTTGTCATAATTTACAATTCTCATAATGCTCATTTGTCATAATTCTTATTAGTCATAACTGTTATTTGTCATAATTACTGATTGACATAATGTTAACTTTTTATAATAAGCACTTGACATAATGTTTATTTTGCATAATTTAAGTTTGACATAATGTTCATTAGACATAATTTTAATTTGACATAATGTTCATTGTTCATAATTTTTATTTGTCATAATTATCATGCAGTATAAAATGTACTTGATATAATGTTCATTTGTCATAACTATTTTATGACATAATGTTTATTTGTAATAATTTTTAATTGGTATAACACTAAATTAGTATAATGTGTATTTGACATACTGTTCATTTGTCATAATTTTCATTTGACAAATGAACAGTATGTCAAATACACATTATACTAATTTAGTGTTATACCAATTAAAAATTATTACAAATAAACATTATGTCATAAAATAGTTATGACAAATGAACATTATATCAAGTACATTTTATACTGCATGATAATTATGACAAATAAAAATTATGAACAATGAACATTATGTCAAATTAAAATTATGTCTAATGAACATTATGTCAAACTTAAATTATGCGAAATAAACATTATGTCAAGTGCTTATTATAAAAAGTTAGCATTATGTCAATCAGTAATTATGACAAATAACAGTTATGACTAATAAGAATTATGACAAATGAGCATTATGAGAATTGTAAATTATGACAAATTAACATTATATCAAATAACAATTATGTTAAATTGAATTTATGCCAATTAAGAATTATTATAAATGAAAATTATATTAAACAATCGATGTGACGAATAAACATTATATCAAATATATTTTATACTAAATGATAATTATGCCAAATAAAAATTATGACAAATGAAAGTTATGACTAATAAGAATTATGACAAATGAGCATTTTGTGAAATGCAAATTATGACAAATGAACATTATGTCAAATACACATTATACTAAATAAGCGTTATGTCAATTGCTGATTATTAATAATAAACATTATATCAAACAGTGATTATTACAAATGACAGTTATGATTATTAAGAATTATGAAAAATGAGCATTATGTCCAATAGTCATTATGTTAAATTAGCGTTATACCAGTTAAGAATTATTACCAATAAATATTATGTCAAAAAGTAGTTATGACGAATGAACATTATATCAAATACATTTTATGATGAATGATAATTATGCCAAATTAAAATTATGATCAATGAAAATTATGTCAAATAAAGATTATGACAAATGTATATTATGCCAAATAAAAATTTTGACAATTGAAAGTTATACCGAATATAACTTATACTAAATAAACATTCTGTCAAATGCGAATTATGCTGATTAATTAGTATGTCAATTAAAATTTATGCTTAAGTAAAATTATGACCAAAAAAATTATGACAAATATTGGTTATGTCAACTGGTTTTATGTCAAATGAATATTATGACATTTGAGATTTGGGGAAAATTACGGCACCACGCAGCTATTGAGGGTTCAATAGAGCGCACCCATGGACTATTTACTTTAATGTGCTATAACTTTGTTATTATTTCGAATATCGGTCTAAGACTTTTACATGATATTTCTAACATATTGTACTTTCGCAATATGCAAAAACAAAAAAATCGATTTTTTAAAACCGTCACATAGGAAAAGTGCCTTAAAATAAACTTTAGAAAAGTAAAACCCGCTCGGTTCGGTATCTTTTTGACACAAAATTTTTCGTAAAGATTGTTATGTTGTACAACTGCTAAAATCGAAAATGTTATTTTGTAATATTGTTATTTTTTATATTTAGTAATAAAGAAACTATTTATTTGAAGTTGTACAAAATAACATTTTTGATTTTTTAAGTTGTACAAAACAACATTATCTCTGGTTGTAGAACATAGCAATCTTTACGAAAAATTTTATGTCAAAATGATACCGACCCACCCGCACTGTAACAAATATTTTTTACTTAGGGAAAGGATTGGTTAGGGTAACTAATATATATTAGCAGCACTCTTTTAACTACATGATATCATTAACTGATCGTTTTTCTCGATCTAACAATGACATTAGTAAATTGTACTTTTTTCTAGTTTAACTAAATAAACTAAATATTTTATTATTTTAATAAATATGTATATTTAACTTTTTTCTCCGTGTAGTTTTTGACTAATAAAATAGTAACCAATATTAGTAGTTTACCAATTAGGTGTGTAGTGTGTTCAATTGTAACATTAAAAATCATTAATATTCATTCTGGTTTAACGAATTTATAAAAAATATTCGTTAACGATTTGTTGGCGAACAATTTCACCATCTTCTCTTTCAATTTCTTCAATTACTTCGTCATCTTCGACATCTGGGTCTCGATACATGGCTGGATCCGGTACGCCATACCTTCTACATATGTTGTGTAAAACACAACACATATTTACAATTCTGCCTGTTTAAACAAATTGTGTCACCCACAAATTAAAATTTTCATGATGGCTTAACATTGCTTTCCAAGTTTGGTGCAAGCTTGTCGATAAGGTTTGCTTCAAGCTTGGTGTGCAATTTAAAAGTTCTATTATCTTCAAAATGTGTTAGAGGACATCAAAATTTGAAGTAAAATAACATTAAAATATATCAAAAAAACAAAATAGGGAACTTTTTATCAATACAATTCCCTTATCGGGTCCGGGTCAGGTGTTTTCGAACAGGGCCCTATTTATTCCGGTCTGATCCCTTCAGCAATTTTTCTACACGGTTATTTATAAAATAAAAGCAAATAACTATTACAAAAAGAAAGTAAAAAATCAATTTTTTATAAAAAATTGATTTTCTACACAGAACCTATTTTTATTTTACCAGCGGTTACTGGGTCATAATGTAACGCTCTTTCCTTTCTCAAACATCTCCATCTGGCTTTCAAGATGCCAATTGTACGTTCTACAATTGATCTACACGTTACAAATGCAATATTAAATCGTTCGGATGGAGATCCTCTTTCAGGGTTATGAAACGGTGTAATCAATGTTGGAGTTAAGGTATAACCTGAATCACCTATGAAAGTAAGTATATTTTTAATTTTAATTTACAACAAAAACAACAATAGCAATTGAAATATAATAAAAAAATATAATAATATAGATATTATTTTATATAATATTAAAATAATTATTATGCTGAGGGAAAAAAGTTAGCTATTGTAACTAAGATTTAGCTGCTGTAGGTAAAAGTAAACTATCTTTATAATGGAAAACTTATTTTTCTCCGTTTGTTAATTTTATACATTGTAAATACTAAAAACTTAAAGTTAAAATTTAACACGCAGATCCGTTAATTTTAAAATTAATTTATATTTAATTTTATTATTATATTTATTTAATTATTTGAGTTCTAAAACCTAAAATCCAGAAATTTCTAATTCCATCATCATATCTTCGTTCCATAAAGTTTCTTATTGCTGAATTTCTGTACACACGTTGATCGTTTGCTCTACCTCCATACCTCGCATTTATTGCTGTAATTTCATTATCTGAATTGCACACCTAATAATAATCATTTTCAATTTTAATAGTATATTAAGCAACAAGGATGTAAAGGCAGTCATTGTTTGCTTTGACGTTTGCAGCACGAGTGGCAGTCGAAGGCGAGCAAAGCGAGTCCGATGTCAATTATATTTGGAAATATCATAAATTGATTTCTTCTTTAAGAATAAATATTTTAAATTTTAAAATAAAATTCTTAATTTGCGAGTCCGACACGTGAACGAGTGCAAACGTCAACGCAAAAAATTTGGTTGCCTTTAGCACCATGTTGCTTACGATACTTTTTATTCCAAAGGCACAAACGTGGCGCTTTTAAGTTATATGACAGCTGAGTGTGAAAGCGATTCACTTGTTCTATTGTATGAAAGTGACGTTCATTTTTACCCTAGGGTGAAAAAACACATCCATCATTTTTACCCTAGAGAAAAAATGAAGGTCAGTTTCAGACGGGAGAACAGATGATGGCTTTACATCCGGCCATACCCGGCCATCAGATATCTAAGAGCGCCATTATTGTGCCTGTGGGATAAAAATTAAACCTTTGTCCAAATTATTTTTAAATTACTTAAAAAAACATCAGTGGTAAACTTAACGTGCAATATTGCCAAGCTTGCCTGAAATAGCAAAATGCCTAACCGTGAAAGGTTGTTGTAAGCTTGCCATGAAAGGTCCTGTAATCTTGACATAAAAGATTGCTACAAGATTGCAAAGAAGTCCTATAAAAATTATTTCCAAAAATTAATATAAATTAATTAAATACGAACGTCAAAACAATCTGCAAAATAGAAAAATAATAAATAAATTTTTTTATTTTCCTAAATTAAAAAAATTTTTAAAACTGCAGCAAGTTTGCCGCAATCTTGCCACAAGCTCACAGAAATCTTTCACAGCAAGTTGGTCGAAATCATTCGTAGTAAGTTTGCAACAATCTTGTAGCAATCTTTCATGTCAAGATTGCAGGAACCTTTCATGATGAGCTTACAACAACCATTCACGGAAAGCTTGCCATAGGTGGGATATTTTCATATCTTAGGCAAGCTTGTGGAAATCTTCCGCTGAAAGCTTGGTAATATCGCACAATAAACTTGCTGCAAGCTTGTTGCAACTTTCCGTGCTATTTGGGAATAGAAATTTGAATAGGGTAGAGAGGCCAGTTATCAAACATGTCCTGGTTATCAGACATATTAATATTTTTTATAATGTTAGAAAAATGCGACTTCCTATTAATACCGTAAAGTGGGGTTATTTCGCTCATTTTCGGGTAAATTCGCTCAACGGCTTTTTGCTTCAAATTTGTTTTAAAATAAAGTTTGATGTTTTTTATTACTTTCATTAACAATAAAAAATATTGTACTTGTTAATAAAAATATCAAATTTTAGTATAAAGCTAATTTGAAGCAAGAAAAACCAGTGAGCGAATTTACCCTACATGAGCGAAATAACCCCATCTTACGGTATATATTATTTTATTTTAAAAAGTTAAACGGTTTCTTATGAGTGGCAAAGAAAACATTATAGTAAAAAGTAACTCGAACTAAAAAACAATTATTTAATTTTATAGTGTACAAAATCTACAACTTTCGAACATTTTTGTTACTAAAATGTTAGAAAGTGATTATTTTAAAGTCTGTAAAATTGTCATTTTATCATTTTTGGCCTCAAAACTGCGTTATATTGTCAAAGTATACTTCACATTAATTAAGTGAGACAAGAAAATTCAAGTCTTAATAATTATTTTCCACAATAATTAAGTAATGTTAATTAGAACAACTTTTTTACTATGCGTCAATTATCGGATTCGATAAATAGATGGTAATTTGCATTTTTGTGCCACCTATCAAATACGAGTCTACCGGAGTTGTGTAATTAAGTGTAACCTCAAAATCAGCTATCCAGACTTTCTGTTCGCAATTTGAGAAATATTTCTTATTAATTTAAGTAAAAATTTATTGATAATTTTATAGGTCATCAAGATATGATTTATATACCTGCGGATAAAGCTTTAATGGTATTCATTTTTGACTCGATCTCTTAGATTTTGACATGTCAAAAATGAGTCCATTTTATCCCTAGGGCTAAAAGACAGGTCAAAAATGAGTCCATTTTAGCCCAGTGCTAAAATGAGAAGCCATATTAGACCGGGACAAAAAGGAACGCCATTACAGCTCTATCCACAGGTATCTAAAACCGCCTCTGCGGGCCTGAGGGCTGAAAAAGATTTTTATCCTACAGACACAAAAATGGCGCTTTTAGATATCTGACGGGCGGGTATAATGCCATTCATTTGTTCTCCCGTCTGAAAGTGACCTCCTTTTTTCTCTAGGGTAAAAATGAACACATGATGCATGTGTTTTTTTCACCCTAGTGTAATAATGAACGTCACTTTCATACAATAGAACAAGTGAATCTCTTTTACACCCGGCTATCAACTAACCTAAAAGCGCCACATTTGTGCCTTTAGTCCCTTGTTGCTTAATATACTACTATTAATAAATATGAAATAAAAAAGCTGTTAACTAAAGAATGTTTTATTAAAATGTGTTATTAAAAGATGTTATTAATAAATATGGGTTCTGTTTTAACTGTAATTTATTTTTATACCCCTTTTTTCATATTTTTGTTAAATTTTTTCGTATTTGATGAAAATTAAACAACGCTATAACTTTTAAAATTGTCAGGCATTTTTGCGTGTCCGATAAGTAGGGTACGATGATTGTATTTCCGATTTTTTTCGTGTCCGATAACTGATGCAAGTGGCTTCACTTTTTATTTCCCTTATATTTTTCTAAAAAGAAAGTTTTTAACTTCAACAAAGATTTTATATGTTTCTAAAGAAAAATTCATTTATATTCAACGACTTGACACTAACTGTCTGATAACTGGCCCTTCTACCCTAGTTAGATCGACTTAACATGTAGACACATACGATCATTGCATTTAATGAGTAATATCTCTTCCTATTAAAGTACGTTTCCTCTATTTCATTCCTTGGTGAAACTATTGCAATAAAAGTTCCATCTATCACTCCAACAACGTTTGGGAAATGGAATTTGTTAAAAAATCTACTCAGAAAAAAGTAAAGTAGTAAGCAAAGCATCAAAGAAATTAAATAGGGAACAATTAATAGCGAATTAAATATTGATTAAAATTAAAATTATCAGTCACTTTGTAACCTATTATATAGTCATAATTAAATTATATTTTCTTTATTATATAACAATTCAATAGCCATTAACTAATATTTTGCAGCAAATCTTGTATGGACTGAGTTTAATAAAGTGAATATTAAATTTTTAAATAAAATTTCTTTCTGTATAGGTATATATAAAATATGCATAAATAATAAATTCGTGTAAATAACTACGTGTCAGAAAGTACACTTTTATCAACCCAAAAAAATAAAAATGAGCAAATACCTTGCTTGAGTATTAGCTATTTGCTCATGTGTTTGTGGAAATTGTATCCAATTGTGTGATATATGTTCACATGCAGTTATTGCGTTGTGAATACTTCGACTTATTGATGTCTGTGACATGCAAGTTTTAAAAGAACCTCCTATTACTCGTTGATAAGATCCAGTTGCGAAAAAATTGATGGCAGATAATATCTAAATCGTATGAAACCAAAACAATACTGCAATGTGTAATAATATATAGTATATAGAGGTGTGCAAAAATTTTAATTTTTCGAGTCGAGCCGAGTCGAGCTTTTTATAATCTCCAAATTCTTTAGAATATTTGAATAGTTTCAAGTACTCAAAATTTTCGAGTACCTAATTAAGAAGTCAATAATTGATAAGTAATTAATACCTAATTAATTAAAGTTATACGAAATTTTCCAGTATTTGATACATCGATGAAGCCTATAAGCTTGACAAGGCTTAGCCCGAAAAAAAGTCGGCCTGGTCCGAATTTTTAACATTTTTTCACAATTCTAATATAATATAATAGTGTAAATATATTTTAAGCAATTCTTGAATAATAACCTTACTCTATAAAACTGTATCAGTAGAAATTCTCTAATTCATCACTGTATTTTCACAAATTTAAATAAGTGGTAGATTAATACCTGATTACTCAGTGAATTTTAAATATAGAATTAGATAACATTCACTTATTTACAAATATATTTTTACTGATTTCAATATTTATCACTGATTTTGATTTTAATTAAAAGAGTGTAAACAAAATTTATGAGACAATATGAATTTTATAAAATAAAATAAATACACTAAAAAATGATATATAAATAAAATTCATAGTCCATTATTTAACAATGATTCAATATAATTTTATACATAAACAAAATAATTTTTACTTCAACAAAATAAATTTGCAAAAATTGATTATATATTAAAATTAATTATTATTACTGTTAATTTGAAGTGAATAATAATTCTTTCATTCAAATGTTTATTTATTTTATAATGGTTGAGTGTAGAATCATTTGAATTAGTTAAATATTTTAGTGTATTTATTTTCTTACAATATAAATCCTCATAAAATTGTAATCAATAATAAATGCATTATTTTTATAATTATCAGGCTAAAATTTTTTTAAATAGTAATTTGATTTTTATAATTATAATTTACAATATTTCCTACAATAACAAAATAAATTATATAAATACCTGAACTTCTGAAGAAATCGAAGTCATTCTTTGCGTTTGTGGCATAAATGGATTCAATTCATCAATAAAATCTCTTGCTGCCATTTTAGGCAATCTAAAATATTAATATGTGATATTTTCAATGCACATATCAATTAATCCTCATAATCAAAGCTATACTGTATGAAAGTAAATTTCAAAAAATATATCGACTTTATGATTGAAATTAAGTTAATAGTTTTTTGAACGAAACATTTAATTGTAGATAAAAATAATGCTACATGAAATTTTCCATATTTTTTTTAACAAATTAGCATAATATAAATACCTAACCGTTGTGATACCTATATAATTTTCGAAATTCATTTTCTGATAAATCAAACGGATCTTGCGTATCTCGTAAACTTCTCCTATTTGTTCTAAGTTCTCTGTTTGCATTATTATTTATACGTTCCACTTCTTGGAGCAAAAAATAATCATCCATTTTGAATGTTCTTCCAGCTATTGAATTAATTCTTCCTATACGTCAATTACGGTTAGTTTCGAACAAATTTTCAAATAATGACACTTTTACAAAATTCAATAATAATAATAGGAAATAATATTTATTAATATCAAATATAATAATAATAATATTTATAAAAAAATATTTTCTTTATAGATATTTAACTACTTACTTGAAAAATATAATTATATTTTATTAGGTTTAAACGATATTTCAGAAAAAATCTATACACAAATTATAAATCATTTGTTAACCAATAAATGACTGTTATTCAATAATGTTCACTCCATTCAAATAAATAGAGCTGTCATTTGAAATTTGACTTTTCAAAATGTCGAAGGGAAAAAAGCAGTGTACTTTCGAGCAAAAAAAATTACTTGTCGACTTTATGCTATCGCATAAAAAGCTCGCAACAGGGAAATTATCCGGCAACAGTTACAGGACAAAAGTGGTAAAACCTTAGTAATATTTCGATATAGATTTCATGATTTTATTTTGACGGACAATTCTGTTCTAAACATGCTTTTGGCAAAATAATTAATAAGAAGTTGTTCAGTTAGTTAAATTCAAATGCGCCTCCCTTTTATTAAAAAATATATAAATAAAATTTTGTAGAATGACTTATACGAACGGCTGACATTGTCCTTAAACGCTGTCAAAGACGGTGCTGTAAAAAACGAAGAAGGTTGGAAAAGGGTGAAAATATTTCATTTAAATTTTTTATTTATACAGAATACAATATATATTTTATACATTTTTTTAATTTTATTATTTATTTTCTATTTTTTGTATTACGTATAATTTATAAAATGTTATAATATAGAATTCAAATAATATTATTATATTATTTTATGCATTTTTCTTATATTGAAACTAAATGAATAACTAATTATTTGAATTATAATTAAAGTTTACTAATTAATTAATTAACTAATTACTTTTTTAAATTTCTCAAAATTTTAATTTAATTATTTTTTATTAGTTATATTAATTAATTTTTAATATATTATTTATTATGAAATATGTATTAATTAATATTTAATTTTATTAATAAATAATTAATTTTATTAATATAACATTATTAATTAATTAATTTTAATTATTTTATTTATTTATTTATTATTTAAATTTATCATAAATTTAATTTTAATTTAAAACAAAGTTTAAAATTTATACCTTAAATCTTTTTAGATTTTTAAAATTGATTAATTAATTAACTAATGAATTACTAATTACTAATAAACTAAAAATTCATTATATTTCTAAATCGTTAAGAATTATAAATATTTAGACCTGGGCCGACCTCAAAAGAAATACAAGAGATAAGGAAGACAAAAGGAGGGCACAGATTAAGAAAAATGAAAAAGTTACACTGAAGCTTAGTGACATTGAAGAATTAATTGTTAAGAACATATTACCTAAAGAAAGCTTTGGATCAAATGAAGTGCCAGAACTCGGATTCAGAATAGCTCCAAGAATGAATCAAAAATTTCAGAAGGTAATAATTATAAAATATTATTTCTATTATTCTTATTATTATTATATGAAAATTAAAATGTGGATTATTCTGAATCAAAAGTAATCTATATTACATCTATTACTAAATTAAAATTACTTTTAGGTTTCTGGTGGAATAGAAATTGCTAAAGGACAAGAACTTGAAAAGAAAAAGCTTGACAAAAAGGAGGAAGTGGAAAAGGAGGAAAATGAGATTATGGAAATCAAAGACGAAGAGGGATACGAGGATGAGGAGGAAGACTATAGCGAAGAAGGTGAGGGAGATTTGCATGACGAAAAAGAAGATGATGTAGACGAAGAGATGGAGAATATCTTTAGAGAAATTGAAAGTAAAGGTATTCTTCTTATTTTATTAGTTCACAAATAATTTAGAAATAAATATTATAATTAAAATGGGTATCATTTGACATTTATTAAAATTAATAAATTTCTTGATAATTTGTGTACTTAATAATTTAATAATTTAATGGATAATATAAATAATAAATTAATAAATAAATAACAATAATATTATTCTATTGTGTTGCAGAGAAACTATTAAACTTTCATAAGAAAAGTCCATAAATAAGTTTCCTTTATTTTAAAAATTAATTTCAATAAAAACCAAATTAATATTATTAATATTTAATATTATCAAATTATTTTAATTATTATTATTGTTATTCTTTCAATGAATTTTTAATTTTTACGTTTGAAAAAGTGTCATCATTGTTCGATCCTAATTTAAAATATTCATTTAAAAAGTAAATATTTATAAATTTGTGATATAAAATTTAATAACGTTACATTTTGTGCAAAAATATATCATTTACCACAAATTTAATGTTTTATATAAAACTAACATGAAAATTAAAGTTCTTTCTTATTTATAAATTTATCAAATTTCGAATTAATTTATAATAATTTTCAAAGTTTCATTACTAATATATTTATAATGCTTGGGTGTAAATATTTTAGAAAATATTAAAATTTACTATAATATTCGTTTCATTTTTTAATTTTGTAGTATTACCTCCGGAAGCAAAGCCGGAAATGGAAAAAACTCCAAAACGTCTATGTGTAGAATCCGATGTTCGTAAACCAAAAAAGATGAAATTGGAAGGTAATTTATGACTTCTGAAGCACACAGTAATTTTTATTTCATGTTTCCCACTTGATACTATTATAATTTTTTTTCGTCATTGCAAAGGATTTTGAAATGATTGTGTTCTTATTTTTTTTATTACAGATATTATATCAGTACAATATTTTAAAATATTTTACTTACCGTGCAATAAATAAAAAATGATTCATTTTGTTAATAACATTCAAAATATTTTTTTTTATTTACACATTTTCAATAAAAAATTTTGCTTCAACGACAAAATCGTAAAGAAGCTATGCGTAAATCTAGATAGTTAGACGTCTAGAAAATAAAATTCTGCTGCATGTGCATATATACCTAACAAGTATGTGAAATTGAGGGTGTCGATTTTTTTACTTTAACCTGTCATTTCTCGATAAATTTTTAGTATAGGTCAAGTGTTTCAATGCTATGTAAATGTGTGATACCTATGTTATAAAAACTTTTCTGCATATACATTACATATATTCAAAAAAAACTTATATTTTGTCACTCATATATATTAAAAAAACTTATTTTATATTGAAATTTATCTAATTTTTAAAATAACTTTATATACTTCTATAGATACGACAGGCAGTTACAGCGAAGAATTAAAATGGAAAGAAGAAAAGCAGAATTCTTCAGTGAAAGGTACGTTTTGAAATAGGAACGTTTAGCAGTTTTTGCCCTGAAAAAAGTATATTCTAAATTTAAGAAAGCATACTTAAATAGGCGCCAAGAATATTCCCCACTTAAATTAAGTGAAAAATATTCTTACAATAAGAATATTTTTCTTATTGTAAGAATATTTCCCACTTAGTTTAAGTGGGGAATATTCTTGGCACCTATTTAAGTATACTTTCTTAAATTTAGAATATATTTTTTTCAGTGTGATAAATTCGAATCATTAATAATTGGGTCAAAATTTCTAAAATGGATTACCTAAAACTTATAAAAAGTAAATAATTCTCAACGTAAAATAATTTGTTATACTCCTAATGTGCTTAAAATATATTAATGAAATTAGTATTGGAAAAAAATTTTCTCGTTAAAATTATTAAAAGTTTAATTTTTGCAATCTGAAATAAAAAAAATTTCTTTTCTCAAGACCTGGTTAATCAATTTCAAAATAAAAGGGTTTTTCTCGTCGTGGAATCCAGTATTCAAGAATAATTTTTATTTAAAAAATTTTCCTTTTGCCATAGTTTTTTAAATTGTTTATTTACAAAATCTTAATAAAACATTGTGTAACTTTATGTCCTCTCAAAGATTTCAAAATTGTTTTATATTCCATATTCATTTCGGAGTGTAAAACCGATGAGAAAAAAATGTCACTCAATAAGAAAAAAATGAATTAACAACAATTATTTATTTGTGAAATTTTCAAATATGTAATAAGAATAAATATTATTTATTATACAAAATAACTACGCCTAAGGGGACGAGAAAGATGAACACTGTAATTGTGCATCGTTTTCAATAAAGAATATTATTAATTATTCAATTATTGTACATATAATTAAATAATTATTGTTATTCAACTTATTTCTTATCGACATTTTTTTTCTCAACGGTTTCATTCGGTTAGTGGAATATGAAACATTTTTTAAATTTTTGATAGGAAATGAAGAACACAATTTTTAGTTAACATTTCATAAATAAGAAATTAAAAATAAATAAAAATCAAAACTTCTTTAAACTGAAATTATTTTTTAATACAGCGAAATCCTTTTTTAATTTTTAATATGGTCAACTGGAGCTTGAAAAAAAAATTTATTTGACTGTTAAAAATTTTAATTGTTTATAACTTGAAAAAACCTTATTTTTCTAAAAATTTCAGTCTTATTTTAACCACACGAGGAGTAAAAGAATGATTTAACATTAAAAATTAAATTTTTTTATGTTGATGCTCAGTTTGAGAAATTCTAACACAATTAAATATTTATCTTTATAATTATAACCATTTATTGTTAAATTATTAAATATATTTTTATTATAATTCCTCGACAGATAAAACAGCATTACAATTAATGCAAATGAAATTGGACCTGAAAAGGCAAGATATAGATTTAAAGAAGAGAATGTTTGAATTTAAGAAAAAGAAACACGAAGAACAATTACCAATTTTTAAGGAGATTTCAAGATATCTGGAAACGATTGCTAATCAAACTGATAGTTTTTTCTCGCATTAGTTATATTAAATAAATTATATTTAATTACCTATATTACATTTTTTAATTCTTTAATTCTTTACACGGAAAAAATTTATTCAAGAATTATTCCTGAATTTGTTCAAAATTGGAGGATATGAGAAAAATTTAGTAGGAGTTACAGAAATTTTCTAGAATAACTCTGAAAACTATTTATATAAGAATTAATATGAATGTAAATAAGGCTTTAAAATTTCTCTGGATTTATTTTTGAACTGTTTCAGAATACGAAAATTTTAATATGCGAGAAAAAAATCAGGCCCTAGCGGTACTCTAACCTAGGACCTCGAGGTTACGAAGATTCAGTTTTGCCAAAGTACTACGTAACCATATACTGTAGGGAAGGCTGAAAACATATCTAACTACCATGTTATTAGGTCGTTACGTTAGATATGTCTTCAGCCATCGCTACAGTATATGGTTACGTAGCACATTGGTAAGTCTGAAGCTTCGTAACTTCGATGTCCTAGGTTCGAGTACCGCGAGGGCCAGATTTATTTCTCGCATATTAAAATTTTCGTATTCTGAAACAATTCCAAAATAAATCCAGAGAAATTTAAGAAGTCTTATTTACATTCATAGTAATACTTATATAAATGGTTTTGAGAATTATTCCAGAAAATTTCTGTAACTCCTACTGAATTTTTCTCATATCATCCACTTTTAAACAAATTCAGGAATAATTCTTGAATAAAGCTTTTCCATGTAATAAGTTCAATTCATCAAAATAATTTATGTCATGTTTGAATAAAAAATGATAAGTTTATTACAATAAACTATTCGTAATTTGAAGATTTTCTGCAATAATAATTAATGGTGGGCGGAAATCTTTTCGCAATCCATTTTTCCCAATAGTTAAAATTCCAAACCTATTATTATTCCACCGTACATTTTTTTCAACATATTTTTTTCTCAACGCACACTTTTTTAAAAATATTTTCCTTTCAACAAATCTTTTTTTCAATGTTCTTCTATTAATCATCCACATAACAAAAGGATATCCCTGGGATATCCCATGGATATCTTACAAAATTATATATCCCAGAGATATCTTTGATATCCATGGGATATCTCTGAGATACACTGTAAAAAAGAGAGTTAAATTTTAACTCCCGACTGGATTCTATAAAAGTCCCAAGCTTTTGGATTTGGAGCAAAGGGAGTTGATGATTTGTGAGTTGATTTTATACTAAGTGAGTTAATGCTTGAGAGTTGATCTAATGGTTAACTCACTTTTGGAGTTGATTTTTAACTCGAAAAACTTAACTTCCAACTCCGGTTGCCATTAACTCCCTAAAGTTTTTACAGTGTATCCAAATTTCAGTCCCATGGGTTACTCGCTCTCAACATCTCACACGGGATATTCAATGTACAGCATTAAAAGAATTACTAATTTAAATATGTTAAAATATTATTTTAACTATAAATTTTTGCAACCCTGTTAATTAAAAAATTATTAAGATTTTTATTTGCTTCAATTACTACGAGAAACGTGACGATTATATACACGTTATTTAAGACGCCGTAATTAGTGCGCAAAAACTAAATAAAGCCTACAGTGATAGGCGCTCTGAATAACATTTTCAATCGCTTACATTTATTTAAATAATCTATTTTTTGGTAGTTTTAATTTTTGAATCAGCAGCTTAATCAAAAAGTTATCAATCTAATAATCTACATGTTCACTACATGTTCACTTATTTCTAAAGAAAATGGCAAATTTTATATTCAAATGAATACAAGATTGAAGCCACGCAGTAATTGGTATCATCTTAAAAAAATTTCAATTTGAAAAGAATTAAAAGATAAGTATAGTCATAATTAATCAAAAATAAAATAAATTTTAAATAAAGTAAAATGAAAGTAAGTATAGTCACAATGAATCAAGAATAAGGTAAATTTTAAATGAAGTGAAAGGAATGTAAAGTGAGAGCAAAGTGAAAATCGAGTGAAAGTGGATTAAAAGTGAAGTAAAAATCGAGTGAAGTGAAAGTGAAGTTAACATCGAGTGAATGTGAAGTGAAAGTGATATGAACATCAAGTGAAAGTGAACTTCGATTGAAAATGAAGTGAAAGTGAAGTGAACTTTGAGTGAAAGTGAAGTGTAAGTGAAGTGAAAATGAAATGAACATCAAGTGAAAGTGAAGTGAAAGTGAAGTGAACTTCGAGTGAACTTTGAGTGAAAGTGAAGTGAACTTCGAGTGAACTTCGAGTGACAGTGAAGTGAACTTCAAGTGAACTTCGAGTGAAAGTGAAGTGAAGTGAACTTCGAGTGAACTTCGAGTGAAAGTGAAGTGAAAGTGAAGTGAAAGTGAAGTGAAAGTGAAGTGAACTTCGAGTGAAAGTGAAGTGAAAGTAAAGTGAAAGTAAAGTGAAAGTGAAGTGAACTTCAAGTGAACTTCGAGTGAACTTCGAGTGAAAGTGAAGTGAAAGTAAAGTGAAAGTGAAGTGAACTTCAAGTGAACTTCGAGTGAAAGTGAAGTGAAAGTGAAGTGAACTTCGAGTGAAAGTGAAGTGAAGTTACAGAATCGCACCCCAGTTTTTTTTGTAGATGCAGGGGCGGATGTTAACATTATAAAATCAGACGCGTTAAGCCCTGATGCGCCAGTTAGAACCTCTAAAGCATCGTACATGACAGGAGTGTCAAAAACTAGATTTTACACACTAGGCACAGTAGAAATTACGATATTTGACAAATAATATATTTTTCATGTAGTAAAACCTAATCTTAAAGTAAAAACAGATGGTATAATAGGAAGACCTTATTTAAATGTCTTTTACAATTTTTTAATAACGACGTCTAAGCCAGTACAACCTATCCCATTCATAGATCAGGAAACACATACTAATTACATTACGCCTAATGCTAGGAATTACGAATTTGATCAACGAAGTGTAGTAAACCACGACACTTTCCAGGAACCATACGAAGCACACAATGCAAATTTTATTAGATGGGAAAATAAAGAAAATTATGATGATGAAGAATTTTCAAACAACAGATCAATGACGGATAATGAAACATCTTATAAACCTAGAGATGTATATGACAACAGAAGTCATTTTCCAGCATGTAATACAATTGAACTTAATGAAATTGGAAGAGGGCAACCCACGGTAAAGTTAGAAGTAAATTATCTTGTAGGTGATAAAACTCAACTTTTTGAAGATAATGAGGTTAAAATAAATATCATAAAAGCTGCAGTATTGCGACCTGATGCGCCAGTAAATACAAATGACGTAACGTGTATTAAAAGTGTTTGTTGGGAAGATTTATATACAATAGGGACAATAGAATTAGAAATTCTTGGAATCAAATCTCTTTTCCACGTAGTAGATTCCACATTTCCTATTTCAGCAGAAGGACTATTAGGAAGACCATTTTTATTAAAAGAAAAATCAAGTAGCTGATTTCTATATAAGACACAGAAATCGCAATTAAAATCATCAGAATTGAAAGGTGCTTAGAAAAGAAGGCAAACAAGAACAATGCATATTAATCGATAAAAATGAAGATTTATTAATAACAATATTAATATTGATAATATTAATAACAATAAGCAATATTAACAAATATTAGGGAATAACCAAAATTTATAGATTAAACAGCATTTTAATCTTAATTACATAACTTTGTAATGTAACATTTAACGTAAATGAATAAAAACAATGGGATTAATTATTATTTGATAGGGTATGAGATACATATATACATTCAGAAATATATTACAGGGATCACATTTTATAAACATCAAATGTACAAAAATACACAAAACTAATAGGTTACTTAAAACAATTTAGCTATACATTTAATTTTCAGAGTTATAATATACATGGTTTAATCACATAACAATTAAGAATTTTAATATTAGACTTTTTATCATAAAAAAGTGGGTATAATTTATGAACAATTAAAACATCATATTGTTCTAACTCTAACTACTTAAACTGAATATTTAGAACTAACAAATATATGAGTAAAAAATAACTAACCTGGTTCTATTTACGCTAATCGAAATTATTTAACATAGGTAACTATAAATACTGGAAATAAGTTTAATTTTAAATTATAATCAAAAAGGGAAATTTCGTAAAATTCAAATAATTTTTTTTTGTGATCAGCAACAGAAACTGTATGCTTTTCACAAAGATCATTTATACTTTCAAAAAAAATTTATTTATGCTGAAATTTTGCTTTTAAATAAGGTAATTTCTATTATTTGGGTCTCAATTCCAAAAAATTTATTTATTCATTTTCAAGTGATTTTCAAAAATCTAAATCAATTTTTTTTAAAAGTGATATAGTCTGCATGCACTTAAATATTAAAAATTTTCATGTGAATATATTGTTCAAAATTTTATTTCAAAAAACTGTTTTTATTTAACCATTTAAAATTTTTGTTTAATTAAAATTAAAAACTGGTGCTAAATTAATTGCTATACATTCTATAATTTTCATTTTAAAAACAGTAAGTATTTAAAAAGAAAATTCCTTTTTTTCAGCAGTACAATGAATTTAACATATTTCAAAAGAATTTTTAAAATCATCATTTAAGTTATGATGAAACTAAGAAATATTAAAATTTATTTTTAATATATAAATATTATTTAGAATATTTAAGTAAAATTATCATAAACAATTCTAAAAATTTTGTTTCAAAATCATATTATTTTTTTATCATTCATTCTTTCTTAAATATCAAACCTTCAAAAATAAATTTATTTACAAAAAAATTTCAGAATAATTAATAAATCATTCTTTTCTATATTTAAAAGTAGTATATCAATAGATATTTTTGGTCAATTTTTCAACAATAAAATGTGATCACATATTATAATTCTAATAATTAAAAATGAATAAAATCTTTTTTTATTGTTAAACTAATTAACTTCTTTATCAAGGGCTGTCAAGGGACGACAGCAAGAAAAGAGAGAGGTTTAGGGGTTGGAGAACATTTTTTTTTAAATACTTTATCTCCAACATGTTTTTGTAATATTATTTTACATATATATATATATATATATATTTATATAAAGACAAAAATAAGATTTTTTTTCTCCCCATTTATTTTTTTTTCTTTTATTTCTTCGTCTACAATTCAGAACATAACAGTTATCAATTGTTTTAATTTTTTTTCTCTTTGGGGGATTTACGAATAAAAATATCAGTATGGACATGTACAGAAATATACAACACTTTTTTTTCTTGGATTATTATGTAAAAGTAACTAAGTGTTAATATTTCAATTTCTTTTTAATTATTTTAAAGTACATCCATATACTTGAATTTCTGTGTTATTTTTTTTTAATTGAGCAAATTAGTAAACTTTTATAAATGATAATTATATAATAATTTTAGAACTAATCAACTTTAACAAAATATCAGCTTCTAAAATTTTTTTTTATAAACTTATTTATTATTTAATCAGAAAACAAGGAAATTTAATAATTTCTTGGTTTTGCTTTTTACTTTATTCTTTTTGTTTCTCAATTTTTTCAAGAAAAATATCATTTTTTTTATTATTTCTTTTTGCAGGCACAACATTTTTTTTTCTCTTTTAAAAACGAGAACTTATTTGACCTTTCCCTAAAAATCTTCCTAAAACAAAAAAAAGAGGAAACGATTATTTATCATTATAAAAGGAAAATCAGTTCTCGTTAGAATTTTTTTTCAGCTACTCTACAAACTACAACATTTTTGCGATCTTGGACAATTTGTAAACATTAAAAAATGTAAAACCACTAAAGGACTCTTTGTAAAAAAAATTATAAATAGATGACATCAAGCCTACACAGGCTGTCAAGGGAAGTCAGTCAGAACAAAGGGGGGTATTTGTTACGGACCGAATTCCGTAAATTTTTTAATTTTTTTTGTTAAATATTATTTATTAAAAATAATATTTGTTAATTAATACTACAAAAATGTTGTCAATTATACATCAACAACATACACAACACACACACACATATAAATTTTTTGATACTAAAATAATCAAATAATATTTCAAATTAATTTAAAAACTATTCATAGTTTTAATTTTTATTTATTTTAATTTTGAAATCAATGGTTATTTCGCAAATGATTTGAGATTATTGAACTTCATTTTGCGAAATAACACGATATATTTGTGAAACTATTTCGCTAATTGTGGGGCCTACAATGTATAGAAGTTGCAACATTAATTTGAAAAATTAAGAAACATATAAATCATAAAGGTAATTTAGGTGGTTGAACCGATTACGCCACGCTTGAAATGCAAGTTTTGCTAAAACTCGCATGGAAACAACGAGGTGTTGATTGCAAAATCGACCCACCCACTACTTAAAATAACATATAAACAGGGTGTGATCGTTGCCACCGAATTATTCTTCGAGGAGTCTTAATTTGTTTTTTCCGCAGAGCGGATGTATTTACCGCAAAAAGCGGATGATTTTAAAGTTTTACTCCCACTGAGAGTGGTTGAGATTATTGTTTATTCCCCGCAGTAAGGATTGAAATTGTCAAATTATCTAAAATTATAAAGTGTATATTCCACAATTTGTGAAGTCGACTATCATATAAAAAGTTCATTGAAAAAGGAAGATTATTTTATCAAGTACAAAGTGTTATAAATGTAAAAAAGTGCAGAATCTTTTCTTATTTTTAAAAGTATTTATTATTAACACAATTGTTTATATCTCAACTTAACTGTTTGAAAATTCAGGTTGAAAACACTATTACACTTACTTCAAATACACGAATTATTTTCTTGTTGTTAAAATCTTTCTTTTATTATTGATCTCTTTATTGTGCTTGCAGTAAATTATTTTTTTGTGAGACTTGAATTGCTAATTCAAGTAGCTTAACGTAATAGCCGTTTTAATTTGTTGTGATAATTACGTTTCTATTTACTCAATCACCTTTTTGATGTCTATATTATATCTCGCTTTTTGATCAATTTCACTAAAATACCGTCTATCCGGGTTTATTGAATGAATAATATTCTAAGTGATAGTCTATTACCTTAATCTAACTTTGTTAGCGAAGAGCAATTTACGCTTTCCAAATAAGCGGAATTGTTAATAATAAAAATTAGTATTATTTCTAACTTTATTATTTTCTCGTCAAATTATCTATTTCATTTTCTTTTGTTAATTAACTTCCGTCTTTAACACACAAAAAGAAGTGAATTTTTTAAAACCGTCATTATTTATATTTAAAGATTAAAAAAAATTAAAATGTTGGTTTATTATTATAGTTTTTATCATTAAACAATTAATTTTTTTTACTTTTTGGTGCATGTTCAGAAGAACTTGGTATGATTGTATCTTGATTTATTTCATTATTATCACTTTCGTTATCATAAGGATTTTTCGATGTGTATTCAATGTTTTTGGAAGCACTTTTATTCTTCAGAGATTTTGAACCTATTCTTTTAATTATTATATATTTATTTATTTATTTATTTAACATATAAACGGGCAGTGCCCTATCGTACAATCGTACTACATATAAGATGGTGAGAAAAAAATATTAAACGAAAAGAACAAATTAAATTAATACGAAGCTGTGAAGCTAAACATTTGATCCAAAAATAATAGTTCGCAAGTTTCTGGTAAATGAACTAAAAGATAAACCGTAAAAATCGACACTATTGTGATACTGATTTTCCTCCCTACTTAGCCTTATTAAGGCTGAATTATCACAATGTACAGTTCTGTGAAACGATTGTCTGAGCAGAGAAGGATTTCGGACAAGTCTAAAAGGAACTGAAAATTTTAATAGAGACAAATTGGGAGAAAAATTTATGAATCCGTTAATAATTTTAAACAAGAAAACTAAGTCATGGTATAGAAATCTACGTTGAAGCAAAGGCATGCCCAGAATCCTTCTCAGCTCAGAATAATCGTGCGCATAAAAATCGTAATGCAAACCGGTCTGTCGCGCAGCAAATCGCAGAAATTTGTTTTGAACACGCTCCAGATCGGTAACATAAACTTCTTGATAGGGCGACCAAATCACTGAAGCAAATTCAATGATAGGTCTGACTAAAGAAAAGTAAAGTATTATATATTATAGCACCTTAAATTTCAACTATATTGACAAAATTGTCTAAATATTTTAAATCAGTTTTGCGTGAACCATTCTATTATATTATTATTTACTATTATTATTGTAA
The DNA here is from genome assembly GCF_019393585.1 of Leptopilina boulardi. Taxonomy (NCBI): domain Eukaryota; kingdom Metazoa; phylum Arthropoda; class Insecta; order Hymenoptera; family Figitidae; genus Leptopilina; species Leptopilina boulardi. The sequence continues at coordinate 1,025,655 of NW_026137709.1, forward strand.
TTATAATTATGATTATTTCATTATTTATTTATTGAGAATTTTATTCTGAAAAAAGCAAAATTTTTAAAAACGTAATTATTTATATTTAAGAATTAAATAAAAATTGAAAATCTTGGTTCATTATTACAGTTTTTATCATTAAGCAATTTATTTTTTTACTTTTCGGGGCATGTTTACTAGTGCTTGGTAGGATTGCATCTTGCTCCATTTCATCATCAGTTTCGCTATCGTCAGGATTTTTATATATATTTTTTATCTTCTCAGAAAGTCCTTTATTCTTCGGAGACTCTTAATATTAATAATATTTTTTAATTATTATTGTTTTTATTTATATTAATTATTGTTATCATTATCAATACTATTGTTTTTATAATTAGTATTATTATGATTATTTTATTTATTTTTTAATATCTTTATATTTTTAACAATTAAATAAAATTGGAAATCAGGATTTTTTGATAATTTTTTTTTCTGAAAAGCAGTTATTCTTTCGAGACTTTGCACCTTATGATAATTATTTTTATTAGCTGTCTACGCGCGCTAAAGCGCGCGTAAATTAGATAACAAACCATGCTTTACAATAATTGTTAAAGTAAAATTGTGTGAATATAGAAATTAATAAATAAATAGTAATATAGTAAATAATTGCATTGAAACATTCATATTTTCAGAGTTTGAATTCATTTCATGTCACATATTTGTAATTTCTACAAATATGTTTTTCTGCACATATTATTTTGTCTACAGTTTCTGCATCACGAATTGCAAACTGTTTATCTAAAAAAACCAATAAATGTATATGTGGTAATCCACGCTTCTGAAACTCAATTACATATACAAACGCAATAACAGGACCAAAAATGTCATTTTCTTTTATTTCCTTCATAAGTTCATGTACTTTTCTTTCAAAAACTCTAGCTACAATATCCGGCCGATTTTTTTTGGTTTAAACGAATATATTTGAGACGTTCACCTTCGACTTTCTACCAAACATCAACTATATATTGTTGAGTTAATTTTCCCAATCTTAAACATGGATTAAAAGCTCCTCTATATGATAAACGATACATATAGAATTGTAAGACAGTAACATTACGAGTACCTTCAGTATTATTAAGATTTACTGTCCACCCAGAATCTCCATGAGGAAACATTAACGGATAGGTCATAGGATCAACATTTGGACTGAGACTGGAAATTGGAATACTTTTGGAATTCTTTGGATGTATACATATATCACGTTTCATAAGAGGTTCGCCAACTTCGCTAACAAATACAACAGCTACTTCAATCTCAAAAGATCGCATCATTTTAAATGCTTCAGAATATGGATTAATTTTTCGAAGTAAAATATCTAATTCCGAAAATAATTTTGGCAAACATTTATTATTATATTTATTATTTAACCTTTCCTGAACAGCTTCACTTGTATCAATTATATACAACTGACCTAATCTACGTCTATTATCTTGATTTGGATGAAGAGAATATGTATTATGATAGTTCTGACCGTGTATAAGAAAAACATAATGCCCCTTCCCTTTTGGAACTTCCAATTGAGCTCCCATACTCGCAAAAGCTAACGCGTTATTATACGAACGTATTTTCTCTTTAAAGTTTTTGCTGTCACACGTGGAGTCATATAACAATTTAATTAATTCATCAGGACAAGCAGTTAAGTAATCTAACTTTACTTTACCCTTATGACAACAACTACTAAATTCTTTATCTGACGGCTGTTCACACAAGAAGTTTAACGAATTACAATGTTTACATTAAACATTCATCAAACCTAAATAATTTTTTGAAATTATATTTTCATTAAATTCATTGAAAGCAATAATAGCTATTCCTAATGTTTTAAACTTCTTATTATTTTTACTCGTTGAATCTTTCAATTGGCGTTCTTTTTTAACTGACTGTCTAATAAAAATTTCGCCTTTTTACACAAAATATTTTGGTCTATTCTTTCTTCATTTTCGATTTTTGTTTTACGAAAAGTCCGTTTCCTAAGTTTATCTATCTCTTGTCTGCATTCTTTTTTTCTATAGTTTCCTTAAGCCTCAGTTTTCTCTTTCTTTCAGTTCTTTTTATACGCTGATAAATTTTTTTCTCATTATCTTCAGCTAAAGAACGCACAAGCATTTTTAGGGAGTTTGAATTATTATTTTTACTCTCATCTATATCATCATTGGTAATATTAGAAAAATTAGAAGAATTTGTTTTTCCATAACGGAGTTCATTTACTCGATTTTTATAAAGACAATTCCAATCATATTCAACAAATAATTGCCTATTTTCTAATGTTTTTATAGAAGGAAAGGGACTTAAACGATTACTTCTAAACATAAAAACTAAATGATTTCTCATTTGACTGTGAACGAATTCAAGATTATTTGGATCTAAATTGAAGAATATACATGTTGCAATTGCTATTGCAAATAAACCACAATCAATACCATTCGATTGTTGATGCACTGTTGCAAAAACAACTGGAGGTTGATAAGGATATAATCTATTTAAATATTTCATTTGATCTTCATTTAAACAACCTAAATTAAGACTATCATAAATATAAAGTCTTGCTCCATTGTACTAAGTACATATCCAATGACCAGCAACACACGAACCACTAAAAAGTATTTGAATATGCTTTTCATTTTTTTTAATAGAACAAATTTGTTCAAGCATATTTAAATACAAGGTACTTTGCATGTTGAAAATAGAATTAGATTCTCTTCTCAACAATTTTTCAAATTCGTAAATATGATTATCATTTAGTATTTCCCCTTCTTCATCAATAAATTTTAAAATCTGCGTCACTTAAATTAACATACCTTTCTTTTTGTAACATGATTTTCTTAATGCAATTTACAGATGTAACTTTGACAACTTACCCCACAAAAATTCTCTTCTGTATAATTCACCCTAAAATAGTATTACAAATTTTTAAATATTTTAATTTAATGGTGCTTAAATTTATTGATATTTTAAATAGCCTTATGTTATGTAATCTGATTTTTATTCGTCATTATCTTGACATAATTCTTATGTGGTTTGAAAGACAATTAATTTTTTAATACCCCCTAACAGCAACGGACTTTTAATAATATCCTATGGACGTCCTACCCGCATCCGCCTACACAGCACTGAAAGTTTAGTAAACATTTATTAAAGCTTTAACTGCAATGTTCGGAATGTTTAATTGCAAACTTGAGTAAAGGTTGCATAAATATTAAAATGTCCGCCATGAATAAATGTTTATCAGGAAAGTTGAGTAAACATTTAAATTAAATATTCGTTAAATGTTTATCAGGAAAGCTGAGTAAACATTTAACTTAAATGTTCGTTAAATGTTTAGTTCGAAAGTTGAATAAACATTGAAATTAAATGTTCGTTAAATGTTTAGCAGATAAGTTGACTAAATAATTAAATTAAACATTCGTTTAAGTTTTATCGCAAAAGTGGACTGAAAATTTAATTTGAATATTCAATCAATTTTTGCGACGAACATTTCCTGAAAATTTAAATTACATTTTCAGAAAATAAAAATAAATAATATTTAAGAAGTATTATTAATAATAATAGTAATAATAATAATAATTAGTAAGGAAAAAAAATTTAACAATCCATCCAAGTCAATTAGTCTTGGATGGATTGTTAAATTTTTTTTCCTTACTATTCATTACACCATGGGATAAATTCATTATTAAATTAATAATAATAATTGATGATTATTATTGTTGTATTAATTTATATTAATAGTTATTAATTATTATTGTTATTAATTATTAGTTATTAATTATCGGAGGACAATAAAAAAAAATTATTTTTTGGGAATAAAAATAAAATAAATAAGTTTCAACATCGTTGCTCTGCTTTGATGCTTTGTTTCACATTGAATCAAGTATTGCATGCATGATAAACAACAATTTTTGAAAACAAATTGGGGTGTGCTGGGTTTGAACCTACGTTCGCCGCGCGCTAGCTAAAGACCCTAACCACTACACTACAGATATCTGGCTGAAAAAAAATCTTCCACACACTCTACAATTTACTGATAGACAAGTGATCCTACTTATCGACTCAAAAGGGCGGGCTAATTTAAAAAGGTTTTCACGGAGATATTTCAATATTCCAAATATTTACATTGTAGATGAATATAAAATTCGAAAGTGTATCGAAATAATACTGTAAAATATTTTTATATAACTGAAGGTCATATGAAAGGGTTATTATAAAATTAATTAATTTTTTAAATATTATTTACTAATTAAAAATTTACAAATTGGTGGAAATTAATTTCAAAATTTTTTATTTATTAATAAACAATTATATTAGTTTTTTATAGCCAAAAAAGGCTTTTTAAAAATAATTAAGGAAATATTTTAAATATAATAAAATAAAAAATGAAAGTGAACATAAAAATTCTATTTTCTAAACATTTAAATCAACATTATTATTTTCTATTTATTTATTTATTATAATTGAAAAATTTATTAATTAATTAAAAATTAATTTTTAAATTTTTTTCGTTTTGCTAAAGATGGGCGGAAATTTGTATATCTCTAGGATGTTCTCAAGATATCTACGGATATACCTAAGACATCCTAAGGATGTTAAACTTTCCGGTCATCCCCAGGACATTCCTAAGATATCTTGAATATATAAATGGTAATGGGGATCACACGTTAAGTGATGAAGGTTCAAAAAATTTTTTCTTCAAACATGCTTACACTCAATGCAGTTGTAGTTCTCATAAATGTTAATTTTTGGTAAAAATATTTTTTCATTTAGATTATAGATCCGTATTTTCCGAGGGGGAGGAGGTCAAAGTTTTGGGATTTTACAGTACACTGCAAATTTTAATAAAATTTTTAGGGTTTCGTAGCCCAGGGCCGAAAGCCTTATAGTTTCGTTTTGGCGTTCGTCCGCCCGTCGTACATGGTAACCGCTTCCATGGCAATAGTTACTATGGCAACAATTACTTACTATGGCAAAAGTTACTTACTATGACAATAGTTAGCATATCAAAAGTTACTATGGCAACAGTCACTATGGCAATAGTTGATTTCCAAAGCAATCGTTGCTATGACAGTGGTCAATATTACCATGAGGAGGACATTTTTTTAATATTTAAATTATAAAAATAGATGGATTCATTCAATTCTAAAGAAATAAATTTCTTAAGCAATATATTTATTATATTCCAAAGTTTTTAGTTTTATTATGCTTCTTTTTCCTTAATTAGATTAATAAAAAAAAGATTACTTACTTTTACAGATGAAAATAAGTTTTTTCTTCTTACAATCAGTTGAACACTACCAAACATTAAATAAATGAACACTTTTTTTATTAATAATTATTAAACTGAATAAAATTATTTCTAACTAATAGTCCGGGAGCCAGCGACGAAATTTACTATCTCATTTCATACCGGCTGAAAATTTGTACATATCTTACTAAAGATATGGTAATTATAAAAACCTACGTCTGGCAGGCTGGTTGTGGTACAGGGGGTAGCGCCACGGGGGTAAAGTGGTGAAAATAAGTGAAACTTTTTCTCATTTCATACCGGTTAAAACCTTTAAAAGTTGAAAGTTTACATTCACACAAATGTCACAGGGGGCTGATAAACAGTGTGACCTAATCTAATTTCATACCGGTTAAAACTTTTAAAAGTTGAAAGTTTACATTCATACAAATGTAAAAATGCACATCTGGCAGTCTTAGGCTGGGACAAAGGTCGTCTGGCAAGGGGTGAAAGGGGTAAAAAATCGGATTCGCCTATCTCATTTCATACCGGTTGAAACCTTCAAAAGTTGAAAGTTTACATTCACACAAATGTAAAAATGCACGTCTGGCAGTCAAATCCAAATATGAGCAAAGAGAGAGTATAAGAGAGGAAAAATTTTTAAATAAAAATAAGCTTTATAAGAACAAAATTAATCTCAAACTAAACAAAAAATGTGATCTTAAGTCGTATAAATAAATATTATTTATGCAACGTATAATTTTATGTTAAAACATAAAAATGTCATTAAAAAAATGTTTATAAACAAAATGCAAATAAAAAATATGTTATATATTACTATGAAAAAAGCGGCGAGTTACGCAACTTTACTTACATTACTGAGATGGACTCACACTGTTTATCAACCCTCTATCAAACCTCGGGCTGGCGCGGGGCATCTTTAAAGGGCTGCCAGACGACCTTTGTCCCAGCCCAAGACTCCCAGACGTGCATTTTTACATTTGTGTGAATGTAAACTTTCAACTTTTGAAGGTTTCAACCGGTATGAAATGAGATAAGCGAATCCGATTTTTTTACCCCTTTAACCCCTTGCCAGACGACCTTTGTCCCAGCCTAAGACTGCCAGACGTGCATTTTTACATTTGTGTGAATGTAAACTTTCAACTTTTAAAGGTTTTAACCGGTATGAAATGAGAAAAAGTTTCACTTATTTTCACCACTTTACCCCCGTGGCGCTACCCCCTGTACCACAACCAGCCTGCCAGACGTAGGTTTTTGTAATTAGCATATCTTTAGTAAGATATGTACAAATTTTCAGCCGGTATGAAATGAGATAGTAAATTTCGTCGCTGGCTCCCGGACTATAATTATCAAGTAAAAATATTGAAAATGAGTTGGACATGCACTATCTATGTAAACCAATAAGAAAATCATTTTCCTTTTTGTTTGTATATTAAAGTAGAGAGAAGGTAGAATTTAAAAATTTTATTGGTTTACACTCCTCTTTCTCTCTCTCTCTCTCTCTTACTTTTGTCTCTTTTGTTGACACCGTAAAGGAGGGCTAAATATCCCCCTCTTCAAATGTGGGCTGACAAAAAGGTTTCCGCTTCTCCCTCTCTCTTTCTTCCCCTCCCCACCCTCTCTCTCTCTCTAGTTGACACCATAAGGAAGGGATACATATCCCACTCTTCAAATGTGGTGAGAAAGAATTTAATATTACATGCGGACAGACAAAATATATATAGAACATGCGGGACAGACACACCGAAAAACTTTCCGGCGCGATGCCACCTCAGTGGTCGTCGCGCTACTTTCTCTTACCTCAAGTAACACTGCGCACCGGTTCTCGGGCTCGCTGCACATTTACAAAAAGAAATAAATTTTGTACTTTAAACAATATATTATTAAGAAAAAAAATCTTGTGAAAATTTATTAATTATCATTTTTTAACTAAATTTTTAGCAGTTCAAAATTTTAACAAGCATTTTCAGAAAAAATATTACTTTTAAAACTGTAATTGCAATTAATAATAGGTATGTAATGAATGATTACCTTTTACTCTTTAAAATTTATATTTAAAATTTATTAATAAAAATATTAATTATCAACAACCAGGAATAACATTTTTATAAAATAAAATGTCAGCTTACTGTTTTGTATTTATTTTTTTAATAATATGGGTACAAAAGTACCTAAATAAAATTTAAATTTAAATACAGATACAAAATAAAGAACACTACATATTTTTCGAACGAAGTACAATAAAAAATTTGCCGATATGTTTCTTATTATACAAATTACAGTCTATACAAAAGACAAACAAAATCTTATACATAAGAAAAATACCGGCACATTCGAAATCGCGAGCACGAGGTTTTTATCAGTATGTGGCGCGCTGTGGTCTATCAATTTTAGATCGCTGACAGGCCGAGAAACCGGGCTTGCTGTCTGCTTTCGTGGGCGCGCAGCATGCTCTCAAGAGCAAGACGGCGAACCGAGAAGCGGGAACGCAGCTGTCATCTACTTTGGTTTGCTGCGTGCTTCGCCGGTCAGGCAGCGCGCCGGAAAGTTTTTCAGTGCAGCCACTTGAAATTTTTATATGTAATTATTTATTATAATTATCTTGTTTATTTAATTTTTTAATCTAGAATTTTTATTACAAACTATAAAATAAATTTAATATATCAGTAACATATTATTCTTTTTTTTAGAGTCGCCGGTTTTTTTAACTATTTTGGTTAATAAATTTAATCCTTGCAATTTTTTAGTCACTTGTGTCTGCACAGCTTCCCTTTTTTTTCTCAATTGAGACTTCTGACGGATTACCTCCTTCAATAGTTTTATTTTTTGTGTCGTTCGTCATCATAATTTTTCCCTCCTTCGATAAGATTAATTTATTTAAGATTTAGTTTTAGATATAAAGTATTAAAATTAGCAAAAATGAATTTAAAATTTTTGAAAATAATAGAACATAAAAAATTAATTTTTTTATTTCATTTATCAATTATTATATTATTATGTTTTTAATTTTTTAAATATATTAATTATTTATTTTTAAAATAATTATTTTATTTATACTTCTTTCAAAAAAATTTTTACCACTTCTTGCGAGAAGAATTATTCTATATGATATTCCTTTTTCGACTAAATTGGCTTCATCTCCATCATAAATATTTTCCAACTCTTGTGGCTCCTGTATCACACTATAACTTTTTGCTTTTTTCCAAAATATTAAACAGAAATTATTTTTAGAAGACATTTTTCAATTAATAAAAGGATCAGTCAACTTTAATCTGCTTTACTTCTGTCTAAGATGACGTGTCAATAATTTGAAGGTAAACACTTTAAACAATTGTTTGAAAAACGATTTTTTTTTTAAATTTATTTGCTTCAAATTAAAAATAATTAATTATTTTGTATTTTAAATAAAAATAATTATATATTTTAATCTTTGTTAAGCAGGTTCAATTTTGAAACATTTTTATTTATATAAATTTAATCTAAATTAAAATAACATATTTATGAGATTGATTTTCTCATCTTTTGTTTAATATTAAATTGAAAAACGAGTATTTGATATGACATATTTGTCAAAATTGAAATTTGTAATATTATGAAAATTTAATTTTAATTTCTTTCAAGTTAAAATTTTATATTAATGTAAAAATAAAAAGAAAGATTGTATATATATATATATATATATTTATTTGTTATATGGCTAAGAGCCAATACAAAGAGGTTGTCGCAGTTTTACAAAATTATAATTCGAGGTACAAAATATAAAACTAAAATTTTCTTTTTTCAAATAAGTCTTTAAAAAATAAGTAAACATTTTTTATCGTGTTACATAGCGGAAATTCTAGTATATTAAAAAAATCGCATTTTATCTTGTTTTCATCAAAGGATAAAGATATGTATTTTTTCTCTCTTCTACATAACATGGACATTTGATTAACGCACCCAGCCTATATATATTTTTATTAATTAATATTGTTTTGGAATAAGTATTTATTAGTCTAATTTGACTAAATATTTTATATATTCTAACGATAAGTTTAATTTAAAATAAATTTCTGGACCTTTATATATATCTAAGTGCGGAAGGATCCGCAGCGATCTGGATTCACACAATCTTTTTAAATCTGCTGAATACAGATAATTCTCATATTTTTCTAACCATATGTGTTTTTTAGCATGTAAATCGTTTAAATTAAGTGTATCCAATTCTTCTTTTTCTCCAATGAGCTCAAACCAATGACCAATGAAACCTTCTTATTATTTTCTAAACTTTTCAGACGTAAAAAACAGATCTTAGGGTAACGATAACATAGCCACACAAAAAAAGTACCCGGGCCGGGGAATGAGACCACCATTTCTTGATGTATTTTGATGCGCTGAACACGAATCTGAAGTCCGTTTAGCTCCATCACGTCAGGATTTTGACATAACCTCAAAAAACATAGCTGATTTTAAATGACAGGAGAAATTTTTTAAATAATGGCAAATTTGCTTGAATCTTGTTACTCGGGGGTTTTTGGGGTCGCTGATTACGAATTTAACGTCAGATTTATAAAATTCAAAATGGCGGATCCAATATGGCGGACGAATTTTTAAAAAGTAGTTGGATTTTTACAAAAATTGGTATCATGGGGTTTTTTTGGAGTCGCTGATTACGAATTTAACGTCAGATTATTCAAATGTAAAATGGCAGATATAGTACGGTGGTCAAATATCTTTATGTTTCTACATGTGTCTGCATCCAGGGCACCTCCACGCGGTGACGGTGGGCAACGGAGTTTGTCCGCTATCCGTCTAAGTCCCTGGATAATGTCTTTGATGCCGTCATGGCAGACACACGTAGGAAACGTATTACGATGCAGGGACTCGGAACCCCAGTATCGGCCAAGTTACATAAAAATTCAACTATTTTTAAAAAACTCGTCCGCCATATTGGATCCGCCATTTTGAATTTGAATAATCTGACGATAAATTTGTACTCAGCGACTCCCAAAGCCCCTAGATACCAATTTTCGTAAAAATCCAACTACTTTTTAAAAATTCGTCGCCATATTGGATCCGCCATTTTGAATTTTATAAATCTGACGTTAAGTTCGTAATCAGCGACCCCAAAAACCCCCGAGTAACAAGATTCAAGCAAATCTGACATTATTTAAAAAATTTTTCCTGTCATTTAAAATCAGCTATGTTTTTTGAGGTTATGTCAAAATCCTGACGTGATGGAGCTAAACGGACTTCAGATTCGTGTTCAGCGCATCAAAATACATCAAGAAATGTTGGTCTCATTCCCCGGCCCGGGTACTTTTTTTTGTGTGGCTGTGTAATTCTCCATTAAAAGAATATTTTCTATCCAATTTAAAGTTAATTTAAAAATAAAAGCAGATAATTTTACTAAGCCTAATTCCATTCTAATCGCATAGCCTGCTGTATTTTTAGACAGTGATAATATTTTTTTAAAAACGTAGTTTGTATCGATTCAATATCTTCTATATATATCTCAGACCCCAAAGAACCCCGCACCGGATACATGGGAAATGGGGGTCCGGTGAATTTTTCTGTGCTTTTGATATTTTTTAGTTTAGGTCATTCTGAACAAAAAAGTCAAGTGACAAAAAGTCAAAAAATGGACGGTTTTTAAGATATATGCAATTAAAGTGGGAATAGGACCTCAGTAACGCTCACGGCATACTCAACTATCTTTCCCTGTAATATTCAGATTATTGTAATAAAAGAGTTTACAATGGACTTTATATATAATATAATATAATATAATATAATACAATATAATAATAATAACAATATTATTAATAAAGTATTTACTAATGTATCAACAAGTGAAGTATAACGAACAGTAAAACTAGCGTATTATATTATATTATATTATATTATATTATATTATATTACATATAAAGTCTATTGTAAACTCATTTATTACAATAATCTGAATATTACAGGGAAAGATAGTTGAGTATGCCGTGAGCGTTACTGAGGTCCCATTCCCACTTTTATCTTAAAAACCGTCCATTTTTTGACTTTTTGTCACTTGACTTTTTTGTTCAGAATGACCTAAACTAAAAAATATCAAAAGCACAGAAAAATTCACCGGACCCCCATTTCCCATGTATCCGGTGCGGGGTTCTTTAAATTGCGTAGAACAGTGTGCTGGTAACCAGGCTTATAAAAAGTTTATTAACTGGATTCCAAATCTTTAGTTTTAATCTATTTATCAGAGCTGTTGTCTCACCTACAGCCAACAACGATTTGCTAATGGTAGAATTGGTAGCAGCCAAAAAAGTTGCAGAATTTGAGAATGTTACTCCAAGATAATATAATATTATCTAAGCAACTTCTATTCTTCCTAAATCCCGCCTGCCACTAGGGTAGAAAACCCTCTTCCTCTACCCATCTTTCTAATCTTTCTGCCAAAATTTGCATAAAAATTTTTAAAATGCAATTCATAAGTGCTATGGGACGATAATTTGCCGGGTCCGTTCTATCTCCTTTTTTAAATAACATTCTAAGGGTAGTATTTCCCCACGAATCCGGTAATTGTTCCGTAACTATTATATTATTAAATAGATTTAGTAGATAAATAGTGCCAGCATTAGGTAAGTTTTTAAAAAATTCATAGGAGAGTCCATCCGGGCCCGGCGCCTTACCCACCCTGCACTTTTTCAAACTCCATTCAACCTTCTCTAGCGTTATTCCTGTATCTATAAAAGGATTACTATAGTTTAAGATCTCTAACGAATCATTTACTTTATTTGGAAACATTGACCTTAGAGTTATTTTTTTAACGCTCTTTTTAAATCTCATTCCTAAGTTACATGATGATTCATAAATATATGTTATCAGGTCATTCTCCATAATATTTACATTATTTGATTCTACAAAATTTCTTGGTGGTTCATTTATAAGTTCTTTATATTCATCTATATAATTTTTATTCCATTTCAAAATTAATGAATCCGACGTTTTATCCTCGATTTTATCATTTTTTAATTCTTTTCCATTTAATTTTATAAGGACCGGGAAATGATCTGAATTCGAAAACAAAGTACATATTTCCAGATTTTTTATCCAGTCTAAGCCTAAAAAATTAGACCATATTAAGTCAATTGTAGATTCACCTAACGTGTTTACAAAAGTATATTTTGATGGGTTATCGCTAATTGTTCTCCCGTTTAAGACTACAAAGCCATTACTTTCCATTGATGAAACTAGTTTTATTCCTCTACAATCAAGCTTTTTATCAAGATTTAATCTTTCACAATTAATTAATAAATTATTTGGTATTATCTCATTGTTCAATTGATTTACTTGACCTATTCTTGCATTAAAGTCTCCCCCAACAAAAAAAGGTAAATTAGGTAATTTATTTATTATATTAGATAACAATTTATCAAAATCTATTAGAAAGGACACAATATCTTTAGTCGGCGAAATATAAATAGAACTCAAAATAAAATCAAAAAAAAAATTTTTAATTAAATAAAAATATAGGGGTAAACGGTACAGTGATTGCCAGTATAAGCAAAAAGGGGATATATTTATACAAATTACAAATGTTTAATTATCGAAATGAAACCATTTGTAAAGGAATTAAAATATTCCAATAATCTGAAAATAATAATGAATTGTTTATTTAATATTAGTATAAATTTAAAAAAAATAAAAAAATCTTCACATGACAGAAAAAATTGTGATTGTCATTATTTTTACAGTGATTGACCATCAATTTTACAATGATTGCCCACTAGACATAAAATAGTAATGTAAATTATAAATTTTGCATAATTTATTAAAGAATGAATATATATTGAAATTAATAAAGAAGAAGTAATTTTTAAAATAATTTTCTTCTATTAACAATAATAAGATTCATTAAATATGACTTTTAAGTGTAAATAATACTATTAACCTAAAAAATTGGGAAAATTGTCGAATCTGACTCAATTGTAAAAATAAAAATTATTTTTGGCTATTTTGATTTGATATAATGATTACATGATTTTGAAGTTTTTCATTGCTTAAATCAGTGGGTTTTTTATATACGAAACACTTTTTTTTACCTTCGGCATTTTTTCGATAGCCTAAAATCATACTTCATATTAAAAAATTGTTAATAAAATAATACAAATCATTCTAGTACATGCTGCGGCTCTAATTACATCTTTATTTTAAAAAATTAATTCATCAAATATGAAAAAACGTCCAAAAATTAAAAATACTTATCTCAAAAAAGTCTTGAAAATAAACGGTTAATCACTGAAAAATGACATAATAACCAAAAAGTAAACATTGCCCGGGGAGGGCAATGACTGTTATTTGTTATTAATTGCAAGATAGTAGTTGTTCTCTATAATTTTCGGTAAATCGAGTTAAATTACGTTAAAACAAATTTGTTTACTTATTATTAAACTTATTTTCATGCATATAATTAAAAAATAATAATGATATGTATAATTTTTTCGTTAAAAAGTCAAAGAAAGTATCACCACTAACCTTGCAAATTTACAACTAAATTGACAAAATTTCAAAGAGCTAAGGACACTGTTCTCGAAAAGCGCTATTATTTTCATAATAGTGAGTCGAAGAATAAAAATCTTTTTACACTATTAGCAGAATATTCTGTAGAATTTATATGAATAAATAAAACAAAATATTATACGTAAATTTCGTTATTATTTCTGTTTGTAATGTAATGGCGGCAATCACTGTGAGGGGGGCAACAACTGTACCGCTTACCCCTATTCTTTGGAGATACAGTGTCTCGTATTTATATTTACTCTTATTAAAAGCGATAAGTAGGTCTCCCTTTGCTCTTCTCTTCTTTGCAGTCTTGGTCGCCTTAATGAAAATTACATGGACATCTCCAAGGTTATTTACTATTGTTGAAGTTGGATCATTCAATTCCCAGGTTTCACTTTAATCGATGATATAAGATCCGGAAAGTTGCGTAGACCTATAGCATTCCAGTAAAGTAGTTTGGGTGTATGCGAATCCTTCTGGCGCTATTCTACGTTGTTTTGAGATGAGGATTGTGATGGAGTGAAGTTTTTACAAAACTCTTTGATTGACTTCTCCAAGTGTAATTTTTTAGATTTCTTAAGATTGTTTTTCCCTACACTCGATTTCGAGCCAGCTAGTCTTCCCCTCTTGCGACTAACTGAAGACAAGCAAGAGATCGATGAGTCATCACTATCGCCATTATATACGAGATCTTCACTGTTTGAAGAACCAAGTTTAACGGACAGGTATTTTTGAATTGCCTGCAGATCGTATACAGCATTGTCCATTAAAATTTTTGAGCCTTTAATTATAGTTATCTTTCCCTTTTGTTCCAGCAAATCTATCGCCTCACGCATATTCCTTTCTTTTTTTCTCACGTAGTTCTTTGGTCATGTCGTTTGCAAATCCGATATTCATATCTCGGAACTTTGATGCATTTTGGAAACACATGATATCGTTGGAAAATTTGGCTTTTTCCGATCTCAATTCCTTGATATCATTTTCTATAGAGTCAATTTTTTTATTTAGCGAAGAAGTATCACTTTGAATATCCAGTAATAGTTTTTTTAAATCTTCATTTGAAGTCATTTTACACTTTTTAATTATCAACGTTTCGAAATGCCCGAAAACTTCACAAAAATAACTTTATATACGTATTATTCACTGAGGACAGAGCGGTTTGTAAACACGTCCGTTCTCTATCAGTGCCTGCGAGCAACTCCAAGAAAGATTGTATTAATAGGTTAAATATAAAAAATCAGAACGATTGATTTCATTAAAGTTAAATACTAAAGAATAGGAAAAGAGTAATATGAGGCGATTTGAAAATTATTCATATTCAACGCAACGAAGAATTTTACAGACGATCTGAAGAAAATAATTCTTCTGATACTGAAAGATAATAATATAATAATTTATTAAATTTTTCCCATATTTTTAATTGTAATAAAATCTTTTTCCTATTATATATAAAATAAAATATAAATTAATATAAAATATAAAAAAATATAAATAATATAAAAAAATAAATAAGTTTTTTTATATTTTATAATATAAAAAAGTATTAAAAATATTCTATAATATTCATAAAAGTAAAGTTATCATTTAAGTATTATTATTTATTTTTAAGTTTTGAAGCGCTAAATTTTTAATATTCAATGAAAATAAAAAAGATTTTTTGAAAAACAATGGATATTTTTAATAATTCTTGTAAAGAATGTTTCTTCTAAAACCAAAAATAAAGATGACCGTTTGACAATTTTTTTGCTGTTCAATCTCCTAAAAATAGATGCGTCCCATTCTTATATTTTTATTATTATTCTACTGTAAATAAGATAAACAATTTGATTGAAATTAACTTTATAATTGCTTCGTACATATATATTGTAAAAATATATTGTAAATATAAGGGATTAAATTGAATTCTTTTAAAACTATTAACGTAATATATTGTCTTTCTCCTTGTTCTTGTAAAAGCGAACAAGAGGTTTTGGAGCTTAATTTACATTTTTAAAATTAAGTTCAACGTCAATATTTTAACCTCAGATCACCTGCAAGAGGTTTTGCGTATTGCCAAGCAGTATTTTGTCTCCCACTTCAAAGAAAACAGACTTAAAAATTATACCAAATTTTTTTCTTATTCTTTATGACTCCTATAACAGAAATTAACTTTAATTTTTGATTTTTATTATTTTGGTTAATAATGACAAGCTGTCCCCGTTTACCCAAAGTTTTCAAATTTTTGGAGTAAATGGGGACAGCTTGTCATTATTAACCAAATTAACAAAAATCAAAAATTAAAGTGAATTTCTGTTATGGGAGTCATAAGGAATAAGAAAAAAATTTGGTATGATTTTTAAATCTGTTTTTTTCAAATGCGAGACAAAATACTGAAATCAAAAACAATAAAAAAAATTTAATTGTTTAACTATTATATATCTACTACAAATTTTTTTCAAGTTTTTTGATCCCTTAATACAGTAATATACTTAAGGAAACTTTTTTCTTAAATTTTTTTTAGAAACTATGCTGTCCCCATTTACCCCAAATTTTATAAAATTTTCTAACTTTTGGGGTAAATGGGGACAGTCAGTTTCATGCGTTTAAATCTTATCTAAATTTTTTTCTGATGCATAAAATTAATCCTGGGAATGTAAATAACAATTTAAAAAAAAATAAACCCGCATAAATTACCTTTTAATGGAAGAACTTACTTAATTTGTGAAAAATAGGGATTTTGTCCCCATTTACCCCAACTGACCCTAATAATATTATTATTATTATTCTTTTTATTATTGATAATATAATATTAATGTATAATTAATTATTCCTCATATTACAACTTCTTCCTCTACCACTTCTTTCGTTTTCATTACTCCATTCAGTTCTTCTTCTATACCAATTCCTTTTACTATTGCCACCTGCTTTACCTCTTTTTCTTACCCCCTCTGAAATTAAAGAGAAAATATTAATTAATATAATTTAATATAATATTTATGATAATAATAATATTATTAATATAAATATAATAATATTAATTAATAATGATATTTTTATTTTAATTATTTAAAAATAATTAACAAAAATTCTTCACGAAATTAATTATTTTTAACAATTTGAATGAAATTTTTCACAAATTCAATTACCTGAATCCATTTTTCGCTTAAAAAGTTTTCGAATTATAGTATTTTTATCTTAAATTTCTAATAAATTTTTTAGTAACAGGAATCATCAAAAATTTTTAATTCAAAATCACTTGAAGTTCAATTAATTTCAAAAATCAAAATTGTAAATCTTTGAAAATTCAATTACATCATTTGAAAAAATATTATCTAAAATTATTTAATAAATTATTTTTAGTTCTGTAAAATTTAATTATTGTCTGACAATTACCAAAATATTTTAAAATTCAATTATTTCTAAAATTTTCAACTTTAACTCTTCCAAAATTATTATTTAAAAAATTTTTTATTCAAAAATCTGTTAAATTTGATTAAGTACTGCCTGAAATTTGTTTGACCATCAAATCTACAAATTAGGATAAAATTTTTAATTCGAATAAATTGCTTAAAACAGACTTCAAAAGATTATAAAAATGGAACTTAAAGAATTTTTTTTAGAAATTTATTTTACTAAATAAAATTTTGAAAATTTATCTTACAATTAGTTCGATTCTGAAATATTTGAAATATATTTTCTTGATTATATTTTTATAGAATTATTCTCATTACAGAATTAATAAAATAAATTTAATATCTAATAACATTAGCTATTTGAAGTAAAATATTGATTAAACAATTAAATTTTGTTAAAATAAAAATAATCGAATTTTTCAATTTTTTTGGCATGTAAATTAACTAAAATGACTTTTTTATATCTTAAAGTCGATCTGAGGCTTGTAATTTTAATTAATATCGAATTAGAATTTTTTATGAAAAATCGTTGTTTTTTGTGCCATTCTGATTTATACTGTTAGACCTTCTCCATTCTCCTCCCCAAACCACCCGATGTTTTGTTTGCTTGCTTCCACCCGCTACATCAATTTCCATGTTTGTCACTTTCGCTAAAAAGAAAAACATAATTAATTTATGAGAGCATGCATTTGTTCCTTGCATTCTCCAGCACTAAGTGTGAGAAACGGACGTACTTATTTCTCCAAGTACTCTACGTCACCAATTAAGCTGATTGAGAGATGAATTCTTCTCTCTTTCTCTCTCTCTCTCTCTCTTTCTATGTATCTATATACTTCTAACATTAAGTTCAATGAAAATTGTCATTTTTTTCTTCTGTTTCTCAAAATGTAACAAATAATGAAAAAGTTTTTTTTAATTAAAGTTAACGATGACTCTTGATCCTCAAGAAACAGGGAGAATGCATTTTCTTTCTTTCTTCCTTTCCCTCTCTTATTCTTCTTTCATTTTTCTTTATATATAAAGGGAAGAGCTTCAGGTTTTTTTTGTACAATTAACTGCTTGACATTTCATTGTGACTGGCAAATAATGCTAGTGATTAAAATTATACTCCTTTTCCTTCAGCTACCTACACATTTCTGTTTTTCTTTATATTTATTTAGACGTTTTTCCTTCTTCTTTTTTGTATGAGGGTGAAAAATATATTTATTAAAAAAATTTTCTTTTTTAAATTAAATTTTTTTTCAAAATATTTAAACTATTTAAAAAGCGTTTGAAAATATTTTCAATTTAAAAAAAACATATATAAACATTTTTTAAATTCTCTTAGATTTAAAAGAAACAAAAAAAAATACAATTGATAATCTTTTTGTGTCGCAATAAAACAAAAATCCCACTGTTGGATGATGGACGAAAAAAAATTTCCCGTGCGGGGTTTCTGATCGCGTAGGGGCGATGGCCGGTGGATGCAGGAGGGCAAAACCGCTTTAAGTGTACCACGAATTGTTGTGGAACGAATTGATGGAGGAAAATCGAGGAGACGAAGTACTCTAAGTGTGGGTAGTTGCGGCAGCGTTTTAAGCAACGCCTCTGCAGAGGACATGGAGAGCAGTAATAGGGACCGTGACAAGTGCGTCCAGCTGCGACTAGAGGAGGCAGAATGCCTTGACATCATCGAGGTAGAAGTGAGCAGAATGCTCAAGTCATGCGAAGTGCAGGAAAACGTCAACATGACGATAAAGGACGGCCTGAAGAACCTAGCACTTATAGTGCAGAAGGTCAAAGGCAAGCATGAAGAGGCAAAGAAGAAGGACGAACGCTTCTACAAAGGCTTGGTGTTTTGTGAGGAGGCGCGTCAAGATCGCAGAAAAAGACGAGATAGGTTCCAGGCGAACGTCCTTAAAAACGTTGTCCTGCAAAGTCAGAAAAGGACGAGAAGCTCTAACAGCTATATCATAAAAAAGTCAAAGTAAAACTTACCTTTTTACCTGTTAATATGAACCTCTTTAAAAATTCTTGATTTTTAAAGAGAAAAAACGAGAAAAAATCAATATTGATTTGATTTTGAATTAATTAAACTTAAATTAATTAAAAAGAAAAAACATAGGGATAGTGCGAATTACATTTAAAACGTAATTTAATCGACTTTCCATTTTTGGTTTATGAGAATAACACTGATGTTCCAAAACTTATTTAATTATAAAAATCGTGTTTGCAATATTGAGGCAATATTGCCTACAATATTCGCAAAGTAATAACTATTTAACTTTACGCAAAGCAATATTATAATTAAAAATGTGAAGCCGTGTTGCGCCCGATCGATGCTTTGAAAATCAACTGTGACGACTCGATTCCGGCTTCGCGCGGGAGCAAGCGGGAGAGAAAGCAGGGTCGAATTTATGCGGGAACTTCAACGAAATTTAGTAAATGTTTAGTAACCTCCTAATTAAAACCGAAATTTTTGGAAAATTACTAAAAAGCTACTAAACATTCACTAGATTTCGTTGAAGTGTGACCGGCCAAACGTTTCTGCATGCATGAGCTAGTGTGACCGTACCCTAACTCTCTTATTTATAAAGAAACACTACAACACCGGTTGCAGCATTTAATCTTCACTGGCAAAAATTCTCTAACATGGAATTCTCATAATTATTCTTATTGAATCACAAAGCTATAAATTTCTGTATTTCTAAACGCTTACGCTTAAAATAAATAAAAATCTAAAAGTAACCAATGGACACGTTGAATGTAATTTCCCAAATTTTTTTTGCAAATTTCCTAGTTCTACATGATGTTGCGACATGCATGACACGGTTCTATATTTTTTAAAGTTTCGTGTCACAGTGCAATACGATTCTAAATTTCTAAAATTGTCAGATTACAACAGGACATAGGTTCTAACTTTCTAAACCTATTGTTTCACTATATGACGTCGACTATGATGTCGACACAATAATTAATTTTAGTGTCACTATATGACGGCGACGGTTTCTGAATTTTTGTCAATGATGATCAACTTATTTAAAAGTGTTCCCAACTTCGATACACTTTATACAATAACTTGTATGTTCTGTATGATCTGAATTTGAGTACTCTATCCAACTCGTACTTTTCTTTTTGTAAAACTAAAGTAAATTAAGTCAATTTTCTCCGTAGGTTTATTTATTTTAGAAAATTACTAATACATTAATAGGAATATATTATAAATGTGAATTTTAAATATTTTATTTATAACAGAATATTTCGATGCTGAAGAAGATCTATTTCTTAACAATTTCCATTAAAGATCAAGTTAAAGCTCTTTACAAGCAAGAAGGTTTCCGTCAAAAATTGCTACATAGATTTAACAGAGTTAAATTGAATGAAGAAAATCTTGAAGATATATATGACGGAAGAATTTATAAAGAATTGTCTGAAGATGGAAACTTTTTATCTGATCGAAACAATATTTCGTTTTCCTGGTACACCGATGGTGTGAACGTTTTCAAATCGTCCAGATTTTCATTCTTGCCATTTTATTTGGTAGTAAATGAATTGCCCTACGAGCAAAGATTTCGTAAAGAAAATCTTATTTTAGCAGAGATATGGTTTGGAGATTCTAAAACTTCACCTAACCAATTTTTGTTACCCCTATACCCCGATCTTCCAGCAAAAGCATTGTTTCTTAATATGAAACAGTACAATGGAAAATTTGGTTGTCAAAAGTGCAACATACAAGGGAAAAGGGAAGGAGGCACTCAGGTTTGTTCACATCAAAGAAATCTTAAACTAAGAACTGAAGAAGAGACATTACGCCAGGCAGCAAAAGCAACCCCTAACAAGCCAGTTTGCGGAGTTAAATGCCCTACTATTTTGACTAACTTAGTGTATCACTGGATTAGAACAACAGCAATAGATCTCATGCATTGCGTATTTATCGGTGTATTCAAAGCTCTCTTGATTCTTTGGTTTGATGCGTCTCATTCAGATGAACGTTATTCTATTTACAGCAAAGTTGATGACATTGATAAGCTTATCAAAAATATTAAACTACCTCAATTTGTGCCAAGGCGACTTCGTTCTTCTTTATAAGTGTTCAAAAGGAAAACACAATCTCAACATTTGTTTCACAGCCAGTAAATGGTATTGAAAATGAATGAAAATTAATTAAAAATAAAAAAAAATTTTGGGTCAGCAAAAAAAGACTTTTTTCAGTGGTAAATTGGCACGCATATATTAATATAATCGCCAAAATTTTGGCTGACAATGAGTACAAATTACAGGCAGAAATTTACCTGGAATTTTTTCATCATATTTAATACTAATATTTTAAAAATGCCAAATGTTAAATTGTTTAATGTCAAATAATTGTGTACGTCCGCATGAAAAGGGACAATTTGTTGATTCATATCTTTGAACTTGTATTTAACTTCAAGTGAATTCTATTCGTAAAATATGATTAAATATAATAAATATGTAATTATTATAATTTTATACGCATATATATATATATATATATATATATATATATATATATAAATTTTGTATATATTCATAAAGCTCAGAAGTGTTCACGTCTGGAACAAAAAAAAAATAAAAAAGTTTTAATTCCCTACAAAATTTAAAATCAGACTAAATTACTTATGAATGGTTGTTTTTATGTGTTTTGTTCAATCATCTTAAAAACATTCCTTCCCCTAAGAAAAAAAAGCATTTTTTTCTAAAACACAATCTTTAAACGTTTTTAGAACACTATATGTGTGTCGAATAAAACATCGAGCATGTCTTATAACTTAAAAACATACATACCTTCTCTTGAAGAGCGTAAAAAGAAGTCAAAAAGTAAAGAAAATTTGTATCCCGTGTTTTCAAAAATGTTATCGTCTTAGATTGTGAAGCAAAAAATAAAAAAGCAGCAATTTAGAGGTTGAAAGGTCTTAAAACAAATAGCCAGGGAGTTCCTATTGTTCTAACCATTATAGATAGGAATTGATTATCATAGTGTTGTCAAGGAAAAACCATTAATTTTTACGAAAAATGCCTAAAAATGACTATGTACCCCCCCTAGCGGCCACATCTTTTGACATAAAGAGCTCAAATTTAGCACACTTACGTATTTTAACGTGAAAATTACAGGAAAAATATAGCGAACTTGATTTGGATCAATTTACATAGCGTTGTCAAGGAAAAATCAAAAATTTAGAAAAAAATGATTTATTCTCCCTAGCGCACATAATATTCACCCCAAACTGTTCATATTTGCTGTAAAACTGTATTTTTGCGTGTAAAATACAGGGAAAAAATGTAAGCGCGATTGGAGTTGATGATCAATTTTTATCAAATTTTTGAAAAAAATGATAAATTTAATAAAAAAATTTATTTTTCCGCAAAAAACGAGAAAAATCGAACAAGTACCAACTTATTTGGTATAAAAACAAATGTTTAAAAAATATGTGTTGTATGTTAAATAATATATGTGATACAAAAAGGAACAATTTAAAAAAAAAATTTAAGAAAATTGTTCCTCCTTTGGTATAAAAACAAAAAAAATTTTAAATATGTTTTTATACCAAATAAGTTCGCTTCGAGTACGGAACGCTCGTTTTCAGTTCGAGTGTAACTCGCACTTGTCCGATTTTTTAGATTTTCAATGTAAAAATTCAAAGTTAGAAAGCCGCGGTTTAAAGGCTGAAAAGGTCTTAAAGCCGGAAGCCAGGGTGTTCCCAGAGTTTCTATTTTTTTAGATTTTTAATCGAAAAATTCTAACTTGGAAAGTTGCGATTTAGAGGCTTAAAAAGATCTTAAAACCGGAAGCCAGGGTGATCCTAAGATTCCAATTTTTTTTAGATTTTCAATGTAATCATTCTAACTTAGGAAGTTTTGCTATTTAGAGGCTAAAAAGATCTTAAAGCCGGAAGCTAGGGTGTTCCCAGGGTTCCTATTTTTTTTAGATTTTTAATGTAAAAATTCTAACTTCGAAAGTTGCGATTTAGAGGCTTAAAATGTCTTAAAACAGGAAGCCAGGGTGTTCCCAGTTTTCCTATTTTTTTAGATTTTCAATGTCAAGATTCGAATTTCGAAAGCTGCGATTTAGAAGCTAAAAAGGTCTTAAAGCCGGAAGCCAGGGTGTTCCCAGAGTTCCTATTTTTTTAGATTTTCAATGTAAAAATTCTAACTTCGAAAGTTGCGATTTAGAGGCTAAAAAGATCTTAAAACCGGAAGCCAGGGTGTTCCCAAAGTTCCTATTTTTTTAGACTTTCAGTGTAAAGATTCGAATTTCGATAGCTGCGATTTATTGGCATAAAAGGTCTTATAACCGGAAGCTTGGGAGTTCCCAGGGTTCCTCTTTTTTTAGATTTTCAATGTAAAAATTCAAAGTTTGAAAGCCGCGGTTTAAAGGCTGAAAAGTTCTTAAAAGCAGAAACCAGGGTGTTCGCAGCGTTTCAGTCTTTTTAGATTTTTAATCGAAAAATTCGAATTTCGAAAGCTGCGATTTAGAGACCAAAAAGGTCTCAAAACCGGAAGCCAGGGTGCTGCCAGTGCTCGAAAGGTAAAGATTAACGAAAAAAAGTATTGACCACGGTTTTGCCAGCATTGACATGACTCTGGAATATGTTCATAAGCCAGTCTTGTGCCAGTTCCTGGCTACACCCTAGCCTAAATTTCACATAGGTTTTTTAGTTGCTTAAGTTAACCTTCGGCTAGCCTTTAGCTAGCCTTTGTCATTTTTACGCTTACTATTACTTCTCAATCTTACAAGAAACTTGACTAAATATTGCAATATAATATTGTCAAAATTACCATGCAATACCGTGTCAATCTCCATGTAAGAAATTGTGTTATCTGGGTATATCGTTCACTTTATTTAAAATAAAGATTGTAATTTCTAACCAAAAGATGACATGACAATTGGGACTTCGCCCGTATTGACCGCATTATTACCATACGAATTTTACTGGATTGTAAATTTTTTTATTTTTTCGAAGAACAGCTACAATATATAGTTATATCCCGTGCTATTCGGCAATTATCATTTTCATTTTAATTATGGTGGTTTTCCTTGATTTTTTTTATTTTTTATAATGAAATGAAAAGTACTATTTCATAGTACTTTTCATTTTATTATAATTAAATTTATTTGTCTAGGTTATGAAAAATTTAACCATTTGAGTATATTTGACGCACGGACGAAGAGGACCTATGTGGGAAAAAGTGTGGGACAAAGTGGTCCTTAAGCATCGACAGGATCGACTAAAATGGTTCAAAAAATTGACTGAACAAGCTTTTAGAAGACTATTCGTAAATGTAAAAACTGGTATTCATAAAATCCTAGCTGATCGTTTTGTCGAAAAAACTTAAAATTACATTTTACGAAATGTATATTTAGCATTGTATTATATACTGTTCAATAATCAACAATTATATATGTAATGTTCATTCGTAAACCATTTTAGTGTACAGTACGTACTCACTAAGCATTAGTATATTTAACTTATAATAAAATACATACAAAAGCTTGCAGAATAGCTCATTAGATTACTCTTTATAGGCGCTAAAACGACTTTGCCTGAAATCAAAACCAATTTTTTTCAAAATATTTTTAAACTGCGTTTTACAATAATTTTTCATATTTTAAGATTACTATTAAACTTAATTTAGATTCTTCAAGTTGAAATTCGATCCATTCATATCAATGTATTCGTGCATTAGTTTTGTAACGTCTTGTAACAACTGACTGATTAACTTATTGCTTGCGCGCAAAATCAATTGCTTTTTCCTTATTTTGAAATGAGTTCTCATGAGGAGAACCGGAAGAAAATATGCGCACCATGCAGTCAGAAAATTGCTTTTAAAGTGGTTAAACCAGAAAAGTTCCTTATAAACGAAAAGTTAACTAATCTAATTAAAAAATTTAGCAACAACAATTTTAATTTAAATGGGCCTTTTAAAGATACCTTTTTCGTAATCTAGAAGTGTAAGATAGCATGTTCTACAAATGCTCAATAAAAATTTCTCATCATTTAAATAAAAAATATTATTGATTAATTTTTTAATTAAATTAGTTAACTTTTCGTTTATAAGAAACTTTTCTGGTTTAACCTTTCCAAAAGCAATTTTCCGACCGCATTGTGCACATGTTTTCTTCCGGTTCTCCTCATGAGAACTCATTTTAAAATGGAGAAAAAGCAATTGGTCTTGCGCGCAAGCTATAAGTTAATCAGTCAGTTATTACAAGAAGTTACAAAACTAATGCACGAATACACTGATATGAATGGATGAATGAATGAAATTTCAACTTGAATATAAATAGATAAATAAAGCTTAAATGGTAAATTAAGCTCAATGGTAATCATAAAATATGGAAAATTATTGCAAAACGCAGTTTAAAAAAAATATTTCGAAAAAAATTGGTTCTGATTTCAGGCAAAGTTGTTTTATCGTCTATAAAGAGTAATCTAATGAGCTATTCTACAAGCTTTTGTATGTATTTTACTATAAGTTAAATATACTAATGCTTAGTGAGTACTTACTGTACACTAAAATGGTTTACCAATGAACATTACAGATATAATTGTTGATTATTGAACAGTATATAATACAATGCTAAAAATACATTTCGTAAAATGTAATTTTAAGTTTTTTCGACAAAACGATCAGCTAGGATTTTATGAATACCAGTTTTTACATTTACGAATAGTCTTCTAAAAGCTTGTTCAGTCAATTTTTGGATCCATTTTAGTCGAACCTGTCGATGCTTGAGGGCCACTGTGGGGAAGGGATATAATTTCAGAATTTTACCCTTTTTTACATGTGACCATCCAATCGCTCAACTCTTTCTCCCCCGCATATGTTCTGTCCGTCCGTACGTCAGGTATACTCCAACGGTTAAATTTTTCCTAATCTTGAAAATATTGCTAATTCAGTGTAACTTTCATTTCAGTATAATTGTACTTATTTGTTTATATAATTAGTTAAATAAGGTATAGTAACCTAGTCCAATAAATCAATTTACCATTTTCACAAAGAAAACGACAGTTTTATTTTCTATTCAAATATGAAGTGCAAAAAATGGGCATATATTGTTTTCGTTTCATGCTTGTTTACATTTCACATGTTTGACGTACCCTTTTTATTTTCTTATTTCCAAAGTACTCATCTTGATATGAGTGTCAATTTGACTTTTATTGGAATTGCTAACATATTTCGCAAAAATTTACAAATATTTATATAATAATATCAGTAAACAATAATGTTAGTTAGTAGATATAGTTTTTTCTAAAATTCTTAATCGTCAGACTTTCGTCAAATTTTTTTTTATAATTTCATCAATGACAATAATATTTGAAATTGACGTCATTTTGAATGATGACTAAGCTAAATAATATATTAACTGCAAATTTTAGCTGAAGGCAGAATTTCAGACTTTATCACGACTTTTATTCAGCCTTAATTCTTAATTGCTTCCTTAATATTTTCCTATATTGAATTTCAATTGGCAAATTTGTCTTTAGTTTATAGTCCAGTCAAGTTAGAATTTTTAGATGTTGTAACTCAGGACCTTAATTTTTGTTGCTTAAACCCTTCATTTTGTGGTAAAAATAAAGTATCTAAATTTGGTACTTCGAACTCCTAGCAGAACCTTAAATTTTTTTAAGAAGTAGGGTCAAAAAATCAGTTTTTTCAAATCTCAAAAAATGGGTTTTTTGCGGAAACTATATCTCGGTCAATTTTGAGCTACAGGGTTCATTTTTTATCAAATTGCTCAGAATTTTATAAACTTTCTTTTTTATAATAACTATTTTTATGCTAAAATGTCATAGAAGGCGGTAATTTGAAAAAAACTGATTTTTGCACCTACTTCTTAAAAAATTTTTAGGTTCCGGTAGGAGTTCGAAGTACCAAATTTAGGTACCTTATTTTTACCCCAAAATAAAGGGTTTAAGCAAACAAAATTGAAGACCTGAGTTAAAACATGATATGCTTTGTTTTTCGACTAATTTGACTGGACTATTATACATTAACAGTTGTACACTTTTAATCTATTTCTAAATGTCATTATATACAATATTCTATATAATATGTCTTCTTTTTTTCAGATCCCGACCTTCTTCAACAAATCGAACTCGATGGTTGAATATAATTTTTAATAATCATTTTCATCTGATGTATGTTATAAATATAATACTTTTTTATATGATATAAATGTATGTATATTTATTTCATAAAATGAATTTATTAGTTTATATTTAAAATAGACTTAAAAATACACCTCTTTTCCGTATTTTATAAATTAACATTTAGTTCAAATTTACTTGATAAATATTTTAAATAAACCAAAACACAATTGTGACTAGAAAAGTTATGTTACGAACCGGAAAATTATTTAATAAAAATTAACAATTTTGTGGTTAGATGGAGGCACCACTGATCTCTATGTGGGATTTTTATTAATATAAATGTTTATAAGAAGATCAGAAGGAATCTCCACAATTGTGGACAAATTAATTGTATTTAATAAACAATATTTTATTAATAAACTTTGATTTATTTAACTTTAAATTATATATATTTACGCCCAGTGCGTGCTTAGCATTTCGTGGTTCCAGCGCAACTGAACAGTACGCGAACATACATTCTATCTCTCTATCTCTCTTCACGTAAGATAGAGAAACGTCACGCATTCAGTATCTCGCTTTTCGTGCAAGAGAAAAGTCGCGTAGTTACAGGAACCGCATTTATCGTGCTGCGATCCCCACAGTACTCCCCCCTAAGTGAAACGGTAATTAAAAAAAACTATTATTTTTATAAAACAAGAAGAAAAAAATTTTGAAGTTCTAATTACAAAGAGAAGGGTGTGATTGTGTTCGCAGCGAAAATTCAAATTTGTTAAAATTTTAAAATTACAAGAAAAAAAATGTTAAAAAATTATGAAAATTAATAGTGTCAACAAACAATTGTTCAAGAAAAATCAAGCATTTACACGGTGATCAGTCGTCAAATACCTGAGTAAGTTTTTACGTTAATATATAATACATAAATATTGCTGTGCACAGCTTGTTAAACAAAAATATAAA
The DNA here is from genome assembly GCF_019393585.1 of Leptopilina boulardi. Taxonomy (NCBI): domain Eukaryota; kingdom Metazoa; phylum Arthropoda; class Insecta; order Hymenoptera; family Figitidae; genus Leptopilina; species Leptopilina boulardi. The sequence goes on from NW_026137709.1 coordinate 1,053,902, forward strand.
TATTATACTAAACAATTATTTAAATATACACATTCTTACAATAAAAGTAATGACGTTGACAAATATCTAAATTTTCTAAAAAGAATATCGCAGTTATATTAGTCTTTTCGTTTTTTATAACTAAAATTTATGTGACTTTTATTGCTTGAAAGAGACCTTTTTTGATTAACATAGGTACGCATATTAGGCCTCACATTAAAATTCATATTACTTTGCGAAGTCGAAGGAATCGAATCAGCCTGAACTGTCGCATGGTAATCTGAATGTGCATTGCTCACGATGCCAGCGTTCGATTAACTCGTTGGCTGCCGGGTGATAAGGGGTGGTTCTTATACGGTTGCAACCGATTAATTTAAGAAGAGCAGAAAACAATCGAGATTCAAATTGAGAACCTTGATCGGTAGATAGGGTTTCTGGAGAACCAAACCGTGAAATCCAATTGTCGAAGAATGCTCGGCGTATTGTCGTAGCTTCGATATCTTTGAGCGGAATGGCCTCTGGTCATCGCGAGAACCTATCAATAAGGGTTAAGCAATATTTAAAGCCGTCGCACACTGGTAGTGGACCTACTATGTCCATATGGACGTGCCGGAACCTACTATCAGGTGCTATGAAATGAGACGGTAATGCAGTGGTATGCCTTGACACTTTAGAGCGTTGACAACACACGCAAGACCTACACCACTCCTTTGTCTTTGTTCATTGATGGCCAAATGTATCTTTTTCTGATTAATCGATCGGTTATTTTTCCCCCAGGATGAGCAGAGTTATGCATTCTATCAAAAATATTGTAATTTTAAATCCGCATTGTCAACAAAAATAATAAGAGAGTATTTTCCCTAGAACACCGCAGATGCAAACATTAGATTATCCAAATTTTCTATCACTTCTTATTCTTATTAATATAGGCAACATTAGTTACTGCTATTGGAATTTGTATTTGTATCGTATAAGAAAATAAATGATAACAAGTTGGCTAAAATTAGTTCAAAGTTTTGTAGATGTAGTTGATTTATTTTTAATCTATTTAAAAATTACTTATTACTACAAGTTAAATCACGCCTGTTGTCATGATTGAAATATAAAAGAATTTGTGCCTTGTGCGGTAGAAAAATTGTTTGCAAAGACGGTAATTTAGAAACTTTTTTCATCACAGTAAACCAAGAAAAGCTGATCAAAACTAATGAGAATAGAAATTTTTCTTTAAATAATTCAAAATTTTGTATCGAGCATGTGTTTAAATTGTCAAACAATATTATCTGAACTTATCAACGGCAATCCTATCGTTGGAAATTTTAAATTACTTAAAGAAAAACTTTTATTCATAAAAGTTTGGAAGACCTTTTTATGACTTTCTCTGAAGAAAAAAAAGGTTTTAAATTACCGTCTTTGCAAACAATTTTTTTACCACATAAGGTACAAACTTTCTATTTTAATCATGACAAAACGCGTGATTAAAAATAAATCAACTACATCTACAAAACTTTGAACTAATTTTAGCCAACTTGTTATCATTTATTTTCTTATACGATACAAATACAAATTCCAATAGCAGTAACTAATGTTGCCTATATTAATAAGAATAAGAAGTGATAGAAAATTTGGATAATCTAATGTTTGCATCTGCGGTGTTCTAGGGAAAATACTCTCTTATTATTTTTGTTGACAATGCGGATTTAAAATTACAATATTGATCATTCAACTTTTATTCCCAAAAATTATAGTTATGTATTATTATTATTATTTTTTTTTTACATTTAATAAGTACACTAGAACTCCCGAAGGTGGCACTCTCAGATTCTTGTGTGCCACCTTCAAAATTCGACCTTCAAACCGCTGTAGAGGTCAAACACTGTAAACAGTAAGTGCCGTATAGGGTACGAAAATGATGGGGCGTTAGAACAAAATTTATACATATACAGTTTTTATATAAAATTTATATTTTATATTATATATATTGATACATTTTGTTATTAAAAAGTGATTTAAAATTTAAAAGAATTTTTATTTGTAGAACAATTAATTTTTAGAATGCAATTTAATTTTTAAATAATTGAATTTGGAAAAAATAATGTTCCTAATTTTAGTGATTAATATAAATATGAGTCGTATATTTAATTTATAACTCTTTGATTTATGTTCAAATTAAATTTAATGAAATTAACATTATACATTATATGCATTAAATATAAATACAGTTTTTAAAAAATCATTTTTATTTTTTATTATTCAAACTAGCTAAAAGAAACGCGCGTAAACGCTCGCGATATCTACGATTTTTTATGAAAAATTAAAAATTTATTTTTATTTGACGGACACTTATTGGAGTTTGGTCTCACAAAAATAATATTATTTTTGTAATCGTTACTGTATTACTATTTCAACATTATGGTGTTATAATAATATAATACCTATTATTGCCCAGTCAATATGACCTTTAAATTTTGTACTCAAATAAAGATTATATGCTACGATCGTCGAATTGTCAGCAATACATTTAAATGACCCATCTCAGGATCCATGCAGGGTGAATTCCTATTTTGTTTACCACAAGGCCCATGAACTTAAAATCGCTTTACAACGTTAAAAAGTTCTGGATTCTTTATTTCGTCTGTGATTTCAGCACATATCATTTTATTTAAAGTTTTTGAATCGCAAATTTGTGTACGTAAACATATAGTTAAAAGCACATGTGGCAATCCACGCTTTTTTCTTCTCTATGAAAGACGATACATATAAAATTGTAAATGAATAAAATTACAAGTACCTTGAGTATGCTTAAGGTTAACAGTTCATCCAGGATCACCATAAGGAAACATTGTAGGATATGTCATGGGATCAAAATTTTCCCTAACAATAAGACTAGAAATTATTTTCTTATTATTTTCTGTTGTGCATACTGAATTTATTACATCAACATGTAAATCCCTCTTCAATTACTGTAGATAATTTCTTCATCTTACAGGACAAATTTTTTTCTTTGGGTATTTTCTTTTCATTCTCAGTTTCAGTAGACAGAACTCTGTTGTCATTTTTACTGGGAAAAGTCTTTAAAAAATATGAAAGGTTTAGTTCACCATTTTGAAGTTCTTTAGCTCGATTTATGAAAAGACAATTCCAATCATTCTCTACAAATAGAAATCCTGATATTAGACATTCTAACTGCCGGAAAATGATTTAATTAATTGTTTTCAAAAAATGATATCAAATGCTTCCTCATTATATTATTAGCAGTTTCATAAATTAATCTTTTAATTTACACTGTTAACCAATACCCTACTGAAAATCCCCACATAGGCTCCTATGTAGGAAGCCATATGGTTTCCTATACAAAATCGTATACGTAATTGGAACAGGAATTTGAATAGGAAATTAAGTAGGAATTATCATATGAATGCACATTATATCTTAATATCATGCGCACTAGTTTTCTTCAACTTTTTCGGCTGCGCAATAAATTTTTTTCATCTCTGTAGTCTATCAGGAACCTCTACTATTGAAAGATATATATCTTAGAGTTGAAAAAAAAATTCATATTATAGGAATTGAAATAGGAATATATATAGGAATGTACATTCCTGTGTGGATGTGGATTCATATGATAATTCCGACTTAATTTCCTATTCAAATTCCTGTTTCAATTACGTATACGATTTTGTATAGGAAACCATATGGCTTCCTATTTAGGGACCCATGTGGTTTCCCATATGGAAGCCTATGTGTGAATTTTCAGTGGGGTACAGATTTTGCAAATGCTATTGCATTATACTTTACACTTAACTGTATTAATCGGTTGTTGATCAACATCTACAAAAAATTCTGTTGGTTTAAAAGGGAACAATCTAATTAAATATTATATTTGATGAATATTCAAACACCCTGTATTAAGGCTATCAAAAATATAAAGTCTTACTCCATCGTAATAAACACAAATCCAATGACCAGAATTGTTATTACCGCTATAAACTATTTGAAGATTTTTATCTCTTTCTCTAATTGAAACAATTAAATCAAGCATTTGTAAATCAAAGTACTTTGCATAATGAAAAAAGAATTTGAATCATTTTTTAATAATTCTTGAAATTTATACATATTCATATCATTTAACATTTCATTTACATTTTCAATAATTTTAAAATCTTCATTACTTAAAATAAAATACTCTTCTATGTTCGACATGGTATCCTTCTTCAACTTTTAAACTGTTGATAAAGCCATTTTTCAAAACAAATCGTTTATTTTAGTTTATTGCTTTAAAAAATTTACTTACATGTGTTTCACCTATAAAATATTTCATTAACTATAATTCAGCTAACTAATGCAACAATGGTAGTCTTACATGAACGTGAATTAGCGTTGTTTAATCTTTTTCCATATTATATTATTTTCGATAATGATTATTATTTGACTTATTTTCCTCTGCACTTTTTATTAATATTCAAATCAATATTCAACTCACAAAGTATTATTTAACCCATAAAACAACTTCAACCCTTAAAACAATATTCAAACCTCTTTCTATCTATTTAAATACTTTTCCAAAAGCCAGTATCCTCTATTATCAAACAGTCAATATTTTTTTTCAATATCGAAATATATTCAATACCAATGTTATCCAATATTATATTTTATCATCCTTAAAATTCAAATATCTTTAATGCCAATCTTATCCAATACCAAAAAATTTTCCAAAATCCAACTTCCACTGTGGTCAAATAATCAATATTTTTTTCCAATATCAAAATATATTCAATACTAATATTCTGCAATATCATTTTTTATCCTTAAAATCAAAATATCTTTAATGCCAAAATTATCCAATACCAAACAATTTTTCCAAAAGCCAGCTTCCACTATTATCAAACAATCAATATTTTTGTTGCATTATCAAAATATATTCAATACTAATGTTATGCAATATCTTTCTTTATCCTCAAAATCGTAATATCTTAAATGCCAATGTTATCAAATACCAAGAAAACTAAATGGATTGAAGTATTTTTTATATGAAACATTTAAGATAACCAAAAGAAACAAATATCTTCTATACCAATATTATGCAATATCCATATTTTATGCATAAAAAAATTATTCAATAATCAATGTTTTGTTTTCAAAATACATATATAATTATTAATACTATACAAAAATAGGAATATACTTTTTGGGCCCAATACAAAAATGAAAAAGACAAATATAATATAAGAAGATTCAACACATGCAGTAAGTTATTGATCGACAAATTGCAGAAAAATATTATAAACTATATAATAATAAAGTTAAGTTACCTGAGACTATTAGAAGCTTTTTTAGCGAGACTACTACAATGTTGTTGCAACGGTAGACTTATATCAGCATCTTAAATCAGCAGTAGCCGTTTCACTCCATTGGGGAGAAGTGTTATACCCCTACTCTACCAATTCGGGCCTATGTTAAATTCTCGCGTGAGGCAGATATTACGGTAGGCCTGAGTGGCGTCCTCGGGGATAGATGTTGGTAAGTTAAGTATGGATACACCACTTCCACTCAGGGGGATTAAACGGTTATCATCTATATAGCATATACAATAATAAAAAAAATTTCCCTCAACCCAAGGCTGTTAGGACGAATCGAGCAATCACAGATTGAGTCCTAAAAAGGGAAGTGGTATATCCTCACTCTATCGGCCTGTCCCGGGCTCAGACCTCGAGTAAGTCAATTACATCGGGGGCCTGTGTGGCGTTCTCGGGCTTAATGACAATATTATTTTATGACGCTTAATGAGTTTTTCAAAAAAATTATAAAATTTTTAATTATAAGCATTGTTTAATTTATTTTGACATATTCGTTTTCCTCAGAAGTTCACGATTACGAGCATATATTGCTCCAATAATAGTAAATATTAATATTGAAAAGTTTTATAATTTTAGTTCAATTCAATAAACCTACATGATGTGTTTTAAACCGATTTAACCCAAAGGTGCTGGCACCAAAAATTTTCTTCTTGCTTCTTATTCTCCAGTACATATAACCACATGGTGATTGTTCGGGCCGGGCTGGTAAAGTGGGGGACACAACTTCATCTTACAGAATAGTATTTAAAAGGTCATGGACCATCTTATGAACCCTCAACCGAAAGCTGTTTAGACAAAACAAATTTCAGGTAGAAACCTTCGAGAACCCTAATTATCAAAGTAAAGATATATATGTATATATAATCTAATAATAATGAGAAAATTCAAGTACTATGAAAATGTGAATGAATGAAGGAATGAATACAAAGATTATTATTAATTAACTATAATAATCTTGGTATTCATTCATTCATTCATTCCGTCCGGACCCCTGCTGGGTTTTCGGTGACAGAGAAAAGAACAAGTTATGGAGAGAAAAAGGTATATCTTTATTTTGCAAATGAGGGTTAGCTTGACCTGCAATCTGTTAAGAAGGATTAATTAATAACTCTGAGGACCCAGGTAATTATTTCTTTCTCCCTTTATCACGTGAAAAAGCTATAAAGAAAGTGTAAAACTGAATAGGTAACGCATACCTTTCTTTCTTACACCAAGAAATATAACATAAGTACTTCTTTGTTTAACATTGCGTTTCTCTATCTAGACGATTGAAAATGGCATAAGAACATCATCGTCTAAAATCTTAATCTTCTTCCATTTTTGTTTTAAAAATAAAAAAAAATATTCATTTATATGTATATATGTATGTAGGGGAGAGTGACAAACAGTGGAACACTTTTTTTCAAAGAGATATTAATATGTCAATTTTATATATTTTTGGACACTTTTTGGTACTACCATAAAATTTCAAGTTTTTGGAACTTGATACATTTTTCTTGTTTTTAAGGTTTGTGTTAAACAGTGGGACACCTATTATTAATTACACAGCCCCACAAAAAAAAAAAGTGTCATGTACTTTTGACCGGAATACCCTAACCCTATGTATTTTGACACGCTGAACACGAATCCGAAGTCCGTTTTGCTCCATCACGTCAGGATTTTTTTCTAACCTCAAAAAACATGTCGGATTTTGTGAAGTAGGCGATTTTTTTAAAAATTGATGTATTAACTTCAAACTTGGTATCTGGGGTTTTTTCGTGTCGCTGATTACGAATCTGAAGTTAGATTTTCAAAATCCAAAATGGCGGATCCAATATGGCGGACGAATTTTGAAAAAATTTTAAGATTTACTTCAAACTTGGTATCTAGGGGTTTTTTGGGTCGCTGATTACGAATCTGATGTCAGATTTCCGAAATTCGACATGTCTGATTCAATATTAAGGAATTATTTATAAAAAATTGTCAGATTATTATGAAATTTGGTATCTACAGGTTTTCTAAGTTGCTGACAAGTAACACTAGGGAAGTGCCATACGACGATTTTTCTGAAACTTGGCAGTTTTGTAGTTTTTTAAAAACAATTTGACACGTATGTTTTGTTTTTCACCAAAAGCTGATTTATGGGGGGAACTACCCCTTGAATTTTTTTTTGGTAGGGGGACATTATTTTACGAAATTTTTTAAAAATTAATGTGCAATAGTGTATCTGGGGGTTTTTTGAGTCGCTGATTACGAATATGATGTCAGTTTTCAAAAATTGATAATGGCGTATCTAGTATGGCCGATAGAAGTCCATGCTGGATATGCCATTTTGAATTTTTGAAAACTGACATCATATTCGTAATCAGCGACCCAAAAAACCCCCAGATACAGATAATGGCGTATCTAATATGTCCGATAGAAGTCCATGTTGGATATGCCATTTTGAATTTTTCAAATCTGACATCATATTCGTAATCAGCGACCCAAAAAACCCCCAGATACCAAGTTTGAAGTAAATCTTAAAATTTTTTCAAAATTCGTCCGCCATATTGGATCCGCCATTTTGGATTTTGAAAATCTAACTTCAGATTCGTAATCAGCGACACAAAAAACCCCCAGATACCAAGTTTGAAGTTAATACAGCAATTTTTAAAAAAATCGCCTACTTCTCAAAATCCGACATGTTTTTTGAGGTTAGAAAAAAATCCTGACGTGATGGAGCAAAACGGACTTCGGATTCGTGTTCAGCGCGTCAAAATACATAGGGTTAGGGTATTCCGGTCAAAAGTACATGACACTTTTTTTTTTTTGTGGGGCTGTGTTATTAAATAATGAATAATTGTTTCAATAATAATATTCTGCTTCATACTTTGTAAATACATATATATGTTTTGCATTAAATAACGTTAACAAATGTTTCAAAACACTCATAATTTAATAATATTTTAAATTTTTATAATTTTTTATTACATTTCATTATGTACTCCGAGTTAATCTTCATTAACAAAGGTTCTATTGGCCAAGGGTTGGTACATCTTTATTTTTGTATATAATAAATGTGAAAAAAGAAATTATTACCTGGGTCCTCAGAGTTAATCCTCATTAACAAAGGTTCTATTGTCCAATGGTTGGTTCTTTTGTGGTATTTGTTCCGGGGTTTTAATACAGGTATAAATACGTATATATGTCATTTATAATGAACTACTGATTACTCATATAAGAGTGTCCTTTTTGCACTTAGTGGCTAATCAGTAGTTACTGATTCATAGTTACTCATAGTTCTCTCATTCTTTTGGATATTTGGAAGTTTTATTGGATAAAAGGCAAAATTAATTATATTGGATTAAAGTAAAAATTGGTTATATTGAATTAAAGGAAAAATTAGTTATATTTAGTAAAAGGTAAAATTAGTTGTATTGAATTAAAGAAAAAATTGGTTATATTTAATAAAAGGCAAAATTGGTTATATTAGAGAAAGTGAGCAAAACGGTTAAAGATATTTAGATTTTCATGCATCAAAAATAAAATTAAACGAAGTATAATATGGCCAACATAAAAGAGTATGTTATTTTAAGTGATAAAGGTTTAAAAATTATTGAAAATAGAAATAAATTGTTAAATTACATGCATATGTACAAATTTGAAGATTTATTAAGAAAAGATTCCAATTCTTTTTTTAATATGCAAAGTGCTTTGTATGTACAAATTCTTGATTTTATTGTCCCAATTAGAGACGGTGATAAACAATTATGGTCACTGAATTTATGTCTATTACTATAGAGTAAGGCTTTATATTTTTGATAGCCTTAATAAGGGGTGTTTAAATGTGCAGCAAATAAAATATTTAATTAGATTGTTCCCTTTTAAACCGACAGTAGTTTTTGAAGCTGTTGATCAACAACCTTTTGGTAGTGTTGAGTGTGGAGTACATGCAATAGCATTTGCAACATCTATATTATTTAACGTAATGCCAAACCGTGTAAATTATGAAACTGATAATAACAAAATGAGAAACCATTTTAAGTCAATGTTTGAAAATAATTGCTTAAATCATTTTCCGACAGTAAGAACGTCTCACAATAGGAATTCGATAATAGAGAATGATTAGAACCGTCTTTTCATAAATTGAACTCAGGAACATAAAAATTATATTTTAAACTATTGTTCTGTTTTTAATACTTTTCCCAGTAATAATATTAACAGAGTTCTATTAACACAAGAGTTAAAAATTAAACATTCTTTAAATGACACTAGTGAAAAGAAAATAATTCGTACAACTTATAATACTGTGAACAAAATTTTACCACATGAATATTTAACAATGAAAACTTTTCTGAGTAAAGAAAATGATAAAAAGATAAATCGAGCAATTAAAGAGAAGGGAAGAAAAAGGGAGGCAAGGCGCGAAGTTACATATGAGCAGTAAATAATAAGACAGGAGAATGAGAGATTGAGAAAACGTAATCGTAATAAAACAGAAATAAAAAAGAAAGAGCGCAAAAAAAATTTGACATGCAAAAAAAAGAAATTATCTATAAAAACTGAAGATGGAAAGAAAATACGCAAGGATAAAAATTTGGCATGTAGGAAAAGAAAAATATCAATGGAAACTAAAGATGAAAAGAAAGTGCGTCAAGAAAATAATTTGTCATGTAAGAAGAAAAAATTTTCTACGGCAACGGAAGATGAAAAGAATGTGTGAAGAAAAGAATTTGACATGTAAAAACGATAATCGGAATAAAAAAAGTGCAGGAGTTGCAATAATGTCTTTTGAAGATTTAGATGAAAGTAAAGTACCACAGAATTATTTAGGTTTAATAAATGTAGAATGTAAGTTTTGTAACGCGTTACATTTTTTGTGTGAAAGACCGTAACAGATACATCACGGAGGAATGTCCCCGTGAAAAGGACATTATGATATGTTAATTATCTGAGCCAATAATGACAGCGCGATTCTGATAAAAGATATTAAAACACTTTAATGAAATGAAAAGAAACTTGTTTATTATTAGAAACATTAAAAATAGTACAAAAGCAAAAAAATACTCTCCGTGCGCACTCGTCACGAGACAAAACAGTTTTATAGATAAAACAATCGTAGTACAGAAACTACTTAGCGACGACAGCGCCATTGGCTGTTCAGTAAACTGATTCAAACAAATGACAAAATACTAAATTGCATCTTTTTCAACATGATATCGCCTGAATGTCACAAGAATATTCCCGGTTGATATCAGCTTGACATTCAAGGAATATTCCGTGCTACTTGGGTGGTAGATCCAATATAAAGAAATTTTTTTTTACATTTCTAATATTAAATTTTTTTGAAAAAAATGAATAAAAAATATGGTTAATGCATACTAGCAACGTAGTCGGCCGCTTGCGGACGACAAAGTTGCTAGTTAACTATAATAATCTTGGTATTCATTCATTCATTCACTCATTCCGTCCGGACCCCTGCTGGGTTTTCGGTGACAGAGAAAAGAACAAGTTATGGAGAGAGAAAGATATATCTTTATTTTGCAAATGAGGGTTCGCTTGACCTGCAATCTGGTAAAGAGGATTAATTAATAACTCTGAGGACCCAGGTAATTATTTCTTTCTCCCTTTATCACGTGAAAAAGCTATAAAGAAAGTCTAAAACTGAATAGGTAACGCATAACTACGAAAGTGGGACAACAATAATTTTGTAAGAAACATAATATTAAATTAGGCGGTGCCTACCTAAATCCTCAAAGATGATCTCTAGGTATACCCCTTATCGGCACCGCCTACTTTAATATTCTGTTTCTCACAAAATTATTGTAGTCCCATTTTCATATTTACATAGCTCATCTGAAAAAACCTCAGCTTTCCAATGAAAATAAAAAAAAAAATACCCGAAGGGGTGAAAATCGAAAAATAAGGGTTGATTTTGAAAAAAAGGGGTCAACAAATTTTTTTTTTTAAATTTTGTATACATTTTTGAAAAGTACGTAAAAAATGCATTAAAATTCATTATTGATAAATTAAAATCCTTAAAATTTTGTCATAGTTATACGGATTTGAAAATGACAATGTTACCCTTAACGTCAAAACTTCAACCCCCTCTACTTTCTACAAATATTTTTTTAATGAGTTTATATTTTAGGGATGTATTACTATCATATAGGAGAACAATTTACCAAAGTATGAAGCCAATCCCAGAACATTGACTTTTTGGGCTGGGGCGATTGAAAAAGAATCTCTCATATATAGTCAAGCTACAATACCTTCTATTTCAACTCCCATGCTTGCTAATAGTTTGCCAATTTGCATCTACATTTCTTCCTTAGCACACGCATCATATTTATATCTATATTTAGGATCATAGATCCACACATTATTACGCACAATTTCAATTAATATACTAATTTTATTCAAACTCATGTTTTCCTTCTTGAGTTTTTAAACTGTACAGAAGAATCAGAATGTATAAACAATGAAGCCATGTAAACATCAAGCAGGAGTGCCAAATTATAAGCATTTTTCTATAGTCATAACCGAAACACTAGATCTTTTTGTACATTTAATATGCATGTACAACTACATGTTTCCCTACTGGAAAATCCTACATAGGTCCCTACATAGAATCCTACAAGATTTCATATAAATTCTTATAGGATTCTTTATAGGAACCTATGTAAGTTCCTATGTAGGAAACACCTATAGGAGTCATCCTACAGGATGCTTCATAGGAACCTATAGGTGCTCTATAGGAACCTATAGGATAATATATATTTTTCCTATGTGAATTCCTTTAAGAGATCATGTGGGTTCCTATGTAGGATCCTCTAAAGATTCTTCTATCAGTAGGTTTGTACGAAGTGTCCTATACAGGATCCTACGTGAATTCTCATACGATTCTTCCAAGAAATCTATGCAAGTTCCTATGTAGAAATACTTTGATAGGAAAATATATATGATCCTATAGGATGACTCATAATAACAAATATTTTTTTCTATATAGGTTCCTATAAGAAATCATGTAGGTTTCTATATAGGATCCTTTAAAGATTCTTCTATTAGTAGGTTCTTACGTATCGTCCTATATAGGATCCTACGTGAATTCTCATAGGATTCTTCCAAGAAATCTATGCAAGTTCCTATGTAGAAATACTTTCATAGGAAAATATATATCATCCTATAGGATGACTCATAATAACAAATATTTTTTTCTATATAGGTTCCTATAAGAAATCATGTAGGTTTCTATGTAGGATCCTTTAAAGATTCTTCTATTAGTAGGTTCTTACGTATCGTCCTATATAGGATCCTACGTGAATTCTCATAGGATTCTTCCAAGGAATCTATGCAAGTTCCTGTATAGGAATACTTTTATAGGAAAATATATATCATCCTATAGGATGACTCATGATAACATATATTTTTTATAAATAGGTTTCCATGTGGTGTCTTATATGAAATCATGTAGGTTCCTATGTAGGATCCTTTAAAGATTCTTCTATTAGTAGGTTCTTACGTGGTGTCCTATATAGGATCCAATGTGGATTCTTATAGGATTTTTTAAAGGAATCTATGCAGGTTCCTATGTAGGAAAACTTCTGTAGGAAAATATATATTATCGTATAGTATGACTCATAGGAGCCCTATAAGATAACATATATCTTTCCTTTATAGGATCTTATATATATTCATATAAGAATACATGTAGGTACCTACGTAGGTTCCTATACAGGTCTGCCAATAAAAGGTTGTTTACTTAGTTATGTATAGTATTTACAATAAAATCTTGTATACACAAGGTCCTTTTTAAAAAGAGGATTAATATATATAAATCCTATTTAATATTAATTGTAATGGGCATCCTGTAAACTCAAAATTTCAGCCACACAACGACCTAAAAACCTTATTATTTTAAGATTTTTCTGGTTAAATATTAAATTTTATTTAATTAAAAAATTTATAATTACCTTGAGCATTTTTCTGGATTCCACTGCGTAATTGTGAGTATGCTCTAATAGCACGGAAACTTGCATGGTAAGCTTGCCGCAAGCTTCTATGCTATATAGGTAACAAGATGAAAGATGGCTCATTTTTTATATTTTATACTCTACGAATGTAGATATAACTAACCTGAATTATTTTTTATTCGATTGTATAATTTTAAAAATTACCATACGAGTTTAAAGTTAATCTTATATTATGTATTAAATTTAATTCATAAGTAGATTATAAATTGCTTTTTTATATGTCAAATTGAAAACTTTTTGCCATTAAAATCTGTTTTTATTTTATAATATGTGGGCGATACCTTCGATACATTCGATACATTTAATTAACATTTTATTATCTAATATCATTACAAACAAACAATTTTCGTTATTTACAAATCACAATAATAATTGTTTTGTCGATAAGATCAAGAATAACTTAAAATGCTTGACAAACACCAAGCGCCTTAACCTTTTTACAACGTAAGAACTAAAATACCGTCAAGAATTGAGTGACCATCATTTACTTTTGATAAATAAAAATTATCTCCAAATATAAAGTGTACCAGAAGCGATACTTTTTCTTTTTGTGTTTCAAAGGAATTTATAGTTTAGTTTAAAAGCTAATTTTCAGTTAAACGAATTTTCAAAATGTGTGAAAATTATATCAACTTTGATTTTGACCCTGCACTTTTTTAAATCTTTTATTTCTCGGTCAACTTACACTACCGTCCGAAATTGTGCGAACTCTGCTTTTCAAACAACTATAAAACTGTTCAAATCTTCAAACATATTAAAACTAAAATTTTTTCCTCTTTATTTTATTAAAGCTAATAAAATTCTGAAAGAAATGACACCTTGACAAAGAGAATATGTTAATTTTTCAATTAGATATATAAGAAAAACCCAATTTTCAATGTTTTTACTATTTTTTTTATTTCTCTGGCAAAAATTAATATTTTTAAACGTTCTTAGGCTCATTGAAATCGTATTTTGTTATGCAATTCAAATTATATAAAACAATTCATGTACACATTCTTCCCTAGCGTATGCAAACCGTGAAATTTGGCTCATAAAATGTCAAAAAATTTAAATTTAATTCTACAATAAAATATAATGTTTAAAAATCAAGTATATATATCATTCTAAACTTCTCTGATTTATGTAAGTAAATTTAAGATTTATACATTTTACTGATCATTTTTTGTCATATAAATATTAATCACAATTTTTTGACATTTTATGAGCCAACTTTCACGGTTTGCATACGCTAGGGAAGAATGTGTACATGAATTGTTTTATATAATTTGAATTGCATAACAAAATACGATTTCAATGAGCCTAAGAACGTTTAAAAATATTAATTTTTTCCAGAGAAATAAAAAAAATAGTAAAAACATTGAAAATTGGGTTTTCCTTAGATATCTAATTGAAAAATTAACATATTCTCTTTGTCAAGGTGTCATTTCTTTCAGAATTTTATTAGCTTTAATAAAATAAAGAGGAAAAAATTTTAGTTTTAATATTTTTGAAGATTTGAACAGTTTTATAGTTGTTGAAAAATCAGAGTTCGCACAATTTCGGACCGTAGTGTATAACTGATTTTAATAAGTGATGCACAAATTTTTAAATAAAATTACGTATTTTTAAGAGAGTATAGAATAAGATTTTTTCTTTATATAAAAGAAAGTGTAAACAAAATTTCTTTTATAAGTTTTTAAACTATCGATCCTCTTTTTAAATTTTTGCATAATATTCTTCATAATTTCATTTTCAATTTTAAAAACTAATTTGATCTGCTTGAAAACCGCAGTTTTAGTATTTTAGTTTTATACATTTTGAAAATTCATTTATTTAATATAATTGTCTGAGGCTAGTTGTCAGAAAAATATAAATTACTTCTAAAATAAAAATGCTTTTTAATCTGTTTAGGCTTCATTTCAAAGCCGCAATTTAAAAATAATGAAAATTTCTTACAAACATTTTTTTTCCATTGAAGGAGCCAGACTCGAACCAACAAATTTTTAAAAGATTTATATATATATTTTTTAAACCTAACAATTTTCATTATAATTACAATAAATATCTTTCAAGTCTTTTGCTTAAAAATGTAAATGTCAAGTTTTATATATTTCACTAAACTGTTTTCTTTTCTTATAAAAATATGAAAAACTTTTCAAATTTTTGCAATACAATTATGACATATTATAAAAAAAAGAAAAAAATACGTGATTGCTTAAAAGTTTTTATTATTCTATATAGATTGACCTTCAAAATGAGCCTAAGAGCACTAAAAAATATGTATTATTTTTTATAATTTAAACTCTTTTAAAACGTTGAAAATGATTATTTTTCATTTACAAATATATAATTAAAATATTGTCAAAATTACTTCTTCCATGGCTTTCTATTCTCAAAAGTTTGTCATGTTTTAAAAATTAAGGATAAAAAAATCAAAAATTCTCATTTTAGCTAAAAAATGATGTGTTTATTTAAATTCATGTTTATATATGAAATAATTTTATTTCCTGCATTGAAACGAATTGGTTGGTATATATAAAGTATAGATTTGATTGAAAATTTGAGAATTAATAAAAATTGAAAAATCGAAAATTCATATTTTAGATAAAAAATTTTGTGTTTTTTTAAAATTCAAGTTGATGAATAAAATAATTGTATTCCTTGCATTAAAACGAATCGATTCGTATATATAAAGTTTATGTTACACTCAAAATTAATTAAAATTTTCTTTATTTTTCAAAAAATTTAATTAATTTAAAACATTTTTAACTCGAAATTTTTTAAATCAATCAATTGAATTGGACAAATTCATTGCTTCCTTCACGAGGAAGCGAATTTTTTGCTTCACATAATGAGAAAGCATAATGTTTATGAAATAAACATAAAGGACCCCCTTCTTGTTATGTATGTCGCCGTACAATTCTGGTCGATAGATAAATTATTTACCCAAGTAAACTTTACATTTAGTAAGAATAAAGGTTTGCAACTGCACATAAGTATTGCACATTTTTCTTATTTATATGTACGCAAACTTTGCTAAGGTTCTCGGTCGGAATAGCAGTTCCATGCTCTTCAACTGTTACTACTCGCTGAAACATTTTATAGCAGTTTCTGAAAACAGGCTGTGTTTTTAATTTATAACAAATAACAAACTCTTGTTTTGACTGCAAATCGATGACGAAATTGATTATTTTAAAATACGAACCACAGATTAATTGCCCAAAAGAATTATTGGAACGTTTGTTTTCTTTTATACATGATATGAATAAACAGTTGTCTTTAACAATTTTTTTAAATGCACGAACTCGAGATGATAACTGTAATTGTTCAATTTATTCGGAATTTACAGCAATTGATTTACCAAAATAACGCGAGTTAAATAATTTGATCGTTTGCTTTATAAAAGAAGTTCCTTCTTGTGCACAAAACATTTTTACTTGATTAGATGCATTTGAAAATATTTGTTTTTGAAGAATATTAAAACTATACCGAAGATTTATATGACGACAAACCTGTTGATAGACACCTTTTGAGGCATGAATTATTTTTAATAGTTCACCATTTCCTGATTCAAAGGCATACTCCGAATGCGCATATAAAGGTCCCCAATTGAGAACACATTCAGCAAGGTGTAATAACAGGTGATTATTAAATGTCATTGCACTTTTTGAGTAGAGTTTTTCTGTTCTAGTAACGAATTCGTGTAAAAGAATATCAGCCCGATTAATTTCTTCGATCGTAATTTCGGATTGCAATAAAATGTATAATGCTTCTACCAATTTCAACCAATGAATAACGTAACGTTGATCAAAGAAGCGGTGCAATATTAGAGGACTATAATACAGTATAAAATTCTCCCATTCGCGGGCTTTCCAGAATGCTCTATCTTTCAGAGATCGCGTCAGGCGGCATAATTGGTGAGGGACCTTAATGGAGGTTAAAAAATCGTTTATTTTATCGATATCAACTTTTCCTATAAAGCCAGCAGCTTGTTTATTGCTTCCAAACCATATGTTTGTGAACAGTTTTCCCAAATTTTCAATTATGTGCATATAGTCGGGTACAAAGCCTTCTATAATATTTAATTTATTTAGATATATTAATGGAGACGATTTTTTAAATCCACGACAAGGTTTTCGTTCCGTTCCTTTCGACATATGACGACGAGAAGAACGTTCATTTCTTTTTTTAACAATTTTATCCAATAAGGGATATTTGTGACTTCCTGAATTCGGATTTTTTTCTGAAGTGACCCACTCCCCGGGATGTAGGCACCAATTACACCCATACCTCCCATTGAATTGTGTAAGACCCTGCATGGGTGCACGCGCAACTGAATCGACACAAGAGACTAGGCAAAATACTTTTATAATTCTTTCGATATTATTTAATTTACATTTAATCCCCCTATCTGAAAACTTATTCATATCATCTACAAAAGGCTGCAAAAAAACACTCATGTCAGGTTTACTTTTGCCGAACCATAAACCTGCTAAAAGTAATTCTGAACTTCGGACAGAAAAAGGTAATTCATTTATCATAATGTAAATTGGCCAAATTGAGTAGGATGAGCTCTCAAAAAGGGGAGCGCCATCTGTATTAAATACAACTGAAATGTAATTATGACGATCTGATGGAGGTAAACCTTTTACAAATTTTCGATAATATTTACCGTCGTAAATATCGCGCATAGTTCTGCCAGTTCTTTTATCATGCATTACTTTATCATAATAATCGTTATGCGTTTGTAACAATTCACTTATTTGAGAGCTTGGGTCGAAAGTCACAAAAAAATCTTTGTATGCAGAATCTTTGGTGCTAATATCAAGGTTGCATAAATTGCAGTGTAAATTTGAATCTGAACGGCTGAAGGAACCTAAGTTCATACCACATTGCGAACACAGACCATGATATATTGTTGAGTTTTTAGGGTTAAACATTTTTTCAATAAAGTACTTTGATCTTGGTAGTATTGGCCTAGCAAACATACTATTTATCAACAAAAAGAGACTGCAAACAGCACTTAAACTAAGAACACTTAACAATGCAAACTTAATCAACATCAATAGCAGTTCGGCAGTGCTAACTTTAACAGGTTCGTCGATTACTTCAAATACTTTCCTATCATTCAAAAAACCATACAAATTTTCAAATTGGTCTTGGTCCGATTTATTATCTTCATTGGAGTGTTCTTCGGAGTCGGAGTCATTTAACAAAACGTCATTTAAATTTAAATTTCCGACCTATAAAACAGAATTATAGTTGTCATTGTAAAAAAAATATTAATTTGTAATTAATAAAATAGTCACGTGAGCTGACAGCTCACGCATTGTGAGTAAACAACCCCTCATGGAAAAACAATAAAGTATATCCTGGTGGATTGAAAATTCCGTAAATCTCCGCAGCTGGAGGAACTTTGAGGAGAATTTGAGGAGACTTTAGGAAATCGTCAAAAACTATCATAAATAGGTGACATATGGCGAAAAAAAGTTTTTTGACAGATAAACAAGTGTTTAAGAAGTAAATTAAAACAAAAATTGCAATAATTAAAGCTTCAATTAATTAATAATGAATGTGAAAGTGCATGATAAATTTGCATTATTTTGCGCTGTCAGTTTTCGATATATTTTAAAGAAATAAATTTAAACTGACCGTAAAAATACCTTATAATGATAAAAAAATGTAAAATTGCTATATTATTAAATTATTTTCAAGGATTATTATTAATTATATAATACAATATAATATAATGTAATATAATTATTAATTTAATTTTAAAATTCACCGTCAGTTTTAATTTATTTCTTTAAAATACATCGAAAACTGACAGCGCAAAATAATGCAAATTTATTATGCACTTTCATGATGCTATAAGATTTTGTAACTTATAGAGGTATCTGGTGCCTCTTCTAAAGTATTAAAACAGTCATAAATACCTCCACATTTATATCTTCAATACTTCTGTGTGGTGCCATTTCTTTCTCGTCGTCCTTTTCGTCAGTTAAGCAGTGCACGTCAACAATATTTTTTAAACTTGTAATATAAGTTTCAGTCCACGTTGTGGGTGCATCCTCGTCTTCAGAACTTGTAAACTGAAAAAAATAAATGCAATGACTGAACATCTTATAGATCTAAAAAAGATATGGAAATAAAATGACAAGCCTGATATTTACCTCTTGAGAAGGTAAAGTTCTGTTTCCCAGAATACTTTCAGAATTGGGTTCAGAATGCGAAAGTGTTTCAATTAATTCTTTATTTTGTGATGACTTGTTTGGTTGAACCGAAAAATCTACTTCTGCAGCTTTATTTTTGGGATTAGATGGCATCAAAGTGGCTGATTTTTTCTTCCTATACTTATGACCTTTGCGTTTCTTTTCAGTCTCATTTGCACTTGTAGGGGATGAGGAGTCTGATTCAGCGTAACAAAAATTTAATTATACAACTGCTTAAAAAATATTAACAGTGTGTCCAGCTAAACAATGAAATAATTCCCTGACCTTTCTCTAACCTTCCTTCCCCTTTTTCCTGTGAGAAGTATTTACAACCAGGGTTACTGCAAGACTCTATTTTCCAATTTTCCTAACAGAAAATGATTATTACAGATAATGAATTTTAACAAAAATCAAATGATATAAAGTTTGAAAAACATTTCCAAATTGAAGTTTTAATGATATTCTTTTATAAAATTTTGTTAAAATTGTTTAAAAATTAAATTATTTTTTTTATTCTCGATTTCATTTCATTTCAAAAATTTCTCTGACAAAAACTTCTTCCCCTGACTTATGACAACACTGGATACTAAAAGAGAGGTGTTCAATATTGAAGTATTTTTAAGATGATAAATTTTACTTATTATTATAAATTTTGTGAGAGACCAAATTTTATTAATTTATAAAAAAATTTTACTTTTGCACATTTTAAAAAAAATTCCTGACTTTTCCTGACTTCCATGACCGCTGGACACCTGATCAAGTTTTATTATTGTATATAATTTGTAAAAAAAAGATACCTCTATCTCGCGAACGGTCAAATTTCTAAGTTTCTTTACTTTTCTACGTTTCTTGGAGTTAAAGTTGGAATTTACCATATCAGGCGAACTGCTTGAAGATATCTTACATAAACAAATATAAAAATTTAAGTATTTTTTTCCTTAAACAAATTTTGTAATATTATATTCCTTAAAAAGAATTATACCTTTAAATAATTATACTCATTTGACTTTTCTTGATTTTTTGTTTTCATTTCTTTCGATGAAAAGCTATCACAAGAACTCGAAGATATCTGAAATGAATACAAATATGAAATACAGTAGAATTCGCTTATAACGAGTACGGATATAAAAGAATCAGTACGGATATAAAAGATCAAAAAAAAGCAATATTACATTTGGATGACCATTAAATAATCATAGATTCATAGTACATAATATATAATTTTTGAAGAAACATACTTTGAAATCATTGTCCGATGAACAGTGACTATCAGAAAAACCACTTGAAGATGACTGAAATAAAAAATATTATAATATACTATTCAACGTCAGATTTCAATTTACATTTTCAGGGCTGCCACAATAATCTATTGTCTAATTTCCCTGACATTTCCTTGACATTAAACAAGTTTTCGTGACTGAAAATTTTTATTACAGATAACACAGACCTTGGGCCTTGACCAAATTTCAGACCCAGAGACTAGAATAGTCATTTCCGATGTAATTTGTCACGCTTTATCTAAAAATGGCAGCAAAATTGCTCTATCACGTCAGCATTTCGAGATATTCTAACCTAAAAGTGTGAAAAATGCCGTTTTTCGCAACATTCGTCACTTTATAAAATCTACAAAAAATTTTTTTAATCATTGGTCCAAGTTTTAAAAGAAAGTATTGTTATTCTCCCTTAAAAATTATCTGGGCACATTCTGTTCAGATTTTTTTCACTGAGATACAGCTATTTGAATCTTACGTTACACGGACTGAAAACTAAAAAAGGAAAGATATAAAATTAAAAAGTATTCATTGTACTGAAACTCGTTACTTGGTGGCTTTTAGAGTCACTGATTACCAATTCGATGTCAGATTTCAAAATTCAAAATAGCGGATCTAATATGGCTGACACATTTTAAAATATTGAAAATCTGACTATTCCGGTTTCTGGGTCTGACAAAATCCAAAATTTTGTAGGCCTGTGTAATGAATTTAAAAAAAATTTAAAGTCAAGGTTGACACTAAAATGTGATTTTGTTATTCCCTGAATTTTCCCTGATTTCCAGACGGAATTCTGAATTTTCCTCTGCCCCAAATGAAAACTTATCAAGAGGTTGTCCATTATAAAAATAAGACAACAATTTTTAAAAGTAAAAATGTGAATTAAAATTCAATTTAAAATCTCCTAAAAATAAATTATTTTCTACAATATAAACAAAAAAACTTTTAAAATTCAATTATATTTAAAAATCTAAACTGCAAATCTTTCAGAATTCAATTATTTAAAACATTTTTCAATTAAATATTTTCTAAACTTCAATTATTGAGAAAAATTCGTAAAAAGTTTTCAGCAGTTTAAATTTACGAAAATTTCAAGTTAATAAATCATAAAATTTTTAAATTTTTTTAATAAAATAATAACTGTAACTCTTCCAAAAAAGTGTGAATAAGTTCGTAGTGTTTATCAAAAGTATTCGTGAAGTGTATTTTTATTCCCTATGCCAAGTAAGAAGTGAAATAACAGTGTAACATAACTTTTGTGTCAAAGTGTATTTTTCGATTTATGGGTGAAGTTATCGACAAGTTAATTCCCTTTGAATTTAATAAGTATTAAGAGCTCGTGTGTCAAACCGTTCTTTGTTTGACATACATGTGTCAAATGAGAAAAGATTTGACACGCGGTTGCCTAATAAATATTTCTCTTAGTGGAAATCTAAACCTTAAGTGAATGAAAACGTTTGGATTTACTTCATTCAAATTTGTAGCTTTATACTATAAATTTGTAGCTACAACAAAAATAGAGGTAATTTTGTACTATAATGTGGTTAAAGGTTACCACGCACAAGTGGAATAAATAAAAATTGTCGCGCTAGCAAACTAAATTGATCGTGCTCCAGAGACAATTTAAAATTGATACGCTATCCCATACTTAGTATACTCTATCAAATTATTTCTCTCTGTGCAATTCTTTTGACAAAATTTCCCTACTTTTCCCCAATTTCCCTGAGTCGTAACAACCCAAATATTACAAACTTTAAAAAACATGTGCAAATTAATTTTATTGATATTTTACTTTAAGGGGAGGTACCACTTCCAATTTTGACCCACTTAAATTTAAATTATTAAATGAGGTTATATTTTTTTTCTTGCATCATTTGGGTCCTAAAAACATTTAAGGTGGTCAAAAAACGAAAATTTTAATTTTTGACCATTTTAGAATTTTTATTTTTTGAAAAAATTAATATTTTTGAAAATCCATGCGAGAGATTCTGACAAATCATTAAAAAATTGTGGAAAAAATTTGACGATGAAAAATACTTAAAATTGTGAAAGAAGATACATATTTAATAGGAGAGTGCAATGATGTTTTAACTTATATTTTTCGCTATTTTTTTGAAAAAATTAAAATTTTTGAAAATCCATGCGAGAGATTCTTAAAAATCATTAAAAAAGCGTGGAAAAAAATTGGCGATAAAAAATAGTCAAAATTGAAAAAGAAGATAGATATTTAAAATATTAATTTTTTTAAAAAATTAATTTCTAAAATTTCAATTTCAATTTCAATTTCATTTATTAACGGGACATGCCCTTTCGTACAAAAGTACTCCTAAATTCTAATAGTTACGTAAGTAACAATACAAAATAGAAAATATTAACTAAATCTAGGTAGGCGCTATAATGGTTAAAGTTCAGTATAAGTTTACACAGTAAAGAGTAACATAAATCAAATTACATTATTATCAAAGGAGAAGATTAAATTTTGATAAATTGAATCTGCTTTACCATTATATCAATTAATTTCAAAAATAATTGTTATTGTTCAATAATACTGATTTTCTTTAAATTACAATGTCTACATTTAGTTCTGTATGTATTTTCTTAAATCACTTTCATTGATAGAAATAAAATAAGTTTCTCTAGAAACGGACACAACCTTGGGCACCAAGTGGGGAAGTCACTACAGATTCTCCTTACACGCATCTATTTGGACTGTAAGAGTGGATGTGCGATTTCTAGGGGGGATTTTAATTATGGTAGGGATCCCACGCCGGTAGACCATTGACACATTCATTTCTCTGTCTAATCGACGGGTCTCTAGTTCCTCCCTCACTCTCTTAATCTCCTCCCTCTGCATGACCGTCCTGTCATTCGACATCCAAAGATCTTCCAACTCCCTTGAACGTGTTGAGTCTCTTTTGACACTTACAAATTTTTTGAGAATTACTTGTGCCTTCTCTTCCGTCTCACATACAATCTTAACAGGGCGAGGCTTACGAGAAACCTGCGCATTAGAACCAATTCTAAATGTGCGTATATTTTCAAGATCGTCTGTTTGAATGAATTTTTTTAATTTAGTCGTAACCACAGATTTCAAAGAACAACTATTATTTGACGAAGTGTCAAATTCTGGAAGATTAAATAAAACAAGATTGTTCTTTCTTTCATTTCGATCAACAAGTTCATTTATACAAACATTAGTTACTGAATTAGAATCAATATTTGTAGAACCATTTGGTGAACGACCCATCAGGCAAAGTAGACAGCTGTAATGCACAACTGGGATGATAAGGAAGATTACACTTCCTACACAAAGTAGGAATAGCACGTGTAATATCTTTACCACATTTTGCACAATTTTCAACACTAGAGGCCATTTTTGCACACAAATAATTATTCAAAACAAAATAAAAAGTAAATTGAGCGAAAGCAGTTCCAATTTAAGTTACATAAACTAAAAACTTCACACAAGTATATCAGTCCAATGTTAGGTTAGAAAAAATTCAAATCAGAGAGCCAAGTTAAGGAAAATGGTGCAAACAATAAAAAACTTTCACTCAAAACCAGCACAAAATAATGTTTATAACTATAATGTTGTAAAAGAACAGACCAAACTTAAACCGTTTTATTTAAACAAAATCAACCGAGACACATGTGAACACGTGTTTAGTAGCTGCCACCTAGCGGCATTGTCAAAAATTGAAATTTTATTTTTTTGACCATCCTGTATGTTTTTAGAACCCAAATGATGCAAGAAAAAAATAGAACCTCGTTTAATAATGTAAATTAAAGTAGGTCAAATTTGGGGGTGGTGCCTCCCCTTAAAAAATTATGTTATATTTTTTTTATTTTTTTTTTATTTTTTTTAACTTTAAAAATTTATTGGACAAAAAAATTTTTTCCTTGTCATTTTCCTGACTTCCCTGAAACGTGGCAACCCTGATTTTAAATTCGGACAAATAATTGTTTTCCCGTTCTTTAGAGAAAAGACGATTATACGTTCTTTTTTAATTTTTAGTGGCCCAATTTTTCAGTTATGAATTTTCGAAATTGTGATTCCTTAAAGTTTGGATTTTCTTCAACTTTTGTATACGGTTAACGAAAACATTTTTTTTAATATTCATTTTAAAGAATCAGAATTTATTATAAATAAATTCATTTTCTTTAAATTGGGAAATTTTTTTAAATGTTTTTTTTTTGTTTAACTCTTAACGAGGAATCATAAGAATAGTTTTATATAGTTTTAGAGTGAGCCTGATGAAATTCCTTGTTTACATAGTTTCTTAATAAAAAAATGTTTTTTTTTTATTTTATTTTTTTTTCTATGAGGGAAATGAAGAGGTCTAGAAATAAAAATAAACTTCTTTGTTCAAAAAAAATTTAAAAATTAAAAAAATTGTTTTTCAAATTTTTGATTAAAAATTTTTTTTTTTTCAAATTATTGATTAAAAAAATTAGTTTTTATAAACAAATTTTTTCTTTATTTTTTGGGAGTTTCTTAAAAAAATGTTGCATTATTTTTTGTCTGGGAGTGGTAAAAATAGTTTCCAAAAACAGTTTTGGTGTGGATTTAAGAAAACTTCATCTTGAAATATATTGTTCGAAAAGAATTTTTTTTTGTTTTTTATTTAAATTTCTTAAAACAGACACTTTTTATCACGTTAGAACTCTTCATTTCCTTCATCGAAACTCTAAAACTATATGCAAATTATTCTTATCATTTCTAGCTATGAAATACATTAAAAAAATAAAATAAATTGAAAAAAATATCCAAGTTAAAAAAAGTGAATTTGTTTATAAAAGATTATAATTTCCTAAAGATAAATTGAAAAAAAAAATTTTCGTTAACTTCATTCTAAATTTGAAAAAAATCAATTTTTTTTGTCTTGACGAAATTTTTCTAAAATAATAACTTTCAAGATATATATCATTGGAAATAGATCTATTTTAAGAAATTAAAATTTCGAAAATTTATAGATACAAAATTTAGAAAGCAAAAGAAAAATAAAAAAATACGTATACTTTTTTTTCTCTAAGGAACAAAATAAAAATGTTCACACGCATTTAAAATGTGAACATAAATCTGACATGGAATCGGCCATACATTTATAATCATTTCAATCCAAACACCGCATTTTAATAAATTCTTAAATATTTCATCAAAATTATATGGGCGAATCTCTGGAACCTCTAACATTTGAGATACAATAAAAAAAAATTTTTTTGAGTGCACACATTTGATATTAATAATATTACATATATATTGATTTAAATTAGTAACACAAATTTTTCTGTTAATATGGTTGGCTCGATTCTTTTGAAAAAAATGTCGAGGTTGTCAATATAACCGTTCAAACATTAAGGAGGAATTGGACAGTGAATCGGAACAAAAGTTAGTCCAAATGCATTATTTTAATTTTTGAAGTAGAAAATACATATTGTAGTGTAATTTCTATTTGAAAAATCAAAATAATGCATTTGGACTAACTTTTGTTCAGACTGTCCGTCCAATTCCTCCTTAACACTTTCATGAATATCTAATAAAAATTAAATAAATATTACTTATTTACCTTTCTTTCCAAGTTTCATTCTTCTCACTTGTTAACTTTTTTTCTCAATTTATTTTGTTCTCAAATTCAAGTTGCTTGAAAAAAAATTAATTTTACAAGAGACAAATTGAATGGCCACGTTAAATAAACGATTAAAAACGAATCAAAATAAATAAAATCATATGTAGAATTTTAAGTACACTAAAAGGAATATGTGCCCCAATTTTGGAGCAGATTGGGTGAGAAACTTCGTAAAAATTACTTATTGGACCAGAGTAATTTTTTTTGTTCCAATCGAACAACACAGATATCCAAATTGACATTTACTTTAACTGTGCGCCAAGTCTCAAATTTTTTCATTTAGTTTTCAATGCTTATTTAAAAAAAATAAATGATTTGACCAAAGACAAAAAAACTGAGGACCCTTTTCAAAACATTACATCTTTTAAATTACAAGAATATGTACTTTTTTTACTTTGTCATTAGAATTATGAAATGTTTATGAATAGTTTCAAAAAGTAACCAAATTTTTTTTTAAAGAAACCAATTCAAAAAGTTGAAATAATTAAAAAAATATTGAAAATGACACGTGCAAAAACAAGGTATAATGAACTTCAATAAAACAAAATTTGGAAAAAATCAACAAATTAATTTGTACCAATGATTAAATCGCGATCTTTATAGTCCACTTAAAAATATAAAAATATTTAATAACCATTAGTTTCGATATTTAGACTTTCTTCAGGAAAATAAGATTAGTGACATAGAGGTTAAAAGTTCCAGAGATTTGTCCATATGGATAATGCGAAATATTACCTAATGTACATTACAGAAAGATATCTACTTTTTAAACTAATTTTACTTTTAAAAAGGAAATTGTAATTGTAATTTATACATATTCTATTTTACTTGCAAAAGAAGCACAAAAATATTAAAGACTATGACAATATTGTCATAATATAACTTAAAATTGAGTAAAAAATATACTACATTTCACGAAACAAATAATTTTAGTATTGACAAAAAAAGTGAATAGAAAATACAAGACTGGCATTACTACATTTGTAACATTATTTTTATCTCCCAAAAAAACTACACTAAATTAAAAAAAGAAATTATATACCTTCTTTTCGTTACGAAGCTTCCATTTTTTCCTCTTACTGAAACAGGATTCCATCGCGTGCGTGTTTTTTAACTGAAGAATGTAAAAGAACAAATTTATTAAATTTATTTTTTTAAAAAATTAAAATTTTTTTAAATTCATGCGATTGATTGTTCAGAATCATAAAAAAAAGGTATAAAAAATTCGATAATGAAAAATAATGAAAATTGTGGAAGAAGTTGAATTTTTTAAAGAATTAAGACTAAAACTGAAAAAATTTAAATTTATTACTTTCAGGGGTAAAATTTTTTTTTGACATTTTTTAATAACCTAAAATCGTATTCCGCTGTGAAAAATAAAAAAATAATCTTTAACTATTTTACAATTATTTTTTATTTTTCAAAATTTTCAAAATCCATGAGCTTGATTGTTCAGAATCATGAAAAAAGCGTATAAAAAATCGGCAATGAAAAATAATTAAAATTGTGAGAAGTTTAATTTTAATTTTTCG
Source organism: Leptopilina boulardi (assembly GCF_019393585.1). Lineage (NCBI taxonomy): Eukaryota > Metazoa > Arthropoda > Insecta > Hymenoptera > Figitidae > Leptopilina > Leptopilina boulardi. Next base: position 1,081,853 of record NW_026137709.1, read on the forward strand.
GAATTTTTTAGGTTTATTGAAAAATTTATTAACAAATTTATAGTTTATCAATTTTTTCGAATATATTATGATTTTAGATACTCAATATTGTCAGAAAAAAAATTGACGACCCTAAACAATAATGATTTCGATTGGTTAAAATTTCACCGGTGCCTCCCCTTAAGTTTACAAAAAAGAAAAATACAAAATGAAAAAAGCAATAATACAAGAAATTAAAAAATGTATATATTTAAAAATCAAATTATAATAGGCTGATTCTATTTCAATTCATGCACGGTGAATAGGTTCAAAATTCAAAATCATTAATAATGTTTAATAACCTACATAGGATTCCCAGGTTCTTATTTTCAATATTAATTAGTAATAAATTATAAATATTTATATTTTGACAAATAATATATAATAAAATAAAATACAATAAATAGATGAAAAATGCTAAAATTCAAACAAATACTAAACAAAATGATAAATAGAATAACTACAAAATGTAGAAAAAAAATTATAACGAAATAAAAGCAAAAAAAAGTGGAAAATTTTTTAATGAAAGTAAAAACTTTAATATGAACAATAAAAAATCGTACGGCAAAAAAGGAAATCTTCCTATAGACTTAACGAACATTTCATATTAATTCCTATGTTGGAACCTATATAGGAATCCCACGTTTTTCTTTGCAGCAGTAATTAGTAATAAATTATAAATGTTTGTATTTGGATAAATAATAAATAATGAAATAAAAAACAATAAATAGATGAAAAATGCTAGAATTTAAGCAAATATTAAAAAAATGATAAATAGAATAACTACAAAATATTTGAAAAAAATAAAATATATAACTAAATAAAAGCAATAAAAAATGAAAATTTTTTAAATTAAAGTAAAAACTTTAATATGAAGAATAAAAAAACGTATTAGAAAAAAGAAAATCTTCATATAGTCTTAAAGAATATTTCATATTAATTCCTATATAGGAACCTACATAGGATTCCCACGTTTTTATTTTCAGTAGTAATTAGTCATAAATAATAAATATTTATATTTGGACAAATAATAAATAATAAGAAATCATAATAAATTATTATGAGGTAAAAAATATTTTATAATAAAATAAAAAAACAATAAATAGATGGAAAATGCTAGAATTCAAGGAAATACTAAACATAATGATAAATAGAATAACTACAAAATATTGGACAAAAATAAAAAATATAACTAAATAAAAACAATAAAAAATAGAAAATTTTTAAATTAAAGTAAAAACTGTAATATGAACAATAAAAAAACGTTTTGAAAAACGAAAATCTTCATATAATGTTAAAGAACATTTCTTATATTAGTTCCTTTATAGGGAACCTATATAGGAATCCCACGTTTTTATTATCAGCAGTAATTGTTATTAAATTATAAATATTTATTTTCAAGCAACATGAACAAATAATATTAATAACAGATCAAAATAAAATATTTAAAATTAAAAACAAAACATTAAATGATAAATTTACCTAAAAGTTGTTGAAAAATTTAGAAGATAAATATAGAAAACAACAAAATTAATCACGTTCTGGCAACTTAAGTTGAGTTAATTTCAATTAAAATTAATTAAATTACATTAAATGAATTAAAGAAGTGCATTAAATAAAAAAATATATTCAGAAAAAAAAGGAAAATGGAAATTAAAAATTAGACATAATAAAAGAATACTTACAAAATCGTGGTATTTGTCTTCGTTCTCATATAAGCAATTACTCACAATTTATACACTACCCAGACAGCACCCGTGTTAAGTTCGGAAACTAAGTTGGGGAGCTTCAGGGGAAGTTCAGGCGAGCTCTATATGTCCTCGGTTTTATAACTCGCGGTGCGAAGTTCAGGATAGTTATCCGATTAAGTTTGCCGAAAAATTGTGGATAAAAGTTTAGGAAATATTAAATTTTAAGTTTTACAGAAATTTGCTTTGTGAATTTCTTTAAAACTATCTCCGGAAAGTACTCTAAATAAGATATATAGGCAAATTTCCTGTAAAATTAAAATACAAGTTTTCAGTGAATTTTATAAGGTAAGTTTATTATAAATGTTTTATAATATTTATTAAATAAAAGTAAAATTAAAAAAATTTATTTTTCCCTTATTGCGCTTTCTTTTATTTTTCCCCAACATTAACGGCGCAATTTTCGGAAATAAATTTGGAGGAGCTGGGGATTGAACCCAGACGCGCAACACAACAGCTAAGAACCCTAACAACTAACCTAACCAACAACCTGAAGGTGGGTAACTTTCGGGTCTTTATAAGCTGCAAGCCTTGTCGTCATCAGTTGACACGAATAGCGGGAAAATTTAAAAATGTTTTCAACGAAATATTTTTAAATTCTATTATTAAATTAGTGTCATAATTAAAAGGGCATTGAAATAATATTGCAATGTTAATATTAATATTATTTGTGAAACTAGCAGCTATATAAAACGATTTAAGGTAATTCTTTAAAAATGAAATTTATTAAATACTGAATCTCCTTATAAAAAATTCTAGTCTTGTCAAATTTTTATTAAATTATTATTCAATTAAAAGTAACATAATTAGAAAAACTTTTTGAACATTTATCAACGTATGTTTATGGCTTTTATCATTAATTAATTAATTAAATTTACCGAGATGTATGGTGGACATTTAAATCGTCAATTTGTAATTTGATAAATTAATTTAAAAATTAAAGTATCTGCATTTTATACTAAATATTTATAATTATTTGTCAATAATAATGTAAATTATTTATAATAATTGTAAATAAATTTCTTGCATTCTTTAAATCAAAATTTTTTATACAACGCAATGTTTTGTCATATTTTTTATAATAAAGAAACTTATTATTAATTTTTATATCTATAAATTAATTAAAAATCGTAATTAGCTACGATTATTTCATTTATATTTTTAACTATTTAATATTATTTAAGTATTAATATTTAATATATTATTATTTAATAAATATTTACCTATTGAGCAATGTTGTGAATTGACCAGGGAAAAACAGGAAAAAGCTTTATTGCTGGATTTTAAGACGGTTACGTGAAAAACTTGTCTTTTTTCAAAATTCGATAAAGACATAATTTTTATTTAAGACTTTTAGAAAATTGTAAAAACAATTGTATTTCCAAAACGGTTCACAGTTATTTGAAAAAACAATTATCCCACAAAACTAGATTTTAATACTTTTTTTTAAATCTAATAAAAGTGACTGGATGAGTTAAATCCTTCTATAATTAAATTAATGTTGGTACAATAAAAAAATCAATAAATAATAAATAATAAAATAGAATAAAAATTTTTTTTTTGTACCAACATCAATTTAATTATAGAAGGATTTAACTCATCCAGTCACTTTTATTAGATTTAAAAAAGATGATTGCAAGAAATTTATTTACAATTATTATAAATAATTTATATTATTATTGACAAATAATTATAAATATTTATTATAAAATGCAGATACTTTAATTTTTAAATTAATTTATCAAATTACCAATTGACCATTTAAATGTCCACCATACATCTCGGTAAATTTAATTAATTAATTAATGATAAAAGCCATAAACATACGTTGATAAATGTTCAAAAAGTTTTTCTAATTATGTTACTTTTAATTGAATAATAATTTAATAAAAATTTGACAAGACCAGAATTTTTTATAAGGAGATTCAGTATTTAATAAATTTCATTTTTAAAGAATGACCTTAAATCGTTTTATATAGCTGGTAGTTTCACAAATAATATTAATATTAAGGGGTAACACCACTCTAGCGGTAAGAAAAATAGCCTAACTTTGACGATTTATATTTGCAGTAGGATAAAAGGAATAGGATTTTTCTTCAGATAGGTTTATTTAACACATATTCAAGTATAAAAAATAAATTTAATATTATTATTTTAATATAAAATGGCGGCGATAGAGTCCGGCTCAAAAATCTTGAATTTTTAAAACACCTACACGGGAGGACGATTTTCTAGAAAGGTGTAAGACCTAGAACAAAAATCCAAGAATTTTCTGAATCTCTACCCTATTGACTATGGAACTACGTAGGGGTTTTTTTTTAAATCAAAATTTGTACAAATGGTAGCACTTTGAAAAAAAAATCGATTTTTTGCCAAAAAACAAGCAGTAAATTGTTTATAAAAAAAAAAGTTTACATTAAATCAAAAAACGGCTACGTAGTTCCATAAAGAAGGTTATTGTGTAGTTACTGTTAAAATTTCAGATCAATCCATGCAACGGTGTTCGAGTAATCCGTCCTCCCAGTTTGAAAAAAGTGGTTTCGAGAAAAACGCGTTTAAAGTAGAACGAACACACAATGGGCCAGCAGACCTTTACAATGTTCTAAAATTCATAATTTCCGGAGTACAACAAATTTAAAGCTTTTCATGACGAATTCTAAAGTTTTTGGGGTCACTGATTACAAATCTGTAGTCAGATTTTGAAATTTTTTTTTTTTTTTTTGAAAATATGGATTTTTTCAAAGGCGTTGTTCAGTGCCTATATGGTGCATTAGTGACACTCAAAGGGTTAATAAATTTTTTTTCGTCATAGGATCACCTGCCTATTGTTTCTACAATGCTAAAGTACATTTTAACAAAAAAAAAAATAAATCGTTTTTTTGAAAATTCTAGAGTGGTGTTACCCCTTAACATTGCAATATTATTTCAATGCCCTTTTAATTATGACACTAATTTAATAATAGAATTTAAAAATATTTCGTTGAAAACATTTTTAAATTTTCCCGCTATTCGTGTCAACTGATGACGACAAGGCTTGCAGCTTATAAAGACCCGAAAGTTACCCACCTTCAGGTTGTTGGTTAGGTTAGTGGTTAGGGTTCTTAGCTGTTGTGTTGCGCGTCTGGGTTCAATCCCCAGCTCCTCCAAATTTATTTCCGAAAATTGCGCCGTTAATGTTGGGGAAAAATAAAAGAAAGCGCAATAAGGGAAAAATAAATTTTTTTAATTTTACTTTTATTTAATAAATATTATAAAACATTTATAATAAACTTACCTTATAAAATTCACTGAAAACTTGTATTTTAATTTTACAGGAAATTTGCCTATATATCTTATTTAGAGTACTTTCCGGAGATAGTTTTAAAGAAATTCACAAAGCAAATTTCTGTAAAACTTAAAATTTAATATTTCCTAAACTTTTATCCACAATTTTTCGGCAAACTTAATCGGATAACTATCCTGAACTTCGCACCGCGAGTTATAAAACCGAGGACATATAGAGCTCGCCTGAACTTCCCCTGAAGCTCCCCAACTTAGTTTCCGAACTTAACACGGGGAACTCCCCGCGAACTCCCTGCGAAAAACGGTGCTGTCTGGGTATTTAATATTCTTTTTAATTAAAGAAACTATCTATAATTTTTATACCGGTATCTATTTATACACAATAAATTAATTCATATCCACCTTGTTAAAAGGCAGAGTCAAAGCAGAATCGAACAAATTTTTTGATCGAGATTCATGATTCAACCATGAGGTTAGGTATACATTAAGGTGCACTCACACAAGGTAGACTGGGGAATAAGGTTATTCAAGTTGGGTGGGGGAAAGCCAAGATGGATGATGGCTGGTGCTGATAGGCTGATAGGCCGGATGTTTGTGCACCAGCCATCATCCATCTTGGCTTTCCCCCACCCAACTTGCATAACCTTATTAAGAGCAGATTATTTTTCAACCAATCGAGATTTAGTCTCTAGTGGCAATATTGCGTAAGAAACTGTTTTTAATTGGTTGACACCTGATATGATAGAACCTAGAAGGCAACGCATGTGCGCTACAGTTGCCGCCAAAACAGTATCCGGTGTACGGTCAAGACACGGTTTCCTTCAAGCACGTTTTTCATTTGTGGCTGATGCGTCCATTTATAATCTCATATAAACTTTTTCGTGTATAGTGCTGCAAATAAAATCTTTTGTATAAGATAGGAAAAATGAGTGTAACTCAAGGATTCGTTCAGTTCATACAAACCAAAAAATTGGAAATAATAAAATTACGCAAATTAGTGCAAAATTCAAACCCCACGGCAGGAACTCGTGTGGAAGTGAGATCCGGCAAGGAAATAGTAGAGGCATTTCTTCATTTTGTTGGAAGTAAGTGTTTTAATAAATTTTCTTCTTCATAATTATTGATTTTTTATTTTCTATTTATTATTTATTTATTTTAGTTTCATTTTGGTAATTTTATGACTATTATACTATTTTCATTTGGAAATAGGAATATTTACATCTTTCATCTTTTTCAAAATTTTGTGCTTATTCTATTAATTATTTTCTTTACTATTTGTTTGAATTTTATCATTTTCATCTGTTTATTGTTTTTGATTTTCTTATTTCTTATTTGTCCAAATATAAATATTCATAATTTATTGCTAATTACTATCGATAATAAAAACGTGGGATTCCTATAGGAATTCCTATATAGGAATTAATGGGTTAGGGGTAGTCAGAATTTTCAAAAAATCAAATTTTTTTTTTGCATTTTCGTTAAGTATAATATCTTAAAAATAATCTCTGAAAATTTCAAGTTAATCCGATAATTCGTTTTTAAGTTATTCGACAAATAACAAAGAGAGCTCGGGCCTTTCAAAGCGCTCGGGAGCAGGTAGCTAGTGGTAGCTGCAAGAAACCGGCTTTTAGGGTTCTATTGTCATCGATGAACTCAGACTTGGGTATATGTAGTAGTACATAAATTAATATGGCCCAGGAATAGATGACTCGGTGTAAGTAATTTAATAATTCGTTTTTTTTGTACGTAAATCTAGTGTGAAACTTTAAATGCGTTTTTCTCAAAACTATGTTTTTTGAACTGGTGACAACTATAACTCGAAAACCGCTCAGTTGATTTTAATTAAATTTATACAGCTTTTAGAATACATAATAAACTCGGGCCTGATCGAAGGATTTTTTTTTTTGAAAAATTTCGATTTTTTAAGACCAATTAACTGTTGATTTTTTCCCAAAAATCTAGACAAAAATTTCCTGAGGCCGCCATTTTGTTAATTTTTGAAAAAAAAAATCCTTCGATCAGGCCCAGGATTATTTATTTATAAAACTAATTTTTTTTATCCGATTGATTTCTGATGAATCTCCAAGGACTTATGATTGTCACCGCAAAGACCTTTTTTTGGAACTGGGTTAACACAGACAGCTGTAACTTCGGAAATAAAATTTTTTTTTTTGAAATTTTCGTGACTTCAAGTCAAAACATTATTTAATAATACCATATCACTACTTTTGTAAAATAAAATTATTTAATAGCAAAAAAAAATACTGAAAATTCTCATTTTTTCGTGCCTCTGACTACCCCTAACCCCTTAATACAACGAAAAGTCCTTTACGCCTATATGATAAGTTTTTTTTCCGTATGATTTTTTAATTCTTGACAATCAAGTTTTTTACTTTAATAAAATTTTTTTTCCTTTTTCTGTTGCTATCATTTACTCATATATCTTACTTTTTTCTAATATTTTGTAGTTATATTCAATATTTATCACTTTTTTTAGTATTTGTTTGAGTTCTAGCATTTTTATCTGTTTACTGTTTTTTATTTTATTATTTCTTATTATTTGTCTGAATATAAATATTTAAAATTTATCATTAATTACTGTTCAAAATAAAAACGTGGGAATCCCATATAGGTTCCTATATGTATAGGAACCAATATAGGTTCTTATGTATAGGAATTAATATAATAAAATGTCTTTTAACTTGTAAAAATAGTTGTTTGCGTATACTCATCTTTTATTTTCAGATTATATATTTCTATATAGAATTTTAATCCTATTATTTTTAATCTATTTATTATTGTCTTTTATTATAATATTTATTGTTTTTATCTCTTAGTATAAAATTATTTAGATTTTTTATGAAATTTGTACTAAAAATAGCCATGTAGAGATCCTATACATATAGGTTTAATGGAAAGGGATTAGTGTGAAATTTTCTTTATTTAACTTTAAAATTTATAGTTGTTTACAGCTAAATAAATTTTTGCTATAAACAATTAAATTTTTTTTCTCTCCATTTGTTGTGATTTACTTTATAGCTTTCTTTAGAAAGAATTATTTTTCATATTGATTATCTTTGTTCGTCAGTTCTTCAATATTTTTTAGTTTGAAAATCTAAAATAAGCACGCGTATTCCAGTTTTGAGATTCGACTTTCACGTGCCATGTCTTTTTTTAGGGACAATAAATGATTTTCTATACAGCTTATATTCTATACTTAGTAAAAAAGTAAATAAATAAATAAAAAAGTAAATCTAACTACATAATGAAAAACACGGAGATAATAATCGATTAAAACTGTCTTTAAATAGGTATTAACTTTTTTTTACAAAAAACATTGTATATTCTGTTTTTGTAGAAAAGGTTAATTTTACTAATAGTTTTCATCAATTGAATACCCGGATCAAATATGTCGACTGACGTTCGGACGCACGCTCTAATGGTAGTCGGGTAGCAGTGAGCCGCCCACAGGCTGTCACTGCTACTTGACTGGTAATAGAGCGTTCGTCCGAGCGTCGGTCGACATATTTGATCCGGGTATTCAATTATATCAGTGTTTTTGATTATGTAGTTATAGAGACTTTCAGGCCTCGGACTCATGCCACTTTTGCCACTTTTTAAAAAAAAATGCCACTAAAGACACTTTTTTTCTACTCAGATATTTAAGGGAATGCATCGGTGAAATTTTAACTCATCGAAATCATTGTTGTTTAGGGTCGTCAATTTTTTTTCCGGCAATATTGAGTATCTAAAATTATAATATACTCTAAAAAATTAAAAAAAACTATAAACTTGTTAATAATTTATTCAATAAACTTCAAAAATCTTAAAAAATTAAAATTTAAACTTTTCTCACAATTTTAATTATTTTTCATTGACGATTTTTTATACGCTTTTTCATGATTCTCAACAATCACGCGCATGGATTTTGAAAAATTTCATTTTTTTAAAAAATGAAAATTTTGAAAAATAAAAAAAATTTGGAAACTAGTTAAAAATTACTTTTTTTATTTTTCACAGTTGTGAAAAAATGTCAAAAAAAATGTTACCCCTAAAAATATTCAATTTTATTTTTTTTCGTTTTAATTCCTTAAAAAATTCAACTCCTTCCATAATTTTCGTTATTTTTCATTGCCGAATTTTTTATATGCTTTTTTATGATTCTGAACAATCAATCGCATAGATTTTAAAAAATTTTAGTTCTTACAAAAAATAAATTTTATAAAATGTCAAAAAAATTTTTTTTTCAATTTTAATAATATATATTAATTTTTGGGTCCAAAATTATACCAAAAAAGAAATTGACACCCCTTAACAACAATAATTTTATCGGTGCCTCCCCTTAATAAGTCAGTGTTCTACTAAGATATCAAAGAAAAAAAATCTGATGTATAACCAAAAAATACGTCAAGAAAAAGAAAAAACATTGTTCCCAAAGATGATTCGTCGTCAAAAAAATTGAAAACTAGTAACTCGCAGCGAAAAAGTTCCAAGACTGTAAATAAATCTAAAAAATTAGAAAGCACGAAAACATCGAACATCCCACCAAAAACTATTACCGTTCAAAAACTTTTGTAAATGATTTTTGTTTAATTTATTGCATTTTAAAAACATTTTATAAAATAAAAACTATTCAACAAAATTACTAATTATTTACGTCATTTTTATAATTATAAATATTTAATAAACATGCTTTAATAAATAAATAAATATATAAATATGTTTGTAAATAGTATGCCACTATTTTGACACTTTTTTAAACATTTTATGCCACTTTTGCCACTTCTTTAAACATTTTATGCCACTTTTTTCAACATTTTATGCCACTTTTGCCACTTTTTTCACTGCGGAAGTGAGTCCGAGGCCAGATGTTGTCATATTAAATTATTTTATATTATATTTATAGCCAGTGAATCAGATATCAAAAAGCAAATAGACAGTGGTGCCAGAGTAAAATTGCCGTCACAGAAAGTGTTGGACAATTTGAATGTAGTGCACGACAAAGAACTTGAAGATTCGTCTGCAGCTAAAGTAAGTCATACGAATTTAAGGAGGCCGATCCCCTCAACATAACCTCAAACTTAAAAATAGTTTTTAAAAAAACTAAAAATATACTTAAAATTGATTCTGCCTAACTTTAAAAGATCCAGTTATACAATTTTCAGAAAAAATTATTTTGAGTTTTTGTTGTTAAACAATGGTTAATTATCATTTTGTGTTTTTTCTTAAAAATTACCTATAAATCGTAATTTTTAACCAATTTTTATAAACAATGTCTCATTTTACTCTCTGTAAGATTCTCTACAATTCTGTTTGTTAAATTTTGTTTAAAAAAATTTTGTTCAAAATTTATAAATAAAGACATTTTTATTTTTTAATAACTTTTGAGCAAAATATTTTCAATCAAATGCAACGAACAAAATGGTAGAGAATCTTTCAGAGAATAAAATAAGTTATTGTTTATAAAAATTGGATAAAAATTACGATCCATACCGGTAAGAGAAAGGGGATAGAATGTAATGAATTATTTTCGAGTTGCAATGCAAGCGCAACAATTTTTAATCCCATTCAATTCCTGATTTTAAATATTTTTCCAATTCGCTCAGGAGAATAAATTTGCTGAAAATATGAATTATATCCAATTCACATAACGCATTCGTCTTTAATTCCGCTCAATACCGGCTAAGAATTCTTAAAATGTAAAGGCTCCAATCCTACTGAGAGTAGTCAATAATAGTTTTCATTAATTCCGTCCAAATCCTTTAACAGCATGTGACCCATACGCGAGTTTCAATAAGTATTTTGTCGCACACTTTTTTCTGCAAATATTGAACTAATTTAATTGAAATTTTTTGTAAAAGTTTTAAATTATGTTGAGGAAGGGCTGTTATGTGTGAAACTACTGATATTTGTTGAAATAATCATTAATATTCATAAAGTATTAGAAAAATCGGACTTTGATGTTACTCCTAACCTCAAATTTTCCATCAGTTGATGAACGTTTTATTACAATTATTTCATCAAATATCAATAGTATCGCACATAACAGCCCTTCTATATTATATTTTAGACTTCCATACAAAATTTTAGCTAAATCCGTTCAGTATTTTAAGAGAAAATTGGGCGACAAAATACACGTAATTTAAGGGTCACATGGTGTTAAAAGGAACATGCTTTACGGTGCTCCTTAACACCATGTAATCCTTAGATTATGTGTATTTTGTCGTACTATTTTCTGAACGGATTTGGCTAAAATTTTGTATGGAAGTCTTAAATATAATAAAGAAGGGCTGTTATGTGCGATACTGTTGATATTTGTTGAAATAATTCTAATAAAACATTCATAAACTGATGGAAAATTTGATGTTAGGAGTCACGTCAAAGTCCGATTTTTCTATTATTTTATGAATATTAATGATTATTTCAACAAATATCAGCAGTTTCACACATAACAGACCTTCCTCAACATAATTTAAAACTTTTACAAAAAATTTCAGTTAAATTCGTTCAATATTTGCAGAAAAAAGTGTGCGACAAAATACTTATTGAAACTCGCGTAGGGATCACATGCTGTTAATAATAAATTAATTAAAAATGGTCTGTTTCTTAAGAAAATTTTTTAATTATTTCAAATTCTAAATCTTGAAATTCTAATAATTATGGGCATATAAGTTTTATTGAAAAAAACTTACAATTTAAAAAATGGCAGCTTATCTCGTAAATAATAAGAGATATTGCAAAACTAACATCAATTTTGGGTTTTGGTAGCAAGGACTATAAAAGGAACATATAAATCTTGAAAAATAAATATAATATTAAAATATAAATTGTAAATTATTTAAACAATAAAACAACTAATAATGCTTGAGTATTGAGTAGTCGGAATTAAAGTGAATAGGATTTCGAGTTTAGCTATGTTTCCCAGCGGGAATAAATTTAGTTTTAAAATCAGGAATTCGATCGTATTCATATTTTCTATTCAATTCAATCCCCGCCTTCTTACCGGGATAGGTAACTTTTAAGTAACAATACAAAAAGTTAATTAATTATTATTTAATAACAAATTTGAACTAAAAATAATTTTTTCTGAAAATTGTACAACAGGATCTATTAAAATTAGGGTAATTAATTTAAATTTAAAAATTTAATCTAAAAAGTTTTTAAAAACCTGCAGAAACTGCGACTTGATGCAGTCGAAGCAACAAAGCAAAACATCATGAAGAAGTCGAAGGAGAGACTTTTGTTGGAAGAAAGGAAAGAACTCGTTCACTCTGACACCAGTGACGAGACGGATGATGAAGGAGATCATTCAAATGAAAAGGAAAACACTGAGCCAGAAAATAGAACTACTTCCCCTCCTGTATCACCGTTAAGGTCCGCATCTGGAAGTGGTTTTAACAGTAATGGTAATGCGGAGCAGTCTGAACATTCTGAAAATCGAGAAAATCACAGTCGCGCGGATCCGAAAAATGGAGGAGTGCCTCACCTTCAAACAAATTCGGGAAAGGCTGGTACACAACCGGCTGGCAGACGGGAAAATGCGAATGAAACGAGAACTGTAACTACATTGAAGAAATATGATCGAATCAACGACGAGGTAATATTTAAATTTATGAAATAAATTAAACCTAATTAATTAAATTTAATTAAATATTATTAAATATTTCTGAAGTGCCAAAAATCGCTCTTGTGACTACAAAATAATTTACAAATTTCCAAATTAACAAATTGAATATTATAAATTGAGTTCTTTACCTTTTCAGCAAAGCACATTTTAGATTTAAATTATCACTTTCTAAAACTAAATCAGTAAAAATCTGCTGGTTTTTCTGTGGGTATTTTTTTGTGATTTCAATGGATGAAATTTGATTGGAAATCAGTGAAAAATAACTGATTTTCACTCTTTTTTTCATTTTCAAACTGACTTTTTAATCATTTTCCACCGATTGACCAGTTAAAAAATAACTAAGTTTTTCAATTATATTAGGGTCAAACCATTATATTTCAACTAAAGTGGTCGCTGACTAATTTTTAAAAATTATAATACTTTGCAGGAATGATTTTGAAGTTATCAAGATCACGAAATGAAAAGAATTTTATTAAAAATTTAAATATTTATTGTAAAATATGAATTTAAAGTATATGAGGTGCTAAAAACTGTCAATTTTTTAGCCATTAGAAAATATGCAAAAAAACATAGAATTTACCATAAAAATAAAAAAAAAAATATTGGAATTTACTAAGAATGAATAAATTTATCATTATCAATTGATATAATTATTTAAAGATGTGAAGTAATATATAAAATATGATTTCCAAGTGCACCTGTCAAATAACCTAATTTTGCGATTTTTATTCATTAATTATAAAAAATAGAAAACATTAAATTAAATAAAAACTTACCAAATATGAAGTTCTTGCCATAAACTTTTAGAATTTCTTTGCACTTTTCTTCTTTTCTATTCATAAGTATGAAAAATTTAAAAAATAAAATAGCTACTTTGTCTATTTTCACTATTTTTGAAAGTCAATAACTTTCTTGGAGAAAAATGAAAAAATATGGGGTTTCGAAAATTATTTAAATATACACTACATATACATTCACTGAAAATTTCGCATTGGTCCCGAAGCTATTTTCGAAGATAAAGTAAATTAAAAATTTCGTATTTTTTAGGCTATATTGACATGGGTTTTAAAGGTATTAAATCAATGTGAAGTTTGTCGTCACCAGTGAACCACCTTCACATTGATTTAAAATCCATGTCCATATAGCCTAAAAAATACGAAATTTTTAAACTACTTTATCTTCGAAAATAGCTTCGGGACCAATGCGAAATTTTCAGTGAATGTATATGTAGTGTGTATTTAAATAATTTTCGAAACCCCATATTTTTTCATTTTTCTCCAAGAAAGTTATTGACTTTCAAAAATAGTGAAAATAGACAAAGTAGCTATTTTATTTTTTAAATTTTTCATACTTATGAATAGAAAAGAAGAAAAGTGCAAAGAAATTCTAAAAGTTTATGGCAAGAACTTCATATTTGGTAAGTTTTTATTTAATTCAATGTTTTCTATTTTTTATAATTAATGAATAAAAATCGCAAAATTAGGTTATTTGACAGGTGCACTTGGAAATCATATTTTATATATTACTTCACATCTTTAAATAATTATATCAATTGATAATGATAAATTTATTCATTCTTAGTAAATTCCAATAATTTTTTTTTATTTTTATGGTAAATTCTATGTTTTTTTGCATATTTTCTAATGGCTAAAAAATTGACAGTTTTTAGCACCTCATATACTTTAAATTCATATTTTACAATAAATATTTAAATTTTTAATAAAATTCTTTTCATTTCGTGATCTTGATAACTTCAAAATCATTCCTGCAAAGTATTATAATTTTTAAAAATTAGTCAGCGACCACTTTAGTTGAAATATAATGGTTTGACCCATTATTGAAAATTTCAATCATTTTTAACTATCAAATTAGTGGAAATTTACTGAAATTTCAATCACTTTTCACTGATTTACAATCAGATTTCTTTGATTGAAATCGTGAGAAAATAGCAGCACTGAAAAAATACTAGATTTTCACTGATTCCGTTTTAGAGAACACCTTAAATTTTCCTTCAAAACTCAAAAATACAATCAGACTAACTTTTACATAAAATTGTTTGACTGATTCTTCTGTAAAAAGGAATTGGACACTTGATCGAAAAACAGATCAGGTCCAACTCCACATTGTGATATTTTATAAATGCAATATAATTTAAATTACTAGGCATTTCGCGAAATGCCTGGACTTTGAATATTACCAGTAATTGATACACATAAACTCAAAATATATTACGATAATTTTATTCTTGGTCAGGGAATTTTAGGAAGAATGGTCTGGAAAAACCTGAAAATGTAAGGAAATTTTGAATTTGTAGCAACCCTGAATAAATTAATTATTCAAATTTAAGCCAATTTAAAAATCAATTATTCCGAATATTAGTAAATTAAAAATTCAATTATTACACATTCCAAAGGAATGAAATTTCAATTATTTAAAACTGTCATAAATTATAAATTCCATTGCTGCAGATTCACAAAAAATAAAAATTAAATTATTTTAAATTTTAATCAATTATAAATTCAATTATTGACGATTCCAATCAACTGAAAATTAATTTATTCCAAAATTTAATCAATTATAAATTTAATTATTCCACATTCCAATCAATTAAAAATTCAATTCTTCCCCCTTTTTCCCCTTTTTTATGAATATTTCCCCTTTTTCTTCTATTTCTTACTCATTTCCCCTATTTTTTACTCATTTACCCTATTTTATGTTCAAACTCGAATAGTGGGGCTGATTTATTGAGCACAAAAATTTTTAATGTTGAATCTAATTTTACAAAAAAGATATATTTATATAAATAGCATTTTTTACGTAAATTTTGTTGTTATTATCTTCAGATATAACAAATCTTAATACTTAGAGAAAAAAATATTATTAAGTTGTTTTTAATTATCATATAAAAGTCATCGACACAATAACTAAAATTTTCTTGTGTTTTCTAAAAATTGTTAAATTCATTAAAAGAATAAGAGTAAAAAGAAATAATTTTGTTAATATTAATATTTAGAAATTCTTTTTTCGCTATTTCATAAAAATTTAAATTACATACACACTTTTTAAATATTAAATGTTTTTTCACGTTTATAGTTTTCTTTTTAACTATAATTTCCTACAAAATCTGTATTACTTATGAGATTTAACGTCAATTTTTTAACCAAAAAGTTAGAAAAATTTTAAAAAAATTTTTAACAAAAAATTCATCATTAAAGTTTAAACAAATTTAATTTGTGTAGTTTTTTTGAAAAATCTGAATAAAATCAAGTTTTGTATACTTTACAAGACAGTTTTTAGTTTCATAAAATTAAAAAAGTCGCATTTTTCAAGAAAAAAATTACATGTTAGTTTAGAAGTAAGTTTAACTCCCATTTGGAAATATTTCCATAAAAATTCCATAAATGACTTCTTAAAACCTTTCCACATGGGTTCTGTAGAAAATTACTTCAAAAATAAGCTCTAAAAAATGAAAAGCATTTATTTTAGATGTGTGCAATTCAAATCTTTATAAAAAATTGAAAATTACATATAAAAAAATTTAATTATAACATTCGGAAAACTTCTTCTTTTAAGTCTCACTCTTCATTATAATTTTATCATCTTTCAAAAAATTTAGAGAAAAAAATTTTTGTTTCTAAACTTTCTGAGTTTAAAGAATTTTATTATTCATCAAAAAATGTGTGATCTCATAATATTCTGACTAGGAGTATAATTTAAAACAACTTTAAATCACTTTGATGTAAGAAAATATACATTTAGATTTTCCCTTATTTTTCCCCTTTTTTAAATCAAAATTTCCCCTGTTCCCCTTTTTTGAGCATATTTTACCCTGTGAACCCTGTGAGGGACGATTCCAAGTACCATGGTAAATCATGGTATCAGGGCTGCTCGGATCTTTATGTTTATTATGAAATCTGTAAAAAAAATTCCATTTTTTTAAATTTACAAAGTTGTATAAACCCTCAATGTATACCTCTCTTTTTAGTTTGTTATTATTTAAAATAATTATTGCAGTGCATTATTATTAATTTGACAAAAAAACAGTCAAGTGTTCGACTACCGGTACTGTCCAACATTGCTTGCACTTGTCCTATTTAATTAATATAATTTTGTTTCTTTTTAAAAAGATTTACCTCGGCAGGGGAATTTTGCTCAACATTTACGAATGGGATTACATAAAAGATTTATATCAACCAGGACCATTCGTGATTGCATTAGCGGAGGCGATCTGGAAAGACGGCATGAAGGATATGTGCCTTAACCTCAAAAAGGCAAAACCCAGAAGTGATGGGCAAGTGCGGAAGGCAATTTCCAAAAGGAAAATCTTGGCAATGGAAGGTACTTATTCATTTCTTAATATCCCCTCGTCGTGATATTTTTGCCCTGCTTTTTCCATTTCTTTACATGTAGCGTGATATTTTGATAATACCCCCACCCCTAAAGTTTGTGGACGATCCCTTATGTTAGGTAACATTTTTATTTCAGAACTCTATCGAGATAAAATGTCCACAGAGAAAAACCGTTATAGTTCAAGAATTAACAACCAGGTTAAAATTGTCAAAACGACACTAACTCATGCGATAAATGACAGGAATAAAAAGAAAAAAGAGAAACAAGAGGAACCATACGATTCATCGGCCTCTACAGATTAAAAGAAAAATGAAAAAAACGGTATTTCTCTTTTAATTTTAATATTAAATTTTTATTATATTTATAACTTCAGTGTTGTCGACAGTTAAGACAAAACAATATTTCCTCAAAATCTTGGCTAGTCTCAATAAGTTTCGAGTCTTGCGACAACACTACTTTTTTTGTTTTAAATTCGTTGTAAACGTTTATTATTCGTTCGTTTTTAATATTAATGTCAGTATTAATATACGCTACACCAAATATAACCCGGCGAGTTCAAGTTTCTACTTTGTAACACCGAGCGTAAGGCAGGATATTTTTTACCTGGTAAGAAATTTCTATTTACATGTTAAAAAGAACTGGGAATCGTGAAACTTTTTCGTATATTGGCTAACAATGTCATATATTAATTTTTTCATTCAAATATTTCATCCCGTTAAGCAATTTATTATTGATTATCTATAACACTTTCAAATACAACTGGAAATTAGCATATCGTCAGTTGGATGCAGAAACATGCTACTTCAGACTAGTCTTGAAAAACGTGCCGTGTTTCAAAAAAGATTTGGAATACATGCCAATCCAGAAATGATGATTTTTTGTTTTTTATTTAAGTTGACATTATTGAAGATTTTAATTATGTTATAAATCTTTGTAAATTAATAAAAAAAAGTATCCTTCAAATAATGTAAACTTAAAAAGTCTATTTAAAAAATTGTTCAAAATATGACTTTTTCAAAAAAAATAATCATGGAAAATACATCTTGAAAAGTCATTTTTGTAAAACTTTATAACCTTCAGTACTGTCAACTTAAATAAAAAACAAAAGAAACTCATTTCTGAATTGGCATGTTTTCCAAATCTTTTTTGAAACGGCACGTTTTTCAAGATTAGTCTAAAGTGTCACGTTTCTGCAGCTAACCGACGATATTACACAGGATACTTTATTTTATATTTAGTTTTATTTATATATTTATTATATATATTTATTATTTTTATTTATTTTATTTTATTATTTATTTCATTTTTTTACCCTGCCTTACGGGATAAACTAAAAATAAAGTACAAAGTACACAACCTATACGGCATATCGAATATGCGTTAACGTTAACGACGTGTTAACGACTGTACACAATTAAATATGGAATTTTATTTAAAAACTTAATTCTATAAACGAATTCATTTTAATTTAGGCAGATTTAGCATGATCAAGACTGAAAATCACGTTTGCTGTGAAAATAATGTTTTTTAAAAAACTTTAGACGACTGTTATTGTTTTATTTGGCTGAAAATTTTTTGTTATAAAGTTATAAGGATTATAAGTGTATAAGTCGGAAAATTTATTGATTTAAAATTTAAATAAAAATATGTAAACTAACTTTTTCAGTGAAAAGTGCTGGAAGTTTTCTGAAATTTTCTGGCAATGGTTATCGCCTTATATGTAACGGTACAGATCGGTTTAAATGGCGTGAAATTGGTATAAACACTTTTTGATCACTTTTTCTCAAATGACTGACACTTTTCACAAAATTGACAAACTGACCAAGAATCATTTTTTTTAAATAACCTAATCACTGCCGTCACTTGTAAGGCAATTTCTTTTATAATTTAAATAACTAACAAGAATGATTAAAAAAGTATTAATATTATTATAGAAATGTTAAATTCTATAATGGAATACAAAAAAGTATTAAACATAATTAATAAGAAGGATTCCAAAGTTATTAATGTTGTGATAGAAATGTTAAATTTTATAACAGAGAATTCTTATTTGATTTTCTTTTTCTTCATGTTATATTATTTCTTGTATAACGTGAAAGATTTAAATTTTAGGAATTTACATATATTAGCTTTCGACTTTCAATAAAATACCTCTTCAGATATCAGAAACAGTCTTTCGATTAACCAAATTTAACGGATAATACAATTTTTTTATAAATACAACATACTGTAAAAAAACCATCATGTTGAACACAGCCCATGAGTGTGACAGAGACAGACTTATGCGAAACGCGTGTTCCCCATGTTCAACATGATGGTTTTCGCACCGTATAAAAATATGTGAACACATGTTGTATTTTAAAAATTATTTACGACCAGTTAGTTTCTGATATCTGAAGAAGTCTTTCATTGAAAGACGAAAGCTAATATATGTTATTATTATAATAAATGTAAAATATCGACCAAAAAGAAAAACATTAAAATTTAAATCTATCGCACTATACATTTTTTTGGTCAATACTAATAACATCCTAAAATTAATTATTACATGTAATATTTAAATAATAAATAAATGTATATCATTTCAATCAAGTATTTTTTATATCATAAAAAATTCTTTTATTAAATTATGTACTGCAGAAATAAGTTAAAATTTAATTCCCAAAACAATTTTTCACTTCCAAAAAGCAGGGTTGCTACAGGTCAATTAAAAATTAGCGAATTTTGGAAAATCTACCAAAAAAATAACTACTTTTTAAAAGCAGTACAAAAAAATATATTTTTTAGATATTTAGTCAGTCTTAAAACTCTTGATAACCGCTTCAATTCTCTAAATTTTGTTTAACTTTGAAAACCTTGAAATCATCTTGTATTTTAAACCAAAACCTTGAATTCCTAAAATTTTAAGTAAAATAATAATTTCTTTTACAATAAGCTATGTAAATTAATTAAATTTAAAATACAATTTTTTAAAAAGAAATAAATTCTCTACGATTTAAATTAATTGTGTTGAAAACCATTAAATTTGTTTCGCATTTTTTAACGTTTCTAAAAGTAAATAATTTTAGGAGATAAAATATCGAAGCTCTTAATAATAATAAAACTGTAGAATATTTTCATTTTGGAAATTGTTTGAATAATCAAATTATCAAAAAATTTGTTTAACCTACATGAAAAATATAATTTTTTTGAAAAGTTTTTTTTCAAATTTTTTTTAGATTTCATTCACTTGAATTACTTGAATTTGCGAATGTTTAAAATTTTAAAGATTTTTGAAATTATTATTATTATTATTATTATTATTATAAACAATTAGCCATCTTAAAGGTAAAAAGGTTAAGGCGCTTGGTGTTTGTCAAGCATTTTAAGTTATTCTTGATCTTATCGACGAAACAATTATTATTGTGGTTTGTAAATAACGAAAATTGTTTGTTTGTAATAATATTAGAAAATAAAATGTTAATTGAATGTATCGAATGCATCGAAGGTATCGCCCACATATTATAAAATAAAAACAGATTTTAATGGCAAAAAGTTTTCAATTTGACATATAAAAAAGCAATTTATAATCTACTTATGAATTAAATTTAACACATAATATAAGATTAACTTTAAACTCGTATGGTAATTTTTAAAATTATAAAATCGAATAAAAAATAATTCAAGTTAGTTATATCTACATTCGTAGAGTATAAAATATAAAAAATGAGCCATCTTTCATCTTGTTACCTATATAGCATAGAAGCTTGCGGCAAGCTTACCATGCAAGTTTCCGTGCTATTAGAGCATACTCACAATTACGCAGTGGAATCCAGAAAAATGCTCAAGGTAATTATAAATTTTTTAATTAAATAAAATTTAATATTTAACCAGAAAAATCTTAAAATAATAAGGTTTTTAGGTCGTCGTGTGGCGGAAATTTTGAGTTTACAGGATGCCTATTACAATTAATATTAAATAGGATTTATATATATTAATCCTCGTTTCAAAAAGGACCTTGTGTATACAAGATTTTATTGTAAATACTATACATAACTAAGTAAACAACCTTTTATTGGCAGACCTGTATAGGAACCTACGTAGGTACCTACATGTATTCTTATATGAATATATATAAGATCCTATAAAGGAAAGATATATGTTATCTTATAGGGCTCCTATGACTCATACTATACGATAATATATATTTTCTTACAGAAGTTTTCCTACATAGGAACCTGCATAGATTCCTTTAAAAAATCCTATAAGAATCCACATTGGATCCTATATAGGACACTACGTAAGAACCTACTGATAGAAGAATCTTTAAAGGATCCTACATAGGAACCTACATGATTTCATATAAGACACCACATGGAAACCTATTTATAAAAAATATATGTTATCATGAGTCATCCTATAGGATGATATATATTTTCCTATAAAAGTATTCCTATACAGGAACTTGCATAGATTCCTTGGAAGAATCCTATGAGAATTCACGTAGGATCCTATATAGGACGATACGTAAGAACCTACTAATAGAAGAATCTTTAAAGGATCCTACATAGAAACCTACATGATTTCTTATAGGAACCTATATAGAAAAAAATATTTGTTATTATGAGTCATCCTATAGGATGATATATATTTTCCTATGAAAGTATTTCTACATAGGAACTTGCATAGATTTCTTGGAAGAATCCTATGAGAATTCACGTAGGATCCTATATAGGACGATACGTAAGAACCTACTAATAGAAGAATCTTTAAAGGATCCTACATAGGAACTCACATGATTTCTTAAAGGAATTCACATAGGAAAAATATATATTATCCTATAGGTTCCTATAGAGCACATATAGGTTCCTATGAAGCATCCTGTAGGATGACTCCTATAGGTGTTTCCTACATAGGAACTTACACAGGTTCCTATAAAGAATCCTATAAGAATTTATATGAAATCTTGTAGGATTCTATGTAGGGACCTATGTAGGATTTTCCAGTAGGGTTAAAACAAGAGAATGTACATTCTGTTGGATCAGCCAATCACAACATGCTACCAATATACTCAGAGTAACTGTCAAAAACACTCAATATCACACCTAAGAAGGTTCCAGATTTTATTATTTGTAAATAAAATTTTCCGTTATATTGTTTAAAAAATGGCAATGTCTGATGCATTAGATTGTAATGAAATATTAATTCAGTTGGTCTATCAGTGTCCACTAATATATAATAAATCGAGTAAACTATATAAGGGTTAGTCCACTGACTTTCGTCTAATAGTGGTTGCGACCAAATTTTAAAAAAATCTAGTTTTAATATATGTGAAACTCGATGATTCCCTGAGTTCATTAACCATAATATTATGGTAAAAATTTTATTCCCTTTAAAAATATTAAATATCAAAAGTAGGAGGTTTACAATGTGATTTTGTTACCTTAAATTTTTCAATTTTTTTAAAAACGCTATTATTAAAAAACTATTAAAAATTAGATGTTGGAACTCACCAAAAACATAAATCACTTTATTTTGCACAGAGGAACGAAAGAATTATTGCAAAAATTCATTATTTTTGGATAATATACGATTTTAAAAAAAATTTATTTAAATATTCTCAAGATTTTTATTTACTTATAACTTTTTTGTCGGTGCTCCGAAAAAATTGAGGTTTTGCACAAAGATTTTTTATAATATTCTTTACCTTTCTTTAAAATCTCACGAAGATGTTTTGCTTCGTTTTGGAGATAATAATTTTTAAAAAATGTTATGTAAAAGGTTAATTAAAAGACTTGAAGTTAACTAACCAAATTCAAACTGCTCCATTTTTTATAAAAATATATTAAATGTAGCGAATTGTAATTGGTCAGTTAACTTTAAGTCTTTTAATTAATCTTTGTAAATAAAAAATTTTGAAAATTAATATCTCCAAAAAAATTGAAAAATTTAAGGTTACAAAATCACATTGTGAACCTCCTACTTTTGATATTTAATATTTTTAAAGGGAATAAAATTTTTACCATAATATTATGGTTAAGGAACTCAGGGAATCATTAAGTTTCACATATATTAAAACTAGATTTATTAAAAATTTGGTCGCAACCAATATTAGACGAAAGTCAGTGGACTGACCCATAAGGACATAACGAAAAAAAGAAGGCATAGAAAGAAATTACGAAGACACTGATGGAAATAACTGGAGAAGAAATGTCTGGTATGTCTTTTATAAATAATAAAATAAGTGCTTGCTTTGAAATTACACTACAAAGATAAGATATCTATAAAAAAGTATATTTTGAGTATTGTTAGGAAGGATGAAGGTTATTATTAATTTTGTTTTAAAACTATTACTTATTCATTAGAATTATTCTAAAAATTAAAAATGTTCTGAAATTAAAATCCAATAAAACCATCATTATAAATGGCAATCGCTGACTGACAGGAGTAATTTCGTGCACTTGACCCAGATGGCATGTTCATTGGAGACGAAATTTACAACTTGGCGTAATGATACATAAAATCAAACGTGAGATACCGACATATACTAATTTTAAATTTTACAGAAAAAATTTTTTATAATAACTTAATTAATTTATTGTACGAGGAATCTAAATTTTCTAAATCTGTCATTTTGTTTATACATTTTTCTTGTTCTTTTTTTATGTAAAACATTTCAGCGATTCTTCGTTTTGTTAAATTTGATTCTTGGTGTAGGACTTTAATATTTTTCCAATCAAAATCATGGAATTTATCATCAATTTTTTCTAGTCTATGTTTAGTAATCACAGAGTGATATTTTTTATTTAGACGGTAATTATTCATATGTTCATTACATCTTGTGCCAAGAAGCCTTTTTGTTTTTCCAATATAGGCCATGTCACAGTCTTTACATTCAATCTTATACACAACATTAGAACTGTTCATAACAGGCAGTTTATCTTTACCTAGTTTAATAAAATTGTCCAAAGTTGACATCGATCTAAAAACAGTTGTAAAAACAAATTTGTTTAAAAGTGTTTTAAATTGATAAGAAATATCATTGTGAAAAGGAAGTGAAACTATACGAAAACGATCAATTTCTCGTACAATAAATTAATTAAGTTATTATAAAAAATTTTTTCTGTAAAATTTAAAATTAGTATATGTCGGTATCTCACGTTTGATTTTATGTATCATTACGCCAAGTTGTGAATTTCGTCTGCAATGAACCTGCCATCTGGGTCAAGTGCACGAAATTACTCCTGTCAGTCAGCGATTGCCATTTATAATGATGGTTTTATTGGATTTTAATTTCAGAACATTTTTAATTTTTAGAATAATTCTAATGAATAGGTAATAGTTTTAAAACAAAATTAATAATAACCTTCATCCTTCCTAACAATACTCAAAATATACTTTTTTATAGATATCTTATCATTGTAGTGTAATCGTAGTCTGACTAAGGATTTAATATTTAAGTTATGATCAGAATCAATTGGTATGTAAACTTCTACCTTTCTTTTTATTAAAATGTAACTGCATTATATTATTTAACGAATTATATTGTATTCTAGACTAATAAATTCTGATGAGGAGGTCGGTACCGATCTCGAAACGTCAAAGATATGTTTTTGTCTTTTACTGAGTTCCATAAAGATTGCCAATAATCGAATTTTTTAATCTAATTTTAATTAAAAACTTTATTTTAAAACCAATTCTTCACGGTAATAACAAATCAATAAAATAAATTTTATTTTTAATTTAAAAATTTCTCTTGCTTTAGAGTAGGTATTTACGTGTTTGATACGTAAATTATTTATTATTTTATTTTTACGTATTTATTCTAATTGTTCTTGTAATAATAATAATTATAATTTATTATTATTATTTGTTTTTTATTCATACTTGTGTTTTTCAGTTCAAGAAATCCAAAAGATTTGGAAAAATCTTAAATCTTCTAATGAAGACGTACGTGGAAAAAAAATATATCGCTTCAGGGTCAGCGGCTCCAGATGAAGATTGTTCATTCATATATTTTGAAGCCATACATTTTTTTGATGATTGTCCTCGATGTATTAAGTATACATAAAAAAGGATTTTTTAAAGATTTATTTGAAATAAATTTTATATTTATATCGCATAATTTAAAACCAAATGAGATGTTCTACATTAATTTTTTAAATAATACTTACTCAATGAAAAAACTATTTTTCTAGATACACAGAACAAAATCTAGCTATGACAAGATGAATCAAATTGAAAGTGATGATGGTGATGCTGAATTTGACAATAATAATGATGATGATGACAAAGACGACGTCGATGACGATGTTCATGATGAAAATGTTAATAGTAATGTTCAGGAGATTGTCGACTTAGAAGATGGTACAAGTAACTTTCACAAATTTTCTTGAAAATGTAGCCTACGTTTATAATTACATAATTCATTTTCTACTGCATTGTAAATACATACTATTTTTCAGAATCTGAATCAGAATTCAGAATCTGCCCAGGTAGAACCTCGTCTTTGTAGCTATGAAGAACAAAATGATTTTTTTCTGGACATCGGAGAAATGTGGGATCGAGTTTTGCCAGAAAACAGAGCAAGGTGCTTTTTTTCATTTAGAAGATTGATAAATGAAAAAAGCGAGAGAAACAATCATTTTGGAAAAATTTGTATATATGCATTTATTTAAAATAAATAAGATTTCTTTGAATTAAATAGAAATATATTTGTCCCGAAACCTAATTACTGTTGTTACTATTGCATCCCCGATTTTTTTATACTTTTTTTTCATTTAGTATTAATTGAGACAAACTTTCATGATTTTATGATTGATTTTATCAAAATTTTATAATTTAAATGACTTTTAGTTTTTGAATGCTCATAACTTCCTTAAAAATGCATCAATTTTAAAAGTTTTCTTTCAAAATGTGAGTTTTTAAACGTACTTTTCAAACAAAAAAATCAAAATTATTTTTTAAATGTTCTTACTATTAAATTGTTTAAGTTTTAATGACTAAAAGTATTTTTTCTCAATTGACTACGTACTGATTGGTTTTTTTAAAATTTTTTAGAAATATTTTTGGTTTTTTTTACACCACATACTTTTATGTATTATGCACTGATTACAAAAATCATAGTGGCAATACCTGAAAATGTAATTTTTATTATGAAAACTATAAAAAAGTCTTAAAAATTATGATTTTTTCAAATAATGGGTAAAATATGCAAAAATTTTAAACAGTGCATATGACATAAAAAATTTATTTTAATAATACCTATAACTTTTGTCTAAATTTTTTTTTATTTTGCATGCTTTACCCAGTAGTAAAAAAACATAATTTTTAGGCCTTTTTATGGTTTTCACCATAAAAATCAAATTTACGGATATTGTTATCATGATTTTCGTAATCAGTGCATCAAAATAAATAAAAGTGTAAAACGTAATGTGTAGTGTAAAAAAAACCAAAAATTTATTGAAAATTCTAAAAATTTTAAAAAGTTCCGAAAATATTGAAAAAATCGTTTGCCCACGATCGGACTAGGCTTAAAGTTTTCGTAAAAAAAAGTAGTTTTTTGAAATTTTTTTTTAAAAAAATGCGAAAAATGACTTTTTGTTTTTAAAACTTAAAAATGTAACAGTGAAAAAAAAATTTAATTTTTTTAAAATAAAATTTTATTTCAAATAATTTAAAAGAAATAATAAAGTATATTAAGAATGTTTGAAAAAAGAAAATTCAGTTTATGATTCAAAATAAGTAAAAAAACGCTAGTGATGAAATACAAACTGTATCTCACTTTAACTTTCAGCAGTTGTCAATACTTCTACTACAGCAGTACACGACACGCCACGCCACGTTACTCATACACTAGCCACACTCTTTTTGCCTATTGTAGACGCAGCTTGAAACTTTCTTTATGCCAAATGGTAACATATAATGACGCAATAATTCCTGCAAAATTTCAAACTGAGCATATGCCCCTTTCGAAAATACAAGGAGTCATGTCAAAAAATGAACATTATCGAATAATAATGTTCAAAAAAATCAAATGAAATGGTTCCTTTAAGATTTTCGTCTGCTGATTACAAATTTGAAGTCCGTTTTCAAACATTCAAAATGGCGAATCCAATATGTTGGACAACGATTTTAAAAATCCGTCCAATGTACTTGAAAATGGTTATTCGGGGATTTTTGGGATCGCTGATTACGAATCTAAGTTCTGTTTTAAAAAATCTTAAATGGCGAATTCAATATGGATGACGACAATTTTAAAAATCAATCCAATTTACTTGAAAATGGTTACTCTGGGGTTTTTGGGTCGCTGATTACGAATCTAAGATTCGTTATCAAAAATTCAATATGGCGGACATGAAAATAAAAAATCGACTGAATTTGCTTAAAACTCGTTACTTGGGGGTTTTTGAGGTCGCTGATTACAAATCTAGGGTCCGTTTTAAAAATTGAAAATGGCGGATCCAATATGGTCCCTACTGAAAATGTTGATATCGTTTCCGATATCATATAATTAGTTAAAAATGATATAAAATTTGACATCAGGAAGAACATAATTAATGACGTCGTATCTTATGTTGAAAATTATATTTGATTTTGGGACTAGAACCTATATCATTTCTGATATCATTTCTGACGTCGTTTTTGATATCAAGTGTTATTTTATTTTTGATTATGAAATTTTTAAAATATATAATGAATTAATTAATTCGAATTTTTTCAATTAATAAAAAATTGTATTATTTTTAAACAATTTCTTGCAGTAGAATTTTTCATATTCTTTTAATATATAAATATTAAAATATGACAAAAATGAAAGTATAAAATGTGTATTAAAACAATTCTTTTTATTGAAATAAACTTTTCGCACTTGCAATTATGAACTATATAAAGATAAAACAATATTCCAATATAAAAAAGGATGATTAAATAATTAATTTAATTCAATTAATTACTTAAATGATCAATGTAATTATGTTTTCACATTTTGAATAAATAAATTTCAAATTAACGTGCTAATGCTGAAAATTGATTTTTTATTCTTTAACTTAACATTCTTCAAAAAATTACAATTTTCTAAATAAATTAATTTTAATTTAACACATTGTTTGTCTCCTACACAGCACAATAATTACACAAATATTTTCAAAAGTTAAATTAGACATAATTTAATATTAAACTCAAAACTGCATGAAATTGTTCTAAATTTTTGAAAATAATATTTCCATCGCGAGCGCTTTTAAAGAATATTGAAATAAACATATTGGAATTCAATATTCCAAAAATTTTTAGTCGATTAACCTCTTAAACAGGGCTCTGTAATTACTTATTCAATTTTTGCAGCTGTGTGGGATATTCGCTTACAATAATTATAATTAATCGTAGTTTCAATTAATAGTATTATCAATTAGAGCTACATAAATTATTTATCGTTACTGATTTTACATTCAATTGAATTTATAACGTAGGTCCATAATTTTAAAAATTTTCTTTTTAAAAATTCAATAAAAATGTAAATTTGGAACGTTACATAAATATTGTTTATCTTCAATGCTCATGTGCACACAGACTTTAACAATGCTTTCTGTAGGTACAAAAAATTCTTCATCTGTCACAATAACAATTTTTTTTAACATTGGACAAGATCTTTCCAAAGCATTTTCTACTTCAATTCTCTGAATGATTGCATACTCTTGTTTAGTTTCAAAATTTACAATAAAATATTTTAATTTTACGTAAGATCCATCCTCCAATAGTGCGAAACTATTATTTGAGCGCTTGTTATTTTTCAGTGATGATAAATACAAACAGGAGTCTTTTACTATTTTTTTATAAAAATTCGTTTTCGTTACTGGAAAGTGCAGTTTCTCTAACCACGTTTTGTTGACTACTGATATAATTCCAAAGTATCTATGACTACCAATTTTCTTAGTCTTTTGAACTAATTTTGCACCAATTTGATCAAAAAATCGTCTTACATCATAATTCGCAGATGAATGCACATTTTCTTTTAAAATTATTTTACTATATTTCAGGCTAATATAACGACATATTTGCTGATGGATTCCTTTTGCGGCATGAATAACTTTTAATAATTTTCCATTTCCAGATTCAAATGCAAACGCATTGTGTGACCAGATTGGTCCCCATTCGTAAACACTTTTTGCTAAATGCAAAAGCAAATGAACGTTAAAGGTCATTGATACTTTGGAATACAGCTTTTGTGTCGAAGCAACAAATTCGTATATAATAATTTATCAGCTCTATCTACTTCAGTTGTTAGAATTTTGTCCTTTGAAAGAAGGAATAGTGCTTGAACAAATAAAACCCAGTGCATAAATAAATCATTGGGCAATATACTTTGTAGAACTGGAATACTATAATATAAAACCCAATTCTCCCATTCTCTGGCCTTCCAGAACTGTCTTTCAGAAAATGGGCGACTTAATCTGCATAACTGATTGGGCACTTTAATATTGAGCATGAGATCATCAATTTTGGAAATCAACTGCTTTGAAAAAATTCCACTTTTTTTAGAATTACCGAACCACATAGTCGCGAACTGTTTAGCAATTCCAGCAATACAATGCATACTTTCTGGTACGCATCCAAAAATTATGTTAAAGTTAATCAAGTTAATAAGAGGTGATGGGTTTTTTACTCCCTTAATAGGATTTTTAGACTTGACCGATTTCTATATTTTGGAACTTGATTCATCAGAGGATATTTTACAGTTCCAGAAGATTTGCCCTTATTTTTAACCCATTGTCCAGGGTGGAGGCATTGCCCACAGCCAAAGTTTCCATTGAATTGGGTGATACCTTGAACAGGGGCGCGCGCAACAGAATCAACGCAACAAATTAAAACAAAGATTTTAATAAAAATGTTTGAATTATTAATATTGCACTGCACTCCATTTGTTGAAAGATCTTTCATATTTTGAATGAATGGTTTCAAAAATACTTTAAAATCTGGTTTCTTTTTTCCAAACCATAACCCAGCTAAAACTAATTCTTGAGTTCTTACGTGGTACGGTAACTCATTGACCATTAAAAAGATAGGCCATATAGAATATTTTGATGACTCAAATAAAGGGGCTCCATCGGTGTTAAATATTACAGACGCATACTGCTTTCGATCAGCGTCACTTAAATTTTTTTACAAATTCTCGATATTTCTTTCCATCATAAATATCGCATAATATTCCTTTTTCATGAATTCTCTCGTTTACAACATAATTGTAAAATTCATAATGCGACTCAATTAATTTAGAAATAGGTGTAGAAATATCGAGCATAACAAAGAAGTCACTATATGAGCTGTCTTTAACATCGATTTCAAACCTACAAATTGTGCACTTTAAAATTTTGTCTTTGGATGTGAATTCTCCTACATATGCACTGCATTTTGGACACACTGCATGAAAATGCCGACAATTTTTCGGGAAAAATAATTTGTCGATTAAATACCTAGTTTCAGGCAAAATAATTGTACCAAATATGCAATTTAACATGTTCAACAAATCGGTAATTTCTGTTAAAGACAGTGCGTGAACAAGAGCATATTTCAAAACCATTAACAAAACTTCACCGACAGTTAAAAGAATTTTCACGTTAATCGGATTCTTGAATGATGGGCTTTCCATAAAATCGTCTAAAGATTTGAAATTGAATTTTCTTTCGCCAACATCTTCCTCAGAATACCAATCATTTTCGTCTAACGCATCCACAAAATAATCCTCCTCATCTGCTTCAGGCTGTAAAATATTCGTTAATCATTAAAATGATCATTATCCATGTGGAAGTATTTCCGGAAATCCTTCCTCATGGGCATTAATTATTTGCAATTAATTAATTTTTATTTTATTTATTAATTTATTTAAATTTTAGGATATTTTTTACTATTAATTCATTTATTTTATTTTTCATTTTTTATATAGTAATTTTTATCTCTATCTCGATTAATAATTAGTAAATTAATTTAATAATAATTCGTTATTTAATATTTTCTTAGATATTTTAATGTGTCAATTTTCTCATGGTTCCGACCGATATTTCTTTTGCTCTTAAAAAATAAAATTTTAAATTAAAGCAATTTATAAGTTGTTGGGAATAAGTTTAAGAAAATTTATTTTTTATTACTTTTGATAAAACTCAGTTTAATAGTTTTTGTAATTCAAACAAATTGTATTTTTTATATATATTTCAGAACGGCCTATTTAAATAAATTTTCATCAAATTTAATTTCATTTTAGAAATTTATTTGAATAAAATTAATTTAAATAAAAATAATAAAAATAAAATAATAAAATAAAAATAAATAAATAAAAATAAATAAATAAAAAAAGCACAATGAGTTGGTTATTTTCCACTCATTCTTTTTTTTAAATATATACACAGTGATACCTCAAAATATTGTGATTCACTATTTTGAATTACACATTCCTCTATATCTTCTGCCAATGAATCAACTACACAGTGAATACGTTCAACATCACTTCCAACCTCCAAAGGAAATTCCTAAAACACATGAAAAAATTGTTAAATAAATAATATGAATTTAGTAAAAATACATTGTTAATTTACGTCAAATTTAAATTCCGATTTTTATTTCATTTAATTTTTTTCGTTTTTAAAAAAATCTATACGTTTTTTAAAAATTTTTATAGGTTCAAAAAATTAAAAAAAAATTGTCGTTATCCTTATTTAAAAATCAAACGAAAAATACAATTCTCTTTTTTTATCAAAATTTTAGTAAAAATAATAATTTTTGTTGTACGTCATTGAGAATAGGTTAACTTTAGAAAAACTCTAATTTTTAAAAAATGATAATTTGAAATTTCGTTCAAGCATAAGAAGCAAAAATTTACATAAAATTGATCCTCCAAAATAACGTCAGTTGTGTTAGGTGAAGTCATCATCTGAGAGCTTTCTTTATAATCAACCTCCATTAAGTCATCAACTTGAATTTCAGGATGGGATCTTTCATCATTCTCAATAGTTTTTCTTTCACTGCTGATGTTACTTTCCGAATTAATGAATTTTTCTTCCGAGTTAAAATTTTCTGCCTTTAAATTAATTTATTTAATTTATTGAATTTGTTAGACAATTATTTTTTAGTTTACAAAATGTTATAAGAATATTGAATTATAAAACAAAAATATTTAATTAAAAAAGCAAATAGTAAAATTAGATATCAAATAAATAATTTATTTATTTTTAATAATTTATTAATTTATTATATAATGATAATTTATCCATTATTAAATACGTAAAAAATTATAAATCTATTTATGATTTTTAAAATGACGTTTTAATTGAAACTTGCACTTTCACGGTAAAGTTATAATAAATGTTAAAAAAATATTCCGTAAATATATTTAAAAGTGACTTACATGTTCTTTCGAAAGCTTCAGATATCTATATTTTAATGATATAGGAACAGGATCGTTCAATTCCGGTTGTAAATACCTTTTGTAAATTCTACGTTCTTCACCTGCCATACTAGAATATAATATAATTTTTATTTACGATAAAAATCTTTATCTTCATACTTTTTCTTCATTTTTGTGTATATATAATTTTTTATATTAATATTTTTTTAATAATTTATACTTACGTGAATTTTGTAGAATATTTTTAAAATACAAATGACACTTAAATTTAAAAAAACCAACCTATTGGAAAATTCTTTTTTTTTAAATCGTTATGACAACGCGATTCAATTGTCACAACGAAATAGCTACATTCGTCTCGTACACATCTGGGAAAGAAGCAAACGCAACTTGACGTAAATAATTTCACGATAAAAGTAAAAAAATGTCAGAGAGCATAAAAGTGGCATACGTGATGTTTAAAAATAGGACTAAAAAAATTGTGTCTGTAAAGTCCATTGCAAACTACAAGGAAGTCATTTCTAAAAAAATACAAAAGTGCAAAGTTTGGTTTTACGGACACAAGAAAAGAAGTGACATGCTTTTAAATGCTTACATTCTTCTTTTGGGAAGTAAGTACCTATACATTTTTTATAATAAAAAATTGCATAATAAAAATAGAGTTAATTAAAAATAATAAAAAAAAAAATAAAAAATTTTTATTAAAAATTTGTTTTCTAGTTTTAATTTTTTTATTATTATTATCAGATTAAAAATAAAAATTAAATTAATTATTAAAATTTAAAAAAAAAACAAATGTTTTTATATTATAAAATTTATAATTATATTATATTGTTTTAAATAGAAAATGAAAATCACATCCAAAAACAAAAAAATGCTACACGTCTTCGCTATCCTGCAAATTTGAGTTTTTCTTCCAACTGTGGAAATGGTTCAAGACAAGTGTGCCGGAAAAGGCAGAAGGTAAAAATATACTTTTTAAAAATTATTTCATTTTAATCCAACTATATTATTAGTTTTATAAAATCTCCTTCAAATTAATGAATAATTAAATAAGAATTATATTATTAATTTAAAATTTTTTTATATTCATAAATAAAACAAAATTAATGTATAAAAATTTCACTACTAATTTTTATTATAAAATTTATAGAAACAAAAACTCAATTTATCTGAGCGAATGGCAAGAGAACGCGAGAGTCAAAATATTCTTGACGAACATGCAGAATTATTAATGGACTGAAGAGAAATTATTGTATCGGAAGAGAAGGATAAAAATGAACCCAGTAAACTTTTTAATAATAATAATATATTTTATAAATAACATTAAAAAACAAAAATTTTTTTATTTAATTTTAATTTAAATTTTTAATTATTTATTTGTCAACTTTAATTAGGTACGTCTTCGGGATTACGATCTCTGGAAAGAATGGAAACAGATGACACTGTTCCACTTACAGACGATTCTGGAGACGATCAAGAATCATTATTACATGGAAGCATTGATCGAGAATCATTATCAAATGAGAGTGACGATAGTCGAGATAGAAGAGATGATCCTTTAGATGAGAGAGACGATCTGCGCAATGCAGGAAATGATTCTGTAGACGGGAGAGACGATATTCGCAACGCGGGAAATGATCCTACAGACGAGGGAAACGATCCTCAAGGTGATGAAGAATCATCAAGTGAGAGAGACGAAAGAGGTGATCTTCGAGAATTTTTTTCCAATTTAGCAATTGGATTTGACATTTTTTTTGAGAAAATGAATATTACAAAACCTAATAAATGGTTTTATTATTATTTATTAAATATTAATAATAACAGATAGGGATCGTGAACCTCCACCTGCAGATCAAGAAGGAAATCCTATTCGGAGGAATAACAATGGACCTGCTCAAGTAAATCGCAGGGGAAATCCTGCTCTGATTGGTGACCTTGAGCTTGATAATCATCAACGAAGAGTTTCCCCTCAAAGAGAAGTTCTTCCCCCACCTGCAGATGAAGAAGAAAATCAAATTCTGAGGAATGACAATGGACTTCCACGTGTAAATTGCAGGGGAAATCCTGCTCCAATTGGTGAGGTTGAGCCTGTGAATCCTTATGATATTTTCAAAAATATTAATAAAAATAAATTATAAAAATAATTGTAATTTTCTACATATCCGATTCATTTCAACATTGTAAATTAAATGATTTCTTTACAGCTGGCGATGCTGCCATGAATTTGAGACAAGCAGGAAATGGACGGCCCTTAAGCAACTTATTTTCAAGGCAATCTGCAACAATGCGCGAAAATGCTGACAATGATGAAATGGTATTGCACGAATCAAAATTAATTATTAAACTTTATTTCTAGACTTTACAATTTATTTCTACAGGGTTATTATATTTATATTTTTATATTATTATTTATAATAATAAAATATAATAATATTTTTCTAATTGAAAATTTTATAGAAATTTAAAATAAAATGCACACAATTTATAAATTATTTAAAAATATTTTATTAAAAATAGTTCAAATAGATTTTTTACTG
The DNA here is from genome assembly GCF_019393585.1 of Leptopilina boulardi. Taxonomy (NCBI): domain Eukaryota; kingdom Metazoa; phylum Arthropoda; class Insecta; order Hymenoptera; family Figitidae; genus Leptopilina; species Leptopilina boulardi. The sequence goes on from NW_026137709.1 coordinate 1,116,791, forward strand.
AAAAATTTTTTTCAATATACCTTTAAAATTTTTCAAGTAATTTGTAGATTCTTTTGGAAATCTTTAAAAAATTTCTATGTTTTTAAGATTTATTTTTAAAACTTAAGTTTCAAAAATAAATTTTTTATAAAAAAAAACTTCCATGCCTTTTTTAGGTTTTATAGATTCTGTAAGAACTCTGAAATAGTTTTTTAAGGATACATTTTATGTAATAAATTTTGAACTTGGAAAAAACTTGTAAACTTTCAATGAATAATAATTATAAATTTCGATTAAAGTTGTAGCACTTCTCATACAATTATTTACCAAGTTCAAAGTTTTATAATTATAATAATTTGCCTAATTTGTTTAAAATTTCTTTCTTTAAAATTACTGTTAAAATTGATTTGATGTATAACAAATTTAATTCTTTTATTTTTCTTAATAACAGATTAATATTGGTGAAAGTATTGGCAAAACATTCGCGTCCACCTTGATACATGGGAATCTATTATGAGAAAAGGCGATTCAATATTTGTCAGGGAATTAATGGAAATCATTTGGGGAAGAGAAACTCTTAGACTGAAATGTCTTGATGAAAAAAGGGCAAATAGAGGAAATTATAGAAACAGAACGGCTTTGGAACCGGAAAAGAGAGATTTGTTCGAAAGTAAATTACTAAATATAAAATATTGTTTGGCAACTAAAACTTATTAAGAAATTTGAGATGTTAAATGATATTACGTAATTTTTAAAACATTTGTTTTAAAAATTAATTGATTGATAATAAATGTAATGTAAGTGTAGTGATATTCCCATTGTCATATTTTAATTTTCAGAAAAACCCTAATTTATTTAAAATAATAAAACTATATATTGATGAGAAAAATTTTATTTTTGACATTTGTCTTATTTTCTATCTTTTGCAGACCTGCTGTTTGAAAAAGTCACAAGTAACGGTGTAACTGGCTTCGCCCGCCAATCAAGAATGTCCAAGTTATCAAGATATATGAGTCTGAAACTGATCGACGTTCATAAGAATTTAATAATTTAAAAGTACATTAATTAATTCGAGTTACAATTGAAAAGAAAACTATTGCTTTAAGTTTTTGTTACATTATTTGAAAAATTTTATTTAAGAATTTAAATTTAAAAATTATTGAGATTAATTAAGTTATCAATTCATTGAAATAATAATTAATTAAAGTAATAATTAATTAAGTAAATTAAAAAATAACTACAATTTAATTAAGTTACATTTAAAATGAAAACTACTGCTTCTAGTTTTTCGATAAACTGTTATAAAAATTCATTGGAAAAATAATAAATTAAATTAATCAGTTTTATGTACAAAGTTTTTCTAAATTAATTTGTTTCAAGCAGAAAAACGTAACTAACATGAATTTCTTCTGTTTCAATATTAATATTTCATTAAATCCTGAGATAAGAGCAATTGTTGTAATTTTATTTTTTTATGTCATATCTGAAGAAGCACTTTTTTAATCATGCATATTTTAATTTATATTTAAAGTAATTAAAAAGAAAAAAATAATAAAATTAACAGAAAATCCAAGTTTTAAATGATTAGCATCACTTCGCTTTAAAACTACGTCATCAATAAGTGAATTACGAAACAATAACAAAAACGACATCAGAAATGATATCAGAAATTATATCAGAAATAATATAGGTTCTAGTCCCAAAATCAAATATAATTTTCAACATAAAATACGACGTCGTTAATTATGCTTTTTCTGATGTCAAATTTTATATCATTTTTAACTACTTATATGATATTGGAAACGATATCAACATTTTCAGTAGGGGTGGACGACATTTTTAAAAATCAATTCAATTTACTTGAAAATGGTTACTTGAGGGTTTTTGGGGTCGCTGATTACGAATCTAAGATCTGTTTTTAAAAATTCCAAATGGCGGATCCAATATGGTGGACGACAACTTAAAAAATCAATCCAATTTATTTGAAAATGATTACTCGAGGGTTTTTGGGGTCATTGATTACGAATCTAAGATTCGTTTTTAAAAATTCAATATGTTGGATCCAATATATCCAATAAAGGTTAGATGCAATTCCGAATCCGAATTCCGATCAACAGAGAAGTGCTTTTGTTTTGTAATTATGTGCTTTTGTTATTAGGGTTTTCTAATGTAGGCTGAAATCATATGGGTGAAAATTTCCCAACTGGGCCACCTAGAACTGACTTTTCAAATTTAAAATATTTTTTTTCATAATTTATTACAGGAAGCCGAATCAAAAACATTCCTGAAATGCGTTTTTAAAAAAATTAATTTTTTAATTATTTATTAACAATTGAATATTTTGTTACCTTTCCACTAAATTTGCAATTACTCTGTTGCTTTTTAATGAAATTTAATAAAATTTGGTGACCTTTATTGTTTATGCAAAAAAAATTGTTTATTTAATAAACAAATGAATATTTAAACTATTTCTCATATGTTTAGGAAAAAATTTCAAAAACGACATAAATCTAAACTTTCTCAACTTTAATTTTAAAAAAAAATCTTAGTACCTTTAAAAAATGAGTGAATTACGCGAATTTTAAGAGCGACGTGCAAGCGCTGCAACAGTCATCACTGCCGCGCGCTGCTCGCTACTACGCGTTGAAGCCTGTTCGCTGTTATTGACTTGAATTTTGTAATATCAATTTATTACTTTCAATTGGTTCTTAACACATGGATTTTTCTTATTTAACTGTTTTGACTATTTTACTATTGTTATGTTAGAATTTGATATTAATTTTATATCCTGTATTTAAAGAAAGTAATACTTTTTCCCTGAGTTTCAGTTATATGTATACCAACCCATTGGTTAACCAGTGATTATTAACTGATTATCAGTTAAAATTCATTCAAGAATCACGGAATTTCTACAACTGGAAACCTAATAAATTTCACTAATTCTGATGTAAAATGCGAATTGCGGTAACATAAAGTGTAATGTCAATAATTGCTACAACGTGTTGAAACTTGATTTTATGGAATTAATTTCAATTTCTTTAATGATAGTGTTTAGTTTGATTCTTTATCAGTTTTATAAGTTTCTTTTGATCGGTTTTTGAACAAATTTTAAAAATGAACCCTCCTCCTAAGTGTTGTAATCCTTTTAATATTAAAGGTCACAATTGCTACAGAGAAAATTTGAAATTAATAACTAAAAATTGTGACGAAAGATTGAGTGTTTTTTATAATTCGTACATGTGCGCTAAATGCAAATCAAAAGCTCATAAAAGAAAAAATGATATCAGATTCCAAAACTGCAAAAAAATGAAGGTTTTGCAACCGTTCCGAATAAAAAAAATGGTCGACCAATAAGTGAAGATTTCAAAAAGAAAATTAATGAATTTTATCTTTCTGATGATATAAGTAGAGTGTTGCCAGGAGCAAAAGATTTCAAATCTATTGTGATTGATGGAAAGCGCCAACACGAGTCTGTAAGTTTTTATGGATTAAGTAAATTGAATTTTATTTTTTTTTCGACTTGTATTCAAATATTATTTATTATTTCTGAAATGTTCAATTTTGTTCTTTAATTTCCCAGTCGAAAATCGTAAGTTTCCCTGAAGGGTTCACATGGCCTTCAGGTAACTGTTATGAAGGTTTCAAAAGCTTCATGGCAACTATTTATACATTAGACCTAAAATTCTGTGATATTTGCTTTCTGACTTCTTAACCGGAAGCTTTTTCTACAGCTTGTTGAATATCTGTGGACAGCTTCTAGCAAAAGGTCTACCAGTTTGCTTGGTGAATGCTTTCCTAATGCCTGGTTTAATGTGTAAGAAAGCAATTCTATTTGCTTTTCACAAGTTGCAAATTAATATGTAATTTAATTACCTTTTTTACACTTCCTGAAAACTAGAATAATTTCATTAAATTAAACTAAATCGAAAAATTATAAAAATTCTATAGTAATTTGTAAATCCGTTTTATACAATTAATAATTATTCTTTATATATTATATAAAAATTACTTTTCAAAGAAAACGTTTATTTTTAAACACTTAAATTATATACGAAAAAGATTATATATAACTTGAGCAAAATTTGGGGTTAGGAATACGAACACGGTGAAAACCTTTTATATTGAATAATGAATACAATTTCTTAAAAAAAAGACAAAATATTTAATATTTAAAAAAAAAGATTATTATTTTTATACTTGATATTTATGAATATTTTTTAAAAATAATATATTCTTTATTCTTTTAGAATTTCATAATTTATGAAAATGAATTTAACAGCGTATTTTTATTTACAAATTTTGGTTGACAACAATGTACTAAAAGTTAAAATACCGAGTCTGACGTAAATAATTTTTCTTTAATTCTTCAATATTTAAATATAATAATCTAATACATAATATTTTTACGAGATAAATAAAGATGGAAAGAAAGGTTAAATTTAATTTTTGATCATTGTCATTTTTCCGCTGTTTCCTGAAACATCCATGACGCTTCATTTAATTTTTCGCCACCTGAACGCTTTCTTTTTATATATGCAAAATCCTGCAACTCTTTGATAACTCTCTCAAAGCTACTTGAATGCTTTGTTTAAAACGTACAAAATTTTTTATTTTCAAGCTTTCCGTGGAAGCGAAAAATCGGCCATAACAGGCTTCCTGAAAGTTTTCTATAGCTAGTTATCTACTGTCTCACAATTCTCTAATGGTTATCTCAACACTTCAAAACAACTTTTTGTTCAGCTTAACATAGCGTAGGATTTTCGACTGGGTTTACACGAAAAAAATATTGGGAAATTAAACTTTTTATCTATTTGGAATATAACAAGTTCTTAACAGAATTTTCTTAATGAGACAAACTATTAAAAAAATTGTTAATTTATTAAAGAATACTTTTGACTCATTAAATATTTCTAATTAATTTTAGAACACTAGGAAACAGTATTTGCATTGATGTTATAATTTTACCATTAATTTTGTTGATTTCTATTATAATAAACAACTATAAATGTAATTTTTCTAAAAAAAATTTTTACTGTTTTTTTTAAAGATTAATTGCGTTCAGTATATCTTTATCTTTATTAAATATTTAATTTATACTACTAATTTTTAATTAATATTTTTTAAAAACGTTTACTGTTAGGAAACCTAAAAGAAATTCATCCTAATTTTGTAGCTAAACACCCAGAAGTACCAATTTCACTATCGTCATTTTCAGTTTTAAGACTTACACGACTTTCTTGCCAAATCGACGGCTGAATATTTAGAAAAACTTAAAAATTCTCTTAAAGAAGGCGAGTTCATTGTAACAATGGACTTTTCGGAAAATTATTCATTTGAAATGCAGGATGCCATTCAATCGCAACACTGGTGCAAAGAACAGGCTACTTTGCACGTTTATGTGGTATATTATAAAGACACAGTATTGATAAAAAACAAATATTTTGTTGTTTTGTCTGATTGCTTAAATCACGACGCCACTTCTGTACATTTATACAATACTAAATTGATTGAACTTTTAAAAGAGCAATTCGGTTTACAAAAAATTAAAAAAATTATTCTACTTTTCCGATGGAGCAGGTTTGCAATATAAGAACAAATTTAATTTTGTGAATTTGTTATTTCATCGAAAAGATTTTAATTTACCAGCGGAGTAAAACTTTTTTGCGACTGCACACGGAAAAGGAGCGTGTGATGGTGTTGGGGGTAGCGTGAAAATAAACGCATATCGTACAAACTTACAAACAAAAAACAACACCCAAATTACAAATACAACAAAACTTTTTAAATGGGCACAAAGTTTTTTAAAAAAAATCGATTTCTTATTGTGTTCCATTAAAGAGTATGAAAATCATAAGGAATTTTTAAAAACTCGCTTTTTATCGGCTAGAACAATTAAAAACACTCGCCAATACCATTGTTACAGACTCGTTGATGAGAAACAATTGGAATGTAAAATTTTCTCTACTGATACTAATTCTGTTACATGCAAAATAATTCAATGAATATTCGTTTTTTGAAAAAATTCTCAAAAAGGTGTAATGAAAAGTTATATGATTGTTAAACACTAGCAAAATCATCCTTCAGTGGGAGAAAATGAGCAGAGATCACGTCCTGATCGAATTATAATTTTAGAATCACGAAGACAATTTCTTGGATCTAATTGGGATCTGAAATACTGCGATACGCCATCTGGTGACGACCTCGTTGTGTCAGCCATTTTTCGTTTCATCTTTTTTAAAATATATGTAGAAGAAAGAGATAAAAAATCAAGATGGCTGACGCAACGAGGTCAGTTTCCCCATAATTCCCTATGATTTCAGATCCCAATAGATATAGGTCGGCATATGCATCTACAGTCTTTTCTATAGGGGTATTGTATTGCAACGCGAGGCGAAAGCTACCCTGTGGTCACGTAGCATAAGCTTATGTGCTTTCGCCTCGCTATGAAATATATGAGTCATATATTGACTTCAGTTGCGGATGCTACATTTTTCTAATAGTGATGGTGTGAAAATCATATCAAGTGGCATAGTATAGCTGTAAGAAGACTAAACATTTAGGTCTCTTACTACTAAGAGTATTATTAAATGTACATGCGACTTGATATGATGTAAACACATCGGTAGATATTAGCCTATGCAACTGCATAAGACTCATCGTGAGAAAAGAATTGAACAAAGAATCCTTTATATTAAACCAAAATGCTTCCAAAACAACTTGTAGTAAACATGATTGCTTGCAAATATTAACAGAAGGAATGGGTGAGAACAATGAATTTTCTTATATACACCCTCCTTCTACTAATACTTGATAATTTAGATTATTTTATTTATATACGTGTTCTTTATACTTTTAAGAAAAGATTTTTGTTACGGGATGTAACAGTCCTCCCCCCTTAAAAGTGTTCATCGTCTCGAATGAACTGAATTTCTTGAATTGTGAGGCATGTTAATTTATATTTTAACGTAGTGTACTCTTCCATTCATCTCATACATTACAATATTAAAATTCTATCCAACTCTCGTTAGTTTAATAAAGTGATGACTTTGTTTACTATAAAGAATGTACGTGCTTACTCTGGATTATGTGTTCATGGTGCAATGTGTTTTGTGTTGTGTTATCAGTCATGTCTTAGGAGCAGTGTTCTCGTAAGTATGATTTCGTTTACTTCGTACGTTCATTGACTTATAGTACGTGCAGCAGATTCCTCTTCTTTTGTTGTTGTTAATGAAGTTTCTTCCCATGGGTGACAAAGTGGGAATCAAATCTTCATCAGTTTTTGATCTGAAATCATGGATAGCGGTCGATCATCTGTTGAAACCTGTCTCTACGAAGATTTCTTGGCAGGTAGTTATTTCTTTCTCTCTTTTTTTATATAATTCCGATAAAAATTTTAAAGAAACAATTTTAAAACTCCCTTTTTTTAGGACGTATTGCCAACAGATGTCAAACGTCTAGGGAAGATTTCCTGGATCGGATCATGGCTCTCAGCGTCACCCTACATCATGACATCTTAGTTGGTGAACAGCTCCAAAATATTATTATGGAGAATCCTGGTTCAATTCGTAGACGAGGAAGACCTAATCGTCATGCTCAGGCGGAGGCAGCTGCACGATGTGACCAACAGCTTCTTCTGCGAACCACACAGGTTGAAATGCGAGAAACTGCTGAAGAATTGGCTCGGCTTTTGACCATGATAAGGTTAAAACCTATTATGTTTGGTTGAACTCCATTTTTATTTATGCCCTTTTTTTCTTTGCATAATTTTCTTTTTTTTTATGTTTTCAGACATCCTGAAAGACTTCATCACTGTTGGTGTGGTGAATGTAGAATAGATAGACCTCCACGTCTTGAACGTGCAGAAGTCATGACGGAAAACTGGCAAAGTGCTGCTCAACATCCTGTTGAAGCTGAATTTCGACACGCGAACGAGTCTCGAATTTTGGAATTCTCTTTGGATATAAAAGAAGAAATTTTTGATACGGAGCTTCCCATGTTTGAGCAGGTGTGGCTAGATGAAGGTGCTGGTACTTCCAGTGATTCTACATCCCAAGAAGTGGATCCTCTTCGTTTGGAACTGTGTGTGTGTGATTTAAGTGATTAGTATCAATATAAAATGTTTTGTGTTTTGTGTGTTTGGATTATTTTCTTTCTGTTTTCAGTGATATAATACGTGAGTATGTATGTTTCTTGAATATAAGTTCATTTTTATACATATTTTAAATTCCAAAATTTTTTTTTACTTCTCCCTTTTTTTACTTAAATTTTAACAAACATTAAAATTTCATTTTGAAATAATTAATTAATCACATTTATTCAGTAGTTTCCCTTAAAAATTTATATACACAAAATTCGTTTACCTTTAATTTTAATTTCATTATAAATATTGTTTATTCTTGCTAATTCCATAATAAAGTTTTTTTTTTTTTTTTTTTTTTTACTAGTATGAAATTGATTAAACTTTGTAAATTTATTTTTTATAATAGATAAAACTTTAGTTATCTGGTGCACATTCTAGCTTTTTTTAATACTTCTCAATATAATTACTTATAACAATACTATATAATTTCTAATATTTATTATATGTGCCCAAGATTAAATTTAAAATGCGTAATCCAAAAAAAATTATATTCCGATACATATGAGAGTTATTCAAAATATAGATTTTAAAATAGATCCAGTGATTTAAATATACATGTATACACATGTATGTACATACATACAAATGCTCAATACCATGTATCAATAATTATTGTGTTATAAAAAAATTTTTTTTTTGTTAATATTTTTTTTTGAATTATAATTTGAAGTAATTAAAAAATGCAGTATTTTTACATTATATCGGAGTATTATGGTTACAAAATCTTTCGCTCTTGAGGTCACTTGAGTTACATATTAGTCACGTAGTAGCTGTTAATGAGCTACGTGATGATCTTCTTCTCTCCGCCTCCTCTGTCCGACCGCCGGATGCAACGAGATATTGAAGTGCGAATCAATGGTTGTTTGACATAAGCATATGATTCGTAGTTTCATATTAAAAGGCCATTACCACGAGGCGTGTATATAGATCTTTACAGATGGACCAGTAGCGACAATATTTCATCTTAGTTGACATAAAGATAATTTTTGAATTTTATTGCGTTGTCCAGATGCTTAAAATTTTACATTGTCTTCGAAGTAAATTGAAGGAATGTCATAATTAAGTTTTAAAATATTTTTTAACTTTTATTTTGAGAAAATCTTGTTCTTTTATTCGTTGTATATCGGATTTGCAACTTCATTATAAACATCGTAAAGGAACCAAAAAAAATGTCTATAATATGATTTGAAATGAAATGTAAGTATTTATGGCAGTTATTAATCAAGTACGGGTAATTCATCTGCGAAAATTTAAAAATTATAAGTATAAAATTTGTATTTTAAAAGTATTAAAATATAATTAATCTTTTGTTAATTTGGTTTCATTAATTAATGAAATAGTAAATTATTTTAATTTCTATATATGTATAATTTTTTTTTAACCCATTTATTTAAATTAAAAACTTATGTTTTTATCTGTTCTTATAAATTTTTTTTTTTTTTTTTAGTATAGAATAAATCATTAAAAATAATCGATAAATTGGCAACTATTTTATATAAAAGACATTAATAATATTTAATTAATATAGAAGTGCGATTCTAAATTAGTTTTTAGGATAATGAATGTAATGTTCAGCTAAGAGTATGAAAATACATTTCATAACTGAAATTTTTTTTACCCTATTTCTTTAGTTATTATGCTCCTTATGCGGATACCAATAATTTTTAATCTTAAAGAGTTATGATTATTCTTTATATATATATATTTTTTTTTTTTTGAATATTGGGATTAAAATAAAATTCATGCATTTTGTGCTACTCTATATAAATGTGGGAGAATGATAGTAAAATATTAGATACGATTTTAGTCTACAAAATGTATATGACTCTAGATTAGACGAAACCCATTGAAATGTAGTTAAGTACATAGTAATTTTTAGTACAAATAAGGGACAAGTATTAGTATAACCTCTAAGTGCAGTTTATTCCTAAAGTAAAGGTTAAGATTTACCATTCAAGTTGTATACCGTAAAACGGGGCTAAGTATAATGTAAATTTTATGAAAGTAAAAAAAAAACTATAATATAAAAGTAAGCAATTGATTAGTAAAATAAATCCAATTTTTATTTTAATTATTGGTTATTGATATCTAGTCATTATTATAAAATTAATATGCAATATAATAATAACTAAAAACTAAATTAATTATTATAATATTTAGATGTATCAATAAAGTCATGCAAGGTCAGTTAGTCTAATAGTTACATTGTTGTCCAATAGCAAAATGTTATTCTTAATATTATCGATTAAATATTGTTTCATAGAATTACTACCGACTTGTCCGAATAATGTATTACGTAAATTTAAAGAATTTATATAAAATAACTTGTAAAAGATTATTCTATGAATATAATGTGTCAATAAACACTATGTAAACGATAATATTTCAAGCATTCTTATTTTCTAAATTTCGTACTCATTACCCAAGTGTTACCACATCAACGCAGCGCATGGTAAAAAAACTATATTTTTCTTTTAGCAATTCAAACTCTTTACTTAGAAGCTAAAATAGAATATAAAAGCAGTTTAAGTATTGCAAGCATAATATAGGAATAACTCGACTACGTATTTATTGTTTAATAAAATAAATGATAAAGGCATATTGTGATAATACAATTAGTTCATGGAATATATTTAATGCATAATTATCATCTTTTAAGCAACATTATGATTATATAAATAAATTATAATGTTAATAGCTATATTATTATAATTAAAATTTGATTCATTCGTATTTGAATAAATATACTATCTTAAGCAAAGTTTTTTTTTGGCTTTATAACTTTTTGTATATTTTGTTGTTGTTGTTAGTATCGCAATATGTATGAGTATATATGAATAAAATTGCTTTTCTCAATACATTAGTGTTAGTAAAAGAACGAATATATACAACTTGATTTATTATATAGGTTAGTTTACACTCTTAAACTTGCATATTATAATTTCAAACGACATACTTCGTCTCCCATTTTACCATTTAAAGAAATTTTTTATTCCTTATCTGATTTTCGCAGTTGTTCATCACATGTCCTCGAGCAAAACAAAATCGACAAGAATTTTCCCATTTGTAGAGTTTAATCCTTAATATTCTTAAAGGACAATTTAGGCAGTAAACATAGGTAGTCTCTTTGATATTTTCAATATTTTCCTCTTCACTAAAGTAATATATTTCCTCCAGCTTTGACAAAATTTTGCGAGCTGCTGAATGCAAAGATAGTTTTTTTGTTGGTTTACCATCGCCAATTGCTACGAACTTGTTACCATTTTTCCTCTCTTCAATAGCTATTTTCATGTAGAATAATTGCTTTTTTTGAGGTCCCTCAATTCTATCTAATGATATTACTGGTTTCGAAAGATCGTACTCTATAGATAGCTCTTCTAACTGTGCTTTTGCAAATGTTAATTCGTCTACTCTTCCTTTGGGAAGAATGTAGGATGGGTAAAATTGTCCTCGTAATTGCTTGGTGACAATACATTCCGCCATATTTTTTTTTGTTTCCTAAACAAATAAACTTCATTATTATGCATACATATATTTGTTAAAGATGTGCGATATTTTACTTTTCTATGTGCTTTTTAAAAAAAAAAAATTCTTTTTACTTTTTAAAGATGCATAATAAATTATTTTGTATAATGTTTTGTGCAATTTAACTGATTCATGAATATAGACCGCTTCTCCTATCTTCTCTATGAATGGATAAACTATTTTATCAAAATTTAATTTTGAACTATGTATATTTTCAATAACTAGATTTTTTAATTTAGTTAATCTTATTGTTAGTTCTTGTAAACATGAGTAGTAACTACAGTACCTTTCTAAATTGCCATTAATAGGGTCGGAATTTTGATTATGTAAAATTTTACTAAATATTAACTCGAAAGAGTTAATTTTTTGTTGCTTGACGTAGAGGAAAACACTTGGCCATGGATGATATCATTCCGTTATTAAAGATATGAATTATTCTATCCGAATAAATTTTGTTATTATTGTTAGATATTATGTAAGTTTAGTTAATTAAAAGTACACGCTACTACTAACTGACTATATATTTCTTTTTATATTGAATTATATTCAAAATGGCATTCTGTCAAATACGGCAATCCGAATACTTCTAAAATTTTGTAATTTGTACCGTGCAAAATAATTTAAAATTTACATGAGAACTTCGTACATTAATTTTTACTTGATCAATAATTATAATTTTTTTTTCTCTAAGGATGTATATTTTAAAGCGATCTATATTCACTGCAAGAGCTTATTTACATTTTCTTACTAAATTAATAGGTAAAGAAGGTTCTGCCTTCTAAGTATTTTAATTGTGGTGTAACAATGTATGTATATAAATAATCATACCTTTGTCTTTCTAAAGTGATAATTATGATGAAATGTGATTGATAAATTAAGCCATTTGCCTTTTATATGAAAGATAAACTCTTTTGTTTAAAGAAAAAATGATAATAAATTTTTTTTATATGAATTGTAAGCAATCAAAACGATAATTCAATAAAAACGATCTCACTTTATTTAGGTAACTTTACTTAAATGTTAACGATTTTCTAATATTGGCAAATTAAGTTTTTTTTTTACTATGATATTAAAAGTTAAAATTTAAAACAAACTTGACAGTACACTTAATCAGGACAAAAGGTTGGACATATCAAAAAATATCGGTCCGTTTTCTTTAATAATAGATATATATTTAAATGAAAGGTTATATTTAAAATACATATTTGTTATCGCTTTGTTCTTTGTTTTACTTCTTTACATAATTAATTAAATTTTCAGTTTCATTTCACGTTTCTTCAAAAAATTTTGAAAACTCTTCAGTCGAAGAAAAAGTTTTTAGATTTAATTTATTATTAGTTTCTTTAATTTCAGTTTTTAATTCAATCTTAGGCTTTTGTTCGGTTTCATATCTTCTTCGTGCTTTTATTCCTCCGCGTCTTTTTACTTTTAATATTTTGATTTCAACACCGTCGTTTATGTTTTTTGGAACAAAACTATAAAATAAACATGACTGGTGTCAAAGGAAAGAAATTTTGTAATTAAGAAAAAAATTTTAATTAATGTAACAATACCCTTTTAAACAACAAGAAATAATAGACTTGTATTTTGATTATTTCATTCAGTCATGATATTTAAGAACAACATTTTAAACTTATTATGCAAAAAATGTGAATTGTAAAATAAAATTTGACGCACGGTGGAAATTTGTTTAAATTATCAAGGATTATAATTTTGATTTCACTCAGCAAGTTTGCCGATCGGCATAAAATGCTGATCACAGAGATACAATTAACAATAAAGCTTAAAAGTATCTCTTGTGAAATTTAAATTATTTTTAAGAGGATATTTTGAGAAAGTCTATTTTGACAAGTTTGCCGAACGGCATAAAATGTCAATAACGAAATTGCAATTTGCCGAACGGCATAAAAAACAATTTTGGATGGAAGTCGCAAGTGAAAGTCCTAGTGATACTGAAAATGAACGTGAATCAGTTCCAGAAGATTTTGATTATTTTGTGAACAATTTTGATTTGTCTTTAATTGATAATTCTTCGGTTAACTCGGGTGCCTTCAACATTGCACCTAATGCGAACGCTTTTTCTACAAAATTTGCCGGCTTAAGTGGTAGATTACGCCGGGTTGAACAACGTTTAGGGTTGTTTTATGTTGCTTTTTGGAAAGTAAAAATGGATAGTGCGGTGAATACGATTGTATCTATATGCCGTAATCGTTTTAATTGGAATGTAACTGAAGTAGATTTTGTAGTAGTGCAACCTGTTACATCCCGAGCGAAAGGCGAGGTTAATTAATATGTATATTTAGAATATAATTATAAATTATAAGGGAGGCAAGGTAGGCTGAGTACAGTCAGATTGGTAAGTTCTGACTTTTTATTTTTATGTGTGATCGTTGTTATCTATCGATCCTATGGGGGTCGTCTTTATTAATTTATTTAACAATTGGTCAAACTTTGTCCATTATTTATAGGATTTATGAGTTTTATGATTAATTTTTGAATGAAATGAAATAAAACGAAATTATAGTAATCTTTTGATTTATTTTAATAAATTATTTGAAAAGCAAATGATATAAAAGACTACAATTTATTATGTGAATACAAGTATCAAAAGTTATTAAAATGTGGAAGTTTTACAAATAGAAAATTGGTACTTACAACTACCTCTTATGAGGGCCGAAAAAAACAAGATGATTCAAGTGGTTGACACTTGAGAATTTTAACGCAGCGGTGTTCTTTCAACTTCACACAGAATCGTTGTTTTACACACACTGTCTTTAGTTCGTAACTTCTGATATTTCACTTGATATTTTAGAAATAATTCAAAAGTTACATTAATACGACGGTTACATGCGAATTTTAATAATGTCTCACAATTAAGTTTATAAGAGAACTTATTCTATTGAACACGAGTTTACTTAATTTTAGAATTTTGCAAGATTTGATAAAATGATTAACCGAAGGGTCTCTCGACAGAACAATAATTTCTTCAATACACGTTCATACGTTTTTTTTTGGTGATTATGCTATTTTTTAAGAATATACTCGCAAGCCGGGCGATCAAGAGAACTTATTCTATTGAACACGAGTTTACTTGTACTGTTGGACTTGAAAGATTTTACAATTATCGAAAAAGAGCAAAATACTGACGTATTACTTGACGTGAAGTGCGATCTTAGAACCGGAGAACTGACGACGCCCTATGCTAATTGCAGGGTTTTTATACTAGCAAAATCATCCTTCAGTGGGAGAAAATGAGCAGAGATCACGTCCTGATCGAATTATAATTTTAGAATCACGAAGACAATTTCTTGGATCTAATAGATATAGGTCGGCATATGCATCTACAGTCTTTTCTATAGGGGTATTGTATTGCAACGCGAGGCGAAAGCTACCCTGTGGTCACGTAGCATAAGCTTATGTGCTTTCGCCTCGCTATGCAGTATATGAGTCATATATTGACTTCAGTTGCGGATGCTACATTTTTCTAATACCCACATAGCACGACTTCTTGCTGTGAGGTTACTGTAAGGATATCTGTAGGGTTTGTAAGGTTACTGTGTAAGCCTGCAGTAAACTTGAGGTCATCTTAAAACTTCCGCCTTACAGTAAGCTTACACAGTAAAGCTAAGGTAAGCTTACACAGTAAGGTCGTGGTAAGTTTACATGGTAAGGTTGTGGTAAGCTTACATGGTAAGGTTGTGGTAAGCTTACACGGTAAGGTAGTTGTAAGCTTCCTTTAAGGTTACTGTAAGGTTGATGTAAGGTTACTGTAAACATAGAATGTTGTTAATAAATAAAATTTATTAATATTTATGCGCAGTAGTTTTCTATGGCACATACGGCTGCGCAGTAACTTTTATTTGACAAACCCTATTGGGGTTCATAAAGTACTTTACCAAATATATAATTTTTTATACAAAAAAATTTATAATATAATATATATTATAATATAATTATTTTTAATATATTTTCATATTACTTTATATTAACAGTAACCTTACATCGACCTTACAGTAACCTTAAAGGATGCTTACAACTACGTTACCGTGTAAGCTTACCACAACCTTACCATGTAAACTTACCATGACCTTACTGTGTAAGCTTACCTTAGCTTTACTGTGTAAGCTTACTGTAAGGCGGAAGTTTTAAGATGGCCTCAAGTTTACTGCAGGCTTACACAGTAACCTTACAAACCCTACAGATATCCTGACAGTAACCTCACAGCAAGAAGTCGTGCTATGTGGGTAGTGATGGTGTGAAAATCATATCAAGTGGCATAGTATAGCTGTAAGAAGACTAAACATTTAGGTCTCTTACTACTAAGAGTATTATTAAATGTACATGCGACTTGATATGATGTAAACACATCGGTAGATATTAGCCTATGCAACTGCATAAGACTCATCGTGAGAAAAGAATTGAACAAAGAATCCTTTATATTAAACCAAAATGCTTCCAAAACAACTTGTAGTAAACATGATTGCTTGCAAATATTAACAGAAGGAATGGGTGAGAACAATGAATTTTCTTATATACACCCTCCTTCTACTAATACTTGATAATTTAGATTATTTTATTTATATACGTGTTCTTTATACTTTTAAGAAAAGATTTTTGTTACGGGATGTAACAAACCCTTAGAATGTATACGTGCCGGTGCGTTATTAAGTGTTTCATCAATTTCCTTAAGAAATAATATTTTAAACAATAAACTTCTTTTCTTGCGTGAAGGATTTCATGTAGCTGAGGAATGATTGTGATTAATTCTAGCGTAATTAATTTATATTCTTCCTTAAGAATTATATAATTCCTTACTTTAATTTACAGGTGATCGTCCTACATTCAATCCGCCTCTTCCGGACCTTTATAATTTTTTGGAGAAGATTTTAAAATTAACGTTGTCTATTCTGGTAGACCTTAGACTGAGTGAGGGTATTGAGGCAAAAATGATGGAGGAAAAAGAAACAAAAGGAAAAAGGGGTCGCCCTCGGAAAGATGCAGTTTTCACTCAAATTGCAGAGTTGAGGAAAATTCGGCATTTATAATGCCTCCAATAATATCCTCAATGACACACATATACAAGATTATACATTTTATATCGTTATTTCTATTAGGTTATTACACATTATTATTGTTTATAATAAATATTATTACTATTATTAATATTTCTTTTTGTTAATTAAATAATTATGCTTGTTCAAATTCATATTTACTATGTTTGATGTATCATGTATTATATTTTATAAGGATTGTTTTTATTTTACTTCATGTGATTTATATTAATGTAATTCTTCTTTCTTTAAAGTTTGTTATAATAAAAGTTTTTATCAATTTGAAATAAAATAAAGTTATATACATCGATAGTGTAGCAAAATTTTACAAGGTGTATACATATACAGTCATTGCCGACAACATGGCGTGTCGCGGTGTATTCGTATGGTCAGTAATAAAAGGAATACTAAAACCGCTTGCTTATTCCCTATAAATATTTTTTTTTTTATTATTATTTTTGATTGTTGAATCATACATTTAAAATTTCATGTAAAAATAGAGTAGATTTTGCGAATGTTTATTAGATAATTTTAGAATTTTGAAAGTATTATTTTTGTTTGATTGTTTAGCCTTGGTTGTACACATTCATAGATGTAATGTCCACTCTACATCACATGGTTTCCATAATTCTAAACTCGCATGGTCGATAATAAAAGTCGATATTTGGTTAAAGCTACATAAACTAGCATTATTTACAATTTTACGCATGTGCATAACTTTTATCTTTGAGGTTGGTTTGCTTTGTATATTGTATTGGTATCGTGCGATACATATGCTGTATGTTTTAAGGCTTACGCACAATTGAATCTAATATATAAAATATATATATATTTTTTTTTTGACATGATGTTAGGGTTGTCGCACAATGGCTTCACGTGTGTATAATATTTATTTTAACATAATGTTAGGGTTGTCGCACAACGGTTTCAAGTGTGTATGACATTTATTTTGACATAATGTTAGGGTTGTCGCACAATGGCTTTACGTGTGTATGACATTTTTTTTGATATTTAAGAAGTGGAACAAAATAATCATGGATGGCACTATTTCCTTGGCGGATTGTTTAAACTTTTTGAAAATTAAGTCTTGTCCTCCCTCCTTATATTTTCATTGCCCTCAATGAAAGTTTGCAGGTGGAGTTTGTTTGAATCTAAACCGTTGTTGTTGTATTTGTACGTCTTTTTCGCATAGCTATGACTCTATTGGGATCTGAAATACTGCGATACGCCATCTGGTGACGACCTCGTTGTGTCAGCCATTTTTCGTTTCATCTTTTTTAAAATATATGTAGAAGAAAGAGATAAAAAATCAAGATGGCTGACGCAACGAGGTCAGTTTCCCCATAATTCCCTATGATTTCAGATCCCAATACAATATGTATAAATTTTTAATAACTATGAGAGCGATTAAGACAAGTACTATTTTAAAGGCCATTGAAATGTAGGTGGTTGCGTCAAAAAATATCCCAAAAATGGAATTTCCATCTGAAAAATTAATTTTTTATAAGTTTTGCAACAATTTCTTATAATTACATTGTGTTTATTATTAATTATTAAAATATTTATTTTAATAGTTAGTTTAAATTTTTGTATTATTAAAACATTTTTAAGTATAATTTTGCCATTCGTTTGATCTATATATATATATATATCTATTCATTTTATTTATTTTTTTTTTAATCCCATCGGTCATCGTCATTGAATCTGTTGTTGGGTTCGTCAATTGGTTTTCCTGGGATTTCCCAGAATTCATCGCTATTGTCAGTTTCTGTACATGTCTTTGGTATTAGTCGTTTATTTCGGATAGGCCTATTACAGTTTGATTTTATATGCCCTCTTTCATAACAGCTCTCGCAACTGTTAGTCCATTTATAGAGTTTTAATTTTAAAATCGTTGGTTGTTCTAAGCACATTACATAAGTTTTTACATTCAAATAAGATTTAGATTCTTCTTCGCAAAAGTAATAAGTATCATCTAATTGTTTTAGAATTTTATATGCAGCTGTATGTTTAGCATCTCTTATTTTCCTTTCATTTTCCGCTAAAGTTACAAACGTATTACCATTATTAAGGTCTTTTAAAGTACATTTGACAGTATATCTCCTACAATTTGGGGGTCCTGTTACTTTTTCTATTACGTATATGGGTTTAGTGAAATCGTATTCAATAGCTATTTCCTCTAACTCCCTTTTTGGGAATTCGATTCTGCTAATATTTTCTTTAGGAAATTTGTTTTCCTCGATCACTTCTCCTTGAAGGGGTGGTGTTTGGAGTACCAGTTGAGCCATCTATAAAATATAAAATAGTATTATTATTTTTATTCATACGAAAGTTTTAATTTATCAACGTGTTTCTGGAACCTTTGACCTTCTTCATTTGTTAAAATAACATTATTTTTGTCTAAGATATCTACGATTTTGTATGGACCGTGATAGTGTGGGTCAAATTTCTTTTTGATACCTTCCCGAATTACATAGGTTTTATCACCTATCTTTCCTTTAAACAATTTAACCTTTCGGTCGTATCTTTCTTTTGATTTCCATTTTGCTGCTAGTAAATTATTTGCTGCGATGATTCGAATTTCCTTTAATCTAGTTATTAGTTCAGTCAAATAAGAACCATATGTTTCTAATTTTTCTTCCGAAGGAAAGGAACTAGGAGTACGGGCTATCTTTCCAAAGACAAGCTCGTAGGGAGTGAAATTAGTCGCTTCATGAACTGAAGTATTGTATGCAAACATGGCGAAAGGTAATAATTTATCCCAGTCATCATAATCGGCAGGATATTGCTTGATATATTCTACTAATACAGCATGACTTCGCTCCAATGATCCATTCGTTTGCGGTCGATATCCAGAGGTAGTTACTTGTTGAACTTCAAATATTTTTGATAATTTAGCCATTAATTTTCCCGTGAATGAAGTGCCTTTGTCAGTTAGGATTACTTTCGGGGCTCCATAAACAGAAAATAATTCTTTTGCAACTGCATGAGCTATAGTAGTTGCTGAAATATCCGGAATAGCTACTGCTATACAATATTTAGTTAATTGATCCTGCATCGTAAGGATATGACAATTTCCGTCAGGAGTAGTGGGTAATTTTCCTACAGTATCTAGTGAAACTTTATCGAAAGCGTCTAATGGAGTATCTGTGATAAGCATTGGTTCACGGGTTTTAATTCGAACTAGTTTTTGCTCTTGACAAGTGGGACATTTTCGAATAAATTCGGTTACTTGATTCTTCATTCCTGGCCATGAAAATTTTTCTCTTATTCTTCTGTATGTTTTAGTTACTCCTTTGTGTCCTGCTATCTTACTTCTGTGAAATTCTTGAATGATGTCCATTCTGACTTCTTCCTTAGGTACTGATATTTGTCCGTAACATATTGTTAGTTTTATATTACTATTTTCAAAAATTGAGTTAAGGATTTGTAAGAACTCTCCTCTTGCTAGTTCGTCGGTCAAATCTCCTTTTCTGGATATTCTTATTTCTTCTATTTTTTCTCGATAACAAAAGGTTTTTAAGTTTTTTAATCCAATATATACATCTTCTTTAATTAATTGGTCAAAGTGATTGTGTTTTATAACTATACTGAAAATATTGTATTTTCCTCTTGGGGTTATTATAATTTGTCCTTTTATTGGTTTTTTGTTTTTTAGTTCTTGTACATCTATTACTCCTATGTCAATAAGTAATCTGCTAATAGAGGTGTTAAATTCGCAATCTGCAGATATAAAATGAACATAATTGCCTCTATAATATGTAAGATTTTCTCTACTACTCATGATATTTGTGTTTTCTTTCTTTATTGTGGAAAGGCTAAATGGTATTTCTGGATAAACACTGGATAAAGGGGTTTTTATTATAAGTCTTTTATTTTGATCATCTTTATTTTCTTTTCTTTTACAATCTTCTAATTCTTCACTACTTGATTCTGTCTCTATTTCTTCTATTTTTCCATGATATGGAGTGGATGCTGCTGTAGGGTTGTTGAGGTAGGCAAAAGTGTTTATATCGTGAAAGGTTACACTTTTTCGATTAATGTTTCTATCTCGTTTCGTGGTTGGTGTATCATGTATTTGTTGTTCTTCTTTTTCTATCTCTTCCATCTCTTTATTCTCTTCATCCGAACCTTCAGTCTGAAAATTATTTTCATTGTTTTCATTATTTGTTTCTGAATTTTGCTCTTTCCACATTGATTCACCTTTGGCGTAGTCCCAAATAAGCTCTAATTGTTGTGAAAAATCGGCGTGATTACCTGGAATATAATCTAGGGCTGCTTCATGAACTTCTTCATCATCATCTCCGTCAGAATGAATAGGCCAATCTCTATGGGGCTTTGACGAGTTTTTTAGCCATTCTTTACGTTGTTTTAATGATTCATCAAAACGAGCAATAGAATCCTGTAATTCTGCTCTTTGTTGTTGTTGTTGTGTATAATTTATTATATCCCTTTGTTCTACTGAAGAACTTTCTTCGCTAGTATAATTAGGCAATTCTATTGTAACTATTGGATTTTCTATGTTGTCTATATTAAGGTTAAATTTCGGTAGTAATTCAGGTGGTGCACTTTTTGGACTTTGAGGACTTTTTATTCCTGCTGGAGGAAGTTTTAAGCTTGGGAGGACACTTTTACTTGGTTTTTGAATAGGCGGGTTTGGTCTTTCAACTTCTTCTTGTGAACTTTCTTCTATTTCTATAAGGTCGTTCTTTAATTGAGCTGTCCTTCTTTTTGAAACTCTTGATCCTATTGTACTTACATCTAATGTTGCAGTAGACGTTGGAGGTTTTAAAATTGATTTTAATCGAAAATTTTCAGTACCTTTTCTTGGTCTTCCTCTTTTAGGCCTAATATTAGTATCTACTTTTGGTTTTATCTTATCAAGTTTTTTATTCATTAAAATTCTAATTGGTTGAGTGTCGTTTTTTGAAATTTCTTTGTCATCTGAATAGACAATTCTGGATAATGCATCTGCATTTGTGTTTAATTTACCAGATTTATGTTGAAATTCGTAATCATAATCTCGTAATTTCAATCGCCATCTAATTAACCTTTGTCCTGGATCCTTTATTGTGTCTATCCACCTTAAAGGTTCGTGGTCACTAACTAGAGTAAATTTCTTACCATATATGTATGGTCTGAAATGATGAACTGCATATAAAACTGCTAAGCATTCTTTCTCTGTTGTTGAATAATTTAATTCGGGTGTGTTTAGTACACGAGAAAGGTAGGCAATAGGTAAATCGTATCCATCTTTCTCTTGACTAAATACTGCTCCTATTGCAAATTCTGAAGCATCTGTTGTTACGGTAAAAGGCTTGCTGTAATCTGCGTATTGTAGAATTGGACTAGTACATAAAGCTGCTCAAAAATTTGTAAAACTTTCATCTTCCTCTGGTCCCCAGTTAAATTTTATGTCCTTTTTTAGTAAATTGGTTAAAGGTTTAGCCTTTGCTGAAAAATCCTTTATAAATCTTCTGTAATATCCTGCTAAACCTAAAAATTGTTTTACATTTCTTGGGGTTTTGGGTGTGGGAAAGTTTTGTACTTCTTCTATTGTTTTAGGATTAGGTTTGACACCTTCGTTACTAATGATGTGACCTAAATAGCCAACTTCTCTAAATAAAAATTCGCATTTTTCGGGTTGAAGCGATAAATTAGCATCTTTTAGTCTTTGAAACAATCTTCTAACGTTTTTTCCGTGTTCTTCTAAATCTTGAGCATATACGACAATGTCATCTAAGTATACAAATAATTCTACACCTTGTAATCCTACTAGAACTTGATCCATTAGTCTTTGAAATGTAGCTGGAGAGTTTTTCAGTCCCATTGGCATTCGTATGTATTCATAATGCCCATGAGTAGTTGAAAACGCGGTTTTCTCTCGATCTTTTGGGTCCAACTCTATTTGATGGAATCCACTGGCTAAGTCAATGATCCTTTTGAGATGGGGAAAATCTGTATTGTTTGGTATGTATAGGAATTTCATCTGAAGTGAGTATTTTATGTTGTACTAGATGAGTTGGTGTCAAATGCTCGCCTTGAAGGTGAAAATTATCGGGGTACTCCCTAATTATTTGCATTACGTGTTCTTTTTCTTTTTCATTTAAATGTTCTAACCTCAAATTTTCTATGACTGCTGTCGCTTTATCTTCAGGAGGTTTATATTCTTCTTCTGAAAAATAATCGTCCGCATCTTCGCCTAGTAATTTGTAGAATTCGAATGGAATTAATTCTTGAGGTGGTATTTCTACTTCTACATCTTCTGATGTTGTATTAATAGCAAAAATGTGACATATCCCATTATTATTAGTCACGACTCCTTCACCCATAATTAAACCGTCTATTGTTTTTATCAATGGTAAATAGCCTTCCTTTAACTCTGTTTCTAAAATTTCAATCGGTATTACTTGTTTTGTTCTTGCTTTTACTTTTATATTTGTATTGCTATTTGCTTTATTTTCAATTAGTGTTTCTCTTGCTCGAAAGGATTCTTTGTCTGAGAAGAATATTGGTTCTATGGGATTAGAGTGAGTTACTAATGTATTATGCCAAAATGAAATCTCAACTTTTTCTTCTCGCAAATAATCTCTTCCTAATATGCCGTCTGAGTCTATGGGAAAGTTGGAAGGTACTTCTTGAAAAGTCACTTCTTTTCCTTTTAATTCTATTTGAACTGTTCCTAGTGTTCCTAATGTTATAGGAATTATTCCTGTTATATTTATAGCTTCATGCTGGAGAATCTCTAGATCTGGTTGTAATGCATTTAATTTAATTAGGTTTACATCCACTCCGGTATCTATTAATAGTTTTGCAGATGTGTTTAGAAAACTGGATGATTTCATTGTAATTACTGGGGATTCTTTTGTATTTCTTGTGTGGTAGATTTTTCTTGTGATCGTAGAATCCGTACACTTGTCGGACGCTCTTTTTGTTGTGCACTCGTCGTCGCGTCTGTCCGTCGAGCTGAGTTCAAGTTTAAATTATCCTTTTCAGCAAGATGTGGAGATTGAGCGCGTGGTGACGTTCTAGTCCCTTCATATGATTTGTTCCCTTGAACTTCTTGTGGTAATGAGTGAGGATAATAAGGATATGAATTATAAGGCACATAAGCATTAGGAGGATAATAGTTAGGATGATTAAAGATTGGTTGTTGATGACTGGTAGATGCGTACTGTGTTGAGTACGGATTTTTTAGTATTCCGGTAGGAATTGGAGGTTGAGTGTGATATCTCATTTGTTCATTAGGATAGGGAAAACGCACCCTTGGACTAGGGCTTCTTTCTCTATGTCCGCTGTCACTTGGTTGATAATGACGTGAATAGTGATAAGCATTATAATCTGATTTATAATACTGATGTCGGCCTTCAAAATCTAATGCGAATTTGTAGGCTTCTTCTAAGGTAGTCGGGTTCCTAGCCTCTACTGTGCTTGACATAGCGTCGGGAATTCCTTTAATGAAAGATTCTAGGGCACAATCTGCTAATGGTTGCATCATACTTTCGGCGCTCCTTGCTCCATATTTATCTTGTAATGCAGCAGTAGCTCCTGTGATTAGTAGGGATATTTTGTCATAAAACTCGCTAACGTTTTCGTTTCGAGTCATATTCACCGTAGATATCTCTTGTAAATACCAAGTATATGATTTGCGGGGGGCAAATCTCTGTTTTAAATGATTTATTAATTGGTCAACAGATGTAAAGGTTTTACCATAAGTACTATCTCTAGCAGCACCCTTTAATCTAAAAAGAAGAGATTTTAAATATTGGTCTTCACATCCTTTGGGGATGCTAGACGATCCATTTATAATATTTATTTCAACTGTTCCAGACGTATTAATTGATGTAGGACATGAGGCAAATTTCTCTGCCTTGTTTATAATTAAACTTGGAGAAATTTGATCTTCTTTAATTAAATTGATGTTAATACAACGATTAATTATGAATAAACCTCGTGAATTTTTTATGTCTTTTGAGGAAATATGAATTTTTGGATATATTTCGATATTAAATACAATATTATTTGAGGGATTAGATTCGGACATTACCGAACTTTATTTCCTAGAAAAACACCTAGGTGTGATAAAGGAAAGACAAGTTTGGAAAATCTGTTGTGCAGTCCGTTCGCGTTCTAATTGTAAAATTTCATAATCCAGAGCCCAATTATTAAAATAATCAGTGTCGAATATTATGTCTAAAAATGGCGCGCCCAAAATACCTATAATTTCAGAATCGCTTTCCACATTTAAAACTACAAAATTTAATGAGAAATCATGAAAATTTATTCTTACAGTGCCCCTTGATACTACTGTATTTCGACGAGCGAAATGTACTTCATTAGTACAAATACAGGCAATTGATGATAATTCTTTTTTTTTGATTAAGTTTATGGTCAAAGTATGATCAATAATAAATTTTCCTCTATTTAATTTAAAAGAATCTGATATTAATTCGACACTTGGATATCTATATCTGTTATGTTCAGTATTAAGAAAATAATTATTCATTTAAATTAAAGAATGTTTAATTTTCGTTATACGCAACTTCGTTCATCTTTAGTTGCCCAATAAATAAAGTCAAAAGTAAGAGTAAAAATAATATATAACACAATGTAAACTTCACATGGCATCTTTATTATTCTTTGATTATTATTATTATATATATATTTTTTTTTAACAGTATGAGAACGGTGTCAATTATTTTTTGATGATTTATTAGGGTTAATGATTTTTTTTGTATTTCCTAAGATTTCTTCGAAAAATTGTGAGAACTCTTCTTGATATTTAAATGACTTGATATTTTTATTCTCAATGCTAATAGTGTCAGTGTATCTCCTTTTTGCTTTCAAGCCTCCTCTATTCCTTGGTTTTTTAATATTTTCAGTTTTGTTTTGCATGACCTGGTAAGTAATTAGACAAATGTAACATTTTGTAATGAATTCATGAAAATAAAATAATAAAACTTTCTTCTATTATTTTTGAGTAAATTAAAACTTTACAAAGGTGTTTTTCGCCGTGCGGCATAAATTAACACAGAAAAGATATCAATAATTTTCAAAACCGAATTCGCCGTGCGGCGTAAAAGGTTTTGTCAATACTTTTGAATTTAAAATTTTCATTCACAACTAGTCGAACAATTAATATAAGACACTCAATATTACAGTTCCGCCGTACGGCGCAAAATGCAATTTTACTATAGAAAGGTTTTTCGCCGTGCGGCGCAAAAACGATTCTATTTTTGAGAGACTTAATTCAATTATCAATAATAATTGTAATCAATGAATGGATGTAAAATGTACCTCATATAATTTAAACTGAGTTTAAGATTATAATTTTGAAATGAAATATATGTATATATATTATAACGTGCATTTTTATTAATTTATTTATTTGATTGAATTTACTGAAATTTTTAATGTTAATTGATTAATTTAAATGTGGATTTGAGTAAAATACCCGTTATATTTGGTTTTTTTTAATTTAATGCCCGAGACGCCAGGTTATTTTGTGGAAAATAACCAAACCATTTATTTTATGAATTTAATATGCTAGCCCAGCTGTAAACAAGGAGAGCGGGTGGGTAAGGAAAATCACCAATATCATTTTTAAACCACACTTTAATTATAATATAAAACAGGTCCAGAAGGGACCTGTGAAAACGCAGAAATTTAGTTAATATTTTGAAACAGGTCCTGAAGGAACCTGTGAAAACACACAAGTTTTCGTAGAACAGAGTTTTGATTATTTTAATATTTTAGGCGATCAAATCCGCCGAAAGTTCACTTTAAATGACGAGAGACTCACCGGAGATACGCCGACGTCGACGCGTCGGCGTCTCATTTTTGTCTTTAAAATTTTACAATTTTTCTGGACACCAAAGTTACACAATACTGCTGTCAAACGCCAAAACGAGAATGATCAAAAAATGGCTGTTCGTCCGCGTCAACGCGTCCATTCGTCGCGCTTCGTCTCCATGGTGAGTCTCGCCCGAGTTACAAAGGATTCACCATTGGTAATCGATGCGCGTCAGATGGTAACTTCATCAGTTATCGACGGTCGAAAAGAAAGTTCGATAAATGACCTATAGGGGCGCTGCACAATAACATGTGTCTGGAAGATGGCGATGACCAGTGTTGTGACAGGTCTCTGAATTTCAAAGTGGATCTTCGTTTTCCTGGCAATGTTAAACAATTGGGACTCACATCCAATTATACATGCCAGAAAACACCTCCCTTGATGTCTTCCTTCAAGGATATTCAAGTCGATGATCAACCCGACAATTGTGGAATTGGGGAACTTAACCCCGAGTGTTATTTTATGTAAAGTAAGAGAAAGAAAAGTGTTAGTGTTATTCTTATTTTTTTTATGATCGGTGAACAATCATCTGACGATTCGCCCATAAACGACATTATGGAATTTATCGAAATAAAGGTAAAATAAAAGTGATAGAATTGACGTGAAATAAAGTTTGATTCCCGCTCTGGCGTTAAATTGACGTTAAATTAATTATTTCTATTTATTTTGAACGCAGGCAATAAAATGCCGCGTTACAACTCCCTCCTGCCAAGAGTGAGCCAAAGGGGAAGAGACCTGTTGAACCGATGAGCTCTCCTCAAGGAGACTTCCGTCAGATAATTGATCACCCAAAATTGTTTCTTAATAAATTTCATATTCATTTAAGTTTTTAAATTTCATGTTCAATTAAAAATTTTCAGATGACCGAATAAGAACTTCAAAAATAAATTGTTTAGAATTGAACAAGATGTAGTTGCCTAAATTATTCAACTGTTCGAAACCTGAAAGTAATGTATAAATTAAGAAAGGAGCAGGATTTGGTTTAGTATCACGGTCAAAGACAATGGGTAAAATTTATTTATGTTTTTTTTTTTTTAATTTTGAAATTCTAAGGTGAGGCAATTGCCCTCCGCACAAGGGTTAGTAAAAAAATAAAATAATTCTTTTCTCTCTCTTTTTTTTAACATAATAAATAAATTTTCAATTTTGTTTATTGAACCGGGGGCAATAGAGGTAACTGTGACCACTCTGGCCACACTTGCCACAGATTCCTCGACGGGCCTTATCGGTACTGCGGCACTTCAACGTGTAGGACCCATTTGTGGGATGGTACTGGGGTAACGGGATCTACCCCCGCTGCTTCCTCGGGAATTGGCTCCGGACTTTCGGCTTTCGGAAGGTAGCATTCTTCCTCCGGCGTCAATTTGATGGGCTGAGCCCGCCCAATCGCCTGGCGGATATTTTCCAGGTCATCCTCTGTAAAGAGGGAGGCCTGGGAAGGGAATCGCCCTCTTGTAAGTAGGTGGCGTGCAGCCACCAACACATCCGGATCCACGTCAGGATCCGCCACATCCAAATGCTGCCTTGGATGCAATAATATCTCTTCTGTCAAAGAAAAGTTGAAGTCTTACTTCTTTGGTGTACTGTCGACACTAACGGCCCAATTTCTGACAGAACGAATTGAATTCAGAATTTAAAACGAATAAGATCTATTACGGAGTTTGTGACGGTGAACGCGTTCTACATCCATTGTAGGTTCCGTCAACATAATTGGGTCAGTTTCCGATTCCGTCCTATTATATTCCGAATCAGACCAGTGGATTTCTAATAGATCGCGGTCAAGAGATTGATCCTCATCCGAGTCATCCGAATCGCTACTAATCTCTTCCGCATGATACGGTTGAAGGTGAGATGCGTGATATCTCCCTGCGAGACGACCGTCTAATGACGCTAGTTCATAAATATTCGCAGATATGATTTTAATTACCATGAAGGGGCCATCGAATGCAGCGGCCAACTTACTTGCTATATTGTCGCGTTTATTTGAGATGACGTGGAGCGGTTTCTTAACTAAGTCCCTGATTTCAAAACGTTGGTCCCGATAACGGCGGTTATAGTATTTAGCCTGACGGAGAAAAGCTTTGTCTTGGTTTTGAGTTATATTTTCTCTCAGGTCTTTCAATCTAGACAATCGAGTTGTCCACTCATTGACATCAGGAGGTGGCAACTCGACTCCCCCCTCCACAAGCCGACGGAACGATTTTAATGGGACGGGTTCTTTCCCCATATTGAGGAACGCCGGGGTGACTCGATTTGTATTGTGAAGCGCTGTATTATATGTAAAACGAAAGTCGCCGATGAAAATGTCCCAATTACGGTGGTTATCGCCGATAAATGAACGAATCATGGTCTTGAGGACTCGATTGGTCCTCTCGACTGGGTTCGCTTGTGGGTGGTATAAAGGGTTGAACGAGTGGTGGATGTGATAAGCGGTGGTTAATTCTTTTACCGCGTTATTATTATATTCTGTGCCGCTGTCACTGTGCAACACCTGGGGAGTACCCCAGCGGTTTATCACAAGTTCACGAAACGAGTTAGTAATAGTGTTTACATTCGCTGATCTAAGTGGGGCCAACTCCACCCATTTGGTAAACAGGTCTTGGAATACAATTAAGTATTCGAATCCTCTCGCGCTTTTAGGGAATGGGCCCATTACGTCCATGTCCACTACACTCCACGGTTCATGTACTATACGTTGAGTCATTAAACCACGCGGTTTGGCTTGTTCTGTTTTATTTAATTGGCAGACAATGCATTTGCGAACGAATTGTTCAATATTTTTAAGCATGCCTGGCCAATAGTATTGGATTGACGCACGATCGTAAGTCTTTTGGCCACCTAAGTGACCGGCCTGGGTATGTTTATGGGCTTCTGTCATAATTTTTAAGCGGTTTCCTAAAGGGACTACTAATTTCCATGCTGAAAGGTCTTCTACAAGATCTTCCAACAGGGGGTTACTCCGATAGTAATAGAGTCGATCGTCAGTCACTTTCCAGTTATGATACTTGCGTGGGTCATTAATCACGTTTTGTTTACGAATTTCGTACCACTCATCGTTAGTCAATTCTAGCGCGGCGATTTTGTTCTCAGTCTCGTCTTCGAACATTCGGGACAATGCATCCGGTACGAGGTGCATTGACCCTTTTCTATGCAAAATTTCGTAGTCATATTCTAATAATTCAAGTGACCAACGGGCTAACCGGCCAGTCGGGTTACGCAAGTTATTCAACCACTTGAGGCAGCTATGGTCGGTTATCACCTTAAAGTGATAACCTTCCAAGTAACAACGGAATTTTTTTGATCGCCCAAATGACAGCCAAGCACTCTCTCTCCGTTACAGAGTAGTTACGTTCGGCATTTGAGAGTATACGGCTGGCATAGGCGATCACTCGTTCCTTGTCGTTTTGAATCTGCGTTAATACGGCACCGATACCACAGTTACTTGCGTCAATTTGAACGTGAAACTCGATATTAAAATCCGGATAACCAAGGATCGGCGCAGAAGTTAAAGCTTTCTTTAGGGTTGAAGTTGCATTGACCTGTTCATCGGTCCATTTAAACGGATGATCTTTTTTTAAAAGACGAGTTAAAGGTTCGCAAGTCTTAGCGTAGTCGTGGATAAACCGTCGGTACCACGAAGTCGCACCAATAAAACGACGGAGTTGACGGAGGTTCTTAGGTTGAGGAAAATCTAAGATGGGTTGGACTTTGTCATTATCGATAGATAGTCCATTTTTATTGACGGTAAACCCTAAATATTTTACTTCGGGGACGCAGAATTGGCTTTTCGCGGGGCTGATTGTAAATCCAGCCTCGAGAAGGAGTTTAATTACGTGCTCCAGCCATTCCATGTGCTCCTTGAACGTCCGCGTGACAATGATTATGTCGTCCAAGTAAGCGAACACATAGGGCTCCATTTGAGCGGTTATTATTTTATCCATTAACCGTTGGCATTCTAGTATATTGCATCAACCCCTTCCCCGGTACGACAAAAGCCGTTTTGGCTTTACTTTCCGCACTAAGGGGAATTTGGTGGTAAGCTAATTACAGGTCAATCTTGGAGATATAATGAGCCCCATTTAGTTTATCGAGAATATCGGCCATGAACGGTATGGGATAAACGTCTTTAACTGTGACGTCATTAACCTTACGCACAGCCAAGCATTGGCGATAAGTGCCATTCGGTTGTTTGACCATACACACCGGGTTGCACCACTCACCATTGGATGGTTCAATTAATCCCTGACGTTCAAGATTCTCTGAATTTTTGATGAAATATTCGCAAACTTTCGGTGACATTCGATGATTTTTTTTAACGGATGGGTGGATGATCCTCCGTGTTAATTACGTGTTCCACTAACGTTACGGCTGGTAATTTATCTGAAAGAGGGGGAACTAACTGTTTAATTAGCGAGTCAAGTTCCGCTTGTTCATCAGAGGAAAGTTCCATGAGACCTGCGCATTCTTCAAAGTTAATTGGTTTATTGGGTTTACAGAACGCGATCCTAATAATAGGTTTCTCAGCCATCCACAGCCTTTGGATACTACACTACCGTCCGAAATTGTGCGAACTCTGCTTTTTCAACAACTATAAAACTGTTCAAATCTTCAAAAATATTAAAACTAAAATTATTTCCTCTTTATTTTATTAAAGCTAATAAAATTCTGAAAGAAATGACACCTTGACAAAGAGAATATGTTAATTTTTCAATTAGATATCTAAGAAAAACCCAATTTTCAATGTTTTTACTATTTTTTTTATTTCTCTGGAAAAAATTAATATTAGTAAACGTTCTTAGGCTCATTGAAATCGTATTTTGTTATGCAATTCAAATTATATAAAACAATTCATGTACACATTCTTCGCTAGCGTATGCAAACCCTGAAAGTTGGCTCATAAAATGTCAAAAACTTGTGATTAATATTTATATGACAAAAAATGATCAGTAAAATGTATAAATCTTAAATTTACTTACATAAATCAGAGAAGTTTAGAATGATATATTTACTTGATTTTTAAACATTATATTTTATTGTAGAATTAAATTTAAATTTTTTGACATTTTATGAGCCAACTTTCACGGTTTGCATACGCTAGGGAAGAATGTGTACATGAATTGTTTTATATAATTTGAATTGCATAACAAAATACGATTTCAATGAGCCTGTTACGCAAGTACGTAACATATTTTTTTTAAAAAATTTTTTTAGTCCTAAAATGAAATTCAAAATTAATTAATTCCATTCATTTTATTTTTATAATCCTTTATTATATTAAAACAAAGTCCGACCAACCGACCGACCGACCGACCGACACCATTCAGGAAAATTTTTTTATTTTTAAATAAAACCAACTATTACTTATGCTTATGTTATATATTATTATTAACAATTTCACATTTACTTACACATATACACAAAGTAGATACACATGTATACTCACACATATACACAAAGTAGATACACATGTATACTCACACATATACACAAAGTACATACACATGTATACTCACACATATGAATACATGTATATATATATATATATATATATATATATACATATGACATTGATATAAAATAATCCTTTATTATCCTTTATTATATTAAAATCCTTTATTATATTAAAACAAAGTCCGACCAACCGACCGACCGACACCATTCAGGAAAATTTTTTTATTTTTAAATAAAACCAACTATTACTTATGCTTATGTTATCCCTATTGAAAAAAAACACGTATAATTGTACGTATAATAATACGTATAATTATACGTATAATAAGACATACGAATTTGAAACAAGAATTATACGTATAATTATACGTATATTAATACGTATAATTAATTATACGTATAATAATACGTATAATAATACGTATAATTATACGTATTATTATACGTATAATTATAATTCTATTAAAAATAGAATAATAGAATAGAATAGATTAATTAGTAGCAAAATTGCGCTGAAAATTTTTAGAAATTTTAAAATGCAAATTAAATTTCACGAAAAAAATATCGTCGAATGTCAATTCAAGCAGTCACCCATCCAAGTACTAACCGCGTCCAACGTTGCTTAACTTCCGTGATCTGATGAGAACTTGTTCCTTCGCCTTGGTGTTTCCGCTGTCTTGTCTTGATTAATAACTTTGTCGTATAAGTATTGTATCGCACCTAACCTCACTTTTAGTGATACTTATACGACAAAGTTATTAATCAAGACAAGACAGCGGAAACACCAAGGCGAAGGAACAAGTTCTCATCAGATCACAGAAGTTAAGCAACGTTGGACGCGGTTAGTACTTGGATTGGTGACTGCTTGAATTGACATTCGACGATATTTTTTTTCGTGAAATTTAATTTGCATTTTAAAATTTCTAAAAATTTTCAGCGCAATTTTGCTACTAATTATTCTATTATTATTCTATTCTATTATTCTATTTTTAATAGAATTATAATTATACGTATAATAATACGTATAATTATACGTATTATTATACGTATTATTATACGTATAATTAATTATACGTATTATTATACGTATTATTATACGTATAATTCTTGTTTCAAATTCGTATGTCTTATTATACGTATAATTATACGTATTATTATACGTATAATTATACGTGTTTTTTTTCAATAGGGATATATTATTATTAACAATTAAATAAATATACATAAGAAACCACTTTGATGTCTTCTATTATTGCGTATATAGGTTAGGTAATGGAGAATAAAATATAAATAATATTACGTAAATAATATAAATAATTTATCATATATCATTTCATTATTTGTTCTAATAACGTTGTTTACTAATTATTAATTGTTTTATTTTTTAAAAAGACGCAACCGATGTTATACAGCGCTGCCTTTTATGTTATTTTTTTAGTGCGTTACATGGTTCCTATGCAGCCAATATTATTCAGCGTATCCTATATCTTTTAGAAAATTTTTATTAATTTTTTATCAGACGCAGCCGTTATTATACAGCGCAGTTTTTTATTATACTTATTACAGAATTATTTATTGTGAGTGTGCAGCCGACACTATGCAGCACAGCAGATAATGATTTAGAAGTTTTAATAGTTCTTAAAAAGGCGCAGCCGATATTATTCAGCGCTGTCTTTCATAATATTTAATTCAGTAATTTTTATAAGTATGCAGCTAGCATTTTACAGCTCATGAGAATTGTTTACAAACTTTTATAATTGTTTAATACTTTTTAATTAGGCGCAGCCGATATTATTCAGCGCTGTCTTTTACAATATTTAATTCAGCAATTTTTATAATAAATGTGCAGCTGGTATTTTATAGCCCGTGAGATTTTTTTACCACATTTAATAATTGTTAAATAATTATTAATTTGGCGCAGCCGATATTGTTCAGCGCTGCCTTTTATGATAGTAATTTTTGTAAATTCATTACATTTTTACAGTGGACATGATACAGTATGTTAGATTATTTATAACATTTCATCATGAAGACAGTTAAGTATACGAATCTAAAATTTCTTTAAATACAATATTTCTTATATATATGTCATTTGCCCTCTTATGTTTTTTATCATTGTTTTTATAACGTGAATTTTCAGTTAATAAAACCTTTAGATTATTTTTTGTTGTTACTCTTGATAAAGCAACATATAATTGTCCATGACTGAAAACATGTGATGGTAAATATACTCCTACTTTTTTGAAAGATTGTCCTTGAGATTTGTTAATCGTTAAAGCAAATCCAAGCCTTATTGGGAATTGCTTTCTTGACATTTTGAATGGAATTTCTTCGTTGGAAGGTGACAATGTTATGCGTGGCAAAATTACAATGTCATTTTTAAAATTTCCTGTCAGAATTTGCGCATGTATACAGTACGTTAACAATTTAGTTATTTTTAATCTAGTCCCATTACAAAGTCCTCTTCCTAAATTTATATTTCTAAGTAATATTACAATTGCTCCAATTTTCAGATGAAGTTTATGTGATGGAAGTCCATTTGGAGTTAATGTGTTCAAAACTTCTGTGGGTACTATTGCACTTACTGCATTATCATCTTCATCATCGTCACATGAATCTACACTTAAATACTCCCTAACTGCACCATTCAATCTTTCAAGAATTTCATTATTTAATTCGAACACATCATTATTTCGAGGAGCTAATATTATTTTATCTTGTATATCGCATTCATTAGAATTTATAATATTTCCATAAATTTCCGTTACTATGTCCCCATTACATATCATTTCATTTGGTACTTTTATCACTTGATTTTCTTCTTCAAAGCCATCATTGAATATTCCATTTCCTACATGTAGAAGCCAATTACTGAAATGTTTTTCATTGTTGCACAATCTCTTATTTTCTATTAATGTTAAGTATTTAAAATTTTGCCACAAGTTACTTCTTTTAACACAATTACTTACTATCAATGTCCTACTTCCATGTCTTACAATGGGCAAAGTTTGTCTAAAATCTCCTGAAGTAATTACAATTTTATTTCCAAAATTGTGTTGATTTTTACATAAATCTTTTAATAACCTATCTACTGC
This sequence comes from Leptopilina boulardi, assembly GCF_019393585.1. NCBI lineage: Eukaryota > Metazoa > Arthropoda > Insecta > Hymenoptera > Figitidae > Leptopilina > Leptopilina boulardi. Next base: position 1,151,885 of record NW_026137709.1, read on the forward strand.
TTCAAATGCATGTTTAGAAGTCATCGTTATTTCGTCCCAAATTATTACTTTACATTCCTTAATTCTATTACCATCAATTGTATTTGGTTTGATATTGCATACTGTATCCTCATTTATTGTTAATGGTAACTTAAATAATGTGTGTACAGTTTTACCATCTATCAATAAATTTGCCGCTATTCCTGTCCATGCTACTGATAAGACAGAAATTTTGTTTAATTTAAAATAATCAATTAATACATTAAGTAAGTAAGTTTTACCACTACCTCCAGGACCATCGATAAAAAAATTTCTATTAACATTTACATTATTAACTGCTTCTATTATAGAATCAAATATTTTTTTCTGAGTACTGGTTAAAGTGTCAATATTTATTTGTTCTTCGTTATCATTATTATTATTTAATAATTGTATATTACACTCATCAATTGGCAGTTGAAAATTTGATAAATTTTCAATTACAGGCAAATCAAAGTCTTGTAATGAAAAACTATTCATTGTTAGTATTTCATTAATTATTTGTAGAGACCACATTTCTCCTTGTTCGGGTTGCATCTTAGGAAAAAAAAATGCATTTTATATTTATCGTACAATTCTCTGGCATTAATAGGATTGTGATATACACATATGTAAGCAAAGAGCTCACATACTGCCCTTGGAAATTGAGTTTCACAAGCTTCGTTAAGACATTTGTCCCATTCGTCGTCAGTTGATATTAGTTGTCGTTCTTTTGCAGCCTCAAAGAAGGTTGGAAATAATACATTATTAAATGTTCTAAGATCTTCAAAACATGTAGCACCTTTTACATGTAACAGCAATAATCGTATGTGGAATCTTTCACGTTGACGAGGACTAACTAAATACATTCTGCTTATTATTGGCTTATTTATTAAATGTCTTTTTTTCCACTTTTTTCAGGTTTATTATAAACATAATGCTGAGGAATGTTTATATATAGCAAATTTCTTGCTTCTACATCTACTTTATTTAAATCGAACCACGCCGTAAGTGTAGTACTAACATTTTTGTTTAAAAATTGTTTCTCTGAACCTTCTTTAAAATATACATTCTGTTCATTCTCATTATGAACAGCTAATCTGTAAATTGTATGTGACATTTTATGTAATGGGAATTCAAATATTCTGTACATTGCTTCAGGAGGACATACGTATCTTGTATTTAAATATTGTTTAACCTCATCGTATACAATATTATCATTTTCAATATTCTCTTTCGTATTGCGATCGTCATTTTCACTTACCGTATTATCAAAAACACTTTTCATCTCAATAAGAGCACAATCATGCCCTTTATAACAATATTTAAATAAATATTTAACTGAGTGTAACGATGAACAAATTGGTTCAACATTAATATGACCATTTAATTTTAATAGCAAATATGGATTGTAAGGTACAACGAATCTATTATCAGCCACTCTTTTTTCGGAAAATCTAATATTTTTACCATCGTTCCTTCGTCTGTAGATAGGATATCCTGTTGTATTAAATTCTGTATTATTATTAAATTGCTTAGGGAAATGTTTTGTACAACTCTTTGTATTTGAATTCATACAAGGTGAATTCATGTTCTGATTACCACATGGGCCATGTATCATATATTGTTTAACTATTTCATATAACCGTGGATTTATTGTTTCATCAGGAATTTCTGCGCTAATAAATCTATCAACATCGTCTGCTGTTCGAATTTTGTCATTTTCATGTAAATATAATAATAAATGTATATGCGGTAAACCTCTCTTTTGAAATTCAATTACATATGTATAAGCAATACATAATCCAAATATTCTATAATTCATTATTTCAGTCATTAATATTTTTACTTTCAAGTAAAATACTCTTGCAACTATATCTGGACGATTTAGTACATTTTCATTACATGCAATATTATCAGTAATTTCCTTCCACTTTGGATTGCACGTCATAGTTATAAATAAATCAGGTTTTCCAAATTTTTGTACTAAACAAATTGCATCATTGAAACTCTGTTGTAAGGCTCGAGGACTGCCAGTAAAAGTAGATGGTAAAATACACATTCTACCGATATGAATATTTCCTTTATATTCCTTTTTCTTATGCAAATAATCCATTAATCCAGAATACAATTCGGTCCTTAATATAGGTTGGTTATTCTTGATAAAATGTATCCTTCCATTTTCTACTTTTGAAAAAAAAATCTACAGAACACTGTTGATTTAATTTACCTAAATTTAAAAATGGACTAAACTCATCTCTAACACTGAATTTGTATGAGTAAAATTGTAATGCCGTAATATTGTTTTTCTTATTAGTTGATAATAATTTTGGCATCCAACCATAACCACCTGCAGGATATAGTAATGGATACGTCATTGGATCCACATGTCTACTTATTGTTGGGATGCTGATTGGTTTATTACTTTTAGAAAATACACAAAAGTCACGTTCAATTGGAGGTTCGCCGTCATCATCTACAAATACTACTGCTACTTCATTTGCTGTTGGCAAGTTGTATCTGTTCTTATCAACATTATAATGTCTTTTTAAAATCATTTTAATTTCTCGAGGACAACTTTTTTTTAATACAGACGATTCTTCCTCATCTTTTTCTATTTCGTGCATCATTTTATATGCTTCTGCATAGGGATTAATTTTTCTGAGTAATGTATCTAAATAACGTAAAATGTCGTTTCTGCAATTATTATTAGAATTTTTGCGACTCTTTGTAGCTACTTCATTGTCAATTATATATAATTGACTATATTTCCTTATTTCATTATCATTAGGATGTAATGCATAAGTGTTATGGTAAATTTGACCACATATTTTAAATACTTGAGGTCCTTTGTTTTTAAATGGTATAAATTTTGCACCAAAACTTGCAAATGCCACAGCATTGTTATAATCCCTTATATATTCCATAAAATGTTTACTTTTCCCTGTATTACCATTTATCATGTGTTTTAATTCTTCAGGATATAATGGATCTTCGGGCAACATCACTTTACCTTTATGACAACAAGTATTAAATTTTTTATCTTTTGGCATTTCCAACAAAAAATGTTTAGCTTTACAAAAATTACAAATTACTTCCATATTTCCTAAAAAATTTTCTACAATATGATCTTCATCTGATGCCATTGCATTGTATTTATAGTTATTCATAATATTTTTTGTAGGTACTTTATTATCAAATTTTGCACCACACATTTGTATTTTTACTTTTTTTTCATTTATGTCATTAATACTTTCATAATCATCCAATTTCCTTTTTCGACAAATATTTCGATATCTTTTACATTTTGCAATATTACTTAATTTATTGTATTCAGTATTTTCTTCTTTTTTTAAATTTCGATAATTCATACATTTTAATTTATTTTTAATTTTTGCTTCTGTATCATTTTCTTTATTTTTCCGATATTTTTTACATTTTTCCTTATTTTCAATTTTTGTATGTGTATCATTTTTTTTTTCTTCCCGATATTTTTTACATTTTTCATTATTTTCAATTTTTGTTTGTGTATTATTTTTTTTTTCTTTTCGATAGTTATTACATTTTTTTTTATTCTTAATTGCCGTTTGTTTATCATTTTTTTTTAATTCACGATATTTTTTACATTTTTCTTTATTTTTAATTATTATTTGGGTATCATTTTTTTTTTTGTTTTTCCCGATATTTTTGACATTTTTCTTTATTTTTTAAATGCAATTTTTGGTTTTTGCAATCGTTAGTAATTACTTTATTTTGTAATTCCATTTTTTTATTATCCATAGTACTTTCACTGCAAGTATTACATAATTTTTTATACTTTACAGTTTGGTGTATTTGCATTCTTGCGTTTCCATCCACGCAATCTTCTCTCATTCTCTTATTATATAAATTCGTTTTTTTAACCATATTTTCGTCATTTATTATTATTGTTTGAATTCCCTTAGTAACTGTATTACAAATTTCTGTTTTCTTTTTTATTCTGTCATTTACATTCTTATTAGTATTATCACAATAGTTAATATTTTTAATTTGAAAATCTTCATACTTTATAATTTCGTGATGTGAAGCGATACGCGATAAAGAAATAGGCGTTTTTCTTTCTGATAATTTAAACATTTCTAATCTATTTGTACGATATATGTTTAATAATGTTTCTCTCATTTTTGGAATTATAAATTCTATTGAACATGGACATATATCATTGACAATTGCAATAGCAAAGGCAATAGCAAATACCCCACAATCAAAACCATTTGTTTGATATTGAACTTTCTCAAAAACAATTTTTAAGTTAATAGCATCAGCGAATAATAGTCCGGGAGCCAGCGACGAAATTTACTATCTCATTTCATACCGGCTGAAAATTTGTACATATCTTACTAAAGATATGGTAATTATAAAAACCTACGTCTGGCAGGCTGGTTGTGGTACAGGGGGTAGCGCCACGGGGGTAAAGTGGTGAAAATAAGTGAAACTTTTTCTCATTTCATACCGGTTAAAACCTTTAAAAGTTGAAAGTTTACATTCACACAAATGTAAAAATGCACGTCTGGCAGTCTTAGGCTGGGACAAAGGTCGTCTGGCAAGGGGTTAAAGGGGTAAAAAAATCGGATTCGCTTATCTCATTTCATACCGGTTGAAACCTTCAAAAGTTGAAAGTTTACATTCACACAAATGTAAAAATGCACGTCTGGCAGTCTTGGGCTGGGACAAAGGTCGTCTGGCAGCCCTTTGAAGATGCTCCGCGCCAGCCCGAGATTTCACAGGGGGCTGATAAACAGTGTGACCTAATCTAATTTCATACCGGTTAAAACTTTTAAAAGTTGAAAGTTTACATTCATACAAATGTAAAAATGCACATCTGGCAGTCTTGGGCTGGGACAAAGGTCGTCTGGCAAGGGGTGAAAGGGGTAAAAAATCGGATTCGCCTATCTCATTTCATACCGGTTGAAACCTTCAAAAGTTGAAAGTTTACATTCACACAAATGTAAAAATGCACGTCTGGCAGTCAAATCCAAATATGAGCAAAGAGAGAGTATAAGAGAGGAAAAATTTTTAAATAAAAATAAGCTTTATAAGAACAAAATTAATCTCAAACTAAACAAAAAATGTGATCTTAAGTCGTATAAATAAATATTATTTATGCAACGTATAATTTTATGTTAAAACATAAAAATGTCATTAAAAAAATGTTTATAAACAAAATGCAAATAAAAAATATGTTATATATTACTATGAAAAAAGCGGCGAGTTACGCAACTTTACTTACATTACTGAGATGGACTCACACTGTTTATCAACCCTCTATCAAACCTCGGGCTGGCGCGGGGCATCTTTAAAGGGCTGCCAGACGACCTTTGTCCCAGCCCAAGACTGCCAGACGTGCATTTTTACATTTGTGTGAATGTAAACTTTCAACTTTTGAAGGTTTCAACCGGTATGAAATGAGATAAGCGAATCCGATTTTTTTACCCCTTTAACCCCTTGCCAGACGACCTTTGTCCCAGCCTAAGACTGCCAGACGTGCATTTTTACATTTGTGTGAATGTAAACTTTCAACTTTTAAAGGTTTTAACCGGTATGAAATGAGAAAAAGTTTCACTTATTTTCACCACTTTACCCCCGTGGCGCTACCCCCTGTACCACAACCAGCCTGCCAGACGTAGGTTTTTGTAATTAGCATATCTTTAGTAAGATATGTACAAATTTTCAGCCGGTATGAAATGAGATAGTAAATTTCGTCGCTGGCTCCCGGACTATAAGCGTTGAATATATTTCCTATGATCAGGATGTAATGAACCTCGATTCAAGCTGTCATAAACATGCACAACATTTGAACTATAATAAATACATATCCAATGTCCTTCTACATATTTCGTATTTTCATTTGACAAATTTACAATTTCATTTGAAGAATGTAATATCTGAATATAATTATTATCCAGCGATACCTTATTAATACAGGAGGGAATTTGTAATAATATTGGTGACTGCATATTACAAAAGTTAATTTGTGAATTTAACATTTTAATAAATTTATCAATGTGCTCATCAGTAAGCTGACTATTAACACCGGAATAAACATCTTTGCCTTGGACAATCAATTCATTGATAACTGATAAACCCATGATTATATTTATTATTATCAATTATTTTTATTTATAATAGGCTTAAAGTTATTTTAAATTTATCTGCAAATACAATAATATCGTTAATATAAATTATTTTAAATAACATCAGCTTATATATAATATAAATTTTAATGACTAGATTTCTAAAAAGGTGTATAAAAGGTCCTAAATGTTATTAAATAAAAAAAAATGTTTTAATTATTATAAATTTTTTTTGCATAAGGTATTTGAGAATGTAAATGTCACTCAACAAAAGAATAAAAAAAAAGAAATTTCTTAACAAGATTCATATAAAATTAATGACATCAATATTCAGTTGAATTAATCCGAATCATTAACTTTTCAATTACATTGTTGATAATCTTCAGGTTTCAAAGTCTCACTGGCGAATCCTGCCAACGTAATCTGAACGAATTTCATCAAGTTTTGAACAGGATTGATTTGAGACCAAATTATTCGCTATAAGGTTGAAATATTGTCACAAAAAATTTTTAATAATTCTGAATTAGGATTTATTAATTATGAATAGGGACACCGCTACGAAGATTTTCGTTACGTAAAGATATAAGGCTATATTCACTTTAAAAAATATTCTAGCTATTGGTTGTATAAAAAATAGTAACAATTGACAGATTCAGGTTAGTACAATAGATTTGTTCAGTTTTTCTCAGTTTCTTTAGTAAGTTTAAAATTGAAAATTTCATTTTAGGTAGCTTTTAATGTGGGTAAAGATGTAAATTTTTGAAGTTTACTCAGTATCCTAACATCGACATATTACAACGATAAAAAAATGATAACGATCGTTGTCAATGTTGCACATAATTTTGCAAAATTTCAAATGAGGATAAATGCATTCTAACTAAAACTAAGTAGATTTTAATTAAATGTTGATTTATATAATTGATTTTTGTCATTTTAATCACATAAAGTAAAAAAATTATTAAATTTTTTTATTCGAATTTTCTAAATAGTTCTTATTTATGACAAAAAGGACGAATATTTTTTTAACAATTTGGTTAGAAATTAAATCAATTTTTATTAATTTAATGCATGAATTTTATTTCAATAATATTAACTATAACATTAATAGACATTTAATTTATTATTTAATTCTATAATTGATTTCGGCATAATTTATTTTATTTGAAAACAGTAGTTGATTAACATGAAAAAAGATAATTGTTTCCATGTTCACGTAGTATGAAATAGTTTTTTTTATTTTAACTTTTAACTGTTTTGGAATTATCAAAAAAAAGTTATTTATTATTACTAAATAAAAATGAAAAATTTATAATGCATAATATATTTTTAACAAGTATATTAAAATATATTTTTAATAAAATAAACAAATTCATATTAGATATAAATTACATATATGTAACACTTAATGAGAAAATGGACCTTATTTACTTTTGCCATAAAGGCCCTGTTCTCTTGGACCGTAAAATTTTTATTTTTTTGAAATATCACCATTTCTTCAAAATAAATCGTATTTCGACTTGAAAAATTTTTAATAATAAATATTGACTTTCAGAGTAGCGACCTTACCAAGATAAAAAACAAATTTTTTTTGAAATTCTATCAACTGAAGAATATTAATATTTTAACTCAAAATTGTTTTTTTTTAGTGTCCCTTAACACGTAATATTGAGGTAAATATGACATTTATAAAAGGTAATAATAAACAAGAAGAAGGCAATTCTTTTTAAAAGACATAAATTGCTTTCTCATGAAGGACAAATTGTGTTCATATCATAAAATCCTTGCATCCTGATGGAAACTTTTGAACAAACACAGTAGAACCTCACTTATCCGAGCTAATGTGAACCGGTCCTACCTCGGATAAAGCGAAAACTCGGATAATACGGATTGTCATATTTTGGAATACATAATTTAACTTTTTTATTTAGATATGTATGTAGGGTAAACCAGAAAGTAGTCGGACACTTATGAATTTTGTGTATTTTCAATACTATAAAAGATACAAAGAATATTTTTCTTACTAAACATTCTTATTATCATTATAAATAATCATACATTCTTTTGTAAAGGAAAAAAAATATTGTAATAGGTCTTCGAAATGTGGCCGACTACTGTCGTGTTTTTAATTATTTATGACTTATTTATTTAAAAAGGTTTTTGTAATGAATATGTAATTTTTTTTAGAATCAAGGTTAATTTAGCAGTTTGGTATAATCATCAGCAACAATTAAACGTGGAAGTTAAACGTGGAAGAATTTTAAATATCATCTTAATTGCATATTTTATACAGTGTTAATTAAAATGATTAGGAACATATACATATACATTTTTCATTTTTTTTTACATTCATATATGTTGCCGATTAACTAATATTTTATTCAAGATATTAACGAAAAAGATATATTGAATTAAATATTAATATTGAATTCATTAATTATAATATAATATATAATATATAATATAATAATATATAATAATACTAATTATAATAAAAATAATAATAAAATAATATATAAATATAATTAATAATTAAATTAATAAATAAATTAACTATTATAAATAAGACACTTTCCTTTAAAAAAATTTACAAATTATTTAAACGCATATAAACGTGGATTAATTCATTTAATTACTATATTAATTTTTTTTTTCAAATTAACATTTTTAATTTTAAAACAATTAGATATTATTATATGATGAAATCTATTAATAGTAATCATTTTTTCGTATTTAACTTTTAAATTTTAAAATAAATTAATTTATATACTTTATAATTTAGAATTAAACTATTATTTTGAAAATACGATAAACAAGAGTTAGAAATCACAAAATTTTAACATGCACAGGGTAGAATGAAATATAATCAATATCATCGATGACTAATAATTTGATTTGAATTGTTGTAAATTTAAACACTGAAACGAATATACTGTACAAGTATTTAATGACGTGAATATAAGAAAATTTGGCATTAAGTATTTTGATTTCCTAACGATTTCAATCATGTCACGAGACAATAAAAGAAAATGTGATGCCGACAAAAGTGATAATGGTCCTCCAAGCAACAAATTATCTAAAATTGAAGTGCAAACAGTGACATCATTCCGGATGATTGAAAAAAAAATATCTGAGTAAGTAAAAAAAAGAATTATGTTATAGAGTCAAAAATTTGCACAAATTTCTTGATTTATAAAAATAATTTTTGACATGTATATTTATGAAAGATTTTTTCCTTCTGTTTTAAATAAAGAACATATTTTATTACAAAATTAATTATTTGACAATTTATTTAAAACCTCAAAAATATTTTGATTTTTTGCTTGATATCGAATTCTTTTTTTAATTTTTATTTCTTAATAAAGCTTATAATAGGGTAAGTACACTAGTTACCAAGGGTGTATCAATTTTCGAGGATCATAATTTTTATTTTTAGAAAAATAGTATAATAATAAATATTTAAAATTAAACATCATTTCTAAATAATCCTTATATTTTCAATTACATACTTACATTATTAAATTTTAATATCATCGGTAATAAAATAATTATATAATTAAAATTATAATTCACTGCTGTCAAATTTTCACGATTCGACATTTTCTTAATACTTTAGATTATATAACAGACTCATATAGAAATACAAATTGAACACATTTCTAATTACTTTTTATGTACGTATCTGGTTCCTTAATTTGTGTCAGTTCCAATTTTCAAGGTACTGATTCGAAGTTAGTTGTTATATTATATGTTTAAAAAATGTCAAACCCTCTAGAATTGGAACAAAATCTCAGAATTTTAACACCATCGACAAATCGTGATTTTTCCACATTGACTTTTAAACTTTATTTTTTCTTTACATTTTAGTTTGTGTAATAAAAATAAATATAAATATTAAACATTATTAAATTATTTGTCAAAATATGCAAAATTTAAATTTTAAAGTGAATTTACTGACGAGAAAAAAAATGTTAAAGCTAAATGTTGTCTAAAATCATCGACAATTGATGCAGTTACCCTATGTGCTTTTAATAAAAAAAATTTTGGAAATATGTTTTTTTTCGTTTGAGAGATATAAAATAATTAATCAATGTTCATTAATAATTATTTATTAATAATCTAATAAAACAAAATACTTCATATTGAATTCGTTGCAATAATTTTAATATATAAATATAAGAAGTATATAAAATAAATATTATCAATATCAATATCATTATTAAGTACTATTATTATTAGAAGTATTATGCTATAGGTTTAAACTTCGTTGCCGTGTGACTAATAAGAGCGAGTTAAAGTCATTAAAATCTGGCAAATTTTTACATATGGATTTGTTAGATAATTCTGCTCAATTTAAATGCACAGCATTTCATAATGCTGCTGACAAATTTTTCGATATTGTGGAGGTAATTTTCTTTATTATATATTTATTTTAGGGGCCGTCCATAAACCACGTAGCCAGTTTAGGGGGAGGGGGGGGTTCAATGAAATTCTACGGTAAACTACGTGGGGGAGGGGAGGGGTTCGAGCCATGACTACGTAGTTATATTTATTAAGTCATTTAATTTTGATTTTGATATTTTTTAAATTGCGCGGGTAATTCCAATGTCGAATTGAGCGATATATGAATATAAAGTAGAATTTTTGTAAAATTAAATTTGTATAAATTATTTTAAAATGATTATTATAAACTTGATGAAAATAAGAAAAATAATTGGGTCTCACGAATAATATGCCATGAAAATTATAAAATTGCATTTTTAGTGTTTCGAAATCACCTGCTTTTAGAAATATTACTTAATCAAAAGAAATTAATGCAAACAATATTGTAAACAAATTTTTATTAATTAAGAATTCTACAATTTACTAAATTTTCATTCATTGAAATTTTTAATTAGCTATATCTTTATTTATCATAATTATTAGAATGAATTTCACTTTGTCGATTTTGCTGCCAAAACCAAATGGTAAATACATTATTATTTCATTTTAACAAACATTTAACTGGTAAGAATGTTTCAGTTAAACTTATTTTTATTAGAATTAATTTTTAATAGAAATTAAAAGTTATGTAGTGTTAATATTATTAATTAATTATTCGAATTACTATATAATTTGAAAATTATATAACGTAAAATTTTCATTAAAAGTAATTTTTTTTATTAAAAAACAGGTGTAATATTCTTACAGATGAAATTTTTGTTAAATAAAATTTAAATCCCTTCAGGTATTAAAAAGTGTGTAAAAGCATATTTAAGAGCATTTATTTTATTGAAAATTTTTTTTTTTATTCAATAGAAATACATTTTTAAATAAGTAAAAAAAAGCTACGTTCTACCAGTGGAGGGGGGGGAGGGTTAGAGCGAAAGTCTACGTTGGTCTACATGGGGGGAGGGGGGGTCAAAAAGTGCTAAAAATTGGGCTACGTGGTTTATGGACGGCCCCTTATAAGAAATTAATTTAAAACTTTGTCTTTACATTTCTTACATTTTTTTACATATTTTAATTTAAATTCAATTAAATTTGATGCTTAACTAAAATTTAATTTGTTAATTTTTATTTTCATTTGATAATAACATGAAAACAATTGGACAATTCATTTATTTTAATTTTATTTCTGATTAAATGAACTAATGACTTATTTTTGTCACTTATATTTTTCGGTAAAATTCACTTTTTATATAAATATTTTTTTTAGTATTTTCTGTTTTTTTATTCTATATGTGAGCTAATATATTTATTATTATTAGTTAGACTCTTTCAAGTTTAAATCTTTCCGATTTCAATCCTTTTGAAAAAAATAAAACTAAATAAATTATCAAAATCTTTTTGTTTAATTATCAACTTAAAAAGATTATTCAATATTATTTACATAATTTCTTTCGAAACTAGATTGGGAAGCAATACATTATTGAAAATTTTTCCATCGCAACACCAAATCCTAACTTCAATGTATTTCAAAATAATTTTGAAATACAATTAAATGAAAATTCAATAGTTTCTTCTGATATCGATGAGAAATCGAATTCTTTACCGCAACACAAATATGAGTTCCAAACCATTCCGGAAATAAACTCTATGCCAGTCGGAAAATTTGTCGGTAAATATATTATTTTTATTTAAGGTTGAACATTTGATAGGGTTAATTTAAAAAATTCAACTATTAACTAATTAATTACAATACTTGTATCGGCTAATTGAGGTAAATAATTTATTATTACATAAATTATTATTATTATTATTACAAATTGTATAACTACACTGAAAAAACCAGTATTGAACCAAGAAAATTTTAATTGGTTAAAAAAAATCATGAAATTGAATACGTTCAAATCAATTATAATATTGTTACAAGATAAAGATTGTCTTGACACAGTATATTTGAAAGAAGAACATATGTTCTTGATCAAAGAAAATATGGAATTTAAGCAAAAAGTTAATAAGTTAATAAGTTAATACGTTCCAGTAAGAAAATATCGTATTGTTTAAAGTAAAGAACCTTAAGTAAATGCATTTACTTGATTCAATGGATTATTTTTTTAAGTGTATAACATCCCAGATAGCGCAATATTGTCAACCTTGTACGGCAATCTTGTCGCAAGATTTCTGCAAGATTTAAATGTCTCACTCGACCAAAACAAGCATGGTAAGCTTGTAGCAAGATTGCCATGCAAGGTTACTTTAAGATTGCTCACTAAGATTATCGCAAGATTGCACAGTAAGTTTGCACGTTAAGTTTGTGGCAAGGTTACTTGGCAATCTTATGGCTTTCTTGCTGCAAGCTTGCGTAATTTAAAAAAAAAATTTGAATGGAGGAAATTTATTTTTGTTAATACATTGGGCACCAGTTCCTAGGAGCTCATAAAAAATTTACTGCGCAGCCGTAAGTGCTTGTGATTGCAAGTGCGATAATGCTTATTTTCGTAAACTTCCAAAAAATTTTTTTGAATATTCCACAAGCTTGCAATATATTTATATAATATTACAATCATATAGTATAGTATAAAACATTATTATAAAATAACCAAGATGAAACTTACATACTAAATACTATTTAATTTTGTAGACGTATGTGGAATAATTTCAGAAGTTAATGAGGTTGAGGAAATTAATAATACTTCAACTTCATCTTCTTTTTCAAAAAGAACAATAATTTTAATAGATGAAAATGGGGAAACTGTAAGTATTGATACTTAATATAAAACAAAAAAAATTTCCATTTAAATAATTAATTATATTAATTTTTAATGTATAAAATTATATAAAATTATTTTTTAGATTCCAGTGGCATTGTGGAACAACGCAGCGCGCTCATTTGATATTCCGGCTAAAAAAATTATTATAATAAAAAAAGGAAAAATTGGCTGCTACAAATCACAAAATTATATCTCAATAATTCAGTCAAGCTTAATTAAACTGAATGATTTGAGTAATGACCAAGTGTTGAGGTCAGAATATTTACAAATATTATGAATATATTTTTAGCGGAAGCATTAAATTTAATGCATTTACAAAAAATTTTAACTATACCTATTTTCCTGTTTCAGATTAACTGCTTGCAGTGACAAATTATAAAAAATTTTGTTGGTTTATTTATAAAATTAAGTATTCGGTAAAAAAAACTGTCATAACTTATAACTGGAGTTATATTAGACCAAAATTGGCCAGGTACTTGGAAAAATGTCTTCCAAAAATGGAGTTATTTAAAATTATTCAATAGGTGTTTGTATTTTTGTTTGAATTTTTACTTGTATTTTTGTTTGTATTTTTGTTTTTGTGTCAGTCCATTGATTTTCGTCTGAAAGTCGTTGTGACCAAATGTTAAAAAATTCTAATTTTCACATATGTGAAACTAGATGATTTTCTGAATTCATTAACCATAATATTATGATATAAATTTTATTTTCTTTAATAATATTAATTATCAAATGTAAAAGATTCAAGATGAGATTTCGTAACCCTAAATTTTTCAATTTTTTAAAATCATTATTATTAAAAATTTGCTAATTAATAAATATTGAAACTTACAAAAATTATAAGTCAATCTATTCTACATATTTAGATGACGGAATTTTTATAAAATTCCATTACTTTTAGATAATAAATAATTTTAAAAATATTTTGTCAAAAAAAATTTGGAATTTTTTGTTTATTTGTAATTTTTTTGTGGTACCTCCAAAAAATTTTCCGTTTTATGGACATGTTCTTAATAATATTATTTATTTTATTATTATATTATTAATTATTTATTAAAATAGGTTAATTCTAGTAATAAAATTTAATTGACCAATTTCACATCGTTTTATTTTCATATAAAAGTATATAAAAATAGAACGACAAGTTCTAGAATTAACCTATTTTAATGCAAATTTTTAGAAATTAATATATCGAAAACGAAGCATGACACCATCGTAAAATTTCAATAGAAGATAAATTATATTATTCAGAACATGCCTGTAAAACCCCAATTTTTTTGGAGCTCCCGCAAAAAAGTTTAATTTAATACTTAGAAGATTTTTAATAATAACGTTTTTAAAAAATTGAAAAATTTAAAGTAACAAAATCTCATCGTCAACCTATTGCATTTAATAATTCATATTATTAAAGACAAATTGATTAATGAACTCAAAAAAACATCGAGTATCACATATATTAAAATTAGAATTTTTTATAATTTGGTCGCAACAACTTTGAGACGAAAGTCAATGGACTGACCAATTTATATTTGAATTTTTGTTTTTTCAAGTAAATTATTATTTGTATTTGAATTGTTTGTATGTTTTATATTGTTTATAAAGAATATATTATATCATCCACTACATTATTATGGCATAAATTATTATTTAATCTGTATAACTTTATTTCTTTCATCTTTTTTATAAGAAACAAAAATTACTTTTTAATTTTAAAAAGATTAAAAAATTCAGTTTTAATAATGAAATAAACAATATTTACATCCATAATCGATTTTAAATTGACTTTTTTGTACGGTTTAAAATTTCATTTACTTTACTTTATAATTAATTTTAAAAAATTGTTTCTTTTATGAGAGGTATTTTTATTGAGATTCTTTGAAAACTTGATTTCTACAAAATCATTAAGATTTTCATTAAAAAAAGAAAAAGCAAAATTATTAAGATTATTCAATTATTAATTATTATGCGTACTTATACTAGAATTCCTGTCTTTTTTAAGTTTTTAGATGTAACTGAAAATGTAATTTTAAATAATTTTATCATTACAAGGTATGTAAAAAAACTATTTAATACAACAATACAAATTACTATGACATACAATTATATTCATATGTAATTTTTAACAAATTATAAAATACAGACATTATTTGTTAATTATATATGAAAATTTTTGTCGTGTAGGTAGGTCCAGGGTTTTACGGTTGGGCCACTGTAATTAATCAATATTAAATGAATAAAATAGAGTAAACAAGATTCCCAAATAACATAAAAAATTAAAATTGAGCAACTAATATTTAAAATTGAAATAAAACAAACATTGTGCACAGAAATCATATTTTTTTCGCGTTTCGCACAATCGGTCTAAAAAGTTCAGAGAAATTATCATACATTAAAACCAACAATTTCTTAATGAAAATGTCATTTTATTCTTTTTTGACATTAAAAATAAAAATTTCATAGTTTGGGCCTATGATAATACAAAAAAATTGATAGGTGGCTCAACCGTGACAAACGGCGACGTAAACAAAAAAATTATTTCTTTTGGCCACAAACTTTATTTTTAATTTTTATTGGCGATTCAAACAGCTACACTAGCGCCACAGTTGAACTAATTTAGGCGTGACTCGCTCTAAAGCAGTCTCTGTTTTGACAGTTTATTTCAAATTATTTAATTATTCTGATATTTTTATTGCGTTTGTAAAATTATTTTTAAGCGTTAAATAAAAAAAAAAATTTAAAACACATGGAGTGCTACAGAGCGAGTCACGCCTAAATTAGTTCAACTGTGGCGCTAGTGTAGCTGTTTGAATCGCCAATATTATTTTACATTATATTTGTACACTTTCTTACAGGCTTTAATCATTGATGTAAATAAAGTGTCCAAATTATTTTGAAATTGTTGTTGGCGCTTCCATTCAGGAATGTGCCGCCTTCCTCCCTTGGTTCCTCTGTAATTGTCTACAAATACAATAAGAATTAATAATATGTTTATTTCATTTTATTATATTTAATGACGTGTTTTACCAACAGTTTTATTATACAAAATATGAACGTGGAATAAAATAAAATTGTTTTGGGCAATATGTTCCATAATAAATCTGGACAATGTATATATGTGACCTGATCTACGAAAAGGGACCTTACGTGTCAAAAAATCAATTTTCATTTTTTTGTTGATTCGGATGGAGATTAAAACGTTCTTTAAGATGGTGAAAACTACAATGTCATAATTATAAAATATAATAAATTATATAATATAATTATAAACATGTATCAATTATTTATATTTATGGTTGATATTTAGAAAACTCAAAACATTATTTCTATGTTTGTGGAATTTGTTATTAATTTATATGAAAAAATATATTAAAATTTTTTCACTTATTGTATTTTTTTTAAATTCGATACTGTGATCCACAGTGAAAAAAATATGCCAAATTTAATTAAAAAATAGTAATATTTAAAAATTTTACAAGCGTTTATCTAACTTTAAATTTCTAACTTCTATTTCCTCCAAAATTTTTTTTTGAACATAAAGTTATTTTTCATAGACGAGGTCACATATATTGTTCGAAATTCATTTAAATTACTTAAGAAGCTAAAATGTCAATATCACATATTTTTTTTATTTTGTGTATTCAAAAAAAATTTTCTGTTTATAATTTTATCTAAATTACCAAAAACCAATCAACTATAAATATTTTAAACAAATTTTATAATAATAATAAATGTAAATTTAAGTAAAATTTTTTAAAACATTTTTAATTAAACACTATTTTTAGATTTATATATTTTTTGGTAATTTTTCTAATATTAATTTGAAATCTGATTAATTTGTTTTTATCATTTAGCTTAAAAGAATGTATTAAAATTATTTTAAGAAATAAAAAAATTTGACTTTTCGATTTTTGTAAAAAAATTTATATTTTCTGTTTAAGTGAATATTTTTTTTATCTAGTGAGAATAAGATTTTCAGTTAAGGTATTACCTAAAAAACTGAAAAGTTTATCTTCAATCAGTGTAACCGTTTACGAGTTATGAGAAATTAATTAATCACTTATTCTTACTTTTTTTTCGCTGGTTAATCGGGTGATTTTTTGAAGTATTTATATTTTGATAATTTCGACGTCGATTTCGATCAAAATTCGCTGTAAAAATTATAAATAATTAATAAATAATAACAATGATAAAATAATAATAATATAAATATTAATAATAACAATAACAATATAGTGAAAAAGAAATGTAATATATGTATTGATGAATTTACCATTATTCAATGCATCACTTTGATTTCGAACGTCTTTCTTAGCTCCTGAATTATTGTTATAAAAATATCTCGTGCCCATCCAACGCTGTTTTTGTTTCATTGTTGCACCTAAAATTTTGAACATTCTTAACTTAAAAAATGTAGCCACCAAAAACACAATAAAGAAAATACGTAAAAATTCATATTAATATTTCTAATTATCTCTTATTAATACTAAAACACAAATCAACATTGATTTTTTTATTTTGCAAAATTTAATTAAAAATAGGAGATTGTTCCTATATAACCCGAAAAAATAGAAATTCTGGTTAAATAGGAACAGAAATGTCAACGCTGTTACTTATAATAGAGGAAGACAAAGTTATTTCTACTAAACTACAACACTATTTTCAGCATTATGAAAATGTATTGAAAATAGTATTGTTGTATATTCACAGTGTTTCAATTTTGGCATGATTTATTACTAAAATTCTGTAATCTATTATTATTTATTAGTTTTATTTAATAGCAGTATTTTTTGGTGTAATTATTTGTATCTTTTAACATTTGCTTAATTGAAATTAAATTTTTCCTTAATATTGTAAGAAATAATCACTGTTTCTTATTTACACCTAAATTTGAAAAACTTTGAAACATTTAACGATAAATAGGAAGAGATGATTATTGAGATTTTCTACCATAGATTCTACTGTCCCATAAAATCGTTCCACGGAAGTGAAATAAAATAATAATACACAAAAAACCGAAAGCATGGCGCTTTGAAAGAAAGAACTTATGTTATTGGTTAAACTTAGCAAATCAGTTCCTATTTACACCAACTGACCATATCATTTTTTTGTAATAAAGAACGGAAAAAAATTTTTTTTTTAAATTTTAAATCTTGAACTGAATTCTGACGTGTAATCACCCTTATATACACACACATAATGACATTTTTTTAAAATATGAATTATGGACTTCTGAGGTCGAAAGACAAATAGAAACATAAAAAATTTTAAAACGATAAATTTCAGGAACACAATTTAAACAACAAAAAATTATTAAAATTACGTAAATTATTATTATTACATTTACCGTAATTTTTGTCATAAAGTTTAGATCGAAGATCTTTGTTGCCTTTATAACTATTATTTTGATATTTTGGATTTACCCAAACACGATTCGATTCCGCATTGCTTCTTCTATATGTTTCGGAAACATGAGAATCATGTGATCTGCGATCTCCTTCTATTGGACATCAATATAATTTTATTAATAATTTATAAATATTTTTAGTAAGTTAAAGTTCTTATAAACTTTAAATGTATATTTGAATACCCGGATCAAATAACTCGACTGACGCTCGGACGAACGCTCTATTACCAGTCAAGTAGCAGTGACAGCCTGTGGGCGGCTCACTGCTACCCGACTACCATTAGAGCGTGCGTCCGAGCGTCAGTTGAGTTATTTGATCCGGGTATTCATTTAAAAAAAATTCTAAGCACAATTATGGCAAGAAAATATTTAAATAAATGTTTTGACTAATTTATTACTTCCAAAAAGTTTTAACATCGGAACCGAATAAAATAATTTTAATTAAATTCATAAAATTTTTATATTTATACTAATCAAAAAGTTTAATCTATTTTTATCACAAATTTTTTTAATGATGAAAAATAAAAAAAAAAATTTTAAATCTTAACGAAAAGTTATATTAATTTTATAACAATTAAATGTACAATGTTTATGTGCGCTTTAGTGCGCATATAGTTATGATAGTTTAATAACTGTAAAAAATTTTAGATGTTTTTTGTGAATCCAAAAATATGTGGTTTACACATTAAAATAAGTTTGTTTCTTCAATTATTTTAAATTGATACATGTATTTACATATATTTTCTATTAAAGAAAGTTTCTCGAGATATTTAAATATTTTGAGAAACATAAACAATTCTTTTTAATGTAAAGTAAACTTATACGCATCATTATGTAAGAAATCAAAAGAATAAAAAATTGGAAATTTTTAATGTACGAAATAACAATTATAAAATTTTGAAGGAAATAAATAAATAAATTTAAATTAATAAATAATAAATTTAAAAAAAGAATTGTAATACAATATGAAAAATTACTTAAATCGAATTCAGTTGTAATTATTTAAAAACAATATACGTAATAATATAAAAAAATGTTAAAAATTTTATATTATTATAATAAAGATAATTTACTTGAAAAAATATTCAGATCAAACTTCAATTTTCGTCTTCTTTCATAATGAAAATTAAAATTTTTTAATTTCAACATAAACATAAATGTAGTTTAACCAAATTGTCAAAAATCATAAAAAAACCGCAAATACAACTAACTTTAAACTGCTGACAGACAGAATGAATGAGAGAATGAATGAAAGAATGACAGAATACGGAGATTATTATAGTTCATTATTTCTAATTATAAACAAAAGTGTCATGGATTCAAATTACTTTTAAATTAAATTATTGTAATTTTAAGAAATAATAATATAAAATGATTTAATTTTCTAATAATTTACAGGATTGCCAGAATATTTTAATTATGAAATTTCCTGGCTTTTTCATTTAAAAACTTGAGTTTTTTCGGGACCAGAAAAATATTAAAGAGAAGATTAAAGAGAATTAATTAATTAAAAATCATTTAGTACTTACTTCTTGAACGGTGTTCATGAGACATTATTTATCTCTCGGTCGGTCACTTTCTCTTCAAATAATTTTTAAAACACTGTCTACTCAACGCGACAAACTTTTCGACAATGATAAAATAAAATAGATACCGAAGCTGCTTAGGATAGTCATATAAGCCACCAAAACGAAAAAAATTAAAAAAATGTAAACATGGTACATTAAGCACACAATAAAATTATTCTTATCGACGTTAAAAGAAAATATTTTGAAGCTTCATCAGTTTAAAAGAAATTTTTTTTCATTTATCTGTCAAAGGCAATTAATTTGATTTTAAATTTATTAACAGAAAAGAATTAGATATATTGAACTCATCAATTATGACATTTTTTTTAAGTATTATTTTAAAGAGAAAAATATTATTGTGATTCATGTTTCATAATTTATTTAAAAATCTTATTATTAAGATTATATTATATATATTATATTATATTATATTATACTGTATTACATTAAAATATAATATTTTAACAATATATATAATAGAAATAATAAATTTAAATATCTAAAAAATTTGTCTTCTTCATTTGTTGTTCATTGCAAATGATCAATGCTATATATAGTAATATGTTAATAAATTGAAATAAACTATAACATTGTTTTATTTAATGTCATATTAAAAAGCAATGATTAATTTCACGTGTATAAGAGAAATATTTTATGTTAAGTTAACTTTAATTTAAATATACATTATCTGGTTGGTAATATTGGATATATATATATTGGAAATTAAATTTGTTGAATTATTTTCACATTTTGATTCAAAATATTAATATTCTTCAGTAGATCTTTTAAATTTAGAAATCGTGTATTAAAAAAAAAATTATTCCTTTAAATTTAAGAATTTATTTTTTTTACCAAAAATAAACCAGAAATAAAATACTTAAAGTATCAATAAATTGATTAAAAAACCTTGATATTTCGACGCGTAAGATCCTCCAAATTTAATATTAGAAAAAAAATAACATGTCATAAAAAAGAAATTTTAAATTATGATTGAATTGTAATAAATATCTTAAAAACCTTACTTGAAATAATAGAAAATATCCAGTTCGCAATTTTTGTTTCACAAAGTTTTCTAGTCTTATTGATCATAAATCTGAATGAAGAGTGAGCTCACATAAACCAATCATTCCTCATTTCATATTCAAACTTTTTTTGAATTAGGCAAAAAAAAATCAAAATATTGCACACAATATATTCCAGATATTATATGTTTATTAAAAGTTGACCTTGAATTTCATCTACAAAATCATAAAATTATTTTTAAGGAAGAACCACACACGCTATTAACGTTCAGCCATAGATGACTTTTAACACTCATCATTTGTTAACTAATTGTTAAATTGGACTATAACTTCTTGGAAAAACTTTTTTAGACTATAATGAACAACTTTCTCACTGGAACATTTTTGTTGCTCAAAATATGCGCGACTTCCTTGCATAGTGAAAATTACAGTTCACGAATTTTGCATTGTCTCAATAAAAAATAAATAACTTTTTGATTTATTGTTTAAAATGACAATTTTATTTTTTAGTCACTCGTAGGATATAATTACGCGTATTTTCGTTTTTGTTAAGTTAAGAAATTCGTAAAACTGACTGAGTAATCGCGAGTTAAACTGAAAAACACCATTAAAATGTCATTTAAAAAAAAACAGTTATTCCTTTATAGTTCGAAAACAATAATAGATGGTAAATTATTTATTAAGACAAAAAGATGTGAAATAAAGTGCTCTTCTATGATTCAGCCGCTCAATTATAAGAAGAAGTCACAGTATATTTTCCACATCAATTGAAAATATCAGCATTTAGACATAGGGGTCGTTTATTAATTACGTAAGGATGATTTTGGCTATTTTGACCCCCCCTCCCCCCACGTAAGATTTTTTACATGCATTAGCGCCATTTTTTCTATTGAACGTAAGAATTGCTGGACCCCCCCTCCCCCTAAGAGCCTTACGTAATTAATGAATGGCCCCATATCGATCTCCATAAGTAAAAACAAGTCCATACAGGCCTTGGCAGTTTGGACCTCTGAGAACCAATAAATTTAGGACCATCTCGAAAGTCCACCGATTTTAATTAAATTAGTTTTATTGGTTAATTTAAAGTTTAAATAATTTTCTTGATTCGTAACATTATTAATTATAAAATTAACTACTAAGGGACTAAGTACATAAGCACTTCAGATAAAAATAAATAATATATTTATACATAAAATAAATAGAAAAAATTAACTAAGCAAATAAAAAAATAAATTTCACCGGAGCGAGCGTTAGCGAGCGAGGACACATCGCTAGTATTTATAATTACAAAGGCACCAAAAACTGCTGTAAAATGAGTACGTCAGCAGCTGATTATCGCGCGAAAATGAACTCGGGCCTCGACAGTAAATTATTTTTTTCTGCCTGAAAATATAATTCCAGCAACCTAAAATTATTTTATTATGATTTCAATGATTTTCAGGAAATGCTCAACATATATTTTAATTATAATTTATATCATTTTCTCCTCTCTCAATTGTATGTATGTATTATTATTATTATTGCTGCTATCTGTGTGTAGATAAATATATTCTGCTAGTATAATTATTGTTATACAGAAGTACCTAATTAAAAAAAAAAATTATTGTGAGAATTAAAAAAAAAAAAATTAAAGTATTCGAAATTAAAATAATGTCTTCGCATCGACGGGTGGGGGCCACCGCTGAACGCGTTCAGTGAAAGCTCCCCGCGCATCCCTCGGCATTGCGCGAGAGAGAAAGAAGATATGCTATACATAGGAATCTTTCTCTCTCTGATACATTATTGATGCGTTCTCTCTCAACCGCATAGTGTTCTCGCTTGGATTCACTATAGAGCGTGCGTCTCTTTCCACCTAGCAGCCGTACTAAGAGAAAAGGAGATACATTGTACCAACTAATCTTTCTCTCTTAGACTAACGTTCTCAAGATAAAAATATGGAAGCTAATGATTACAAATAACGACAATAAGTGTTTTACTCATGTACGGTTCGCTATTATTGCTTGCGGGTCTTAAATGAGTATAGATAGGCGTAGAAACCACATTAGAAATTGGACTTCTCACGAATTATGGGAAATGATAGTTAAAACAAATTTACGCGATGAGCTTTTTCCTTGAACGTAATTCTTCAGTTTCCGATCCTTTCTTACTTCACTTCTTTTTATTATGTATTCTGGGCCTAACAATCTTACATGCCCACGACAACACAACATCAAAGTTGTAATTGTCGCAAATGAAAATGGGGTAAAAATACCCAAAATCAAAACATTTTCCAACAAGGAAAATTCATAAAATAAATCCAAAAAAAAAATAAAAAAAAACAAGTCTTTCAATAATAATTTATGCTTGATTTTTATTAAGTGCATATTATTATATTTGGCTATAACTGTTAACAGAAAACAAAACTCAGCATTATTGGCATAGTAACAGGCCCAGAGCTCACGCCTTATTCACGTGTTAAAAACCCTTAGTCCACAAAATTTTCCCACCTGAAGTCTCTAAACGTTCATATAAAAGAGCATCGCGGAAATCAATTAATTGCTGTACAACTCTCATTCGCGAGTCAGCTCTGAAATTTTTCAGAGGTATAAAAACGATTTTGTGACGCCGATTTTGGCCCGTCCGTGAGTCGGATTTCCAATTTTTACAATCCACTACATAGATAGTGATTAAAATTGGACGGACGTAAAGTTAAAATGAATACTTCACGCCGACGAAGTCCAACGGAAGTCGTCTTTAATAAAAATCCAATAATTTGAATAAAATCAAATTATTGAATTTTTGTCTTTTGACCGGCCAGTCCGCACGTGTGGTGCCTGCGCTGTTTAAATTCGGTGGACCCGTAAGTGCATTCTTGTGCGCTACCAAATGACATTTTCGCGCTTTGATAAGTGTGTGTATTTTTCCGCCCGTCGGAAAGCAGCTCGACGCCTCGCCCTCGTTAGCTTTCGACGGTATAATAAGCAGTAGAGTAAGTTTTTAAACATGTATCGTTCCATCTTCTTATCTTATTGTATTATTTTAACATTTTAAAGTCGAGATTTCTTTTATAAAATAAATGTATGAAAGGGTCTTAATTGTTTTATTGTGTTTTATCCCTTAAATTCATTTTCGAATAACGTAACTTGGCAGTTTTTTTTTTTAAATAGGATACACGATCCCATAAAAATAAACGGAATTTTTTTTAATTTCGGCAGCTTGGTGCCTCCAGGACATAAAGAATAATAATTTTTATAATTAATATTTTTCGGTTCGTAACAAGCTGATGGTGGCAGCGGTGGGATTTTTCCTTACGTTGCTGCCAGCTACGTTATCGGAACATTTGATTTTTATCAATTGTCATCTTAGAGTTTATAAACATGTTTTTATTTTGACAAAATTTCATGTTTACTTTTAATTTAAAATTCTTATAATTATACCTTACTAACTTTTCAAGACTAAAAATCAATCATTCTAATTTATTGAGTGTATGATTTTCTTTTCCTTGTATTGAAAGAAAAGTACATAATGACTTTGTCTTAAAAATAAATTCTGGATTATGGCTCTCCAACTTATGTTGTTGATGATGACGCAATCCTAATTTATGATTTTGGCTCTCCGACCTTGGTCGTTGATGATGACATTATCTGAGACATTGGTTCCAAAAATTCTTTCAATTAAAAGAAAAGAATAGTTAACAACTTTAATCAACTGATTTCAAACTTCTTTTTGAGAATTGTGTAAGAGAGGATTTTTCCGAGAAAAAACCTTTCAATTTCTAAGTGCATTCAAAAAGTACATGACAACCTGTTTGAATTGCGAAAAATTGTGATTTTGGCTCTCCGACCTTGGTCGTTGATGATGAATCATTCACAATTTTGATTTTGGCTCTCCGACTATGTCGTTGATGATGACTAATCGAAATTCATAACAGTAACTCTGGAAATTTGTATCTTTTGAAATAAAGACAAAATTCTCATCGAGAAAACCAAAAGAAGTAATATTTTCTTTAACTGTCTAATATTTTCCTCCATTCTTTATACTTTACTTTGAAAATTCAGAAGAGAAAATTTTTCGAAAGGAAAATTTTCAATTTCTTAATGTATTCAAAGATTTAAGTGACAACCTGTTTGAATTGCGAAAAATTGTGAATTTGGCTCTCTGACCTTGGTCATTGATGATGACTCGTTCTCAATTTTTGATTCTGGCTCTCCGACTATGTCGTTGATGATGACTAATCAAAATTCATAACAGCGAATCCTAAAAATTTGTTTCATTTTGAAATAAGAAAAATTCTCATTGCAAAAGAAAGAAACCTATTTTTTTCTTCTTCTATACTTAACATGTCTTTAATAGAAATTTTTCTCTTATTTACTTTCGTGTTACTTATCGTCGCCTTTTCGCTCTCTCTAATTACGGAATTATTAGGAATCTTATTTCAACTTTTCTGTTTAAGGGCCACTTTACTCTGTTAAAGAAGTAATTGAAAACTATTGATTTTTTTTTATTTTTTTTTGTTATGAACGGAAAAATAATTTTATCATAAACAAATATTTTTTTTTCATGATTAAATTACCATGACTATTCGAGTACAATATAACAGTGCACAAACCGTGCACTCAGAGAAAACATTTATTTAACTTAATTAAACGGTTTATTTAACCTAATTTGTTTAAATCAATAAAAAAGTTTTGTTGATTCAAGTAAATATTTGGTTGATTGTGATAAATACTTGGATTTCATTTGATTATCACAATCAAAATTTTATTTAAAGTTGTTTGTTTCATTTAGCCAAATTATTTTTTTTGAATTAAGAATACTGTTTGGTTAAAGATCATTTGGTCCACACAACAGAAGGAAATTTTTTTTCATTTGACAAAATGATTTAATTAAATTTAAAGGCTTCCTAGTTTAAAGAAACTTATTTGGTTAAAACAAATAAATACGTGTGTCAAGCGCATGGCCAGCTTGACGCGTTTATGGCGTTTAAGTGTCTTTTAAAGACTAATATTTTGCTCATTATAATTTAATTAATCTATTTAATAAGTCAAAAAAAAAAAATTTTTCTCAGTTTGTATTTTCTAAATAATTTATAATAAATAAATTAAAAATTGAAAATACCATCTTGTTTTTATTTATATATATATATAGTTCTTGATGTGATATTTTACATTCACTTTGTTTACTAATTTATAATTTATTATAAATTGGTGAATGGGGTGCGTTTGGAATATTATACATTAAGAACATTTAATATTATAGATCACATTGAATAGAAATTAATTCAACCAAAATATTTATTCAAACCAAACAAA
Organism: Leptopilina boulardi; assembly: GCF_019393585.1. NCBI lineage: Eukaryota > Metazoa > Arthropoda > Insecta > Hymenoptera > Figitidae > Leptopilina > Leptopilina boulardi. The sequence goes on from NW_026137709.1 coordinate 1,178,473, forward strand.
TAAGTTTAACAAAACAATTTTTTTTTAATCAAACAAATTTCTTCTCTTGTGAGGAACAAACTTTTTTTTGTCAAATGAAATAACCCATTTGGTTGATTCAAATAAAAGTATTCAACCAGGTTTTTGTTGTATCAAACAAATTTTTTTTCTGAGTGTGACAGTATATTCGGAACATCTCTGGAATAGTTTAGAAATCCTTGTCAATAACGGTACCAAACTTAATTATATTTGTGAGACACAACTTAAGACAGACTGCGCGATTCTTGGTTCCCGTCCGGAGACTGCATAAACGACGAATATGCAGAAATCTTAGGCATTGTTTTTCTACCAGTAAATGGAATCGAGATCTGTTTTTGTGTAGTGGACTCTTTCTTTTCGCAAGATTGTCATATTACAACAGGAATAATTGGCAGACAAAGTGCCATTGAATTGGGATCACTATCATTCCAAAATTTATAAATACTGTTTGAAATTTTCTTTTAAAAATTTTTCCACTTGAGGTTTTCCCTTTAAGAGAATTGTGGCAAAACGAAGTTTTAAAATCATAAAATTGATTATAAAACCAGTTACTCTCCATCGCTGTTGCCGGTACGACAACGCGAGATCGGAAATTCCTAGGCTGCATTTGAATAATTTTCCGAAAAGAAAACCGAGATAGGAAGAAAATCAAATTCTCTTTCGCATCTCGTAATATTCAAAAGCGCTGGTTTCAGTACGATCTCCCCGTGAGGAAAGCTTCTTGCTGAGTTGTTACACTGCGAAAATTCTCTAATACGGAAAAACTTAAAAGAAAATCTGAATCCTGAGAATTTCCTTAATATCCATGCAGAAAAACCGTTACAAAACGAAGTTGTAGAATCATTAAATTGATTATAAAACCAGTTACTCTCCATCGCTGTTGCCAGTACGACACCGCGAGATCGGAAATTCCTATGCTGCATTTGAATAATTTTCCGAAAAGAAAAGCGAGATAGGAAGAAAATCAAATTCTCTTTCGCATCTCGTAATATTCAAAAGCGCTGGTTTCAGTACGATCTCCCCGTGAGGAAAGCTTCTTGCTGAGTTGATATAAATGTAACGAATTCCTGGCGTGGAATTAATGAAAATCAGTGAAAAGAAAGGAAAATTTTCGATAATGAATACCTTAAAATGTCCAGTATAAACGGATTTTTACTCAATAAAAACCCGAGAGGAAAAAGAGCAGGAAAGAGGTGGGGAAAAATTGCGGGAAAAAGGAGTGCACCCACAATTACAGAAAAACAACCAGCGACAAGAGTTCCGAGTTCGGAAATTTATTATAACCTTACCGAACCGACATTAAAAATCAGACCCATTAATAAAGTGAAACCTTTGTCCCCAGTTGTCCTCCCTGTAGCAGGTCCAAGTAACCATCAGATTCCCCCTCCACAAGCTCGAGTAATTGACCTTGAAAGAGAGGAGGAATTGGCTCGTCGCAAAATAGAACTCTTACAACAACACTTAGACGATATTTCAAACGACTCTGACGAGACTACGGCATATGACAGTGACGTAATGGTTTTGTATTGAAAATAATTAATAATTTTTCTAAAATGGTTTCACCTATTCTAACTGACAAAACACTCAAAGATTTAACACCTATGCCGACGTCGCCTTGTAACATCCCCTTAGTACTGGTTTTTAAGAAAGCGAATAACCGATTCTACGTCGACTATGCTCAATTAAACAAAAATTTCAAATCAAGTACCATCATTAGCGACACAAACAAAATCAGCCAACGCGACAGATTATAATTTTCCGCATGCTCAATTTCCTTGAAGCAAGTTTGCAGGAATATTCCGCGGTGGCGTAAGAAAAAAAAGAAAATAAGAGAGATAGTTTGTTCCCCTCTCGAAAAGAAGAGACTGACAAGTTTGCGTATAAAAAAAAAAAAAAAAAAAAAAAAAAACAAAAAAAAGGGCACATAAGTATATGTGTATGTGTTCGTGGGCATATATATATGTATTATATGCATGTATTTTTAAACACGCATATCATCACCCCTTGTAACAATTCAATTTTTTTTATTCCTTTTTGTCAATTAAGACCCTTTTGGCAAAAAAAAAAAAAATGCCAGACCATCCCGAAGATAACCCCGGCGCAAGGGGCGGGAATAATCACTCTTCATTAGAGACAGAACATGCCCTCGAAGCAAAGTACAATAGACGATTTCGCGAAGCCGATGTCCCCAACGCGCGTACTCGTGTGTTTCCTGAAAGTGAACTCCTAATACAACCGATTATAGATTGTGCCCTCGAATCTTTCATTCGCGGACTACCAGAAGAAATGTCAATTTTTGTTGACACTAGAAACCCCGTGGACTTAGAAGAGGCCTGCGAACATGCCCTTCGCGTAGAAGAGCGCCAAAAATATTCACATGACAGACAATAGAAAACCCAGTTTCGGTTCAATGAATAAATATTTTGAATTAAAATGAAAATGTAAAGGTAATACTTTTGCGGACTATTTTCTCATAATTAAAATTGCATTTTCTCTAAAATTTCGAATTTTGAAAGAAAGCTTTATCGCTAATCTTTCCGAATTTTTTACACTAGTTGCGCAGCTTTTAGTACAGAGCCCTAGTTATGGAACGTTACAATTGGTGCAATGTTTTATGTGTAGAATCTGAAAAGTTTGTATCCAAAATTATTTCCTATTCGCCTTCATAATTTTGTACATCGGAAAATTCGCTTGCAAGTTAGCAGGAATATTCCATGGTGGCAAAAATCATTTCTAAAATGAATTTTGTTTTTCTAAGGTAAAGAAAATAATTTTCTTTCTAAAATTTTTTCCTATTTTCTTTGTTTTCTAAATTCTGAAAGTTAAAGATCTTTTTAATAATTTTTATTCTGAAATAATTTTTCAAATTTTTCAATCTTTTCCAAAATTAAGAAAATCTAATACTCCGTTTTCTTTGTTTTCCCTTAAATTCAAAAGCGGATATAATATATAATATAATTTAATTTAATTCAATATGCTTTTATTTAAAGAGAAATGCAAGAATTTCTCACCTGGCTTTTATACATTAAAAAAGAACATAAATTATATGTGCAAAATTGTCTCAGAGTGTCTTCTGTTATTTCCTTGCATATTAGGTTACGATCAGTGGCCTTGACTCATTAAATGCGAGTTTATGGAATCACGGCCAATGTCTTCGAAATTAGAGTCTTTCCGCATTTCTCAAGAGACGTCCTGTTGACAATGCTTTTGTGTATCTGAACTACCTTGTATTAATAATTAAACTCTTTATTTTCAAAATTAAAATTTATTTTTACCAATAAATTCTAACTTTGTTCCATTTAGTTTAGTAACTTTAACTAGGCTGATTTGGTTGTTTTAATGGAAAGGTTCGGTCAAAAATTATCCCATTATTTTTATTCCATAAAATAACTTAGAATTAGAAATTAGAAAACTAATGAGTATTTGTAATTAGTTAATTTTAATAAACCTATTTATTAATGTATCTAATCTAATCTAATTTATTAATTAATAATCAATAAACAATTGTTTAATTTGTTTATTAGTAAATTAATTTCCTTTACTTAATTAAATTAATTTTACTTTATTTTTTTTTATTTTATTACTTTATTATTACTATTGTTTTAATTAATTAAATTAAATTAAAAATTTTAATTAATTTATAATCTATTACTATTAATGTATATAATTACATATTAATTAGATTCTAATAATAATAGTATTAATTTATATATTTATTTATATTATTTTTATTATTATAAATAATATATTTTAAATAATCAATAATTATCAAGTGTAAATAATTACATCAATCAAATTACATTTTAAATTAATTAATAAATTAATATATAACAAAGAAGATCCTAAATCTTCATTTATTATTATTAATTATAATATTGTAATATATTATTAATAACTTTTAAATTAAATTGAATTTAATTAATAATCCTTATATCTTAATTTAGTCATAATTATAATTACTTAATTATAATTTTATCATAATTATTATATTATTGTATTATATATTTATCATATTTGTATCATATTATTAGAATTATAATTATAATTTACTATAATTCACTAATATAAGTAACGAATTATTTATAGGTTATTTGTAAAATTTTTATATGAACTAATCTATATATTTTATTGTAATAATATTTATCACTATAATATCCTATAGTAAAACATAATTCAAGATTTGAACTAAGATTTTTACTAAGTCTTAAAAAAAAAAAAAAAAAAAAATCCCAATCAAACTTATTTGATTACAGCAACCAAACCATTTTATTTTTGCGTAATAATTCATGAAAAAAAAAATAATTTATAAATTTGAGCAAGAAAAACAGAAGAACTCTGAATAAAGATAATTTTATTGTTTTTCACTTGTTTTAAAATTTTACTAAAATTAAAAAAAAAAAAAGAAAAAAAAAGAAAGAAAATTAATTAATTATTTAAAATCTGATGAATCAACAGATTAATCATATAGTATATCCCTATTGTCTGAATTTTCTTTAATTGAAATTAACTAATTCGAAATATTCTTTCTCCTGGCTGCGTCCCTGCGTAAAGCATCGCACATGGCGGCAGCATAAATGGAAAAATTATTTAAGATGTTTCATGCAGCTTGAATTTTAAATAATTCATTAAAAATAACGACATTTCTTTCGTTTCCTTTTTTTAAATTTTTATATAGAAATTTAAAATCTGTTAATATAAAATTTCTAAATTTTTCCCGTATAATTTTCCTCTTCAATTCAATACTTTTCATACGTAAAAAGTAGTATATATTTTATTCATTTTAAATGCATTGTGATCTATCATGCAGTTGGGACAATTGAGGGTCAGTCACCCTGACGGTCATTTTGATAACTGGGCGACGTTTACGGGAAGGCAGGTAAAGGTTACGTGGTGTTGCATCATAATCATCCCCGCACAAAGTACCGTAAATACAAGTGTGCCTACAGGAGTATGAGTGACTCTAGGAAAAGACTGTCCTCTTTTGTTTCCTTTTGTATGGTGGAAAGCAAAGTATAAAATTACTATTTTTCATAAAAACAAAACTGTTGTTTCAAAATTATTTTTGTTGCTCCGATGAATACCATGAATCATTCCTGTGAACTTGCAAACATGAAAGGGTTCTTTTGCTAACTAATTGTTTTTAGAATCTTTTATTTTCGTTTAAGTTAATTTTATTGTTAAGAAGGATGGAATTTTTTTTTTAGTGAGATTGTTTCACTTATTAAGAATTCTCAATCTTCCTATTCACTAAATTAAAACCTATATTTTAATTTCTTCTCCTTCGACTACCAACCTAACATAAATAAATGAATCAATAAATAAACATATTTTCTTCTAGAAAAAAAAAATATATCAAAATTCTTTAATACTCGTTTATTCAAACATTATTTTTTTTGTGAAATTTTGTTAAGTAAGATTATACCTAAAAAAAAAAAATTTCATCTTTAAAATTTTATCGTATTCAATTGAATAATATGGATCTTTTCGATTATTAAATTGTTTTATTTATTTATGTATTACTGTTTGAAAACAAAATTCTTATTTCAATATTCCCGAACATGAGCAGGAATATTCCATGGTGGCCATACAAGGTTTGTAACGCTACCACCATGAAAATGAGATAATGGTTAAGCACCTAGCCATTGTCTCCAACCAAATTGAAATTAACATACCTTTGTTTTTAGATCACTGAGAGATGATCCCCAATTACCTATGCTTTATCTTAGAACCAGGAGCCAATTCTCGAGATGTCGGACTGAGGGTTCCACACTTAGGGTTAAGCCTGGCAGAATGTCTTCTGTCTTCAGAAAAGGGCTCGCTTGGCTCCAGGAAGCAGTTGGGTCAACATCATAATCTGAAATGCCACCAACTGCATTTTAGATCCTATACGATCCTATACGGTAATCGAGGTTAAACTGTCATCAAACATAACCTCGACCAAAATCAAGGTCAGTCAACTGCAAATCAGTCTTGATTAGGCGAGCCTACAATCCTGCCACATCATAACGATAAGAGTTACTTTGGACTCATGTTACAACGATGTCACCACTGGTAGAACTCCATCAAAAATTTCAACGTCAACCAACATCTGGATCTTCTGAAGACAACTGTCATCTCACCGATAAAATAAGGTCTAGAGCTAATGTAATTGTTGAATAATATCATTTTGTTAAAAAGAAGCTCGAATGTCTTCTCATATCTGCACACATGGGTACCTAATTTTTACCCATGTGTACAGATACAGGTATTTGTGTATGCCAGTATGTTTGAAGATGTATATAAAAAAAAAAATTAATCCCATATGAAAACCTCAGAAAATTAAATCAACATAATAGAGTATTGTTTGTACTAGCTTATATGACTTGACAATGCTCCTCAAGCAGATCTGCTCTCAATTATTCTAGAGTGCGTTTTTCTTCTTTTATAGCCCCTCAATTTCGATTATTTTCTTAAACGTTATAATGTATGCGTATATGTGAATCGAATCGAATTGCATATGTGCAGGTGCACTCGCATGGTTAACATTCTGGTTACGGATGGTTCTTGACACAGTATGATTTGATCATTTTCTCTAAAATTTTGTTTAAAAAAAAAAAAAAATTTTTTAAATTTTCCAAAACTTTAAAATAATAATAATAACTTTTAAATATACTTAGACAAATCTTTCAAAACAAGAATACTTAATAATTCCAACTGGTTATATAATGGTAAATATTTACAAAATATATTATTATTATAGAATCAATAGTAAATATAAAGATAATTATATGTCAAATATAACGATAATTATTTTATTTAATTTAACCCGATCATTATGAAGAATCAATGTATACCTATGTAAACTGCGAAACATAATTTCTAAAATTCAAATTAAATGTTTGACATATAATATTCTTTTCTGCATTCTTGAAAAACATGAAATTTTTCAGTCATACCCTAAGTTCATTTCCATTGCGACAAGTTTTCGGGGACGAAAACAGGAATTTCCACGGTGGTTTGTTACGCAAGTACGTAACATATTTTTTTAAAAAAATTTTTTTAGTCCTAAAATGAAATTCAAAATTAATTAATTCCATTCATTTTATTTTTATAATATTTATAATTACAAAGGCACCAAAAACTGCTGTAAAATGAGTACGTCAGCAGCTGATTATCGCGCGAAAATGAACTCGGGCCTCGACAGTAAATTATTTTTTTCTGCCTGAAAATATAATTCCAGCAACCTAAAATTATTTTATTATGATTTCAATGATTTTCAGGAAATGCTCAACATATATTTTAATTATAATTTATATCATTTTCTCCTCTCTCAATTGTATGTATGTATTATTATTATTATTGCTGCTATCTGTGTGTAGATAAATATATTCTGCTAGTATAATTATTGTTATACAGAAGTACCTAATTAAAAAAAAAATTATTGAGAGAATTAAAAAAAAAAAAATTAAAGTATTCTAAATTAAAATAATGTCTTCGCATCGACGGGTGGGGGCCACCGCTGAACGCGTTCAGTGAAAGCTCCCCGCGCATCCCTCGGCATTGCGCGAGAGAGAAAGAAGATATGCTATACATAGGAATCTTTCTCTCTCTGATACATTATTGATGCGTTCTCTCTCAACCGCATAGTGTTCTCGCTTGGATTCACTATAGAGCGTGCGTCTCTTTCCACCTAGCAGCCGTACTAAGAGAAAAGGAGATACATTGTACCAACGAATCTTTCTCTCTTAGACTAACGTTCTCAAGATAAAAATATGGAAGCTAATGATTACAAATAACGACAATAAGTGTTTTACTCATGTACGGTTCGCTATTATTGCTTGCGGGTCTTAAATGAGTATAGATAGGCGTAGAAACCACATTAGAAATTGGACTTCTCACGAATTATGGGAAATGATAGTTAAAACAAATCTACGCGATGAGCTTTTTCCTTGAACGTAATTCTTCAGTTTCCGATCCTTTCTTACTTCACTTCTTTTTATTATGTATTCTGGGCCTAACAATCTTACATGCCCACGACAACACAACATCAAAGTTGTAATTGTCGCAAATGAAAATGGGGTAAAAATACCCAAAATCAAAACATTTTCCAACAAGGAAAATTCATAAAATAAATCCAAAAAAAAAAATAAAAAAAAAAACAAGTCTTTCAATAATAATTTATGCTTGATTTTTATTAAGTGCACATTATTATATTTGGCTATAACTGTTAACAGAAAACAAAACTCAGCATTATTGGCATAGTAACAGGCCCAGAGCTCACGCCTTATTCACGTGTTAAAAACCCTTAGTCCACAAAATTTTCCCACCTGAAGTCTCTAAACGTTCATATAAAAGAGCATCGCGGAAATCAATTAATTGCTGTACAACTCTCATTCGCGAGTCAGCTCTGAAATTTTTCAGAGGCATAAAAACGATTTTGTGACGCCGATTTTGGCCCGTCCGTGAGTCGGATTTCCAATTTTTACAATCCACTACATAGATAGTGATTAAAATTGGACGGACGTGAAGTTAAAATGAATACTTCACGCCGACGAAGTCCAACGGAAGTCGTCTTTAATAAAAATCCAATAATTTGAATAAAATCAAATTATTGAATTTTTGTCTTTTGACCGGCCAGTCCGCACGTGTGGTGCCTGCGCTGTTTAAATTCGGTGGACCCGTAAGTGCATTCTTGTGCGCTACCAAAAGACATTTTCGCGCTTTGATAAGTGTGTGTATTTTTCCGCCCGTCGGAAAGCAGCTCGACGCCTCGCCCTCGTTAGCTTTCGACGGTATAATAAGCAGTAGAGTAAGTTTTTAAACATGTATCGTTCCATCTTCTTATCTTATTGTATTATTTTAACATTTTAAAGTCGAGATTTCTTTTATAAAATAAATGTATAAAAGGGTCTTAATTGTTTTATTGTGTTTTATCCCTTAAATTCATTTTCGAATAACGTAACTTGGCAGTTTTTTTTTAAATAGGATACACGATCCCATAAAAATAAACGGAATTTTTTTTAATTTCGGCAGCTTGGTGCCTCCAGGACATAAAGAATAATAATTTTTATAACTAATATTTTTCGGTTCTTAACAAGCCTAAGAACGTTTAAAAATATTAATTTTTGCCAGAGAAATAAAAAAAATAGTAAAAACATTGAAAATTGGGTTTTTCTTAGATATCTAATTGAAAAATTAACATATTCTTTTTGTCAAGGTGTCATTTCTTTCAGAATTTTATTAGCTTTAATAAAATAAAGAGGAAAAATTTTAGTTTTAATATTTTTGAAGATTTGAACAGTTTTATAGTTGTTGAAAAAGTAGAGTTTGCACAATTTCGGACGGTAGTGTAGTATCAATTACTACTCCAAATTTAGTCAGAAAATCTACTCCTAACACGCATTGATCGGTTAAGTCGGGGATTACTTTAATTTCTAAGTCGAGAGTCACTCCAGCGATAGTGACCGGCAAAATAGCCTCGCCTACTATGGTTACAATAGTTCCATTAGCCAACATTACGTGACCCGATTCAAGTTCCTTTATTTTATTACCATTTAATTCTACGATTGATTTACCAATCGCGTTCAAGTAAGTCTTAGAAGAGCCAGTGTCAACCAGTGCCTGAACTTCAGCACCACCAATCACCACTTTAATGTATGGTCTCGAGTGAGGCCCGATTCCACACAATTCATGAAGGTTAATACCAGATTCGCGGCACGTTAAGTGTGTCGAATCTTGGGTCAAGTTATTTGTATCTTTTTCCTGAACACCCACCGTTTCAGTCAAAAGTTTACAAGTTATTTCTGAATCAGTTAAGCTCGATTCAGAGTGATTTACTGGTGGCTCGACTAACCTCTTACTTGAGTCATTATTAAAAATGTTATTTTTATGTTCCATTAGAGAATTACTTGAATTGGGCGATAATGATGTTGAATTTAGGTTAAGATTTAAATTTTCTTCTAATTTATGGTCAGTGAGGGTCAAAAGTGTAGGATAAGGAGGGGCATTGACCCTAAGTCTGCTCTCCTCCACTATTTTCCCTGACAATAGTCAGAGTCGCAGTTAAATTTCGTAAATCCCGCTTTACCGCAAATGAAGCAGAATTTCTTCCAAGTTATTTTACATTCTTTCCACGAATGGTCCTTTCCTTGACAATTAAAACAAGGGGGTTGTTTAACTTCCTCGCGAAATTCCGTACGCTTAGGTTTACCGTTATTGTTATTCGGATTTCTATTCTCTTGATTCTTTTTACCCGAGTTATTTTGTCTCTTTGTATTTGAATCCGAAGGGGAATTTTTATTTCTTGTTGAGATTTTCTCAATCTTTTCGGACAAAGCACTAAACATGTTAATTAATTTATCGATGGCTGGGTCTGAATCTTTCTTAATATTATTTGGAGCCACCGGTTTTTCTTTAATTTTACCCGCAAAAGCGAATTCGGGGAAAAACGAGTCTTCCGGTTTTTGTGGTTTTCTCTCGACCGTGAGAGAACTTAACATTCGCTCAACGTCCGCCGCAATGATAGATAATTCTTCTAAGTTCATAAATTCGCGACGTTTAATGCATTTCTTAAGTTGAGGTTGCATATTCATGTAAACTCTATCTAACATTTCGGTATTCGTCACGGCACGGTTGAATTTTCGATACAAACCACGCATACAGGTAATGTAATTGGCGGTGGATTCATCCGCACCTTGAATTCTATTAGTCACCTGATCTTCAAGTCGCCATTGATAATTTACGTCACCAAACCTAGCACGACATGCTGATTTAAATTGGTTCCATGTGGACTAGTTATGTTTATTCTGCCTGTACCAGTGGAGTGCTATACCATCAAGCAAAAGAACTGCGGCGCGAACGACCTCTCCACTTGTGATTGACGAGATTTCTAAAACATCATCCACGCGTTCCAAAAACTCCTCAACACTAACCGTACTATCCCCCGCGAATTTTATATTCCATTTACGAACAATTGAATCTAGGGGTTTTCTAGAGGAAGCTGCGACCTGCTCGCGATCAAGGTTTGGAGACAACTGACAACGGATTTCATTTAGCTCATCTCGATTGGTTGAGAGCCGATTTTCTTTCAAATGCGCATGTTCAGCGTTAAACTCCGCGTTTGTTGCGCATTGACAACTGATCGGTCTAAAAAGGTTAGATTTTTCGGGATCTTTATATCTTAGTCTAAGTTGATCCATGGGCGAGTCAACATCTAGGTTGGATGAGCCCTGGTTCATCGATTGATCAATTAGACTTTCTGAATCTAGTTCAATTAGACTCGAACTAGATAGAACCCTGTTAGAAAACTGGGCCAGACTTGGCCCTTGACTGGGCCTGTCTAGCGCCTTGATTGTGCCAGGTTTAGGGTCGTCTAAGTACTGGCGAGATAATTTGCCAGGATTGGGCCAGTCACTGGTCAACCTCTTTTTTATAGTCCCAATCGATGGGTCTAATATCCCTGGTTTTGAAAAGGCCGAATTGCCTTCAAAAAAATTACTGGTTGGGGGTTTGATTATATCCGGTCGACTAGGAGTTAACAGGTTCGCGCCTGATTGACTTTCAGAAATATTCCTTGTAGCGTTATCTATTTTCGCGATTACACTATCAGAATATTTTGGCAATGAAAAATCAAATTTTGGTTTTTCAATCGTTGCCGTCATTATCCCCGGTTTATAGAATTGAAATAACTCTAATGGGAGTGTCACCTGATGTGATAGTCCTAATGGGCCCGGTGTTTCCGAAACTCGCGAAAAAGTGACCGAGTTCGCTACTGACGATCCAACTGTTACATAAGAATGAATTGAACTAGTCGTTGATACTGTCGGAAAAAGTGTATTTTGCGAACACGGCAATGAAGCTAAAAAACCTACTGCATTATTCTCGGAAATCGGGACCTCGCGTCTGTTTTCAACTGAATTTGAATTCGTATTTACCTCTGAACTAATTCCCGGGGGCTTAATTGAATTTGAATTTCATCGGAGGGCAACCACTTGACTAAATTATCTCCGGCAGAAAGGCGCATAAAACGCGTATTTCAAGGGTTCCATGTGAATTTATTTTAAAAGAATCTAAATAGATTATTAATTGGACGCGAGACCAATTGTCAAATAAATTTGACCCATGGTTAATCGGTGAAGCCATTTTTAGAAAATTTTAACAATTAGTTTATGGAATTATTCTTTATTGTTCGGTAAGGATTTAAGAAAGGATGATCGTTCGCGACGCTCTGTCAGAAAGTTTGGACCACACTTTTAAAATTTAAATGTCCCAAATCAACAAAATTTTATTCAATTTTCATTGCTGAATTTTCACAAAATTTTATTCTTAAGTGATTTTGTATTTTTGAATGAACACAATAATACAGCCGATAATTTAATTATTTTTACTTTACAATGAAAATAACAAAAAAAATAAAATTTTATTGATAATAAACTCGTCCGACACGGCGAAGCTTTTGAACTATTCCGGGAAAATATTTCAAGGAATTGCAAAAAAAATATTATAAAAAAAATTAAGTCAGTTGAATAATTATTTCACCACAAGAGAAAACATAATAATAATTAAATTAATGTCATATTATTATACTATTATTGTTAATATTTTATTTTATCAAAATTTATTTATTTTATTTTTTTCGATTAATAATTTCGAAAATTTATTATTTTTAAAGATTTATTTATAATCATGAATTTAATTAATTTTTTTTTCAAAAGTCATTTAATTTTCACTATTGATTCTCAATTTTGTGCTTATTCAGTATTTTACCAAGAATTCACAATCATAACACAGGGCCAGGTACTTGGCCTTGTGACTTTATCAATTTATGTTTACTTGATTCGTCCTTATGGATCGAGTTCTTATTTTCCGAACTCACGCTCAAATCAAAGAATATTTTTCACAATTTATTTTCACTGAATTGTCAATTCTTGGTTCAAATATTTGAAAATTTTAATTTATTATTTTTAATTTAAATTTTTCACAATTTTCACTTTATTATATTTTTATTTACAAACTTTGTTCCACGAAAATCATGGTGATTTTCTTGCCCAACCTGTTGTGCGCGATTTATAACGTGTATTTTTATTAATTTATTTATTTGATTGAATTTACTGAAATTTTTAATGTTAATTGATTAATTTAAATGTGGATTTGAGTAAAATACCCGTTATATTTGGTTTATTTTAATTTAATGCCCGAGACGCCAGGTTATTTTGTGGAAAATAACCAAACCATTTATTTAATGAATTTAATATGCTAGCCCAGCTGTAAACAAGGAGAGCGGGTGGGTAAGGAAAATCACCAATATCATTTTTAAACCACACTTTAATTATAATATAAAACAGGTCCAGAAGGGACCTGTGAAAACACAGAAATTTAGTTAATATTTTGAAACAGGTCCTGAAGGGACCTGTGAAAACACACAAGTTTTCGTAGAACAGAGTTTTGATTATTTTAATATTTTAGGCGATCAAATCCGCCGAAAGTTCACTTTAAATGACGAGAGACTCACCGGAGATACGCCGACATCCACGCAATAGTCCGCGTCTCATTTTTGTCTTTAAAATTTTACAATTTTTCTGGACACCAAAGTTACACAATACTGCTGTCAAACGCCAAACGAGAATGATCAAAAAATGGCTGTTCGTCCGCGTCAACGCGTCCATTCGTCGCGCTTCGTCTCCATGGTGAGTCTCGCCCGAGTTACAAAGGATCCACCATTGGTAATCGATGCGCGTCAGATGGTAACTTCATCAGTTATCGACGGTCGAAAAGAAAGTTCGATAAATGACCGATAGGGGCGCTGCACAATAACATGTGTCTGGAAGATGGCGATGACCAGTGTTGTGACAGGTGTCTGAATTTCAAAGTGGATCTTCGTTTTCCTGGCAATGTTAAACAATTGGGACTCACATCCAATTATATATGCCAGAAAACACCTCCCTTGATGTCTTCCTTCAAGGATATTCAAGTCGATGATCAACCCGACAATTGTGGAATTGGGGAACTTAACCCCGAGTGTTATTTTATGTAAAGTGAGAGAAAGAAAAGTGTTAGTGTTATTCTTATTTTTTTTATGATCGGTGAACCATCATCTGACGATTCGCCCATAAACGACATTATGGAATTTATCGAAATAAAGGTAAAATAAAAGTGATAGAATTGAAGTGAAATAAAGTTTGATTCCCGCTCTGGCGTTAAATTGACGTTAAATTAATTATTTCTATTTATTTTGAACGCAGGCAATAAAATGCCGCGTTACAATATATATACATATACGTTATATATATATATATATTTTTTTTGAAATAGGGTAGAATTATGAGATAGTTTATTTATTGTTATGTAACGAGAAGTGAGAATCCCACCGCTGCCACCAAATCAGCTGTTACGTCCCGAGCTGAACGCGTTTTTAATTGTATTTGTTGTTTAATTTTCTTCGGAAATTAGCTGATTTATCAAGTTGGTAAGACTTGACATTTATTTTTACGTGGGTTGTTTTCACTTTATCAAAACTATGGGTTTTGCGTTACAATAACAAGGCTGATAACTCCCATGTATGATATTTATTGGTTAACAATTTATTTATTACAATGTTTTAATACAATGTTGTATTTACTTACTTTGACAATTATCGCAGTTAATCAATCGAACACAGCTTAGTCGTTATAATTTGTTTATTCAATCAGTTGAGTTTCAATTGAATGAAACTATAAGTTCGTTATATCACTTTGGTAACAAAACGACTTTTCTGCTTTATTATAGTGGTTTTTAAGCTCATACACTTATTTCGCGTTGTTTTATTGACACTTGTAGCTATAAGGAAAGAAACTTGTTTCTTTAAGTGCAGGAAAAGCAACTCGCAAAATTAATGTAATGTAACTTTATTAGTTAAACCCCTAATATACGACAATTAATTCAATTTTGTTAATATTTCTAAGCGTTAATGTTGCTTTTCTTGCACCTTCAGAAGGAAAGAAACTTGTTTCTAAGTGAAAAACAATTTAACTTGCACCGAAACACGGAAAGAATACAATAACTTTTATAGAATAATTGAAGGGTCGCTCTACGACACACGATGGAAATCTTATCGGAACTTATGACCTCTACAATGATAATTCCTTAGGTTTATATAGCAATTAAAAACCACTAGAATGGGGATGAAATCGGAAAAAGCACGCACTTGAGCCAAAATCTAGAAGTCACGTTTTCTCGCCGATTTCTAGAAAGCACGTACTTCTGACGATTTCTAGAAAGCACGTACAGAGTATCATGTTTCTCTTGGTGTATGTGTTCTCGATCGTAGAGCAAGACCAATGATGATTCTTTTTAATGATCATTGATCCCATCACGATCGTCATTGTTTAATAAAAGTTACAACCCCTTTGCGATATAAAGTAATCTACATTTATGTATATAATTGATTATATATCTATCAGGCCTGATATACATACACACATATACACATACGCATACACATATACATACATATACATACATATATATACATATATATACATATACGTACACATTGCTTATGGGTGTACAATCATTTACCCTATTGTTTTTGAATTTGAACTTTTTATATTACCGACCATAGTTTTAACTAATTGCAGTAACCGGTTATTTATCATACGCGTAGATAATATACCGACTACTGTTTAATTGTCCATGTAAGTTAGTTCTCGTTCAATATAATAATCAATTGTTTTCTAATTTTTATTGATGTATCTTTATAATATATAACTACAATTGATTATTATATAAAATATTAGACTTTTATATCGTTTAATTAAAATAATAAGCAAACGCACTTATTTTCTATTATAATTTTAATAATGTAGAATGTTCTTTAAATAGTACTTATATATGTGATGACATGGAAACATACCATTAGGGGCATTCATCCAAGTAATCAAATCGCAAAATTATATCGGGATGTAACAATCCTCTTCAAGGAATTCGAAAAGAGGTAAACGCGGATCCAGAAAACTAAAGCTCGTTACAAAACCATCTCTTTACCAAAATTTAGTGAATTCACAAATTGTAAATAGACCAGTAGCAAAAGTTAAACCAACTGTTAGAAATATATCAGAGCCGGTACTCGTTAATAACAACAATGAAAACATCGACATTTCGATTATAGATCTAACAATTGAAGAAGCTATCGAACAAAGAATTTTATCTTAGCAAGAGGAAATCAGACAAATTGAATTTGAAAATAATGATATCGACATAATAAATTAATGAATTCTTAATGGCGCCCTTACTTGATGATATACGTATTTTATTTGGTCGTCCTACCGGAATTATGTTTCAATCGCCACATTTAACCGGAAATAGAGTTAGATTATCGATTTTTCCAGGAACACCGTACAATTATATTTCGGAAGAAGATTTGCAAGTAGAATTTCTTCATTTTACACAACCAGAAGATCACATAGTTAATAATACTCACTATAGAATAATCGGTCAAATGAATGTAGTTGCTTTCGGAACAACTGTGACTTTTCTGGTAATATCAAAAGATAACCCCTTCAACCATCCTTTAGTTACCGGTGTTATAGGAAATATAACAGGTCAAGTTTTAGGATTATTGCCCTAAAAATAATATACAAAAAGGGCAAATGTTTCCTAGACTAACTAGGGTAGCTTCCGGACTATCTAGCGATCAATGGACAGAAATAAACGAGCGATTAGAGAATTTAGAACATCACAATCAACAGTTAGCTATTTATTGCAAATCTGTCTATTGCCATTTAGAAAAAATTGAAAGACGAATTAAATTTTTATCTTCATGGTTACATGCTCTCAGTGATTCGAACACGGCGTTGGTAGATTCGACTATTGAAATAAGAGAAAATTTGACAGAACAAGAAAATGTGATAAAAGATCTAATTTACGAATTTAAATCTCTAAGTATTAAAAAGGGCATTTAGATAATAGAATGAATCCTTTCTGGAAAAATTTAACATTCAATAATTCTGAAGAACAATTGACAATAATAGAAAATAGGATTCAATCTTTTCTTGACGATTACCTTAGGATAGCACAGTATGCGTTCTACTTAAGAACTCAGTTGGAAATAGCCTATGAGATAGTAGATAACCTTACTGACAGAATTCGTGATGAAACTGATAGAGACATGCGTTTGAGGGATAATATAAAAGAAATAGAGCAATTATTATTGAATCTAAAATTGTAAGAAAAGATAACAATCGAAGTGACAAAAATTATCCGCGGTGGCGAGAATTCAGACGATACTGCCAATTTTTTTGCACATGATAATAATTTTTAAATAAAAAAAAATAATAATAATAATAAGCACATTATATGTTTAAATAATAAATGCGTGATGGCCGAAGCCATTTCTTTAGAACCACCAAAAGAAGTACTAATTTTGTCTTCCGGTTTAAGATCAGGAAATGTTAAATTGAAAATCTCGTCTGACATATATTACAATTTTATTTCAGAAGATACCTTAATCGGTTATCAAAGAAGGTTTCCCCCATACTATTATCCAATTGGTAACGCTTACCATCTTATCCTAGGCGAAGTAAATTTGTTCTTTTCGAATGTGGCTCTGACATTTTACGTAGTATCATCTCAAAGTCCATTACAAGGACCTTATGAGAACGGAATTTTAGGGTCATCAGGATTTAGTGCATTGAGACCTAATTAATTTTTGTGACAACCTGGCGAATCAATTAAGAAAATCTTTATTCCATAAAATAATATTTAATAGAGACAATACCATAATCAAAATGGCTGACGAAGACCCTCCTGCCCATCATAGCGGTACGACTATTACCGCGAATATTACAGCTCCCACTATTAACCCTAATACTAGTGCAGCTATGGCGTCCGTTTTAGAGTGTATGACATTACAACAAAGCACTTATCATATTCCACATTTTGACGGTAAAAATCCCTCGTTAAATGAATTTTTACAAGATGTGCTAAACGGCGCTGTATTCATAAGCGAAAACAGTGAATCGGCTTTTATAAAAGCAGTTCTTGGTAAATTAAAAGGACCTGCTCGAGAAAGTGTTAGAGATAAAACCTTTGATAGACTCGACGACCTTATTACTCACTTAAAAAAACGTTATGCCTCTACAAAAAAATACCAATGGTACTTTGAAAGTATCATTAATTTGCGAATGAAACAAACTGAAACAGTCAGTGACTATAATGATAGACTACAAGGGTTAATTAGCGGTGCGAAACATGCCCTTAGAGAAAAGTATGGTGCACGTTATCGACGCGTTAACAACGACGATGAAGATAATGATATACCTGTCAGTGAAATTATGATCAAACCAATAATTGACTGTGCCCTTGAAGCCTTTATAAGGGGTCTTCCTGAGGAAATGTCAATTTTCGTTGACACACGAAATCCGAGAAACCTATCCGAAGCTTTTGAGCACGCGTTACGCGCAGAGGAAAGACAACGTTATTCAGAAAGACCTAGGTCATCATCCTATCACATTTCTCGTACAGGAAATAAGAGAAAATTTGACAGAACAAGAAAATGTGATAAAAGATCTAATTTACGAATTTAAATCTCTAAGTATTAAAAAGGACATTTAGATAATAGAATGAATCCTTTCTGGAAAAATTTAACATTCAATAATTCTGAAGAACAATTGACAATAGATAGACGTGGTGCCGTAATTTTCCCCAAATCTCAAATGTCATAATATTCATTTGACATAAAACCAGTTGACATAACCAATATTTGTCATAATTTTTTTGGTCATAATTTTACTTTAGCATAAATTTTAATTGACATACTAATTATTCAGCATAATTCGCATTTGACAGAATGTTTATTTAGTATAAGTTATATTCGGTATAACTTTCAATTGTCAAAATTTTTATTTGGCATAATATACATTTGTTATAATCTTTATTTGACATAATTTTCATTGATCATAATTTTAATTTGGCATAATTATCATTCATCATAAAATGTATTTGATATAATGTTCATTCGTCATAACTACTTTTTGACATAATATTTATTGGTAATAATTCTTAACTGGTATAACGCTAATTTAACATAATGACTATTGGACATAATGCTCATTTTTCATAATTCTTAATAATCATAACTGTCATTTGTAATAATCACTGTTTGATATAATGTTTATTATTAATAATCAGCAATTGACATAACGCTTATTTAGTATAATGTGTATTTGACATAATGTTCATTTGTCATAATTTGCATTTCACAAAATGCTCATTTGTCATAATTCTTATTAGTCATAATTTTCATTTGTCATAATTTTTATTTGGCATAATTATCATTTAGTATAAAATATATTTGATATAATGTTTATTCGTCACATCGATTGTTTAATATAATTTTCATTTATAATAATTCATAAATTTTATTTGTCATAATTATCATGCAGTATAAAATGTACTTGATATAATGTTCATTTGTCATAACTATTTTATGACATAATGTTTATTTGTAATAATTTTTAATTGGTATAACACTAAATTAGTATGATGTGTATTTGACATACTGTTCATTTGTCATAATTTTCATTTGACATAATTCCCATTTGTCATAACTTTATGTGTCAACGATTTTTTGCTGTATCTTCCCATCCTTGGTTTTTTAATTAGTAGTTTGTATATGTTGGTAAAGTAGATTAGGTGGCGCTGTCTAATATTTCTGAAATTAATTCTATCTTGCTTTTAAATGTGAAAATTACAATTTTAATATTGTACAATTTTTTAATGTCATCATTATTAATATGAATTGTCATATTATTTTTAAAAAAATGTAATTGAATTGTACAATATTAAAATTGTAACTTGAAAAAAAAAGTAATTTTTCATATTTAAAAGCAAGATAGAATTAATTTCAGAAATATTAGACAGCGCCACCTAATCTACTTTACCAACATATACAAACTACTAATTAAAAAACCAAGGATGGGAAGATACAGCAAAAAATCGTTGACACATAAAATTATGACAAATGGGAATTATGTCAAATGAAAATTATGACAAATGAACAGTATGTCAAATACACATTATACTAATTTAGTGTTATACCAATTAAAAATTATTACAAATAAACATTATGTCATAAAATAGTTATGACAAATGAACATTATATCAAGTACATTTTATACTTCATGATAATTATGACAAATAAAAATTATGAACAATGAACATTATGTCAAATTAAAATTATGTCTAATGAACATTATGTCAAACTTAAATTATGCGAAATAAACATTATGTCAAGTGCTTATTATAAAAAGTTAACATTATGTCAATCAGTAATTATGACAAATAACAGTTATGACTAATAAGAATTATGACAAATGAGCATTATGAGAATTGTAAATTATGACAAATTAACATTATATCAAATAACAATTATGTTAAATTGAATTTATGCCAATTAAGAATTATTATAAATGAAAATTATATTAAACAATCGATGTGACGAATAAACATTATATCAAATATATTTTATACTAAATGATAATTATGCCAAATAAAAATTATGACAAATGAAAGTTATGACTAATAAGAATTATGACAAATGAGCATTTTGTGAAATGCAAATTATGACAAATGAACATTATGTCAAATACACATTATACTAAATAAGCGTTATGTCAATTGCTGATTATTAATAATAAACATTATATCAAACAGTGATTATTACAAATGACAGTTATGATTATTAAGAATTATGAAAAATGAGCATTATGTCCAATAGTCATTATGTTAAATTAGCGTTATACCAGTTAAGAATTATTACCAATAAATATTATGTCAAAAAGTAGTTATGACGAATGAACATTATATCAAA
Organism: Leptopilina boulardi; assembly: GCF_019393585.1. NCBI lineage: Eukaryota > Metazoa > Arthropoda > Insecta > Hymenoptera > Figitidae > Leptopilina > Leptopilina boulardi. Next base: position 1,199,315 of record NW_026137709.1, read on the forward strand.
TACATTTTATGATGAATGATAATTATGCCAAATTAAAATTATGATCAATGAAAATTATGTCAAATAAAGATTATGACAAATGTATATTATGCCAAATAAAAATTTTGACAATTGAAAGTTATACCGAATATAACTTATACTAAATAAACATTCTGTCAAATGCGAATTATGCTGAATAATTAGTATGTCAATTAAAATTTATGCTAAAGTAAAATTATGACAAATATTGGTTATGTCAACTGGTTTTATGTCAAATGAATATTATGACATTTGAGATTTGGGGAAAATTACGGCACCACAATCTCAGTCTGTTCCATATCAATATCCACAGGCTGCGAAATACCCGCAGCAGATGCAATTTCAAGCACCTGTTCAAACACCGCAGGTGATGTCACCATATAGAGGTGGCAACACACCCCCAAGGTCATTATCACCAGGACCTCAAACTCTGGGAACTATCGAACCTACAATTCAGAAAAATCCAGTCGAATTCCACGTGGTTAAAAATAATTTTCCGATATCCACGTCAGGTATTTTAGGAAGACCTTTTCTTCGTCAAGAGCAAGCTCAAATATTGTTTCGACATAATGCGTTAGTTACAATCTCGGATCCTATAACTGCTATACCCTTCGTAGATTTAGAATCACAAGAATCGAAACAAAATTTGAAACCTGAAATTAAACCATTTGCTCGAATTCTCAGAATTAAAGCGAGGACTAGACAACCAATCGCGATCGACGTTTCTAACAAGGGCCTAAAAGAAGGTTATTTACCTCTAGTACCTACACCTGAAGGACTTTACCTTGGTGAAGCAGTGGTTACCAATACCAATGGTGTATGTCATGCAGTGGCTATCAATACCACTGAAGAGGATATTGATCTTGAACTAACTCCACAAGAATTAATACCTTTTGATTTCTGCAAATTTCCTGGTGAAGAATTAACAGATTCTGAACTAGAGGAACTGCAGGATCAGAATGTTAATGGTTATTCTGATAGAGTTATAAAGGTTAAAAATGTTGTAGACTATAGGAAACTAAACGAGCAAGTTATAGGTGACTCTTTCCCGTTACCCCATATAAATAGCCTGCTCGAAAAATTGGGCACTACGCGGTATTTTACAGTTTTTGATCTAGCCATGGGTTTTCATCAAGTAGAAACACACCCTCACGATAGGATTAAAACAGCTTTTTCTACCGGCAACGCTCATTACGAATATAAACGTATGCCCATGGGAATAAAAAATGCCCCTCCTACATTCTAACGATTATTAAATAACGTTTTAAACAGTATGCTTGATACGGAAGCTCTCGTATATTTAGATGATATCATTATTCATTCCGACACTTTAGAAGAACATGATAGAAGAGCTAGACGGCTTTTTAATCGCCTCCGTGAAGCAAACTTAAAATTACAACCTGACAAATGCGAATTTCTAAAAACGGAAGTAGCATATCTCGGTCATATAATCGGTCCAGAAGGGGTAAAACCTAATCCTAATAAAATAAATGCGATAAGGAATTTTTCCCATCCTACCACTATCAAGGAACTTCGAGTATTCCTTGGATTAACCGGTTATTATAGGCGATTTATTCAAGATTATGCAAAAATATCAAATCCATTAACAGACCTCTTAAAGAAAGATACTGTTTGGAAATGGACTGATGATCAGGAAAAAGCTTTTCGTCATCTCAGGAACCATCTTTGTAAAGAACCTATTCTACAATATCCTGATTTTACGAAAACTTTTAAATTAACTACCGACGCATTTGAGCGTGCAATAGGTGCTATTTTAACCCAAGAATGCGACGGAATCGATTTACCCGTGGCTTATTTTTCAAAGGTTATAAATAAAAATGAACAAAAATATCCGAAAGCGGAAAAAGAATGCCTTGCGATCCTATATGCCGTAGAAAATTTTCGACCTTATCTATATGGTCGAGAATTTATTCTAGCTTGCGATTTCGAACCGATACACTGGATGAGTTATATTGAAAATCCAGGTGCGAGATTACACAGGTGGAGGCTACGTCTTCAAGATTACGTGTATAAATTCGAATACAAGCCAGGTAAAATTAACAGAATTGTAGAAGCATTATCAAACAGTCCCATAAAAGAAAAAGACAATCAAAGCGACGTGACGACGGAGTCAGATACAGATAAATCTACATCCTCGAACCTTAGTGCAAAAAGTGAAACTCCTAATCCTGATCAGATTCCAATGAACGTGTTAATAGATAAGAAACAATCCGTGCAATATCGAGCCTTACCCATAACGCGAAGCGAGTCTAGCAAGAAGGATAATAAGGAAAAGTGCGCGAAAAAGGATTCTTCAAATAGTGAAAAGCCCTCTACTTCTGCAAGGTATAAGGAAAAGCCAAAAACAAATATTTTGAATCATAATTATAAAAGAACCTTAAGTGATCCATCACAAGTTGCAAGAATGCGAAGACCCCTCCCTAAAACTCTCATAAAATCAACGATTCCTAAACAACCCCTCTCCACAGGTAAAAATCCGCTGGGTCGACCTACAGGTAGTACCAGAAGAGACGAACGAAAGGATCAAACATTTACCTTACCTCGAGGTACTAAAAATCTCGTCGATCCGAACGAGAGTTGTATTGCAAAAAGGCTAACTAGAGGAAGGGAAATTTCAAATCCAGAAACCCCTGTTTCTAGTGAAAAACCATCATCTTCTAGCGAAACAACAACAGATGAGGAATTAAATGAAGATTTTGATCCCACAGTTTTCAGAAAAAGTCATAGCGGTTTTCCTAGTGTAGAAATAACCCCAAAACAGAAACAGTCGAGTCCAAAAATAGTAGGTTCCGAGGATCAAATTCAAACCACTATTCCTCTGTTCTCCCCAGCGAAAAACACTTATACAGACGTTTATGTAGATGGCGCCTGTAGTTTTAACGGAGGTGGAGAACCAAGAGCTGGAATAGGTATTTGGTTTGGTCATGATCATCCCTTAAATGTTTCTCAGCGATCCAAGGGTCGACAAACAAACAATGCAGCTGAAATAGAAGCAGCAACTGTAGCCGCCTTAAAAGCTCAAGAACAGGAATCCAAAATCTAAGGATTAACACCGACTCAAAATTCTTAATTCAAAGTGTTACGGATTGGATCCCAAAATGGAAAACAAATCAATGGAAAACTAAGGAAAATAAACCTGTTAAAAATCGCATTGCCTTTGAAAAATTAACAAAGGCTTTAGAACCCTTAAACGTTGTCTGGGAACATATACCGAGTCATCAAGGCCTAACTGGTAATGAAATGGCCGATCAATTAGCAAAAGAAGGTGTCAATCAAGAACAAATCATGGACGATTTTGAAATCGAAGAAGAAAAAGAGGAAGAAATTTGTGATCTTGAAAATTTCATTATTAATATTGCTCCCCAACCGATTGGAAGCACAGAAGAAGAATCAGACGTCAAAGTGTGGAAAGTAAAAAGTGGGTTAGAAAAATCATTTCAACAATTTGACAAGTCAATGCAAAATAGAGGATTCGATCAAACTAACCTAACATTAGCATGGGACCACGAAGGAATGGATAAAGAATTTACTCGTCCAGAAGTAACGCATGTATCGGAAGGTGAAAATGAAGAAGAACTCCTTGATACTTTAGAAGACCTGGATCCATGCCAAAATAGTGATGTCGAAGATGATGCATTCACAGAAAGGATAAGAAAATTTTTGGACAAATACAACAAGCGCCAAATTTCGAATGTTGAAATAGAAAACTCGCCGCGACCTTCGCCTACATTACCCCCTAAACAAATTGAAGGAAGACAGAGTACAGTACGTTTCAGGGACGATCCAGATGTCATGCATTCCCCCGCTAAGGATTATTCCCAATGGCAAGGATCAATATTTCAAACACCTGGATTTTCCGCCATTCCTGATGCTCAATCTACTCCATTTGTCTACATGAAAACAAATGATTCAAAAATGGGAAAAAAATCTAGTGTTGTGCCACGCCGATTACAGGAAAAAACTAATGATAATGTGTTGGGAACAAACTGTACACCCATAGAAAAATCTTCCAAAGGTATAGGTATTCCGTATTATGATTCCCCATCTTTTTCTGATACTTCTGACGACAAGACGTGTTGACTAACAATAAGGTAATTCAAAAATGGTCAGAACCATTAACATATGAAAGAGACAATTATGCTCATTTCATGTCAGAAGATTGTGAACCAGTTGCTGCTATTTCAAAACTTTTAGTGGCAACCGAGAGAATCGATCTTCAAGAACTGCAGGAAAAACGACCAAAAATAGGTCAGATACTTATTACCCCTAGTGGACGATATTGTACCTACACAATAATTGTTAAACGAAGACATTATGACGAAATTGACTAGCGAAATGTAATTGTAGGTTTGAAAAATCTTAAACAAGCTTTGAGCCGCGATACTCGATCTACATGTCGTATGGCAAATACAGGTGATTTATTAGGTCCCCTTCCCCAAGGTAAGATGACAGAAATACTTACAAAAATATTCCGCGGTGGCAAAATCACTATGATATTGTGCCACGGAAAAATTGAAGTCCCGCCCCCAGAATTGAGACCAAAGATTATTTCGGAATATCACGAAAGTTTGTTAGCAGGTCACAAGGGGATAACAAAAACATATAGACGAATTAGGGAACGCTACCTTTGGCCCCGAATGCGAGACGAAATAACAGAATTTATCCGAGGATGTCAGAGTTGCCTTCAAAATAAATTAGTTAGAGCTCGTACTCGTGAACCAATGATAATAACCGATACTCCTGCAGGCCTTTTTGACAAAGTATCCCTAGATACCGTAGGAAAGTTACCTACCACCCCAAATGGGAATCGGTATATTCTCACTATGCAAGATAATTTCAGTAAATACTGCATAGCCGTCCCTATTTCCGATATAAAAACGACCACAATTGCTCATGCAGTAGCTACTCATTTATTCTCTCAGTTTAAAGCGCCCAGATGTGTTCTTACTGATCGAGGAGGAAGTTTTATAAGTTCACTCATGAGAAAATTGGAAAGAATTTTTGGAGTTAAACAAATTACCACTTCTGGCTACAGACCTCAAACCAATGGAGCGCTAGAAAGAAGCCATATTGAGCTGACAGATTTTATTAAACATTATGCTGAGGATTTTGACGATTGGGATCGTCTTTTACCTTTTGCGATGTTTAATTATAATACATCAGTTCATGAGGCAACTAATTTCACTCCTTACGAGTTGGTTTTTGGGAAACTAGCTAGAATCCCAAGTTCGTTTCCCCAAAGACCAGAGCTTGAGACTTATGGTTCCTATTTAAAAGAACTTATAATTAGAATGAGCGAAATTCAGGGAATAGCTGCCAAAAATCTCGTCCAAGCGAAACTAAAGTCTAAAGAATATCATGATAGGACTGCCCGCCCTCTAAAAGCGAAAATTGGCGACAAAGTGTTTGCGTATAAAGAAATCCGAGCGAATAAATTCGATAAGAGAGCCGAAGGTCCTTATACCGTAGGATTTACTCAAAATAATAATGTAATCCTAGAAGACGTAAATAACGAAAGATTCTCAAAACATAAAGATAAATTAATGATGGCGTATTGTTAATTAAAAATCTTTCTCTTTCATCAGGTTGTGAAGAGATTGAAGCAAACTGTGTAAGGAGTACTAAAAAAACAATATGTACTTAAGCGTTAAAAATGCCACCTGCCAATTTTGAGGATGAAATAGTGTTAAATGGAGAAGAATATATAACGCTGATGTCCCCAGATTTAATTGCAGACGGAATAGAAGTATTACTATCTCTAAAAACAAAACACAATTTTATGTCTGTAAATCTTCTAAACGTGGAATATGAAAATATTAGTCATTCTATAGAGAAAATAGGAAACGAATTTATTTTAGAAGCTGGAAGTGTAGAATTAGAAGTTGACGGTGATGAAATTTTCTTTCTAGTTATAGAGCCTAATACGGAGTCATCTTTTCAATTTAATTCTGCAATAATTGGAACTAAAACTGCTATAACATTAGGATTAGTTTCAAGCCTAACTGTAGGATATTATCTTCAACATCCGGTTTAATTATTAGGTATATTTAAAAAAAAAATATATATATAACTCAAAATGAGTGCATTTTTAGAAGTCTTGCTCCCCAATGTAGAAGATGTCCCTATATTGCTAGATTGTCTAAAAACTGCTCAAAATATTCATGATGTTAGAGTTGCTGGTCAAACAATGATCATTTATGATGAATCCGACAATGAAATTCTCGAATCATTGACAGTAAAAGTATTTTCTGGACAAAGGACAATATTTCGATTAAAATCTGGTTTTATTTGTCTATATCCCAATCTCTATGCTATACTAAGATCTATTAAAATCATAGATCCAAAAAGCCTTTTGTATAATTATGTAGTGTATGTTATTCTAAGTAGTAATACACTCACTCTTCAAATAGGTTTAGATATGGGTTTTTCTTCCTGGATATATTATCTTATAAACAACATGAATTGCTGTTTTAGGCCTTAACAATTTCTACCAGATGGTCAATGCTTACACATCTCCTTTCCATTGTCTCTCCCATTCAAGACAGCTATCCACAAAGCTAGGGAAAATAAACTAAACAAAATAGGAATAACTGATTTTCATGAAATACCTATAAATAGGAGATTTACAAGTTGTTTGTGTTCATGTTTTGATTTACCACCATTGTTTAAAGAAGCAGAAGAATCAAAATATCAAATTATAAATCTACCCATCCTTGGTATTTAATAGATGATTTCGAATATATAGACCCTGATTTCATAGAGCGTTCGAAACTCACTTCAGGAAAGCGTTAGTCGTTGGAGGGCATTTTCGAACTATTACCTATTACGAAAAGGAACTCGGGATGTCAGATACGCATGTACGACCAAACGAGTGTGAATAGTGTCAATCCTAATGTCAGTATGTATTGAAGAAATTCAAATACAAACACTGTTCTTATTTAAATTCAATTTTAACATTTATTTCTTCTGTAAAAAAATAGGAGGTCTAGATCCATTTCAATAAAAACAATCTGGAATATTTCACCACGGCAAAGAAAGGATGGAAATTCCACTAATAGGAGGCATTTTAGATGTGAAAAACTACATCGCCATTAGATTCAAGGTTATACTATTGCTATTGATGCTGATCCTGTCTCGCAATATCTATCTATGCTATCGAAAGATATCTAGCAGACGTAGAAGAAACAACAATTTTCCACCGCCTCCTCCACCTCCGCCTCATGTGATGCTCCAGGACAGAGTTGCTTTCGATGTCTCCTTCTAAATAATAGTCGATGCTGAATTCGGCTGCTCTTTCCAAAAATTAAATACGTCCTACATCGGACCCAGAAAACAATCCTGATTTCTTTCTCGCTTAACAAGACTTATGGTGGCGAGAGTTTATCTTCAGTAGCTGCCCTAGCGGATGGGTCCAACGCGTTTTAAACGGAATAGCGTTGAAACACCGTTGGGAACACAACGGTCACTAAAAATGTTATTTAAACAATAAAATATGATAAAGTATTTATTGGTATTTGTAGAAAAAGTGTTCATGAGTAATTTAAGACCTTATTTGTATCAATTTAATACGAAATAAGTGAAATAAAAGATAAAATATGGAGCACTGTTATAGTAGGGTATTTTGTCAAATTTTTATATAATACAATGAAAAATGTTTTAGATATGATTTTTTAATAATAGAAAAACAGTGAAAAAGTATTAATTTATTATTTTAAAGCATTTAAAAGGGTAATAAATAGTGAAAATTAATGTGTTTATTGTGGAGTTTTTGTGTGTATTACACAACGTTTATCGACAGCAAGTTACAGGTAACATTGGTGAACGCTAGATGGCAGCACAGTAAACAATTAATAAACCTTTGACAAGAAAAATATTTAACCCACTGAACGTCGATGATGGATCTAGACACAAATAAAAGAAAATGCTAATGACTTATTAAATATTCATAAAAAATGTTACTAGGAGACGCCTACTTTTTCCTCAATTTTTAAATAACCGAATTTTTAATTAACATAATTTAAAATTACAAAAGTGTTAATAAACCGAATTTAAATATTTCAGAATTTTTAAAAAACCGAATTTTTATAGTTCCAAATTTTCAGTTTACACAATAAAAAAATAATCGAAATACCATTGGTTATAATTTTTATGTTCTCGAATATTAAAATTACAGAAAATGAAAAGAGCAGAAGTTTCACTTGACAGACTTTCTGTTCAACCTAATTGCGATCGGACAAAATTTTAAGAGAACAGAAATATCAGTTAACATAATTTCAATTTTGCAGAATTTTTAGTTAACATAATTTAAAATAAACAGAAATGTCATTTGACATAATTTTTATGTTCTCGAATTTTAACTTTTCCGAAAATAAAAATAACAGAAATTTAACTTGACAGACTTTCTATTCAACCTAATTGCGATTGGACAGAATTTTTAGATAACGGAAATATCAGTTAACATAATTTCAATTTTGCAGAATTTTTAGTTTACATAATTAAAAATAAACATAAATGTCATTTGTCATAATTTTTATGTTCTCGAATCTCAAATTAACCGAAAATAAAAACAGCAGAACTTTTATTTGATAGAATAAATCCATTGTTGATGATTGTTTAAACAATGAATACACAATGGATTTGGTATGTCAAGTGAAACTTCTGCTGTTTTCATTTTCGGTTAATCTGAGATTTGTGACCATAAAAATTCTGACAAATGGTGTTTCGGTTTTTTTTCAATTCTGTAAATTAAAAATTCGGCAAAATTAAAATTATGACAAATGATATTTCTGTTTTCTTACATTTCTGTCCAATCACAATTCGGTTGAACAGAAAGTCTGTCAAGTTAAATTTCTGTTATTTTTATTTTCGGAAAAGTTAAAATTCGAGAACATAAAAATTATGTCAAATGACATTTCTGTTTATTTTAAATTATGTTAACTAAAAATTCGGCAAAATTGAAATTATGTTAACTGATATTTCTGTTCTCTTAAAATTTTGTCCAATCGCAATTAGGTTGAACAGAAAGTCTGTCAAGTGAAACTTCTGCTCTTTTCATTTTCTGTAATTTTAATATTCGAGAACATAAAAATTATAACCAATGGTATTTCGATTATTTTTTTATTGTGTAAACTGAAAATTTGGAACTATAAAAATTCGGTTTTTTAAAAATTCTGAAATATTTAAATTCGGTTTATTAACACTTTTGTAATTTTAAATTATGTTAATTAAAAATTCGGTTATTTAAAAATTGAGGAAAAAGTAGGCGTCTCGTTACTAGGGGGTTTTCGGGGTCGCTAATTACAAATTTCATATCAGATTTCCAAAATACAAAATACGAAATAAAATATAACGAATAAAAAAAAATTTTTAAAAAAATCAAATTCCTATCAGCTTGTTACTTGGGGGTTTTTGGAGTCGCTGATTACGAATCTGATATTAGATTTTTAAAATTCAAAATGGCGGATCCAATATGGCGGATCAAAACAATTAAACATTAATGGAATTCTCTCAATTCTCGTTACTTGGGGGTTTTCGGGGTCGCTGATTACGAATCTGATACTAGATTTGTAAAATTCAAAATGGCGGATCCAATATGGCGGATCAAAACAATTAAACATTAATGGAATTCTCTCAATGCTCGTTACTTGGGGGTTTTCGGGGTCGCTGATTACGAATCTGATACTAGATTTTTAAAATTCAAAATGGCGGATCCAATATGGCGGATCAAAACAATTAAACATTAATGGAATTCTCTCAATGCTCGTTACTTGGGGGTTTTCGGGGTCGCTGATTACGAATCTGATACTAGATTTTTAAAATTCAAAATGGCGGATCCAATATGGCGGATCAAAACAATTAAACATTAATGGAATTCTCTCAATGCTCGTTACTTGGGGTTTTTTGGGGTCTTCAATAACTGGATCAAGTGGATGATTTTTAACCTCTGCTGAAAAATTCAGGTTATGTGATATGTTTTCATTCTAATGTCTTTAGAACAAAAAATATTATACATGTTTTAAAAACTTTTATTTCTGAATATAGTAAATTGTAAATATTGTAAATTATTATAAATGTTTTATTACTTTGCTTAAGGGGGTAGTATCACATCTCAGAGACTTTTCTTAAATATTTCTTTTTATCACAAAATTTATTTTATTTAATATAAACTTTTTTTACCTAAAAGAAGGGGTTTCAAACTATTAAAAAAAATTTTTTATTAGGTTGTTAAATTTGTGTGGGAGAAATCCATAATGGCGATGAAGCGGTGCACAAACAAACTTAAGAAATGTACGGGATGAAGTCGAATTTTTTTAATATCTCGCTTAAATGAAATTCTGGAACCTAAGTGTATCAGGATTTTCGTTTCTATTTTGGGTGAAGTTCCGAAAGCGTCTCACCTCCGATCTTAATGAAACTTGGTATACTAACGTATTTTGGTGCCCTGATTACGAAAGTGATAGTGAAAATTGGCGCAAAAGTGATTATCTTGGTAAAAACCATAAAAAAACACCAAAAAATCATGGTTTTCTGCGATTATTTCGTAAAAAGCGCAAAATTTCGAAAAATGGTTAAAATAAAATTTCTGGGTCTCAAAAAAACACACATTTTATGATGTATGCAATTTTTACCAAAAGTAGTTATTTTTCGAGAAAAATCCCAAAAACCATAAAATATCATGTAAAATAACGGAAAAAACAGTGCACATCATAATTGAGCCGCTGGATTCTAGAAGGTGATTTTTTCTTGACCCCTAATTTTCCCAAATTTTCCTGTACTTTGAAAAACTAATTTTAGGAAGTAAAAAAAAGAGGAAAAATGAATTTTTCTCAAATTTTCCCGTCCTTTGAAAAACTAATTTAAAAAGTAAAAAACGAAAAAAATTGAATTTTTCTTGGCCCCGAATTTTCCCAAATTTTCCCGTACTTTGACGAAGGGAGGCGGATATGGCCGGTATTCTGTGGACAAAGTCGGTGGGATCCACAGTAGCAGTTTACGCAATTTGATGTACGTGGTGGTTTACTTTCAAATACCAAATTTTTCTGTAATTGAGCCGCTAGATTCTAGAAGGGCACGTAAATTTTTTCGGCCGGAAAACGAAGTCCCCTGGACACTCAAAATTCATTTTTCGAATTTTAATATTTTTCGAGCATATTCTTATACAGAATTCTATTGCGCATCTTTTTTTCTTAATAAGAAATTTTTCATCTTTTTCCGTTTTCGAAATATAAGAGAAAAACTGTTTTTTTAAAAAAGAAATTTCTCATTGTTTTTTTGACTTCAACTCGCGACAGCTCAGACAATTTTACGAATTTCTTAATGAAACAAAAACGAAAATACGTGTTATTATATCCTACGAGTGACTAAAAAAGAAAAAATTTTTTTTTGATTAAAAATAAAAAAGTTAATTATTTTTTAATGAGACATTGCAAAATTCATGAACTGCAATTTTCACCCTGTGAGGAATTTTCGTAAATTTTCACCAGCAACAAACTTCCAGTGAGAAAGTTGTTCATTTAGGTCCAAAGAAGTTTTCTGGAAAGTTACAATGCAATTGAACAATTAATAACAAAATGGCGAATGTTTAAACTTTAAAGTTGCGCGAGCGGCTGAACGTTTGGCATGTGTTTGCTAGGTAATAATACAATCGAGATTATTATGGTAGCAAACACATGCCAACGTTCAGCCGCTCGCGCAACTTTAAAGTTTAAACATTCGCCATTTTGTTATTAATTGTTCAATTGCATTGTAACTTTCCAGAAAACTTCTTTGGACCTAAATGAACAACTTTCTCACTGGAAGTTTGTTGCTTGTGAAAATTTACGAAAATTCCTCTCTCATTTTTCTCCTCTCTTCTCATTTTTTACTGTTTAAAATTAGTTTTTAAAACTACGGGAAAATTTGGGAAAAATTCGGGACCAAGAAAAAATCATTTTTTCTCATTTTTTACTTTTTAAAATTTGTCTTTCAAAGTACGGGAAAATTTGGGAAAAATTTGGGGCTAAGAAAAATTAATTTTTTCTCATTTTTTTACTTTTAATAATTTGTCTTTGTAACGAAAGCATTTTATTTTAAATATTAATTCGAAACGAAAAGTATTTTGTCAGCATATTATTTCAAATCATTTCAATGCATGAATATATATATATTCTATACGATTGAGCTCTCAGCTCGGCAGCCAGGAGGAGAGTACCGAGCGCGCATACTTTGCCGCGCAGCACGTGGTCTCTCTCACTCGCGCCATAGCTCCCAGTAGAAACGTCAAGCGGTATATACTTGCTTGCACGTACAATTTCCTCAGTTCGCCGTCGACCGGACTCGAGGCACATCTCGAGGCTGGACGACAGCAGCTCTCTCCTTTCCTCCTATTCTCTTCCTTTCTTATCTATCGCCGAGGGTGAGGTACGTCTCTCCTGAGGAATGAGATCATCCTCCCCAGGGCAGGCAGACCACAGGTACATCTGTGCTGCTAGCCCTGCCTACCTCATCCTCAAGGACGGTATCTCAGGTACATCTGGGGCCGACCTGGTGGATGTATTCCTGCAGAAGGAGTAGTACTCAGGTACCTTGGTACAAGAGTAACTCCCTTCGCCCTCCATCTTTTCTTACCTGCCATGCAAGGTCTGACCAGGGGTACATCCGTGGAAGGCTGACGCGATCCTGACCCGCCATTTCCTGGAGAACCGACCCTGTGAAGACGAGGTACGTCTCGCTCTTCACCGAGTTGATGCACCAGGTATTATTCTTCGACTCGAGGTACATCTGGAGCGAAGAATAACCTGTAACTTCCTCTCTCTCTCTTTCCGCACTAGCTTCGCGTAGAGCATGAATGTCGTACGGAAACGGCATCTAGAAATTCGATTTAAAATAGAATCACTAGTCGTGCACGAAACCTAGTTTTCGCTCGTCTCGTAGCTAGGGGCGTTTTCTAGAATCTCCCTCGCGGAAATTATTTTGAGCATTCCACCTGGGGAAAAATACAAAATGGCGAGAACTAAACATTCTCTTCTTACAGTATTGCGGCGGAACCAATGCAGCATTAATGCAACACCACAGCGGCGTACCGTCTCGTTTCCTTTCTTCTTTCACTTCTCTATTCTCTATTCTTTCATTTTTCTAAATTCTTCTTCATCTTACTTCTTTCAAAAAAACTCTTTATTCTTTTCCACTTCTCTCTTTTACACTTAAGTTAGTTAGTTAGTTTTTTTTTACATTTATTTTTACTATTGTTAATTAGTTAGCTAGGATTTCTTTATTTTTGTACCTTTATATATTTTTGAGTTATCGAGCAGTTTGATTTTTAATTATCTATTTTATTGTTATTTTCTTTTATTGTTTATTATTTCTTTACATTGTTTAAATAAAAACTGCTTTCGAAGGTTTATCATCGCCTCATTATTGACTCTACCTACCTGCTTATCACGATATACCACTTAAATTTGTTATAAGAGAGTAAATGAACTCAAGAGTTCCTAAAATTTAAGACCCGGACTCATCCGGCGAGCAAATCCTTTGGCTCAAAATTCAGATCATTACATGGCGCCCGAACAGGGACTTAAAATTTTTTTTTTGCTCTCTCGGTTATACTAAGTTTTAAAAAAAAAAAAATATAGAGAAAAATTGGTATTTTGTGATATCAGGGTGGAAGAAAAGTACAATTAGTTCTCGTCATCGCGAGGGCGCTGTTGTCGATACTAGAGTGGGGATGGGTGGTTAAGGAATATAAAGACCGCGTTTAAAGAAAAAGGCGTAATCGATCAGTACCACTCATCGAAAACACTATAAATTTTTTTTTTTGTAAAGCAAGAAAGAAGAAGAAGACAGCATGTACTCTCCGGACACCGAGAACTGGGTCTATCAGACCATCCGTAGAATCCAAAAATGGTTCCCCGGCTACCACGCGTACGAGGTCCTCTGTCGAGTTGAGGCAGCCCAAAAGAGATTAAAGATCTCTACTCACCTTTTGAAACACGTATTCCCCGACATGATCGTCGGTGAAGACCTAGTTGCCCAAAAAGAAAGTATCTTAAAATTAACAAAAGATGAGCAAAAGGACTTCCTTGAGACCTGCTTCTTTAATCGTCGCCCGATTGACCTCGGCACCCTGACTAGCATAGTGTGTAGTCTAACTCAACCCTACGACCGTACTTAGAACTGTTGGCGCTGCGGTCAACGAGGACATCGCCGCGCGGATTGTAAAAACCCCCAGAAACAATTTTGTTATATCTGTGGTGTCGGCCCTATTTGGGCCCGATACTGCTGCCTAAGGGCAAGAAAATAAATTTTTTTTTTTTCTCTTTCTCGGGTAAGGCTAGATGCCCGAATACCCCCCCCATCTCCATCTTCTGGGAGGAGAAAGGGACCGATCTACTAGTATAAAAAGAGCAACAGATCATCCCTCATCACATTTATTCACTTAAAGTCATTGAGTAAACACCTTAACAAAATCTTACGCTTCCAATTTCTTTTAACCATTCAAAATGGGAGTAAAATGGATATACGGTTTATCGAAGAGCGACTTAATCGCGCAGATGGAAAGCTACCGGATCGATACCAGTGGAACACTAGCAGAGCTTCGACAACGCTTTGTAGCATTTGTAAAAACACAACCGGAATTGCTGCATAAAACTAGGGATCCAGAAGGATACAAAGAAGATGAAGATATCTCTCGAGACACTTCCGCACTAGAAGATCCGAATTTGATCAACAACTTCACACCTGGCTCGCAACATCAACCTACAGCACCACCACAAGAACAAATAGAACAGGTAGACATCGAACTAAATCATCAATTTAGACTACCTGGAACATCTAGAACATCATCACCACATGAGGGCTATTCTGATACCTTTGTGCTGGAAAGGATGAGAAAATGGGGTTGTCAGTTTGATGGCAAAGACGTCTACACATTTTTAGAACGTGTAGAAGAATTGCAGGCCGCATACGGATTTACGGACCAACAACTATTGAGAGGATTTCCGGAATTGCTAAAAGACGATGCCCAACTTTGGTATCGCAACGAGATAAGATATATTAGAACCTATGAAGAATTAAAATCAGCTCTAAGAAAATTTTATCTCTCTCCGAGCGAATTTAGACACCTGGAATCGCAAATAGTAAGGAAACTGCAAACTAAAGCAGAATCTATAAGAGAATTTTCAACTGCCTTGAGGACCATGATGAGGAGACATGGAGGTTATGACATTGTTCGTGAGATTGATACCATCTATTGGAACATGCAACCAAAGTATAGATTGCATATAAGGAGACACGAACTAGACTCTGTAAATACCTTAATACAGAGAGTTGAAGAAATCGCGGAGATCCTACAAACAGTCAACGCCAAGGAAACAGCTTATCAACCAGTAGCAGAGATTTCCAAACCATATGATCCAAAAAAGGATTGCTGGCGCTGTGGGAAATCAGGACATCGACGCATGAGTTGCCGGAGCAGGCCAAAGAAGTTTTGTTCATTCTGTGGAAAGGACAACATACTAACCAGAGATTGCCAGTGTGAAAAGCCGGGAAACGCAAAAAAGGTCGAACAATCGGAGTAAGTTCGACCTTATCATCTCCCGACTCCAGAATCTTCATCAACTGTAAATGTGAAGATCTAACCATCCCAGCCCTAGTGGATACAGGAGCAGCAGGCTCATTTATAGACATCCACACAGCAAATACTTTAATTGCTCAAGGGGGAGTCGCAAACTTAGAAGAAATTATTGTGGCCTTAGCAAATGGCACACAATACACAGTTAAAACAAGTTTTGACATGAAGATCGCAGCAGGGAAAACTAAGGTAAAACATAAGTTCTTGGTATTACCTGGTTTATCTCAACCAATGCTCATAGGTATGGATTTGTTAAAAAAATTCAACTTTTCTCTACTAATTAACAATCAAGATATACGATTGTTAACTAACTCGTTTAAAGTTGACATTTGCGAAATTGGAACATCAGGGTTAACAACTTTGGACAAGGATCAAGAAAAGGAATTAAACACCTTTATTGAAAAACAGAAACTTTTATTCGCAAACATAAAAGGACAAACTCCACTCCTGAAACATGAAATTCGCCTGGAAGAATCCACACCAATTAAGCAACGTTACCAGCCAAGAAATCCAGCAACACAGGAACTTATGCGTCAAGAAGCCCTGGAAATGTTAAAACAAAAAGTAATTAGAAAATCTCGAAGCCCTTGGAGCTCACCAGTAGTGCTAATTAAAAGGAAAAATGGAAAACTACGATTTTGCATTGACTTTCGCAAACTAAACAAAGTAACAAAAAAAGATGCTTACCCCCTCCCCCGCATCAATAGTATATTGGACCAATTAAAAGGTGCCAAATACTTATCTACGCTTGATTTAAAGAACGGGTATTGGCAAGTTGAGTTAACCGAAGATAGTGCACCCCTTACAGCCTTCACAGTACCAGGATTGGGATTATTTGAATTTGTAGTCATGCCCTTTGGACTACATTCCGCACCAGCAACATTTCAACGACTCATCGATCTAGTAATTCCCGCTGAACTAGCTCCAAACGTCTTTTCATATCTCGATGATATCGTTATTACCTCGGAAACATTCGAATCACATCTCAAACTCCTAGAAGAAGTATTTGTAAGATTAAGTGAAGCCAAACTAGTACCTAACTGGGAAAAATGTTTTTTCGCCAGAACCCAACTCACTTACCTCGGACATCTAATAGATAAAGATGGACTGCATCCCGACCCCGATAAAGTCGACGCCATTTTGAAACTACCACCTCCAACCAACCTGAAAGAGCTGAGAAAATTTTTGGGTATGGTATCGTGGTACCGTCGATTTGTTAAAGACATTTCTGTATTAATGTCCCCCCTAATTGATTTGTTAAAAAAGAAGACAACTTGGAATTGGAATGAAGAAAAACAAGCAGCTTTCGACAAGATAAAAAAAACATTAACTGAAGCACCTGTATTAGCCTGTCCCGACTGGTCGCAGACATTTTATTTACAAACTGATGCCAGCCTGGAAGGTCTCGGAGCGGTTTTGACTCAGAAAATTGGAACTTCTGAAGTTGTTATCGCCTATGCCAGCCGAACTTTAAATTCATCTGAAAAAAACTACTCAGCAACGGAATTAGAATGCCTAGCTGTAAAATGGGGCATTTGGAAAATGAGACACTATCTAGAAGGCTACCATTTTATAGTTGTCACTGATCACCAAGCTCTCAAATGGCTGAACAGCATCATCACTCCGTCAGGAAGACTCGCAAGATGGATTATGGAATTGGCACAATGGGACTTCGAAGTTCAATATAAGAAAGGTTCCGAAAATTGTCTCCCAGATTACTTGTCAAGATTGCCCCTAGCAGTTTCTACAATTGACAAACAACCATCTTGTCAATGGTATCAACGCCAATTTAAAACAACCTCCGAGAATCCAGAAAGAAATCCAGACTACAAAATTGAAGATGGAAAATTATTTCACCATATACTTCACTCGCTGGACTTTAAAGACACACCCTACGAAGATCAATGGAAGTTGTGTATCCCGAAAGAAGATAGAGAGAAAATCTTACACAAAGTACACGACGAAACAACAGCTGGACATTTGGGTGTTGCTAAAACTTTAGCTAGACTTGGAGAATTTTTTTTCTGGCCTGGAATGCTTCGTGATGGAGCCGAATATGTAAGAAACTGCCAGAATTGTCAACGTAATAAAAGCACACAACAGGCTGCAGCAAATTTAATGCATGCAACCCTCGTAGAAAATCCGTGGGAAATGATTTCTATCGACTTCGTCGGACCACTGCCTAGAACAACCTCAGGAAATTCAATTCTTTGCGTAATACAAGATCGATTTACAAAGTGGATTGAATTGAAACCTTTAAGAAAAGCAACTTCAGTATTAGTTATTTCAACACTAAAAGAAATTTTCTATCGCTATGGTTGTCCTAAAAAAATTGTCTCAGATAATGGTAGACAATTTATTAGCAAAGAATTCAAATCTTTCTTGGAAGATTTTGGTATAATTCATCGCCTTACGCCACCCTACTCACCACAATGCAATCCAGTAGAAAGAGTAAATAAAGTAGTAAAGACGATGATTAGACAATACCTCGACGCTAAGAAACCGGACTGGGACCGCCATCTGTTGGAACTTCAATTTGCTTACAACACGGCCAAGCACACTTCGACCGGTTTCACACCTGCCTATCTTACCGCCGGCCGAGAGTTTCTCCCACCAGGCTTTCAAGACACGCGCTTGAATTCAAACACAACCACCGCTTCAAAGACAAGGATAGAAAAACTTCAAAATGCCCTCGAATTAGTTAGAATTAACCTTGCCAAAAGTTTCAAAATTCAACAAAAACACTATAATTTACGTAAAAGAGAATGGAAACCCAATGTAGGAGATAAGGTTTTTAAAAGAAATTTTCATTTGTCAAACAAAATGAAAAAAGAAAATGCGAAATTATTAGAAAAGTTTAGTGGCCCATTTACAATAAAGAAAAAAATTTCTCCAGTAATCTATGATGTTGTAAATGAACAGGGGAAAATTTTTCGTCATGTTCATTTAAAGGACCTGAAGAACTTCATTGACGACATTTCCAACCAATAATATAATTTCCCCCCAAAATTCTAAAGTCAAAGACCTCTAAAGAAAAATAAATCTTATTTCTTAGAATTAGGTGTATAGTTCCTCAAAGTCACCCGCGATGGAAACATTGAAACGCTTAGCACAGCTCGAGCGCGAGAAAATAAAAGAAGACGCGTTAGATATGAACAATTTGAATATTTCGATATACGAATTCGACATCGCCTATCAAAAAATGTTTGATGAAAAAAAATCGGTAATTGATATAATTAAACCACCTGAAAAAATTATCGCTCCACTACAACCCTATTCAGGTCGAATTACGGAAAAATGTAAAGTGTTAGCTCCAACTCAAAAACCACCACGTTTTCAACTGGAAAGGAAAATTGTGGAAATACCGCCGTCCATCCATAAAGGAAATTTTGAAAACACCATGCTCAATATCTGTAAAAAAGAAGAAGAAAAGATTAATTTAGAAAAAAACGAAAAAATTAAGAAAAAAATTCAAAATTCGAAATTACCTATTTTAAGTATCCCAAAATTAGTTGTGCCCGCTAAACCTACCCCTAAAAAGAGTGGTAAAATTACCAAACGTACCCCAACACAATTATCCTCGATCAAATTAACCGCAAGAAATAAAATTATGAAGCAGATGAAAAGCCCGAAGAAAGTTAACCCGATTCACACTGCACCTAAAAAAGAAAAACCGCAAATTATTAAAAAGAAAAAAATTAATAAACCCAAAATCACTTCTGACATTTTACTTACCACCCCAATAATCGTAAAAAAGAACTTACCTTCTCCAAAACCATTATCGTCAGATTGCCCGAAGTCGTTTGAAGAATTGTTTAATAGTCTCCAAGATACCATCAACGAAGTCGACCTAAATAACAACACTGCTGAAAATTCGAAGGAAAACCCAATTCCTCTGGTAAAGGAACTTTCAAAATTGCCATTTAAAATCTCTAAACTTCCTGGAGGACCATGGATTAAAGTTCCGATTGGCCCCGCTCGTTATCGGTTGCCCGTCAACGATGGCAAGTGGATTTTACGCTTGGAGAGAACCAACGGATTCATTAGAAAAGCCAGAAAAATTTTGTAAGTGGTACTGAAAATTATTTTTTTTTTTTTCTCTTTATTTTTTGCATATTACATTCCCCAAGACGCTCATTAGAATTCGCTTTTTTAGTAGGGGGGATGTAACGAAAGCATTTTATTTTAAATATTAATTCGAAACGAAAAGTATTTTGTCAGCATATTATTTCAAATCATTTCAATGCATGAATATATATATTCTATACGATTGAGCTCTCAGCTCGGCAGCCAGGAGGAGAGTACCGAGCGCGCATACTTTGCCGCGCAGCACGTGGTCTCTCTCACTCGCGCCATAGCTCCCAGTAGAAACGTCAAGCGGTATATACTTGCTTGCACGTACAATTTCCTCAGTTCGCCGTCGACCGGACTCGAGGCACATCTCGAGGCTGGACGACAGCAGCTCTCTCCTTTCCTCCTATTCTCTTCCTTTCTTATCTATCGCCGAGGGTGAGGTACGTCTCTCCTGAGGAATGAGATCATCCTCCCCAGGGCAGGCAGACCACAGGTACATCTGTGCTGCTAGCCCTGCCTACCTCATCCTCAAGGACGGTATCTCAGGTACATCTGGGGCCGACCTGGTGGATGTATTCCTGCAGAAGGAGTAGTACTCAGGTACCTTGGTACAAGAGTAACTCCCTTCGCCCTCCATCTTTTCTTACCTGCCATGCAAGGTCTGACCAGGGGTACATCCGTGGAAGGCTGACGCGATCCTGACCCGCCATTTCCTGGAGAACCGACCCTGTGAAGACGAGGTACGTCTCGCTCTTCACCGAGTTGATGCACCAGGTATTATTCTTCGACTCGAGGTACATCTGGAGCGAAGAATAACCTGTAACTTCCTCTCTCTCTCTTTCCGCACTAGCTTCGCGTAGAGCATGAATGTCGTACGGAAACGGCATCTAGAAATTCGATTTAAAATAGAATCACTAGTCGTGCACGAAACCTAGTTTTCGCTCGTCTCGTAGCTAGGGGCGTTTTCTAGAATCTCCCTCGCGGAAATTATTTTGAGCATTCCACCTGGGGAAAAATACAAAATGGCGAGAACTAAACATTCTCTTCTTACAGTATTGCGGCGGAACCAATGCAGCATTAATGCAACACCACAGCGGCGTACCGTCTCGTTTCCTTTCTTCTTTCACTTCTCTATTCTCTATTCTTTCATTTTTCTAAATTCTTCTTCATCTTACTTCTTTCAAAAAAACTCTTTATTCTTTTCCACTTCTCTCTTTTACACTTAAGTTAGTTAGTTAGTTTTTTTTTACATTTATTTTTACTATTGTTAATTAGTTAGCTAGGATTTCTTTATTTTTGTACCTTTATATATTTTTGAGTTATCGAGCAGTTTGATTTTTAATTATCTATTTTATTGTTATTTTCTTTTATTGTTTATTATTTCTTTACATTGTTTAAATAAAAACTGCTTTCGAAGGTTTATCATCGCCTCATTATTGACTCTACCTACCTGCTTATCACGATATACCACTTAAATTTGTTATAAGAGAGTAAATGAACTCAAGAGTTCCTAAAATTTAAGACCCGGACTCATCCGGCGAGCAAATCCTTTGGCTCAAAATTCAGATCATTACATCTTTCAAAGTACGGGAAAGTTTGGGAAAATTCGGGGCCTAGAAAAATTCATTTTTTTCATTTTTTACTTTTTAAAATTAGTTTTTTCAGGTACGGGAAAATTTAGGAAAAATCGGGGCGAAGAAATCCTCTATTTTTAATTACCTATTTAATGCAATAATAAAAGTTATTAAAAAAATAAAATCGTTTTTTTTATTGCATTAAATAGGTAATTAAAAATAGAAACTAAAATCCTTATACACTTAGGTTCCAAAATTTCATTTAAGTGAAATATTAAAAAAATTCGATTTCATTCCGTACATTTCTTATGTTTGTGTGTGCACCGCTTAATCGCCATTTTGGATTTGTCTTCACACAATTTGAACAACCTAATTCCCTATTTATTATGCATTATATTGCTGTCATGGCCGCTGGAAAATAACCCTATTTGTGATTGGCGGATACGATATCTCCCATTCAAGTCATCGAAAAAAAATTATATTTTCTTGAAAAGTAAGCTCGTCGCTATATCGTCGGAACTACAATTAACTGTTTTCGATGAAAAAAAAATGTCGGACTTTTTTCATTTTTGACCTTGTTTTTTCAACTTAAATTGTTTTAAAAAATGGTTAAGATTGCTGAAAGGTCTGTGAAATTCTTTGGCATTTAATTATCGCTCTATAAATACGGCACTGAACTTAAAGATGATAAACATTGATTTTAAAACACTTTTTTCTCGAATTATGGACACTTTTTATAAAATCGGCCAATTTACCAAGATTTCTTATCTTATAAATTTCCTAAATCCGAAAGATTTTTCAAATCAATGCAAAAACGAGATCGTAAAATTGGAAATAGGAAAGTAATAATTTTAGCTTTATTACGTCCTGCTGCTGTTAGAAGGCAGAAGCATGCAGGGAGCAGAAAGTCGCAGCTGTCATTATTATTATTATTTTCCTATTTTTAATTTTGCGATCGCGTTATTGCATGGATTCCAAAAATCTTTCGGATTTAGGAAATTTATAAGATAAGAAATCTTGGTATATTGGCCGATTTTATAAAAAGTGTCCATAATTCGAGAAAAAAATGTTTTAAAATCAATGTTTATCGTGTTTACGTTCAGTGCCGTATTTATAGGGCGATAATTAAATGCCAATGAATCTTAAAGTCCTTTCAACACTCTTAAATATTAATAAAAAATTATGATCCTAGTTCCGACGATAGCGGTATATATTTTGAATAAGCCATAAAAATTTGAGTTTAATCGGTGAAATAGTTTTCCTTTTATGATGTCCGTCAGGTCAAAAAACGTTATTTTGCGAAAAAGTGAATTTATACGAAAGAATGTCCTTTTTTTAATACCCCCTTACACGACAGGATAGATGATATAAATGTATATATGCTTTTATATACACATTTATATACATATATGTGTAATTTGATACATATTTGTATAGGTACATATTTATAAAAGCATATATTGTACTCGCAAGGAGTACGCTTCATGAGCACGTGACTTTTACATTGTACCCCGTTTTTCGACATGTTACCGAAGTTTACAACCAAAATAATAGTTTGCATTGCATTTCTACATATATCTACTACAAGAATATGCAGTTTTTAGAAAATCGATTTTTTTATAAAAAGATGTGGTACTAACCCCTTAAGGTTCCAACAACTACGTCAGTTACCCTATTTCTGAAAATTTAAAGTTTCTGAGAATAGCTTACTAAAATATCATTCAATTGTAAGTCGGATATGCAAATTTTTAAAATGATTTACATTTTTTTAGGAAACAAAAATTTTATCTTTTTCTTAACAAACAAAAATGTTCACTGTTTTTAATTTTTTCAAAATTTTTTGGACGTTTACGTTTTGATTCCTGTGGAGAGAATTCATTTGTTGCTATATAGTGCGTGTTGTTACTTATTATATTTTTTTATTCAGTTATTTTTTATTTTATTTATTTTTTTCTGCTTGTTATTTAAGGGGGAAACTCGTGTAAATGCACGTTTTTTCAGGTTTTTTTTTAAAAAAACTGGTAAAGTTTATTGAATTAAAGTAAAGCATACCTTACAGTACACAATATAAACTTTTTAAAAAAAATTTTTTATTAAAAAATATTACAAAATTGCATCGTTACAGGCGTTTGAAGTTGCATCTTTGATTTTGCGCCTTTTTGCCCACTGGCGGTAATACTAATACATGAGTTTTTGTAATGGAATATGGTTTGCGAGCAGCATACACCCATGAGCCAATTACAATAAGTTTAAACATTTTTATAGTCAATTTACAAGTAATTTCAGGGCATCTTTATGTAGTGTATGTGTGTGTGTGTCTGTATGTCACAAAATCTAGAGTACATATTATCTCTAATACACTTCAATGGATTGTCCTAAAATTTTATAGGCTTATTACAGTCATCAATACCTAAAATCAAACACAAGGATTTCCAAAAATATCAACATAATTTTTTTATGTCACTTTTTCAAAAATATTATTTTTAACCAAAAATTTTTTTACAATGAAAATATAATTTTTTTGTCCAAAAAACTGATTTCTCGCATTAAGACAAATTGAGTAACCTATATAAAGTCTACATTTTACTTAAAATCTATAAATTATATCATTTTTTAATTTTTGAAAAAAAAATTTTTTCATATCTTTTGAAATATTTTTTTTATGAAAATTTTTAATTCATTTTGTCAAAACCGTATTCCTGGCATGAAAACGAATCGATTCATGTATATAAAATTTACATTTTACCAACATTTATAAAATTGATCGCAATTTTATTTGTAATCCTTCTTTTAATCTTGAACATAAGTGCATCATGATGAGGAAGCTAAATGGTCATGAATTGAACACCTTGTTTATACTTTCATTAATTTCCTATGGATCATATTTTAATGTTACATGTTGTACTCTATGCGAATAACAACTAATACTTTCTTTCTCTTAGTTAAGTAAATATGAAATTACATTAAAAAATATTACAAAATTCATATAATATAGCTGTTACACAAATTAAAATTTGGAAATTTTCCCTGACTTTATTTGATTCAATTCACTTGAGGGGTACATTTCTTCTTTTCTATTCATACTGCTTTCCGCTTGAACTGCAACAGGATTTGTAGTAGTAGTTTTTATTACAATTTCTTCTAATTCTCTATCTAATTCTTCTCTAGTTTGTTTAGGTGTGTCTGCCATATGTATTAAGAAATGAGTTAGAGAACCCCACAGTGCTCCAAGTAGATGAAGCGACCATCCGAAAATAGAGTGAAGAGCATAACCTTGCAAAACTATCTCTATTACTCCTTTGATTATCTGGTATATGAATATAAGAAATAAGACCCCAGCACCGAATGTGCCGAAGGTAGTGAATTTTGTCCACAGTTTCGTCCAAGTGTTTTCAATAATTTTTTCTAATGCATTGTTGTCGAATAATTTTCCAAAACTTCCTCCGGAATTCGAAATTCTATACCCTTTTATTTCTCGAGCCAAATCGCTTAAAACTGCTTTCTTTTCGACGGGAAACATTATTCTCTCCCAAAGCAAATTTATGTCATATTGGGAGTATATTCCACTGGTAGCAAGATTGGCTGGAACTTCATATTCCCAAGTTGGTTTTGTTTCTGGTTTAATCACGTTTGGAGTTGTTGCTGTTGTAAGGAATGGCAGTACTTTATACCATTTTCCGGATAAGAAGAAATGAACAGGAAGTACTCGGCTGCATGGAATTTCTGTTCCAGTACCTTTCAAAATATGTGTTCTGGGACTCATAAAATAGGTTTTATTATTTCTAGAGACTTGAATTTCTGCATAACATGCTGTGCCTTGTTGAATTTGGACCTCCACTGGTAAACATTCAATTAAGTGTATTACTTCGCCAGCTACAACTGCCATGTAGCCGGCTTTCTTCATGAAGTCGTATGCAAATTCATCAGGAGAATGCATGGCGATGGATAACGAATTCTTCAATGTTTGCCTTTCTAAATTGCACTTTTGTAATAATACATCTCTGTATAAATTTTTTATCTGCGTTCTTATATGTTTTTCAATATATAGAAATTTTGAATTCATAAACAAAAAATTATCTAAATTCGATATAGTTTTTTCATTACTTGCAAAAGTTCTGCCTGGGTTCGTTTCAAAAACAATTAGCTGCGGATGTTCTGTAGTAATTAGATTGTACCCACATAAATTTTCAACACCTTTTGTCATCAAGGCAAATGTTATTTGTTTAGATGATATTGAATATACTGTCTCGGTATTATTAACTTGGTAGTCCGTCATTTTGCTTGCTATGCCTCGGTAAAGTACAGTATATTTATCAAATTTACAGATGTCCTTCGGTACTGGCTCCCAGAAGCTATTGCCTTCATCTCGATCCATGCATGTTCTCTCAGTTAGAGGACAAGCTGTTCCGGAACGTAAATGAATCTTGTTGTTTTCCAAGTTGATTCTAGCTTGATGATCGCTAAGGGTTATTGTCACAGTCCCTTGAACCACTACATTTTCCCATGTTCCATACGGATCTGAGAAAGTTGCTCCTTTACATTTACCTGTTCTATCCAAATTTCCTGCAAATAATGTTGGAATGGTAACTGTGTTATTTACCCTCAGTCCATCAATTATATGATCATCTCTAATTCTAAAGTGTCCAAACTTGTGAGCTTCTAGACAAGCCTCTCTGCTTATAGATTTGATATAATTATTTTCACCCTCTATAACTACTGATATGTGCGAAAACATTCCGCAGTGATAAACTGTGCGGTGAACTTCTATTTTACATTGGGTAACGGTCGCTTCTTTGTACGTATTAACTTGTAATAATTCAATGTATTGCTCTTGTGTGGTGATAGAAATGGGGGGCAATTCGCAACTGTCGACATCCAATAAGGACAGTGTAGTTACATTTAAATTTTGCGATGCGCAATCGTATCCGATGAATCCAGAAGATGATGGCAGCACCGAAATGATCCACAACAACAAAGATGTAGTGAACATATTCAGGTTTTTCCTATAATGACAAACAATGTTTTCATGGTATTAAAAAAATTTTAAGCACTTTAAGCATAATATACATCTATACATTATATATACATCTTTTTCTAAATCAATCTATCTATAGGGGAGACTGGGGCAAGCTGACCAGTTTATTTATTTTTGTTTGTTTAGAGAATTAATTGAAAGGAAAACTTCACTAAATATAAAAAATCAATAAACAATCTTCCCAATAAGGAAAATAATAAGATAAAATTAAATTTTCTATGGAAGAAACATCTTATTTATTATAAAACAAATAGTTTTAACTAATTGTTGTCGTTCACGAAGAAACGCCTGTCCGTGAACTTTGTAAAATTTCGTAAATCTCCGTAAAGTCGACAAAGATTCACGAAAGCGTTCACGAAGTTTCCTAGCCGATAGGTAATCTTCGTGAATTTATGTTGCAAGGGAGACAGACATAGGCCTGTGTTCAAAAAGCTCGAAACTCGATCGAGATTTTTCGAGCCTTTCGTTTTTGGAGTCGAGCCGAGTCGAGCATTATTAGTAAATTCGAGTACTCGAAAATAGTCGACTACTTGTGTAAATTGAATTTGAATATTAGATTGTTTGTAAGCTATTTACTATTTCTTCATAAATTTGTAATTTCCAATATGTAATCAATCACTTATCTGTTGATTAATTTTGTAATTTTTGCAAAACAATAAAAATTGAACGTTTAATATGCTCGAATTCACTTGAGTGCTTGAAAAATTCAAGTCATGCTCGGGCTCGACTCGGCTCGAAAAAATTTCGGCTCGACTCGTTTTGACATTCAAACTTTTTGCAAACCTCTACTAAAAAACAATTTTAATAAACATTACACGATTTTCTCACAAATTTCTTAAGAACTGATGCATAAAAATTTCTAGCGGAAGCGAAAAAACAAAATTTTGTTTATAAAATTGCACAAACACAATTAAAAAATGTCAAACTGAGGAAATAAGGTATTCTTAATATACTCTTTTTAAATTTATAATTGACATATTTTAAAGTTTGAACAATTCGGAGAAATTAACACCTCCACATGGCCGGTTTTTCCCAGTCTCAGTTAAATAATAAAATCAGAATCACACTTTTGCCTATATATTTCTCAGAATCCAAACTTTTGACGTAGTTTGTCGTTATGAACAACAAGGACCTAGATAGCACCGAATTTTGCAGGACCCGGTAAAAAGCGAGAAATATAACAAGATTTAAATTTTGAATATATTAAGCATAAGTTGATCATTTTCAATTATTCTGAATAGACGAATTTACGTTTTTACCCAATTCCCCAGTGAACATCTAAATATAAAAAATGAGTTCTTTTCTATTTCCAGTACAGATAAGTCAATAGAAAAGAATTTAAACTTCTTATTTTTCTTAATGCGCAAAGTTTATGTTTAATTATAGAAAATCAAAATTCAAGAATTTTAAAAAACGAAATCCACTATTGGAAATAGCATGAAAAAACCTTCAAAAAACATACCTGTCAAAATTTTTTTAATGCATTTATAGACAGAAAAAATTTAAATAGTAGGCAGTGTCAGTGAAAACTGATAAAATTGACCCCCTCTATCGCCCCCAAAATTTCAAAAAAGTCAAAAAATTTTTTCGGGATATTTTACTATCAGGTAGGACAACAATTTCCCCAAGTTTTACTTTTTTTCGAGAAATCTATTTTTTAACTCAGGACATTACACGTATAAAATGCCTTATATTTGTCATAAAATATATAAGGTCAAAATGAGAGAAAAACAAAATTATTTAAGAAAATTTTTAAATATTTTTTTCCTAATTCTACACATAATAAGGAACATTTTTTCTCTAAAATTTTTTTTTCCAAATGTCAATTGTTCATAAGTTATCATATTATTATCAATTGAAAAAGGGTTATTTTTTAAACAAATGGTCATACCTTACTCAAAAATCATCGTAGAAAAATTTGATTATTTCTTCACAAACTGTATTAATTTGAAATTTACAAAAAAATGAAAATTTTTTTCCATTTTAAACAATTAAACAATGAACTTTTTTTTAATTTTCTCTTTTTTATCGTTCAAGTTAAAGATATAAGCTTTAAGATGAATATTTGACGAAGATTATATCTTTATTAGAATTAAAGATAAGTAACTTTTTGTAAAGCCCTGATATCCAGTAAGTTGGGCAAATATTATTGAGCGGCAGTGTAGATATAGTAATGTTAGTTTCATTGAGCTTCAAATGTTAACCATTTTGCCCCTATGTCCCCTATGTGAGGCAAAATTCCTGAAGTGATCCAACATTAAAGTTGAAGATTTTCGGATCGGGCTGAAATTTGCACAAACTTTAGAACTATGAGTGAGTACTTCACCCACAAATTATTATTAAGTTTTATGCAAAACTGTAAGGGGGGAGGGGGTTCAAGTTTATCGTCAAATTTGAACAGTGGATTTTTTAAAAAATCGTATTTTCTATATAAATGGATGAAAAATTTTTGACCTCTATGCTGTCGAAAGATTTTTTTGTGCTCTTTCGAATGGTGAAAATTGTTTTTTTAAATTCAAAATTTACTCCTTTTTTGAAAATCAAATATATATATTTTTTTTAAAAGAGGCACTTTTTTTACCCTCAAAATGAAGCTTAAGATATATACTTTCAATACCAAAAAAAACTAAAATGACGTTTTTTTGGTTTTCGATATATTAATTAATTAATGATTATAAAAAATGGAATATTTTACAAAGAAATAAAGTTATCTTAATTCTGAAATTAGCAATTGAAAGTTGACGTAATTCGGCATCCAACAACCCCTATATGAAGTATTTTGAATGAGTAGATTGTTAATAAACAATTAGTTAAAATTGCAATTGTTTATTAACAATCTACACGGAGAAACTTTAGTTTGTAAAATTTGACATTATAATAATTATTTTTACAAAAAACCAATAGTAAGAGAGGATGAAGTGACAAAAATGACATTATTTTCTACTACTGTATTACAAAATAAATTTATCGGTATCATTTAAAAGTATAGTATATTATTAATAATTACAATAAGGAGTTGGAATGATTAATAAAAGCTATATGAATTGTAAATTAGGAAAAAGAGATATTCACAAAAAGAATTTTAAATAGAATAATTATGAAAAGTAACAGTTGAAATTTCACATATTACACTCTGTTTTAAAAATATTACTATTTTTATTGGAAAGAAGCAGAGGTGATAAAAATATTGCTCATCTTAAAATTGGTTGTTGTAACATCTAAAATTGTTTTTTGAAAACATTCCCATTGAAAATAGGAATTTTATTTCTTAGTAGCATTCGCTTGGTCGAACTTTACCGATGATGTACGAAAAATATCCGATTATTGCCGAATATAACCGATTGGGTTTAATCACGTAATAGTAATATTATCAATATGTATGTATTAAGTATATAGTTTGCAAATATGAGAAATGACTATTTTGAACATTTTATTCAATATTTAGATTTAACAAATTAGATTAATTTAAATAATAATTAAATCAAATGTATAATTTCATATAAAAAAATTATTTTTAAATATGTGTTTATTATTATTTTGTGTTTTATTAAAAATAATTTATTTATTTTAAGTGTTTCATAAAAATGTCTGAAAATCAAATATTGAAAAATTTTAATAAAAAATCAAAACAAAAAATAGTTTCAAAAAAAGTATATATCAAGTAATCATTGTAAAAAAGTAATTCTTAGAAAATTTTTTTATTATATTTATTTAAAATAATAACTTTTTAAAAAATCTAAATTTTTTGAATTATTGTTAAAATTTTGAAGAAATTTTCCAAATTTTTAATTAAAATTATTCAAAAAGTTAAACAGTGAAGGAAACACAAAATGAAATTTACTGAATAATATTTAATTTTGAGAATTTAATTTAAATTTTACTTTATTTATACTAATAATTTATATTTTAATTAATAAATTTAAATAAATTTAAAATATTAAATTTGATTTACACAGGTATTTAACATATATTTGTAGAAATTCTCTCGCAAGCGGCAATACTTTTTGTTGTTTAGTATATAAAGAAATTTTCTTTTTTCTCAAGCATGTATTGCGACGATTATGTGAATGTGTGTATTATTAAAATAAGTTATTTATATTAGTATTGTATTAAAAGCGTGCGTTCCTCAAGAATATGTAATATGTGTGATCCTTAATAAGAAATCTCTAAAGAGTAACGTAACGCGTATCCCATTGGTCGATTGTCGCCGTGGCGTCTATTCCATTGGTCGAATTCTTATTTCTCATCTTCGTCTCGCAAGAGCGTAAAACAGACACGATCTGACCGCGTACAGATTTACTGACACACAGAAATAAAAGTGGTGTGTGCGTCAGTTATCTTTGTCAAGCAACGACATTCAACTGACAGAACTTATATTTGATCGAATTTTCATATGCTCGATTTTTTGTTAAACAGAATAGCTATTTAGACAAATTCTTATTAGACAGAATTTTAATATAAAGAATTTACTTTTATCCTGAGTTTCATTTTTTAGAATTATTATTTCACAGAATTTCTATTTCATCGTTTTTTCACATTACAGAATTGTTACTTAACCTTTTTAGAATTTTCATTAATTAATTGAATGTTCGGTTATATAAAAATTCTGTCATATATAGAAAATCGGATGAACAGAAATTCTGTAAAATAATAATTCGGTCAAGTAAAAATTCGGTTAAAAGAAAATTCTATTTAATGTAATTCTAACAAATTAATTTTAGAACTTATTCATGCGCCCCAGTTAAACAAATTAAAGTAAACAAATTTTTTTTTAATAGGAATGCTATTATTATGGCGGCCTAAAAAGTGATAAATAAAAGATAGAAGTATAACTGTTGAAAGTTGCAATAAAAGAATAAATGTTTGCCAAAATAATTAAAATTATTGCGAGTAGGTATTATTTATGCCAGATTGAATCAAAATGAATCATGAAAGTTTTGAATATATTTTCGAATTGATTGAAGGTTCAAGAAGAAGTAATTCGTAAAAGCATTCAAAATTGGAAAATTTTTTTTCATTAAATATGGTTTAAAGAATGTTTTCAATGATTTAAAATATTTTAGACAACTTTGAATGTTTTTACGAATTATTTCTTCTTGGACCTTTAATTAATTCGACAAACTATTTAAAACTGTCATGTTTCATTTTGATGTAATCTGCCATAATGAATATTTGCAATAAATTGAAATATTTTATCGGACATTTATTCTTTTATTAAAATTTTTATAGTTCTACTTTTCTACGCCATAATAAAAGCATTCTAATTAAAAAAAATTGTTTGTGATTTTAATTTTTTATTTATTACTTTTTGGTTCATAAAGAAAAGTTGCTTAGGTTTGATGGTTTTCAAAATGTGTATATTTAGGTAAATATTTTTTTTAGCAAATATTATACTTCATAAACAAAGATCTTAAGAGATTCCATGAAATATTTAGAAAATTCTATAAAGTTTCTAAAAGGTGAAATATAATTTCTAAATATTTCTTTAGGTTTCTAAAAAGTTTCATCAAGTTTCTAAAAGGATCTATGAAGATTTCAGAAGATTTCTTGAAATTTTTAGATGCTTTCCTGAATTTTCTAGATATTTTCATGAAGTTTTAAAAATTTTGATGAAAATTTCCTAGATTTTTCTATTATGTTTCCAAAAAGTTCTACGAAGTTTATACATAGAAAGTTCCATAAAGATTCTAAAAGGTTATTCATTCAGTTTCTTCAAAAGTTCTACGAACTTTCTTTGTATAAAGTTCTATGAAATTTCAAGAAAGTACCATTAAGTTCCTAGAAGGTTTTATGAAGTTTCTGAATAGTTCCATGAAGTTTTTAGGAAGTTTCATGAAAACTCTAAAAAGTTCTATGAACAGAAAGTTCCATGAAGTTTCTAGAAATTTCCGTGAATATTTTAGAAGTTTTCATGAAGTTACTATAAAGTTCCATGCACATTGTTCCATGCACATTGTAGAAGGTTTTATGAAATTTCTAAAAGGCTTCATAAAACGTTGTAGAAAGTTTCATAAAGACTCTACAAGGTTTCATGAATGAAAAGTTCCACGAATTGTCTAGAAAGTTCTGTAAAGATTCTAGAAGGTTTCATTAAGTTTCTATGAAGTTCCATGAAGGCATTAAAAAGTTTCATTAAATTTTTTTTTAAATTCCACGACGTTTCTAGAAAATTCCACAAAAATTCTAGAAGGCTTCATGAAGTTTCTACGAAGTTTCATTAACTTTCTAGAAAGTTTTATGAAAACTCTAAAAAGTTTCATTAAGTTTCTTGAAAATTCTAGAAAGTTTCTAGAAAGTTCAGTTAAGTTTTAAGAAAGTTTCATAAAGACTCTATATGGTTTCATGAATAGAAAGTTCCATAAAGATTCTAGATCATTTCATTAAGTTCCTAGAAAGTTCCATGAAGTTCTTAGAAAGTTTCATGAAAACTCTGAAAAGTTCTATGAACAGAAAGTTCCATGAAGTTTCTAGAAAATTCAAATGAAAACCCTAAAAAGTTTTATGAGGTTTCTAGAAGGTTCCATAAAGTATATAGATAATTCCATGAAGATAGTACAAGGTATTGTGAATATAATGTTCCACAAAGTTTCTCAAAAATTTCAAGAAATTTCTATAAGTTTTTATAAATTTACTAGAACGTTCTATGAAGATTCTAAAAGTTTTCATTAAGTTTCTAGATGGTTCTATGTCCTTTCTAGAAAATGACAAACCAATTTCATATAAAAGCATTCTAATAAAATGTCGACTTTTGAGAGTATTGACATCATAAATTCCGGTCAAATAAATTATTATCGACAAAAGATTGAACTTTTGACTAATTTTCAATCATACTCTCTAAATTTGAATAAGCTAAAATTTCACTGTTTGAAACAGCGAATAAGGTTTTCACTGCAAATCAGCGGATACAGCTAATAAAATAGCGAAACACGAATCGGCGAACATCGGTGATTTTCGTCGGAAGATAAATTTATTTTTAAAATGGAGTATTCCACTGATTGAAATAGTTGTTAGTCGCTAATTCGCAGCTGCATACTTATAGCTTTTTCAATCAGCGACTATTCGCTGCCAATCAGCGGATTTTAGCTGATTCAAATTTAGAGAGTAACACATTTTGACATTTGCAATATGAATATTCTTTACTTATTTCTGGTCAAGCACGAAATACAAACTTAAAAGGCGCGCGCAGTCTACGTCTAGTATATACATATAATACTAGCTGTCGCACCCGTCTTCGACGGTTATAATATTTAGATTTAATAAATTTTGAAATTTATAATTACATCCAACTATACGTGTTCTCCTGTATTAAAATATCTTTTTATAAATTTTTAATTATTATTTATTCAATTCAATTTAATTTTTTCACTGCTTTTAATAAAATTAAAATAATTTAAAATTGTATTTAATTTTATAGTATTGAAAATAAAAATTATTTTAATCAATACAATTTAAATTAAAATTTTAAAAAACTTTAAAAATTATTTGAAGAATAAATTTTTAATAGAAAAATTTCTTTTAAAAATTTATTCTTCAAATAATTTTTAAAGTTTTTTAAAATTTTAATTTAAATTGTATTGATTAAAATAATTTTTATTTTCAATACTATAAAATTAAATACAATTTTAAATTATTTTAATTTTATTAAAAGCAGTGAAAAAATTAAATTGAATTGAATAAATAATAATTAAAAATTTATAAAAAGATATTTTAATACAGGAGAACACGTATAGTTGGATGTAATTATGAAAATAATTTAATTTTATTATATCTATTATATTATATTTAAGTTTATTTAGTTTATTTAGTTTTATTATATTTAAAAATAATTTGTATCTATAATAATAATAATAATAATAATATTCAATAATAATAATAATAATTTAAATATAATAATTGTTAATTTCAAAGAGTAAAAAAGTAATTTTCGATTTTTTATTTTTACAATATCTGATTTCATATTCAGATTTGCAATTATTAATTTTAAAATTCTGATAAAATTCTTAAATTAAAATTCTTAAAATTTCTTGTTACAAGCATACTTAATTGGTCACAAAATTTAAAAAAAAGAACGTTTAGTAAAGAATTATCAAAAAATAAAAAATGTTAAATTTTAAAAATTTTTTGAAAGTGTCATATTTTTGTTTAAATTAATATTTTTCATTGGTGTGCAGCTAAGATTGCGTTTAATACCCAACAGACTAAAAACATTATTGTTTTACTTATAAAAAGTTGAACATAACGAATTCTTATATTACAATGTTATTAAAAAAATTGGAAATTCAAAAATTTGATTTAGACTTTTAAATTCAGACTATTTATTAATTTAATAAAAAAATTGATTGTATTTATGTGAAAAAATTAGGTACAAATAGTTTCAAATCAATCTTACAAAAAATAAAAAATTTGCATTTTTTTGATTTTTTAAAATTTTTTGAAAAAATGTCATAACTTTCGTTCATGTTAATATTTTTTAATCAAATATGGCTAAGATTTTAAGTTACGTTAAGACTGAATACACTGCCAAGTTTCACCTCAATCGGTTGAGCCGTTTTAAAGTTTTGCCGGTACAAAATATTGACGACAGACAGACAGATAGACAGACAGACAGAATTTTTATTTATGGCATATTTGTTATCTTTACTACTTAAAATGATAAACTATGCAAGAAAAAATTAATTTGGAGCAATGTACAGACAAAAGTCTGATTTTATTAATATAGATAATATGTTTACTGTGATATTTGAAGGTGCAACTTGGAATATATAATATCGACTATGGTAAAATTTAGTATGTAGTAGTAATTTTTTTTCTATTATTGTGGAGGACTAAAAACTTTTATGTCAATATTCCCAAAACACTATAGTAATTTTATTTTCACATGGGATGGATATTTACCATAGTTTTTGTAAATTTCATAATTCTTTTTCAGTTATTAATATATTTATAAAGCTCGTTTTCAACGATTCACCAACTTCAGTTTCCTATTTTTTTTATTAAAATTTTCTACTGTTTAGAAATATAAATCCATAATTATTATATTACTCTTTCCAAATTAAGAATACTCACTCAGTATAATATTTAAATAGTAATTTTCACAAAGGTAACGCTATATCCTCGTTTACTATTGGCTTTTTGTAAAATTTAGTATTATAATATCAAATTTTATAAATTAAAGTTTCTCCGTGTACTTATCCAAAATAGTTCATATAGGTCTCTTTGGGTTCGAAATTACCTTAACTTTCAATTGGTAAGTACATACGATAACATTATTTCTTTGTAATATATTTCATTTTTATTGTTATTCAACTAAAACTGAACCAAAATACTTGTTCTTTAGCCTACTGTACTTTAGTACATCCATAGTTTGTCTATAGGGAAATGTAATTAAAAAGTATTGCGCAGCGCTAGCTGCCATACAAATCATGTGCGCATGAAAATATATTTTTAAGTTTACCATAAAAATTTTGTGTAATGTTAGAATCACAGTGGGCAAAAAACCTTGTTCGTTTTAATAACGCTTTTAGAACATTTGGCGGACATGAAAAGTTCTAAAAACGTCCTTACAACGTTTTTAGAACGAACATGCTTTTTGCCCACTGGGAAGAAAAACTTTCAGGAAATTTATTTTTCTAACTTTCAACAAATTAACAGTGTTAACTTAAACTTTGAGGACATTTGAAACTTGCAAACTTATCGCCATTAACTTCCTGTAAAGTTCGGTGCTATTTAAACAAAAATGTCCATTAAAAAATTTGTGTATCTATATATGTTAGCAATATTTTGTTCCAGCATCATGTATGTATGAACGGATTAATCGATTGAAATGAAACTTGACAGTCTCTTAGATATTAGTCTAACTTAAAATCTTAGCCATTCCCGATTAAGATAGTTATTTATGTGTCAAGGGCGCAAAAGTAGGGGAATCGAGACTCTTTTGAGTTCGACGTATGAACGAAGCGAATGCGACAATCGAGTGAGTCGAGATTTCCCTATTTGCGCCCATGTCCTATATATAAAATTTTTATAACAATTTGCGTCAAAAACTCAACTAAATTGCTGTGATGGAAGTGGAAAGTGTGCGTAAAAGTACGATTTCCCCTCCTTTTAAGCACTAGAGCGTACTCTCTAAATTGAAATAGTGACTATTCGCTTATTCCTAGCTGCATACTCTGCGATGATTAAAATAGCGACTATTGG
Organism: Leptopilina boulardi; assembly: GCF_019393585.1. Lineage (NCBI taxonomy): Eukaryota > Metazoa > Arthropoda > Insecta > Hymenoptera > Figitidae > Leptopilina > Leptopilina boulardi. The sequence continues at coordinate 1,235,841 of NW_026137709.1, forward strand.
CTAGGAATCAGCGACTATTCGCTAGTAAAAAGCGAATTTTCAATGAGTAATTATTCACTTATTCCCAGCTGCATACTCTGCGCTAAGAATAAGCGAATAGTCGCTAATTTAGATTTAGAGAGTAAAAGACAGCGATTTAGTCGAGTTTTTGAAGCAAGGTGTTATAAAAAATATTAATTTGTATGGAAGAGGTATGCTACGTTTTTAATAATTCGAAAAATCAAAAATTTTCAAAAGTATTATTACACTTTAGAAGCATTAAAAAAAGGGTTCAAACAAAAATTATTTTCTTGTCAATTACTTTATTAAAAGGAAAGAAACCTTCTGTAAAATATTAAAAATGAACACATCTTCAAGAAAAAATAAAAAAAAAATGTTTATTGGATTTTTCTGGCCACCTGAGGGCACTGAAGTCAAACAAAAAAAATTTGGTCAATTGTCGGACAAGCTGCAGCCTCTTAGGGTCATCGGATTTAAAAACAAAAAAAGCGTTTTAAAGACAAGTCCAACATGTGAAATGTAAACAAACATGAAAATGGAAGAAATGACTGCCTATTTTGTGCACGCTTTTTTTTTGAAACGAGATAACAATTTTTCTTTCTCTATGCAGAAATAGAAAATTGTTAAATAAAATTATAAAATTACATCTTATTTAACTATAATAAAATGAAAATTAAATTGTTTTAGACATTTTCTCAAGGTTACGAAAAGAGAATATCTGACGCATGAACGATGAGGACATAGGTGGGAGAAATAGTGTGGGAAGGGGTAAAAGACCTAGTCTCTGTCCTCTGGTGGGGGTGTAATTGAGGGTTGACGTGCAATAAGAGGATACGCATGAAAGTGAAAGTCCCCGCGTATAGCGATTCTGCGGCTGCGCGAGGGGCTAAAGAAAATCCTGCGCGTCCCCTTATTGCACGTGAACCCTCAATTTCAGAATTTTACCCTTTCCAACATGAGACCAGTACATGAGCCATTCCATTACTGGCTCAAGTAGATTTTCTTTTTGATTAATACTAGTTCACAAAAAGTTCTAGAGTGAACCTGATGAATCTTTTTGTTTAAATATTTAGCTTATAATAATTTTTTCACCTTGATTTTATTTTTCAAATTTTTTTTTTTTTTCATTTTTTCTTTTCTGTGGATAAAATTATTTAAACAAAAAGTTTCCTGAGACCAATTCCAAAACATTTTGCAAGATTTTCTTATTGTTTTCATAAATGCAATAAACCAAAAAAAAATTTTAAACGATTAAAATAAAAATAAATGAATTTGTTTATAAAAAATTAATATTTTTTAAAATAAAAATTTAAAAAAATTTTCTTGACAACACTTGTTAAAAATCAAAAAACAACTTTTATTTTCTTAAAACAGTTTTTCAAAAATTCTTTTTGATGCAAATATATATGTGATTAAAAATAGATATTATACTTTTGAAAAAAACCAAAATTTAAAAATTTTTACCCGAAAATTTATAAATATTTATTAGTTAGTTGACTAATTTAATTAATATTTAACTTGTGTTGGGTTACTAAAAATTTCAGGCACTTTTTCCTAAGTATACCAAAAAAGTATTACTTAGAGCAGAGATTTCACTATTGCAGTGAAACTTATCTCTGTTCCAGTTAAAGCTTTCTTTTCGTATACAATAAATTACAAAACTGACAGTACTGAACCAGTAGTGGTTACCAGTACTGGTGTAGTAAACTTTTGATTGTGTGGAAAAATTAATGAAAATTGAAGAAAAGTTCTCATGTAGCGTTGCCAGATATTTTGATTATATTATGAAAAATATTTTTAGAAATTAATTTATTTGCATGTCTTATATATATTTAATGACACTTTTTTAACATTATATTCATTATATATTTATTTTGTATCATACAAATTTTGGTCATTTTCTTAATGTAAGAAAATTGTAATTGACAAATATGTATGACAAAGCAAGGAATTCCCTTAAGAACCAATGTTAAAAAAACTAAATCGGTCATAACTTTTTCCACAAGTACCTGCAAGTATCAAAAATTTAACTGCATCTCTATATAAGCTTTATTCCCAATAGTACGTAATATTGCAGTAATATTAAAATGTCCACCTCATGGTAATATTACCGGTTAATATAACTGTAATATTACACGCTTACTTTCACAGCATCGGATATTTAAGGATATTCCTGCGATATCCTAGGGATATCCATTTGATTCCGGCGGTTTGGACTTCCCTAGGATATCATCTGGATATCCTAGGGATATCGAAACCGCCGAAATAAAATAAATATCCCTAAGATGTCCCAGCGATATCCTTAAATATTCGGTGGTGTGAGGGTATTTGAAATACATAAAAATTTCAATCCCTTATATTAAAATGCAAAAAAAGATAATAATTAATCACTCAAATAGTCTTAAGTGATTTTTGAAATTTTTGTAATATTACTGTAATGTTACCGTAATATTAACCGGTAATATTACCACTCTCTGAATTTCAATTATCGACTTTTCGCTTATTCGTAGCTGCATACTTTGGGCTGATTTAAATAGCGACTATTCGCTAGTAATAAGCGAATTTTCAATGAATGATTATTCACTTATTCCCAGTTGCATACTCTGCGCTAAGAATAATCGAATATTTACTAATTCAAAGCTAATAGTCGCTAATTCAGATTTAGAGAACGAATTTGTAGCATCTTAATTTATAAGATTCATTCGAGTTCAGAAAAATCTTAATACAAGATTTTCTTTTTACTGTGTAGAAATAATTTATCATGTGAACGGAAAATATAAAGAAAACAAGGCTGTACTGATAAAAGTAATTGAAATTTTTTGAAAGGCCTAAGAGACAAAAGAGCATAAAAAATCAGTATTTCTACTAGGACATTACCGATATTTTCTGAGTGTCCCGAATTCCGTTAAAAAAAGGTTCAACCTGTTACATTATTTTTGGAATAGAAAACTCAAAATCGATGAAAATTCGATCTTTCAAATTTGTCGGGTATTAGGACTTTAAGAAGTAAAATGCAAGCATAAAATGAACTCTCCAAATTTGAATTAGCAACTACTCGCTTATTCGTATACCTGCTTACTCTGGGGTGATTAAGGGGGGTATGTTTAATTTGGTGTAAAAATGGCACTTTTTTGATAATTTTTTTCGGAGATATAAAGTGTGTTACTTTATTAACTTAATTTCCTTAACTTAAATATTTGAAATAAATTTTCTTAAATTCTCCTTCAAAAATATTGCAAATTAAACGAGTGTCAGTAAATCTCTTCAGGCGCCTCGTAAAAAAATGGATTTGCAGTGTTCAACGTAACTCGCAACAGAATCATCTAAATTTGAAAAAAAAATTTTTTGTTCAAGGGCATGTTTTTGAGGTAACTACGAGAGGTTTCTTTTTTATTTTTCGGAGCACTTGAAACCCAAAAACTCGATTTTCGATGAAAAAATCGATCTATTTTTTACTGTATAATTATTAATTATTTAAAAAAAAGTTCTCGTAGTTACCTGGGGAATTTAGCCAAGAAGAACTGTGCCAAATTTCAGAACGATCGGTTCTGTAGATTTTGAGATATCGTAAACACGGACTTCACAAAGGTCATTTCGAGAAAAACGCAATTTTAAATTTTGACAATTTTTAAAATTTGACTTCAGATTCGTTATCAGCGACTCCAAAAATTATACATACACATTAACGACATCAGAAAACATTCAGAAATGTCCGCAAAATGTTAAACACAAACTACATTCAAAATATACGAAAACACAGCCCGCGGAGCAACCGACACCTGAATGTTCAAATGCTCATAACTTCGTCAATTTTGTTCCGTTCGGCTTAAAATTTTTACACAATATTCTTGAAATACTATATATTCATTTAAAAAATTTGAAGAAAATACAAAGAAAAATTAAATACCATACCCCCCCTTAAAATAGCGACTATTCACTAGCAATCAGCGAATTTTCAATGAGTGATTATTCACTTATTCCCAGCTGCATATTCTGCGCTAAGAATAAGCGAATAGTCACTAATTCAAAGCGAATAGTCGCTAATTCAAATTTAGAGAGAAAAAATAAAATTTGGTATTATATCTACTTTTCTTAAAAGTAACTATTATATTTGTTCAAACTTACTTTTTGGACAATATAGTTGATATATTGTATATTTTTTATATTATAACTGGATTAATGCCTTTAGTATGGTGTATGAAGATACTTGTTTCAGATGATTAAACATGTTTAAAACTGTTCACAGATATTCCATGATTTAGCTAATGTTGTTATAAAATATTAAGCTATAAATTCTTAATTGACAAAATTGCACCTTAGTAGATTTTTAATGATATTTAATTTGAAATAAAAAACTTTTTTTTTAAATTACTAGATATTACAGAGTGAACTGTCTGTTTGACACTAAAAACCTTTATTATTGTATGGCTTCTTGTAACACAACTTTTGGAAGGTTAGAAATATCTGTAAAGAGAAAAACGTTTCTGTTTGGTCTATATACATAGACGACGGGAAAGCGTGGGCGGTTACATGCTCTAATTCTACGTTTGGTCCTATAAGATTCAACATGATGTTCCCACCCTAGAGAATTTCTTTTAAGGGGAGAGACTTGTGAAAATTCCAACCCATCAAAATTTGTAATGTTTAGGGGTGTCGACTTTTTTCTGATATTATGAAGTATTAAAAATTATAATATACTTTTAAAAATTTTGGAACAATTAATTACTTATTAATTTCTTAAATAAAACTTTAAAGTTTCTAAACATAAAATTTTAACTTTTTTCATAATTGTTATGACTTTTTTATTGCAAAATATCTTACACTTTTTCCCTCACAACATCTGGATATTCAAGATATCCAAAAGACGTTCTAGAAGTATCATTTTATCCGAGGAAATTTAAGATACCCTTAGAATCTCTCATGGATGTCCGTGCATGTCTTGAGGATATTCTAATTTCTCAATGCTTCTAGAACTTCCGTACTCGTGTGGAAATTTTTCAAAAGTTGCCCATTATGAGATTGGGCGCTAATCTGGCCCCAACTTGGCTTCTTAAAGTTGGGATATCCCTTTCAAATCCCACTCTTAAGTTAGTATTTCCCAATCAAAACCCAATTTTAAATTATAAAATTAAAATAATATTTATTTAAATAATAAATTAAAATTAGTATATTGAACATATACTAATAATAAAAATTAATTAATTTACTGTTTGCTTCACAATCGACGTACACGGGAAAAAAATTGTAATAATATTTAATATTTTGAAATCAATTTTTACTATAGTTGGTAGCATGTAATGGAAACTAACGGATTTCATTAATTATTATTATCACTTTTAAGAAAGCCTGAAATAAAAATAATATTATATAATATAGTCAGAAAATAAAAATTAGTAAAGTCATTTGAAAAATTAAGATTTTACTATAAGAAACTTAAATGACAATTTTTATTAAGAATTCCAGAAATATCATTATAAAATGATTACGTTAATTGCTTCAATATTTTCATATTTTGGTATAGCCGATACGAAAATTTCAGAAAAGAAGGTTGGGGAAGAGGGACCGAAGGCAACCGAGCGAGTCTGAACGAATTTGACCGATTGCTAACGAAAAGTCATAAGGATTACTCCTGTATTTGACTATATTTTCCATTCATTCTATTTCAGTTATATTTTTAAAAATGATTTGTTTTTCGAATTTATGTAAAATATATATTGTATTTCTTTAATCAATATTAAGATTAAACTGAATTTTTTTTAATTATCAAGAGTTTTATAAGAAATCATAAAAAATTCATGATCATTGTTACTTTAAAAAATGACCTCTTAAACGTTAGTTTAAGTTAGTTATTGTTTTCTTACGAATATTAAAAAAAATAGCGCATATAATTCAAACTAATAAATAAAGCGTTTCTTGCAAGTGCATTAAAATCTATCTTCTTAGTATATAAGGAAATTTTCTACCTTCGTAAAACATGTATATAATATAAGTGTGTGCGTTGCGATATTCTGCGTTTATGTATATGTGTATTTTCGATGAGTTAGGTAGGGATATATGTTAAGAAAATCAAAGAAAACATGCGTGCGTGTGTAGTAGTGTATATATATAAACCATACCAGTATCCTCTGCTACAATAGAGAACAATTAACAGCGATGACCCAATCCTTCGACAGGTATAGCAAATAATGAAAATTTTTTTTCTTTTATTTTAACGTCATTTTCAATTTTCCGTATAGTTTTAGCAAACGAAATGCGCGCTTTTTAATTTCCCTTCCCTTTTTCATATAGTTTTAGTAAAAATAAGAAAACTTTCTTATGAATTTTAGAATAGTAATTTTAATTTCTGTTAAGATTGTTTCTACAAAGCTTTTGCTAAAAATATATTAATTTTTAATAAATAGCCTTAGTTTTCATGACTTGCCAAAGAATATACTAAATTTTTATATCATTTTTAACATTTATTGTAAAGGATTTTCTTTCCGTGTAGTAAATTAACATTCTTATTTAAATTTACCTTCCTTTGTTATTTTACTGTCACGTGGCTATTTTACATATATGAATAATATGCTTAATAAACAAACAAGAGGATTGCAATTGTAAAAAGTATATAAATTTTTTCTTCTGTTATGTGATTGGGCAAACTTTGGTCAACCCATATTGGCCCTAACTGGGATTTCCCAAAGTGAAGTTTATTGAATTTGCTGTTAAAAATCAGTAAAAATTGATAAACGCCAATATTTTTTAAGAAATTAGTATATTACAAAAAAATTAGGTTACCACTCTCGAAATTTGAATTAGCGACTATTCGCTTATTCGTAGCTACATACTCTGGGCTGATTAAAATAGCGACTATTCGCTAGCAATTAGCGATTATTCGCTAGTAATCAGCGATTATTCGCTAGTAATCAGCGAATTTTCAATGAGTGATTATTCAGTTATTCCCAGCTGCATACTCTGCGCTAAGAATAAGCTAATTGTCACTAATTCAAAGCGAATAGTCGCTAATTCAGATTTAGAGAGCGCAGAAACTTATATTTCATGAAATAAATAAATTACAAAAACTTGGTTAAAAGTTTAATAATTTGTAACTAAAATTTTCTAAATAATTTATTCAACTAAATTATTATTTATTTAATTAAATTGAATGATTAATATACATTAAAAGTATACTATTTATTAATTGCAATTTTTGTTAATCTAACCTGTCATATAATTATTGTATATTTACTTTAAAATTCTTATATGCGTTAGTTAGCGTAGTTGGCTAAAGATTTAGGTTATAAGTCCGTAGATCCGGTCGTTGGTTTGAATGCTGCCGAGTGTTAGAGAATTTATTTTATATAAGTTCGCTACAATTTTAAGGTGTCTGTATTAAATATGACAAAATCGAAAAATATGCGATTACTGTAGCTTAATAACCTATTTTTTATTTTTTATAAATATTATTTCCACTTATCTAACACTCACAATATTTGGGCATAAATGGGATAATAATAATGTATATTTAGTTTAGTTGAAAATTATATATATGCTCTCTTACTCTGAATTAGTGGAAATTCACTGATTCGCCAGTAAATTTTAACTTATTTAAATTAGTGCTATACTTATAACTGGTTACTCAGTGAACTTTTACTGCTGAATCAGTGTATTTTCACTTATTCACCAGTGTATTTTCACTAGTTTGAATAAGTGGTATCCTTGTCAGTGATTCAGATTAAGAGAGTGGGGTATTCTATTTTAAACTTGTACCCCTAGTAAACAATTGACAATATAAGACAAATTTTAAATAATTATTTCTACTATTTAATTAATTCAAATTACTTTTGCAATGAGTAGTTTCGAAAGAGAAATTTCTGTACTTTATTATTGTACAAAAATTTTTTTTGAAAAATATTTAATTAGTATAAAAAATTTAGTTTGAAGGTTAAACTTTTAATTATCTAGGAACACGTCTCCTTTTTATTTCCCTAAAGTCTATAATAGACATTTTAGAGGATTTTAAGAAATTAATTGAAATTATACGTTTCAGGGGTTGAAATTTGTAAAATTTTAGTACCACCGTTTGAATATAAATCATACAAATTTCAACACGTTTCAACCTTTGAAACATATGAGAATTTTAATTAATTTCTCAAAATCCTCTAAAATCTATTATAAACTTTACGGAAATAAAAAATAGAATAAGCTTTCTTTCGGCATAGATTTTTTCAAAATCGGAGACAACTTGTTTTAAGATATTCAGAAGTTTAACCTTTAAACTAAATTTTTTATACTAATTTTATACTGTCAATAGTTTACTAGGAGTAAAATTTTAAAATACATTGAAAGAAAATACGTAACAAATTTTAATAATTATATTAGACATTTTCGTTAATATTTTTTAATTTAGGGAAAACGTGTAAAAATGGGAAATATTAATACAAAAAAAAATGTAGAAAATATTTTTCAGTCTTTAAGAAAATGTATTTCAAATTTTAGTAAATATTTACGAATCTTAACATAATTTCAGACGCATGAATATGCACTAAGCTAATTTTTTAGAATTGTGTTTTAATCGAATTTTATTTTGTAGAATATTATTTTTGCATAATAGTAATTTAAAATAATCTTAATTTTGCAGAATATTTATTTGTTAGAAATTTTATTTTACAGAATAAATTATTAACCGATTATCAATGTTGCCGAATTTTTATTCAGACGAAAAGTAATTAGCCAGAAATTCAGTTTGATCAAATTTCAATTTGTGCGAAACGTTGTTTTGTAGAACATTCATTTTGCAGAATAGTAATTCAAAAAATTAATTGTTATGCAGAAAGAAGATTAAAAAGAATATTAATTCAACATAATATCCTTCTGTTCGAATATTCATTTAACAGAAAGTGGAAATGGCCAAAATTCATTATGACAGAAATAATTGGCGCGAAGTTTAAAATTGACCAATCCCAATTTTTATGATAATTTCTGATTGGTCAATTTTAAACTTCGCGTCGAATTATTTCTGTTATAATGAATTTCGGGCATTTCCACTTCCTGTAAAATTAATATTCGAACAGAAAAATATTATGTTAAATTAATATTCTTTTTAATCTTCTTTCTGCATAATAATTAATTTTTTTAATTACTATTCTGCAAAATGAATATTCTACAAAACAACGTTTCGCACAAATTGAGATTGGATTAAATTGAATTTCCGGCTAATTACTTTTCGTTTAAATAAAAATTCGACAACATTGATAATCGGTTAATAATTTATTCTGCAAAATTAAAACAAATTAAAACAAGCTACAAATTAAAATTCATTTTGACACTTTTTCCCTAAATTGAAAAGTATTTACGAAATTTTGTTATATATTTTCTTTCAGTGTAGAATGCCTCATATGCATTATTTTAACAATTAGAATATTTAGCTATAAATAGGCTAAATTTAGTATTTTTCAACCTTAGTAATTGATTGGGATCAGCGTTAGAATTTTAAAAGCAAAGTTTGTGCGTTCTTTTGGAAGGCCCATTTTGAACATTGGGAAACCCAATCTGGGACAGATTGTCTTTTCACACGGGAAGGATATTCTAAAATATTCATTACTGTGAGGGTTTTATAATTCTGAACAATTAATCGAATAAAATTTAAAAAATTCAATTTTTCAAAAAAAGAAATTTTTTAATAATGAAAAAAATTATAAAATAATTTAAAAATACTTTTATTACTTATTTATAGAGGATTATGATCTTCGGTTCTGGAGAAATATCATGAAAAATTAATTGTTACTTCTGAACAATGTCAAGTTTAATTATTTTAAATATTAACTTTTTTAAAAACTTTTAGTATTTTTGATTGAAATTTTTCTATATGCTTCTTCTCACAATTCTGAATATATACTTAATTTACAGATTTTAATTTTTTTTAAATTTTTGCAAAGAATAAAATTGTTAAAATATAATTTTTTACTGTCAATAAAAAAAATTTAGATTTCAAATCCAATGATACTAGCAACTTCATATAGATAAATGCTCAAGAACACTGGTAATCTTCAGAGCTGTGGACTAACTTTCTCAATTTCTTCTTGGAGTAAAAAAGCAACATTATTTTATTCGAAAAATTTACAACTAATAATATTTTTTTTAATATTTGTTAAATAACAATTTTAACGATACAACTGCACCCAAGTAGCACATAAGTCAAGTGACTGTTAGGTCTATAATGTTAATTTGTCCGTGACTTTTCTCGTAAAATACTGAATGGATTGAGTTAAAATTTTAAGGAGTTCCAAATATGATAAGGAATGGTTGTCATGTATGAAAATGTTAATATATTGTTAAATAATTATTATAAAACACTTGGAAATAGTTATAGAAAATTTGATGTTAGGAGTGTTGAATTTTACGAGGAAAGTTACGGACAAATTAACATCACACAGACCTAACAGTCACATGACCTTAAGTTCTTTATGATAAAATAGAAAAAGATAATAATTAGTCAAATATTTTTAACTGGTTTTTGAATTTTTTTGCAATTTACATATTACTGTAATACTACAGTTGTATTAACCGGTAAGGTTAATAATAACAATAATATTATTATTCGCCGTGAGGCGGACATTTTAATAATACGTACTACATGGACAATAATTATATTTTTTATAGTTTGCAAAAATGTAATAAATATACACGATGATCATTTACCAATATCAATGCGAGAGATACCGTGGGTGGCCCAGTTTCCGTCTAGGACCCAGTTTCGGTCCATTTTTTACAAATATCTCGTATAATAATTTAAATTATTTTTCAACAATATTTTATTCTTTTTGGCATGCAACGGACTTATTAGTTGAAATAAACAAATAAAAGAAAATAATTTTTTTATAACTGTTGTCTTCAAAATTGAAGTGGACGGAAATTGGGTCTTAGCTGGACAAAAAATGGGCCACCCACGGTATGTCTTTTTAATAAAAAAAATTGCAGTTTTAAACACAAAAATTTTGTAGTAAAAAATGTATTTTTGAAGTACTGTATAAAAGAATATCATTTAAAATGAATTATTAATTAAAGTACTTACAATCTAAATTTAAATTAGTGAAATATTGTACTTATAAAATAATTAAAATTTAATCACTAAATCACTGCTAAACGATTCAAAGGCTCTGTTTTCAGTACTTTATTATTAAATTTTTCCTGATTTAATCTTATAGTGCAGCATTTTATTTAATAAACAAAATATAAATAATAAAAGAAATCAACATTTTTCTGTCTTTGGTATCGTTAGAATCTTTGTTAAATGGAGATTATGAAATAATATTAATAATTAAAAAACTTTTTAAACGTAAAAAATTGTATTTGCGTAGAAGTCATTAAAAATATAACCTCACGTTGATAAGGCCATCAGTGTACCCGAGGACCGACTTCATTCAAGCCAACAGAAAATATAGAGTCTTAGATAACAGTTACTACTCACAGGAACATCACATACAATGTATTCCGATTATCAACGCATGGGACAAATTCAAGGTCCCCTATTCAGAAAATTGACACTTGTCTGAACTATTTTATTCTTATTTTATGTTTTTCGTATTTTTCCACTTAGGCTTAAAGATTTGGCACACTATCCGATTTGTGTCGGACGGCAAAAAATCGGACGACAAAAAATTTTCAGTGGACTGAAGAAGTAAATAGGGCTTTGCACACTTTCCGATTTAAAATCGGACCGACAAAATGTCGTTGTGCTGCCGGAAGAATCGACTACAACGTCCGACTGTCGGATGATGTCGTCAAAGCAGTCTCTTATGAAAAGCAATAGATGCTTGCACACTATCCGACAATTTTTCGTCCGATGTTTATATAATCAGGTAGTTTTTCCAATTCTACGTGACTCTATTAGAAAAATTTGAATTTTCTTATTTGTTTATAACAATTTGTGTAAACAAAGTAATTTTTTAAACAATATATAATTAAAATTTTTTTTTTCTAAACCATAGAGGTAAAATACTCTCTGTTTGTTAACTCCATAATTAAAATATCATTAGGCTCATAGATTCAGGTAGTTTCCGATTTTTACGACGTAGCAGACAAGCTGTGACAACTATATTTTTAATATTCATTTTTTAAAAGCAAATATCAAATTATAATAATACTTTGCTGCACACAGTACTCTGGCTAACGTGCGACTGAAATCATACCTTAAAGAATTCCTTCGGATACCTGAAGTTTTCGTAGGATGATCAAATGTCGTACGACAAAAATCGGACAGTGTGTAAAGCTCGTTCGTCCGACAAAAAATCGTCCGACTTTTTGTCGTCCGACACAAATCGGATAGTGTGCAACGTGCCTTATTTCTACCAAAATTATATTTTCCAGACTTCTCAAATACTATTTTCTGATGCATGCAAGTCTTTTATAGTAAACACATGTTAACAATTTAAAGAAACTTGACATCCGCTCTTCTGAGAATAAGGGTATTTCTTTAAAAAATTGTAAATACTTGTAACTAAATACTTCTAATCTTTTGAAGAGTAAGAGTACCTTCTCCATTAATAAATTATAAAATATATAAATTTTTTTTCTGGAAAAATGTATCATCTAATGAAAGCAACATTCGATGCGCATATAAACGAATATTTTACAGCATTAAATGTAAAGCTTTCAACGTTTCAATATAGAAACAAAAAAATTTTATTTAAAAAATAGTACTATTTAAAAATAAAAAAAAAAACGGGTACAAAGTTTTCAAACCTAGGTAAACATATGAACCGCATATCATTTTTTGTAATATCTTTGCAACTCTCTGTTTTCTTTAAAAACATTTAAATAGATTACCTACTACTGACTTAATTGAATAATTAAAATGTTACTATTTTATTACCACGAGTAGCCAAAAAAATTTCTCAAATTATACAAATGTTAATTGAAAAATTTTTGAAAAGAAAAGTATTATGCATTTAATAAATCTTTAATAACACTGGTAATTTTTTTATTAATATAAATAGCCACATTACTATTTTTAAAAAATGATAATTTTTAATTTATTTAACATTGAACAATTTAATGAAGGAATGTTTTTATAAATACCATATTTTCGTTTTTAAAAAATATATAACGACAAAAATATAACGTGTGCATTCATCAGTTAATGTGCACATTATTTGAGCCCCTCAAACTATCAATAAAAAAATTACTCGGATTTTTTGATAAAAGTATATAGGTAATCTTTCATGTAATAAAGAAATTATGTACATACAACAATAAAAATTGTGAACGTGTAAATGTATTTATGTAGATAGTAAAATTAGGAGAAATGACCACAACTGTCTTGCAGCCATATTATATTTTTCTCAAATATGGAATAACTTTAAAATAATTTTTTTTAAAACATATTAATACTTGGCAGATAACAGCAATTTTGCTTCCTCGTGTAGGAAGCTTTTTAGTCCTTTCGTTTGTAAAAATTTTCAAAGTGTCGGAAACAAATTTTTCTCTATATAGAAACATGTTATATGAGATCCTGATCAATTGTGAGGATGTATATATGTGTGTGTATTGTGTGTGTATGGATCCCTTTTTTGTTTAGAAGATAACTTTAACAGGTTTTAATGGATTTAGATAAAATTCGGTAGGCTCATTTATCATATTAATATCTCAAATCTAACCAAAGGATTTTAAAAAAAAACCCAAAAAAAAAATTTTATCGTCTTTTTTCCAAAAATTTTTTTTTAATCGAAAAAATTTTTTAATAGAAAAATTTAAGATTATATATAATAAAATCGTATTCCTTACGTCAAGACAAATCGATCAGTATATATAATTAGTATAGTTTTAATTTAAATTTAAAGTATTAATGGAAGTTAAAAAATCAAAAATTCACATTTTGGCTATAAAATTTTGTGATTATTTAAATTTAAGTTTATAGATGAAATAATTGTATTCCTTACATGAAAACGAATCGATTGGTATATATATAAAATTTACATTTGAAGTAAATTTAATAAATTAATGAAAGTTAAAAAATAGAAAATACACATTTTAGCTGAAAAATTTTATATTTATTTAAATTCAAGTTTAAATATAAAATAATTGTGTTCCTTGCATTAAAACGAATCGATATAATTGTAAATAATTATAAATTATATATTATTTTTCATTAATATTTAGAAATTTCGGTTAAAATATGAATTTTTGATTTTTTAACTTTCATTAATTCTTTAAATTTTACTCAAATGTATAGGTACTCTAATGTTAATATTATTATATTATTTTTGTATGTTTATTTCAATGTTAATGCTTTCTCCACGAGGAAGCAAATTTTTTTGTTGATCGTAAAAAGGAAGCAAAATGTTCATGTAATGAACATCTGAATTTACAACTTGTTTAATTCTATTTTTTGGATTTTTACAAAATTTTAGCTCAATCCATCAAATATTTTGAGAGAAAACCTGCGGAGAATATTTACATGTGAAATCACAACAATAACATAACATTAAATTAATTAAAATGTCTTTAAAAATATATTTTTTAAGTTTAATTTTTACTTTTTTAGATAAAGAAATAAATAATTTAAAAATAAATGAAAAAAAAAATCTATACGGTGGGAATATGAGATTGGACCGAAAAATTTTAGTACCCGCCCAGATTTACCCTCTTCTGTGTATGAAGACCAACCAAACAAATTTTTCTTCCCTAAAGAGATTTCGTTCACCCAGAATTTATGTTTAAAGCAAAGGTTCATCGTGACAAGTTTCGTGACAGTCACTCACATTGTAAAAAAATCTTAAAGAAAACTTACTATCTTTAAAAATCCTTTAGTCCGAAGATACAAACTGAAGGACTGCATACAAAATACATGGTCTTAAATGTAAGTTAAAACAAATATAATTTATTTTTAAGAAGTAGATACACTATAAAACGTTTTTTCTATTTACACTTTTCTACTTTTTTAAATTATACCCGCGGAAGTTTAAAAGGCCGCTTTCTTCTTCGATTTTGAGTTTTTTATTACAAAAATGAAATAATTTTTACGTATAAGATTTTTTTAAACTGAGATCGAGACACCCGAAAAATATCGATTCTGTCAGAAAGAGGTTCTAATTTTTTTTAATTTTTTCTATTTCACCTTAAACTTATCAAAATATTTTAATTGGAAACTTTATCTCAGGGCAGGTTTCACTTCTTCTTACACTAAATATTACATGTCTATATTTATTGAACTAAGAAATCCAAAAATTATACTTTTAAAAAACATTTTTTTGTAACAATGAATGTATATGTTAAGTGAATGTAATTTTTAAATTTAAGCATAAATAATTATTTAGAGTAATGAAAATTAAAATAATTAAAATAATATGTCCATTTTTTGCAAAATAACCACCAATTCTGCAAATTTAATAAGATTATTGAAATAATTTTCATTTTTAAATATGGTATAAATATAGGATCGCAAATAACTAACTTATAATTATATATATATATATGTTTGTCCTAACAATCAAAATGTCAACATATTAAGTTTAAAATTTATTATCCAATTTATATCAATTTATTAGCAAGTTTTCAAAAATCGATAAATTCAATTTTCAAAACATCTTAAATCCAAAAAAGAATGTACATAATTAATTTATTACAATTTTTCTTCGTTAAAATAAAGTTCAGTCGTAATGTGATAAATGTCATTTGTTTAAATTTCTCGAAATAATAAAATATAGATATATCAATTTTTGAAAACTTACTCTTAAACATAATAAAGTGAACAGATCAATTTAAGTTAAAATAAGGTTTAAGGGGGGAACACCAGTTGTAACTCAAGAAATAATGCTTTTTACAAGAATATTTTCCAAAAGAACAATGAATCTTTTTAAAGAATACTATTTATTAGTTAAAAGTACATGTTAAAAGCTGTAATTTAAAAGAAAAAAAAATTTTTTTTAACAAAAACTTTTAGGGATATGAGCCATTGAAGTGGCGCCTTAAGAAAAAAGGCGAATTGCGGTGACCAGCATTCTGCAAGTATACTTCGTCTGAAATACAAAAATGAAATTGATTTACATTTATTATAAGATTATCTAGTTCGTGATCGAAGGATTTAAAAAAAAAAAATTTGACAAAATGGCGACCTGTTAAAGTCAAAAGTATGATTTTCGTTAAAAAAATACGGTCGATTTTCAGCTATATAAAAAAAAGTTTTGCATAAAAAAAAAATCCTTCGATCACGAACTAGACTTATATGTGTAAATGAAGCACACTAAATTTTAAATAAATTGGTTTAATGGTATTCGAGTAATCGTGGTCACCGACTTGGAAAATGTCATTTTGAGAAAAACGCATTCAAGGTTTCAACTTACTTTTTTTTGTTCAGAAGAAATTTTGTTTCCAATTAACAAAGAGTCATCGATTCCTGGACCATATAATAACTCTTCCGCAGTGGTTGCCGTTTCTAAATCATAGGAAAAGGCCATCTGTCGTTAGGGTCAGGTATGGCTGGCCACCTTGTCTGAAGCCACGGGACGCGCCGCTGCAGTGTTCTGTATATCTCATTCATTTTTCACCGGATCAAGTTTAAAATTTACAGACACATTTCTAAATATGTATACTTTAAGAAAATGCAAAAAAAAAAATCGATTTTTCGAAAGTTACAACTGGTGTTCCCCCCTTAATGTATATTATTAAAGCCCTCACATCACTGGATATTTAAGAATATCTTTAGAAAATCTTCAGGATATCCTAGGGATATCTAAAACGCTGAAAGCAAATGAATATCCATAGAATGTCCCAGGAATATCCTTAAATATCCGGTGCTGTGAGGGAGGAATTAAGTCAAGGGACAAAAATAATGTAAAATTTTAAGTCAAATTTTAGTTAATTTTTTGACTTCAAGATCAAAGATTAATAGCAAAAACGTCTCCACAGAATGTAGGTAAATAGACAAACTCAATATCAAACTTTTTCATATAACGGAATCAGAAATATCTAATTCTATAATGTATAGAATTTCTTTTTAACAGATTTTTATAAAGTAAACCTTATATTTAACCGAATTTTCATAAAAGACAAACTTTATGTAACTGCATTTTTATTTAACAAAATTTCTATTTAACCCAACTTTTGCATAAAAGATTCGTTTACTAAATTTTTATTGGAAATAATTTCAATTTAACAAATTTTTCTTTTTATATAAATTTAAAAACGTCGAAATTTCATTTACTCCTAATCGAGATAAGACGAAAAAGCAACGGACAGAAAGATTTAAGAACGAATTTTGAAATTGATTAAACACAAATTTTCTTGCTATTTTCTATTGGTCAACTTTTAAATTCACTTCTAAATATTTCAGTCGATTTTTTGTTGTGCCCTATGTAAATTTGATGAAATGAAAATTTGACGTTTTAAAAGTTCTTCAAAATAATAATTCGATCAAATGTAAATTAAGTGATATTAATATTCGGATAAATAGAAATTCAATTACAGATTAATTCTATATTACATTACTTTTTGTGGAAATTTGGTTAAATATAAATTCTTTTAGACTAAAATTGTGCTAAATGGAAATTCAGTTAATTAAGAAAGTGTTTTGTAAAATTTGGACTAAAATAATTCTATAATATAAAAATTTGTTTGAATTTAAGGTTTGCTTTAAAATATTCTGTTTAATGTAAATTTAATAATCCTGAATTCGACCTCGCTAAAATGGGGAATATTCATGAGTCTCTATAAAATATAAATTAATATTATTTTAACATTAATTAAAATTTAAAAACACTGCAACTTACTCCAAATATTGTTACAGTCATCATGACTAATGAAATTTATTCCCTCAACTGACTGTCCATCCTTTTTCTCCATGTATAGAGTTTCGTGAATTTTGTAGTCCCAATAACCGTAGGCTAACCATTTTACCCGCGAATAAACTGTTGTTGAATGTTCTGCGCGCATGTACTCATACTTGCGTATTGCAATTCCTTCAACAATCTATGTAAGAAAAACGGGTCAGTAAATTATTTATATTTTTCAATTTTTATTCAGCCTCTTAAGATATAAATTTATTTAAATTTATTACTTCGTGAGTCTGTCGAAGGACAGCATTTTCTCTGATCGCCACTTTCAGCTCATCAATTATTTCTATTTTGGTTTCATCAATTTTTTGTTTCAAATTATCATTTTCCTTATGAGACATTTCAGAATTTGTATTTTGTCTTTCCGACAATTCATTAAGTTTCTCGGTCATTTCTTCACGAAACTGAGAAAATTCCATTGAATTCGCCGTCTATAAAAATAATAATTATTATAAAACATATGACAAATTATTTTATTTGCAATTGAAAGGAGAACCTCATGATAAATGCTTTACAATTTACTAAACCCCAATTTTAAATTTGTTATGTTTTGTCATAGTCATATCGATTTAAAAATGACAAAATCAATCAAACATTAAAAGTTCAATGCTCATTACTTTCTATATTTTTTTATTAAGGGGGGAAACCCGTGTGAATGCACGTTTTTTCAATATTTTTTTACAAAAAAATAGAAAAGTTTATTGAATTGAAATAAAGAATAACTCAAAGTGTACAATGTAAGCTATGTATAACAATTTTTTTAATTACAAATATTGCAATATGGCGGCGTTACAGGCGTTTAAAGTTAGATCACAAATGCTTATGTGCGGAAAAATTAATTTTTTATTGATTGGTGATTCTGATAGAAAAAAGTTTTCTCTATTAGAATCATCAATCAATAAAAGATAGATTTTTTCGCACGTAATCCCCCTTTTTACTGTCCAGGTCACAGATAGTAAACTAATTTTTAAAGCACGAAAAAAAATTGTAAACAATTTTTGTACAAGAGTTTCCCCTCTTAAATAATCTATTTAAAAAATTTTTAATATATAAGGCACTTATTTATATACGACAAGAAATTACCAAAGTTACAAGCCAATCCATTAAGTTTTCATTTTTTTGGTACAATTTAGGAATGATGCCTGTTATGTAGGGAAATTTAACAGTAACGAAAAAATTATTCACCGCATTTTTACGTTATAACTAAGACTATTATGGAAAAGAGAAAAATAATTTGTTCATTACCGTTGGCATTTCTTTCGTGGCAGAACTTGTTTGTAGGGCCTGTGCTTCATCATATTTTTTTAAAAAAAACATATCACCAGCTGCTTCGTTATTTTTCTTTTGTATTGCAGACTTTTTCTAGAAGATAAAAAATTTTAAAAAAAGTTTTGAACTTTTATTGTATATTATTAAAATTAAAATCAAATAATTAATTTGACCACATGTTAGGTTATTGTATTCCTTAATTAAATGTGATATCGTTCAAGTTTAAAGAATCAATAATAATATTTTAAACAATTCAAATTTGCAAGGATAAAAACTTCAATTGTTGTCTTTTTATAAATTGATTTTTACTTAAAACCTATTTCATTATAAAAAATTAAAGAAATTATTTTCTTGGAATACATTTAATTTTTTAGAAATTTTATATTAAGAAGAAATTCAAATTTTACATAAGGTAAGAATTAAAAATAAACTTTTCATAGTACATAATTTTTTTAGCATTTATAAAAATGTTTGATATTTCTAGTACTTTTGATGAAATTTCTTGATTTCCCTAACGCGTGGCGATCAAAAATTTTGTTGTCATGATATATTAAGATTAATTTTACACAAGGTTGTTATGCTATTTGATTAACCTTGCTGAATTAATTTTATTGAAAAGTTTGGTTAAAAAAATTTGCGGACATAACTGTTTATAAAAAATAACAAATGAAAATAAAACTCACATCTAATTGTGCAGCATTTTTCTTTTGAATGTTTATCACATCTTTTTTCTTATTTTTTGGCCCAATTAATTCCGGGGAAAATTTTTTATAATCTTTTATCACCCGCCCACCTCTTCTAACAGTCGTTCCTGAAAAATATAAAAATGAATCGGTTATAATAAAAGTTATAATATCTCTCTTTGAGCCAGAAACATAGTTAACAAAATTAGTGAATTTTAGAAATAAAATAAAATGAATAAATAAAATTTATAAAATAAAGTAATAAGTTTGAAATGTACCTGATGTGCTGGGAGTGCTCACTGATTGTGCAGCAGTAGGTTGTTCGTCCTCCATCTGAAAAAATGTCATCAACAATTGAAAAGTTATTGTTATATTCCCTACTTACACCTATCTGTAATAGGTATTTATGACCTTTTAAATAAAAATAAATTTTAATAAAATCAATAGAAATTAACGTACTACATTACTCATTTATAGCGTAAAGGCTCTAATTACGGCGCGATTCGAGTCAAAACACCTTTGAAATAGAAAATTCGACATGTCTATTGTAGAAAGTCAATTTAAGACTTATTAAATGAAAAGCTTATGTTATTTAGATATTAAAAAAAAATTTAACTTTATAAAAATCGATTATTTAAACAAATTTAAGAAATTAAAACTAATACTGTAAATTTCTTTTACGGCGCGTTTGTATCGGTTTCAATGTGTATTTTGAAGATACTTAGCAAGTCATTTGAAGATACTATACTTGCTCAGCGTAATTAAAGTCAATGGAAATCTGCAAAAAGTTTTAATTGCAGCGTGGAAGAATTTGAGATCAAATAATTAAATTATTAATTGTTTAAATGTGCATTTTTATTAGTAATTGTATCAAAAAAAGATTAAAATAATTTTTTTAAATTATTTTATGACAGTTACATTAAATATAATAGTAATAACAATTATTTTTTATGAACGCGCCGTAATTGATGCACTTACCCTATAAATTTCAAAACCCATAATATATTATAGTTAACAAAAAAAAATAAAAAACTTTACGTTTGAATTGTAGTTTATATTATAAGTTTTGGGAAATAAAAATAATTATTTCTCCCATAGTAGAAGCATATTTATCAAACTTACAAGTGGATGAAATATTTTACAAAAAATTTGTAATAATTACATTTTAATACTTTTATAAATAATACAACTTTAAGAAATTTTAATAAATTCGTATAACCTTGAAAAAAATGTCAATAATTTCTAGAAAAAAGTAAATGTATTTATCATTTTCAATAATTCAATATTGATCCATTTTCTTCAAACTTTGCAGAATATTTCTTTATATACACACCTAAAATATAAATGAAGTTTAAAATTTTTCTAAATTCTAAAAAGACTTGAAATTATAATTTTTTCTCACTATAACTATTTTATGCTGATAAATAATTAACTTAATTAATAGTAATATAAATTTTCTATTACATTAAAAGATTTACAAATACTTGCAAACAAAATTGTCGTTATTAATTATTAAAAAGTCGTCAATTAATTCCAATTAGATAATAATTTTAATTATTTAGCGTCTTTTCAAAAATTTAGTTCTAGAATTGGCGGGGGATATAAATAAAGAGATTAAGTTAAATTGGTTGTAACTATTATTAAAAAATGACCAAACAAAAAAAAATAACAACTTACTAAAGTTTTTTGAAGGAATTCAGAAAAATTCAATTTATAATAATTTTGTAATTTGTCAACCTAAGTGTATAATAATATACAAAGGAAAAAGATAAAAATTTAATAATTGCCTAAGAATATTATTATTAGTATTGTCAGCATACAACAATTCTGTAAAAAACCATAAAGACTTCTTCAGCAATTTTTCACAACTATCGTTATTCTACAGTTGACATATAAAAAAGTTAGTTTGTATTAGAGTCTAATTAAATAATTTTTTCCATTTTTCGAAAGATATTTGCTTCATAATGCACTCATTAGTTGAACTTAGGTAATTAAACTAATAATTATTTAAAATAAAAATTTCTGTTATTTAAAAATTAAAATTGCTGTTTAATTAATGTCGTATATTCTCAAAAAATTAAATTGAACTACAAATATATGAAAACAATTTAATCATAAAATTTTTCAAATTATTAAATTGCACATACATATTATAAAAAAACTGATGTGAATAATTTTCATCTTTTTTAAAAATAAAATCCTTTTTTATCCAAAATTACAGCAATGGTAATAAATATCAATCTTTTCATATAAAAAATGTTAATATTATGAAACAATAATTAATAAATTAATTTCTTTAAATGGTAGTAATAAATTCTATTGTTTTAAATACTTATTTATGAAACATTAATTATAAACGGATAAAAATGTGTGTTAATTTTTATTACGAAATATTCGTTGCCAACACGAGACTATGAAAAAGCTACCACCTCCATGCGAGAGAATAAGATTGTTATAAAGTAGAGAGGTAGAAAGAAGGAATATACTAGGCTTCTTGTTGGTCTAAGAAGTAAAGCGAAAGAAGAATTGAGTGTACTATGAGGCAATAGTGAAAAATCATAACACACGCGCAAGTGAGTTTGAGAAACGAAACTTTTCTCTCTAGAAGGAGAAGTGAGAGTAGTTCTAGGTTAAGGAAATATAAGAAAGAAAATAACGTAACAAATTCAAAAAGTTTCGCTTATCATCCTTACTTTTGAGTATATGTATATATTCAATTGCATTTTTCTCAAACATTGAAATTACTTTAGTTTTTTAGAAACTTACCTTTGTAAGACACAAAACACGTTCCACACAACACTAAAGACAAAGACGTTAATCACCTGTAATGACCGTTTAGCGTTGTTTTCGTTTTCTGTAGGATGAGGCGCTTCAGTCGTTAAACTGTTTTTACATAGGCTTCCGTAAACGTGAACACGAATATGGACTTAAACGCAAAATTAGACGTAAACCCACTATCGCCCAAAAGTAGTTTTGTCTTTTTAATTAAAAATATTATAAAATCGCTGGGTTAGTGGAAAAAAAGGACACGTCGGATTTTCGTTGAAAAAGAGGACACGTCGCGTTTGAGTTGAAGAAAAGGACACGTCGAATTTTATATTTTTTTAAGAAAATTTAAGTTGGTAACACTTTTTTTGAGGTTGACATTTAAATATTTATTTATTTATCACTTAACTGTAATAAATTGTATTGGTTAGAATGGTTAAAAATTAAATTATAATATTGAAAATTTAACCTTGTAATTCTATCTTAATTAATATTTTTGTTTAATACAATTGAGGGCCTCCATGCAATAAGGGGACGAGCGCGCCAGTAGAAGTCCCCGCGGACGGCGCGAGGCCGGCTGCGCAAGGAGACAACGAAAATCACGTTCGTCCCCTTATTGCATGGAGGCCCTCAATTTTCAGTTTTCGCTTAGTTACAAAAATTAAAATTATAATTATCCTTATTAAAAGATGAAAGATGTATATGCAGCAAAAAATTTATAACTTCAAAAATTTTTCGGGTCGTTTATGTGTAAATTATTATTAAATAATAATAAAAATTGTTATTTCATGTTATGATGTAATTATTTGTCTTTTATATTTAAGTTTTATTTCCTACAATCAAAATATTTTTTATCAATTTACACATAAACGACCCGAAAAATTTTTGAAGTTATAAATTTTTTGCTGCATATACATCTTTCATCTTTTAATAAGGATAATTATAATGTTAATTTTTGTAACTTAGCGAAAACTGAAAATTGTATTAAACAAAAATATTAATTAAGATAGAATTACAAGGTTAAATTTTCAATATTATAATTTAATTTTTTACCATTCTAACCAATATAATTTATTTCAGTTAAGTGATAAATAAATAAATATTTAAATGTCAACCTCAAAAAAGTGTTACCAACTTAAATTTTCTTAAAAAAATATAAAATTCGACGTGTCCTTTTCTTCAACTCAAACGCGACGTGTCCTTTTTTTCCACTAACCCAGCGAAATAGAAGCGTCACAGGTGTTTGAAGTTTGATCTTTAGTTTTCAGTCGTGCAGCCTACTGGCCTCAAATATTAACCAAACTTAAAAAATAAAATTTTTATGGTTAAAATACACAAATACATTTTTTATGACGAAGAGAAAACTAAAAAATTTTTTGAAAATTTTGGATCATTTTAAAAAAAAACAATTTAAAAAAAAAATCTATAAAAAGAAGAAGACTTCTGGCCTTGGTCTTCCCTATTGGAAAACCCTGTACAAGATCTGCTTGTATAAGAAAATGTACATGTTCAACAGCTGAACTTGTACCTGTCTTGGTGAAAAAGGACAAGGTCTCGTAAGGATAAAAAAATAAATTAAAAAATTTTAGAAAATTAACGCTTTTCAAATTTTTTAATTGTTGAATCATTAATTACTTCATTATATTTAATTTAGTGAAATGTTTGTAAATAAGGCAATATTGGTGCGTTTTGAAACCTTAAAAAACATATTTGCAATCCCTATTGAAAAAAAACACGTATAATTATACGTATAATAATACGTATAATAATACGTATAAATATACGTATAATAATACGTATTATTATACGTATATTTATACGTATTATTATACGTATAATAAGACATACGAATTTGAAACAAGAATTATACGTATAATTATACGTGTCTATAATTTTTAATATTTAGGAATATAATTATAAATATGGAATATATTTTTGTTTATTAATATATACCTAAATATTATAAAATATTGACAAGTATAATTATACGTATAAATATACGTATAATTATACGTATAATAATACGTTTTGTTATACGTAAAATTATACGTACTATTATACGTATAATTATACTTGTCAATATTTTATAATATTTAGGTATATATTAATAAACAAAAATATATTCCATATTTATATATTCCTAAATATTAAAAGTTATAGACACGTATAATTATACGTATAATTCTTGTTTCAAATTCGAATGTCTTATTATACGTATAATAATACGTATAATTATACGTGTTTTTTTTCACTAGGGATAGTTTAAAAGTAACAAATATTTCTAGTTAAAAAATTTGAAAAAATCATGTCTAAAATCACCACAGACCAAAAATTGATTAAAAAACTTCATAAATTTAAAGAAAAGAAATATATAACATATTAAGTCCGCTTAACTAGTAACCTGCCCGTGAATGCGACGAAGACACTCTTATTACGTTGCTCTGTTGTTTCTCGCTCGCAATCACGCTTACAGTTGGCTACTATTAAAGCGGACTTACATACCTATCCGGCTGAAAAAACTTGTACAAGAGAATGTACAAGTTCTTGTACATGTTCGAGTAATGTTCTTGAACAAGTTCAGCATCCGGAATTGAGACATGTTCTTGTACCAGAACTTGTACAAGATCCTGAACAAGAAAATATACTTGTACAAGAAAATTTACATGTTCTTGTACAAGTTTTTTCAGCCGGGTAGTATAAGGTCGCTTCCACAATAAATTATATAAATAAACGATAAAGCATCGATTGTGCAGCGATTGAACATCGACGCTCAATTAAAAACGCTTTACTGTCAACTACTGAAAAAAAATGTTTAAATTTTTTCCAGTTTTGGTTTTCTTTACAATTTGACAAATACCCTCCAAATCTTTTTTGCGGTTCACATTTTATTAATCTGATTAATCTTGCAAGATTAAAAATCGCAAAAAATATTTGGAGGTTATATGTCAGACTGTAAACAAAACTGAAACTGGAAAAAATTTAAACATTTTTTTCAGTATAGTTAGCAGTACTGCGCTTGTAATCGAGCATCGATGCTCAATCGCTGCACAATCGGCGCTTTATCGTTCATCTAAAACTTAATGTGGAAGCGACCAAAAAGCCTGGAGCGAATAACTTACAGTACGCTCAATTACACGCTCTCAAGCTAGTCAAACCTACAAACAGGATAAGAAAATTCAAAATTTTTATTGTTGAAAAGCACTGCCTTGTAGGAAATAAAGAGACTCATTTTTTTCCTTTTGAATGAGAAATTTTTATTCGCAAATTTCATTAAGTTTTAAGATATAAATCATCGTATCTTTTGCGATTATTAATGAATTTAATTAAAACTTGGTGTACACGCGAAATTGTACACGAAAAATTTTCTTGGAAAATATCTGGTGGAAACATTTTATCATCAATTTCTAAATTCATCAATGACAAATGTTTTAATGGGACAGTGTGTTATAACCCAAGTAGAAATTTCCGTAGCTCGCCGTAATTAAACACCGGTATAGTACTGATCCAATACTGACCGTCGGTATTGACTTTCAGTACTGGCAGTGTACTGGCTAATACAC
Organism: Leptopilina boulardi; assembly: GCF_019393585.1. Classification (NCBI taxonomy): domain Eukaryota; kingdom Metazoa; phylum Arthropoda; class Insecta; order Hymenoptera; family Figitidae; genus Leptopilina; species Leptopilina boulardi. Next base: position 1,261,929 of record NW_026137709.1, read on the forward strand.
CGATTCAGTACTATACCGGAGGTAAAAAAATATTAAAACCAGTACTGGCACTGTCATTCACACCGAATCAGTACTATGTCGGTGGTAAAAAAACATTAAATGAAAAAATCTTTAAATTATTCCAATAGGTAGAAAACGATGATTTTTTATTAAAAAATATGTTTATTAATTTCTTTCCAATACTTTCCTCCAAAATTTTTGATGTAATTGTAATGTATTATTATTATATATATATAAAATATATTTATGTTTTTATTAGTTATTTTAATACTCTTTAAAATATGTGCATTAAGTTATTTATCATGCATACAATAACAATA